>NC_092337.1:346435000-347635000 GCF_046630445.1 Rutidosis leptorrhynchoides
CATAACACGGTCTCAAGCATTACACCCCGCTTGAGGGATTCTTAATTAATTAAGGAACTGTTTGTTTAAAGACATAAAGGATTGGACCATTAGTGTAGTGTCCCGAACTTTTTCATGATTATATATTAAATGAAAACTATATTCGCATGCTTAAATATTTCCAACATGTTAAGCAATCAAAATTGTTAGGAGTTGATTATTTGAAATGAGTTTCATATAGACAATTGACCACCCAAGTTGACCGGCGATTCACGAAAGTTAAAAATTTATAAAAACTACATGATGATGATGATGATGATATATATATATATATATATATATATATATATATATATATATATATATATATATATATATATATATATATATATATATATATATATATATATATATATATATATATATATATATATATATATATATATATATATATATATATATATGGCTAACATGAGATTATGATAAGTAAGTATCTCACTAAGTATATTAACAATGAGTGATATACATAAAAATGAGTTTTTTGAGTTAAGAAACTCGAAACGATATATATAACGATTATCGTTATAACAACGTCTTACTAAATACATATGAATCATATTAATATATTGATACACTATGTTTAACATGATAAAATGATAATTAAACATATCATTAAGTGTATTAACAATGAACTACATATGTAAAAACAAGACTACTAACTTAATAAGGATTTCGAAACGAGACATATATGTAACGATTATCGTTGTAACGACATTTTAATGTATATATATCATATTAAGATATATTCATACATCATAATATCATGATAATGTAATAATTTAACATCTCATTAGATATAATAAACAATGGGTTAACAACATTAAATGAGATCGTTAACTTAAAGGTTTCAAAACAACACTTACATGTAACTACTAACGATGACTTAACGATTCAGTTAAAATGTATATACATGTAGTATTTCAAGATGTATTCATACACTTTTGAAAGACTTCAAGACACATATCAAAGTACTTCTACTTATAAAAAATGCTTACAATTACATTCTCGTTCATTTTCATCAATAATTCTACTCGTATGCAACCGTATTCGCACTCGTACAATACACAGCTTCTAGATGTATATACTATTGGTATATACATTCAATCATCAGCTCCTTAGCAGCCCTTGTGAGTCATCAAGACATGTGGGAATCATCATTAGACAACTAGCATGACTTATGAGTAAGGAAACAAAAACAAGAACTCCTTTTAACCCCACTCACCATTCCCACTAACCACCCACTCCATTTCACTTCCAATTCTCTTTCTAATTCTCTCTAAACACACACACACACACACACACTCTCAAGAACGAATTTTCTAATAAACTAATCATCATCATCATCATCAAAAATTACTTCAAGTATCAAGCTATAATCATCATAGGAAGAACACTTCGAGAACACTTCGAAAATCCTTTCAAGTTTGCTAGTTTACTTTCAATCTTGCAAATCCATTTCAAGTGATCACCCAACCTCAAGAAACCTTTGTTATTTACAGTAGGTTATCTTTCTAAATCAAGGTAATATTTTATATTCAAGCTTTGATTCAATTTCTATAACTATAACTATCTTAATTCGAGTAGTAATCTTACTTGAACTTGTTTTTCGTGTCATGATTCTACTTCAAGAACTTCCAAGCCATCAAAGATCCATTGAAGCTCAAGTTATTTTTTCATCATTTCCAGTAGGTTTACCTACTTTACTTGAGGTAGTAATGATGTTCATAACATCATTCAATTTATATATATATATATAACTATCTTATTCGAAGATTTGAACATGTAATCACTAGAACATAGTTTAGTTAATTCTAAACTTTTTCGCAAACAAAGTTAATCCTTCTAACTTGACTTTTAAAATCAACTAAACACATGTTCTATATCTATATGATATGCTAACTTAATGATTTAAAACCTGGAAACACGAAAAACACCGTAAAACTGGACATACGCCGTCGTAGTAACACCGCGGGCTGTTTTGGGTTAGATAATTAAAAACTATGATAAACTTTGATTTAAAATTTGTTCTTCTGGGAAAATGATTTTTCTTATGAACATGAAACTATATCCAAAAATCAAGGTTAAACTCAAAGTGAAAGTATATTTTTCAAAATGGTCATCAAGATGTCGTTCTTTCGACGGAAATGACTACCTCTTTCAAGAGTGACTTGTAACCTGTATTTCTGACTATAAACTTATACTTTTTCTGTTTAATTTCATAAATTTCAATTCATTATGCAACCATAGCAATTTGAATCACTCAACACGGATTTAAAACGAAGAAGTTATGGGTAAAACAAAATTGGATATTTTTACTAGTTTTAGCTACGTGAAAATTGTAACAAATCTATACTAATCATATCCTAGCTAACTTATATTGAATTATACATGTATTCTAACATATATTATGTAATCTTGAGATACCATAAACACGTATACAATGTTTTGACATATCATATCGACTCATCTATATATATTATTTGGAACAACCATAGACACTCTATATACTGTAATGCTCGAGTTCGCTATACAGAGTTGAGGTTGATTCCAAAATATATATATACTTTGAGTTGTGATCTATCCTGAGACTTATATACAATGGGTCGTGGATTTATCCAAGATAATTTATATTGTTTTATTTCTGTACTGCTAACTGTGGACAACTAGTTGTAGGCTACTAACGTTGGACCGCTAACTTAATAAACTTAAATCATTAAAATGTAATAAAAAATATTGTGAATATATTTTGATCATACTTTGATATATATGCACATATTTCTTATAGGTTCGTGAATCGACCCGTGGCCAAGTCTTATTTCCCGACGAAGGAAAAATCTGTGAAAGTAAGTTATAGTCCCACTTTTAAAATCTAATATTTTTGGGATGAGAATACATGCAGTTTTATAAATTTTTTTACAAAATAGACACAAGTACGTGAAACTACTTTCTATGGTTGAATGATCGAAGCCGAATATGCCCCTTTTTGCTTGGTAGCCTAAGAATTAGTAAACCAGTCTACTAATTGACGTGAATCCTAAAGATAGATCTATTGGGCCCAACAAACCCCATCCGTTGTAGCGGATGCTTTAGTACTTCGAAATTATCATGTCCGAAGGATGTTCCGAAATGATGGGGATATTCTATATGCATCTTGTTAATGTCAGTTACCAGGTGTTCACCATATGAATGATTTTTATGCAGATTGCTATTATGCATGCATGTTGTTTATGAAAAATGAAAATATGAAATCTTGTGGTCTATTAATATAATTTGATAAATATATAGGTTAAACCTATAACTCACCAACATTTTTGCTGACGTTTTAAGCATGTTTATTCTCAGGTGATTGTTAAGAGCTTCCGTTGTTGCATACTAATTTAAGGACAAGAATTGGAGTCAGCATGCTTGTAATATATTGTTTAAAAACTGCATTCGGAGATTTAAATCGATGTATAATATTATTGTAAACCAATATGTAATGTTCGTGTGTAAAATGTTATCTTTTAGATTATCATTACTTGATAATCTACGTTATGGTTTTTAAACCTTTATCGATAAAATAAAGGTTATGGTTTGTTTTAAAAACTAATGCAATCTTTGAAAAACGTCTCATATAGAGGTCAAAACCTCGCAACGAAATCAATTAATATGAAACGTTTATAATCAATATGAATGGGACATTTCAGTTGGTATCCGAGCGTTGGTCTTAGAGAACCAGAAATTGCATTAGTGTGTGTCTAACCGATGTTGTTAGGAGGCATTAGTGAATCTGGACTTCGACCATGTTTTTCTTTAAAAACGATTGCTTAACACTTTTTGTTGAAAACTATATATATTGTTAACATGTAAATATTATGTGATATATTAATCTCTTAACGTGTTTGCTATTGTGTGATAGATGTCTACCTCTAGTACAAATTCCATTGACTCACCTAAGAATAATGAAGAGTCGAATATATTTTGGGAAGATTCACAAATTCCCGAAGAGGAACCGGAAGAAGAGGAACCGGAAGAAGAGGAACCGGAAGAAGAGGTTCCGGAGGAGGAAATATTAGGAACCACAGAAAAGAACAGATAAATAAAAGAAAATTCTCAACCAATGGACCAAAGTTAAAAATGGTCAATGGTGTTTCCGCCTAGGAAACAAAATATTGAGAAAATTATCAATTTTTTGATGAATCGGATCCCGATGAGGATTCCGATGATGTTATAGAAATTACCTCGACTCAATTTGAAAAAGCAAAAGAAAATAATAAGGGAAAAGGCATCAAAATAGAAAAACCTAATTCTAACCCCGATGAACTCTACGTTAACATGAAATACCCGGATGGGGTGTACCGTAAACACCCGTATTTCGTAAGTTTTAACTATAACCCGGAGACATCATAGCCACCAGGTTTTTCGAAACTATTTGTGAAAACAACGGCTCGTATTAGGGGAGCACCATATATCCCTAGGAAATTAGCGAAACGAACCAAGTTCGAAGAGGAAGAAACAAGTGATTCGGAATGAAGAGTAGTATCCATGATGTGTAATATATGTATTGTAGTGTGCTTGTATCTTTATGTTATATGTAAAAATTGCTTGTATTATTTTTTAATTATCTTTTACGAATCTAATCATCGTCTATTTTTACAGTATAAAAACACAAAATGGATATTAAGGATAGACAACCGAGTATTTTAGAAGACCTACCAGGGGATATGATTGATGAAATCTTGTCCAGAGTCGGTCAGAATTCATCGGCACAATTATTTATGGTGAAATTAGCGTGTCGAACATTTGAAAAACATTCAAGGCATGCCTTAGTTTATAAAAGGCTTTCCTTTGAGAGATGGGGTATATCACATTGGGGAGACCTTAAGTTACGCCGTGTTTTATTTAAGGCATTAAGTGCGGGGAACCCAAATGCAATTTTACGCTTCGGGTTAGGAGCATATTTTAACTCCACATATCCCAACATATGACTTTGTTCTTTAGAAAGAGCTTCCAACATGCAACTTAAAGAAGCATGTTATGCTTACGGGTTAATGATGTTTGCTTCTCACCAAATTAAGAAAAAGAACATCGGATTGCAACTGTTAAACAAAATATTCCCACAAGCGACAGATTCAGTAGTTGGAGTGAGAGAAAAGGTTTTTAGATTGTTACGGGGCTGTTGGGCATTACGTAACCCTCGCCCTTTTGACGATGTTACAACATGTTGTCTTGCCAACGACCACAACGGTTATTTTCCACAAGACCAAGGATGGGAAATAATACTAGTAAAACCCGAATGCATGACTTGTTTCTGGACCTACGAATTACGTGTCTTTATTACCTTTGCTGAACGACTTGCGCTTAACTAGAATTGACTTCACAACTGTCTTGTATCAAAGTTATTGTGTGCTATGTTTCATGTTATATGTAAAATAACTGTATTGTAAGTTTGTAAAATATTGTATAAAAGTTTGAACGAGAAATATTATTTGTATTTAGTTTTTCATATAGAATCATAGTAGTTGAATTGTATAGTAGCTACTAAGTATGAACTTAACGGGTAGGTACTACCCGAATTAAAACTATAAAACGCTAACATGAAGAAAAAGCTTTTATAAATAAGTTCATATTATGCTACGAAATACTATTGACTACTCTTAAATTCTATATGATTAACTCAATTCTTTTGGCTATTTTTGAAGGAAATGGCACCGACGACTCGTCAGAACTTGAACATGAGTGAGGAAGACTTCCGTGTTTTCCTTGGTGCGAACATAGCCGCAGTGCAGGCCGCAATTCAAAATAACAACAATAACTCTGGTTCTAGCAGTAGAACTAATTCCACAAGAAATCGTACAGGATGCTCCTACAAAGAATTCACTGCCTGTAAACCTTTGGAATTCGATGGAATCGAGGGTCCAATCAGATTAAAACGGTGGACCGAAAAGGTTGAATCAGTGTTTGCCATAAGTAAATGTACTGAAGAAGACAAAGTAAAGTATGCTACGCATACATTTACAGGTAATGCGTTAACATGGTAGAACACCTATCTCGAGCAGGTGGGACAAGATGCTGCTTACGCAATACCGTGGTCAGCATTCAAGCACTTGATGAACGAGCAGTACCGTCCCAGAAACGAGGTCAATAAGCTAAAGGTAAAGCTTAGAGGATTGCGAATGCAAGGTTTCGACATCACCACGTACGAACGATGATTCACAGAGTTGTGCCTATTGTGTCCAAGAGCGTTCGAAGATGAAGAGGAGAAGATTGATGCATTTGTAAAAGGGTTACCAGAAAGGATTCAAGAAAATATAAGTTCACACGAGCCCGCCTCCATACAAAAAGCAAGTCGAATGGCTCATAAACTCATCAATCAAATTGAGGAAAGAATTAAAGAGCAGGCGGCCGAAGAAGCCAACACAAAACAAGTCAAGAGAAAGTGGGAAGAAAACAGTGACAAGAGTCACCAACACAACAGTACCAATCACCTCAACAATCATCACAACAATAATCACAAATTCAATTGCACCATTTATCGCAACAACAAATGCTCCAACAACAACAATAACCACTACAACAATCGTCCCAACAACAATAACAACCGCAACAACAACAATTCCTATAACAAAAAGAATCAGAATCAGCCATGCCAAAGGTGTGAGGAGTCCCACCAGAATGGGTTCTGCACAACATTTTGCACCAAGTGTAAAAAAAATGGCCATAGTGCGGTGAAGTGTGAGGTCTACGGCCCAGTGAATAACAGAATTAAAAGAACAAATAATGTCGGAATAAATAACGCCGCCATAGTTTGTTTTGGATGTGGAAAACCGGGCCACTTTAGTAGAAATTGCCCGAATCAGAAGAATACCAATGGGCAGGGCCGCAGAATAGTTTTCAATATCAATACGGCAGAAGCGCAGGAAGACTCGGAGCTTGTTACGTGTACGTTTCTTATTGACAATAAATCTGCCTATGTTTTATTTGATTCGGGTGCGGATAGAAGCTATATGAGTAGAGATTTTTGTGCTAAACTAAGTTGTCCACTGACGCCTTTGGATAATAAATTTTTACTCGAATTAGCAAACGGTAAATTAATTACAGCAGATAATATATGTCAGAATCGAGAAATTAAACTGGTTTGCGAAACGTTTAAGATTGATTTGATACCAGTAGAGTTAGGGAGTTTTGATGTGATAATAGGCATGGACTGGTTGAAAAATGAGAGGGCATAGATCGTATGTTACAAAAATGTAATTCACATTGTACGAGAAGAAGGAAAACCCTTAATGGTGTATGGAGAAAAGAGCAACGCGAAGTTACATCTTATTAGTAATTTGAAGGCGCAAAAGCTAATAAGAAAAGGTTGCTATGCTATTCTAGCACACGTCGAGAAAGTACAAACTGAAGAAAAGAGCATCAATGATGTTCCCGTCGTAAAAGAATTTCCCGATGTATTTCCGAAAGAATTATCGGGACTACCTCCATACCGATCCGTTGAATTTTAAATAGATCTTGTACCTGGAGCTGCACCAATAGCTCGTGCTCCATACAGACTCGCACCCAGTGAAATAAAGGAACTTCAAAGCCAATTACAAGAACTTTTAGAGCGTGGTTTTATACGACCAAGTACATCACCATGGGGAGCTCCTGTCTTGTTTGTCAAAAAGAAGGATGGTACATTCAGGTTATGTATCGACTACCGAGAGTTGAACAAACTTACCATCAAGAACTGTTACCCACTACCGAGAATCGACGACTTATTTGATCAACTACAAGGCTCGTCAATTTATTCGAAGATCAATTTACGTTCCGGGTATCATCAAATGTGGGTGAAGGAGGATGATATTCTGAAGACTGCTTTCAGGACGCGTTACGGTCATTACGAGTTTATGGCTATGCTGTTTGGGTTGACTAACGCACCAGCTGTGTTCATGGACCTCATGAACCAAGTGTGTGGACCATACCTTGACAAGTTTGTCATTGTTTTCATCGATGACATACTTATTTACTCAAAGAATGATCAAGAGCACGAAGAACATTTGAGAAAAGTGATAGAGTTGTTGAGGAAAGAAAAACTGTACGCTAAGTTTTCAAAGTGTGCATTTTGGTTGGAAGAAGTTCAATTCCTCGGTTACATAGTGAAAAAAGAAGGTATTCAAGTGGATCCGGCAAAGATTGAAACCTTTGAAAAGTGAGAAACCCCGAAAATTCGAAGCATATACGCCAATTTTTAGGACTGGCTGGTTACTACAGAAGGTTCATCCAAGATTTTTCTAAAATAACGAAACCCTTGACTGCATTAACGCATAAAGGGAAGAAATTTGAATGGAAGGATGAGCAGGAGAAAGCGTTTTAATTGTTGAAGAAAAAGTTAACTACGACACCTATATTGTCATTGCCTGAAGGGAATGATGATTTTGTGATATATTGTGATGCCTCAAAGCAAGGCCTCGATTGTGTATTAATGCAACGAACAAAGGTAATTTCTTATGCGTCCAGACAATTGAAGATTCACGAGCAAAATTATACGACTCACGATTTGGAATTGGGCGCTGTTGTTTTTGCATTAAAGACTTGGAGGCACTACTTATATGGGGTCAAAAGTATTATATATACCGACCACAAAAGTCTCCAACACATATTTAATCAGAAACAACTTAACATGAGGCAGAGTAGGTGGATTGAATTGTTAAATGATTACGACTTTGAGATTCGTTACCACCCGGGGAAGGCGAATGTGGTAGCCGACGCTTTGAGTAGAAAGGACAGAGAACCTATGCGGGTAAAAGCTATGAATATAATTATTCGTACTAACCTTACTACTCAAATAAAGGAGGCGCAGCAGGGAGTTTTAAAAGAAGGAAATTTGAAGAATGAAATACCTAAAGGATCAGAAAAACATCTTAATATTCGGGAAGACGGAACCCGATATAGGGCTGAAAGAATTTGGGTACCAAAGTTTGGAGACGTGAGGGAAATGATACTTAAGGAAGCACATAAAACTAGATATTCAATACATCCCGAAGCAGGGAAGATGTACAAAGATCTCAAGAAACACTTTTGGTAGCCGGGTATGAAAGCTGATATTGCTAATTACGTAGGATAATGTTTGACGTGTTCTAAGGTCAAAGCTAAACATCAGAAACCATCAGCTCTACTTCAACAACCTGAAATCCCAGAATGGAAATGGGAAAACATTACCATGGATTTCATTACCAAATTGCCAAGGACTGCAAGTAGTTATGATACTATTTGGGTAATAGTCGGTCGTCTCACCAAGTCAACACACTTTCTGCCAATGAGAGAAGATGACAAAATGGAGAAGTTGGCGCGATTATATTTGAAGTAAGTTCTCTCCAGACATGGAATACCAATCTCTATTATCTCTGATAGGGATGGCAGATTTGTTTCAAGGTTTTGACAGACATTACAGCAAGCATTGGGAACTCGTCTAGATATGAGTACTGCCTATCATCTACAAACTGATGAGCAGAGTGAAAGGACGATACAAACGCTTGAAGCCATGCTACGAGCATGTGTTATTGACTTTGGAAACAGTTGGGATCGACATCTACTGTTAGCAGAGTTTTCCTATAACAACAGTTACCACTCGAGTATTGAGATGTCACCGTTTGAGGCACTTTGTTAGAAAGTGCAGATCTCCGATTTGTTGGAGTGAAGTGGGGGATAGAAAAATTACGGGTCCGGAGATAATCCAAGAAACTACCGAGAAAATTATTCAAATTCAACAACGGTTGAAAACCGCCCAAAGTCGACAAAAGAGCAACTTGGACATTAAAAGAAAAGATATAGAATTTGAAATTGGAGAGATGGTCATGCTTAAAGTTTCACCTTGGAAAGGCGTTGTTCGATTTGGTAAACGGGGGAAACTACATCCAAGGTACATTGGACCATTCAAAATTATAGATCGTGTCGGACCAGTAGCTTACCGACTTGACTTACCGCAACAACTCGCCGACGTACATGATACTTTTCACGTATCGAATCTGAAGAAATGCTTAGCCAAAGAAGATCTCACTATTCCTTTAGACGAAATACAAATCAATGAAAAACTTCAATTCATTGAAGAACCTGTAAAAATAATGGATCGTGAGGTTAAAAGAGTTAAGCAAAATAAAATACCGATTGTTAAGGTTCGATGGAATGCTCATAGAGGACCCAAGTTCACCTGGGAGTGTGAAGATCAGATGAAGCTGAAATACCCTCACCTATTTCCAGAAGATTCGTCAACACCTTCAACAGCTTAAAATTTCGGGACGAAATTTATTTAACGGGTAGGTACTGTAGTGACCCGAACTTTTCCATGATTATATATTAAATGAAAACTATATTTACATGATTAAATGTTTCCAACATGTTAAGCAATCAAACTTGTTAGGACTTGATTATTTGAAATGAGTTTCATATAGACAATTGACCACCCAAGTTGACCGGCGATTCACGAATGTTAAAAATTTATAAAAACTACATGATGATATATATATGGATATATATGGCTAACATGAGATTATGATAAGTAAGTATCTCACTAAGTATATTAACAATGAGTGATATACGTAAAAATGAGTTTTTTGAGTTAAGAAACTCGAAACGATATATATAATGATTATCGTTATAACAACGTCTTACTAAATACATATGAATCATATTAAGATATTGATACACTATGTTTAACATGATCAAATGATAATTAAACATATCATTAAGTGTATTAACAATGAACTACATATGTAAAAACAAGACTACTCACTTGAGGATTTCGAAACGAGACATATATGTAACGATTATCGTTGTAACGACATTTTAATGTATATATATATCATATTAAGATATATTCATACATCATAATATCATGATAATGTAATAATTTAACATCTCATTAGATATAATAAACAATGGGTTAACAACATTAAATGAGATCGTTAACTTAAAGGTTTCAAAACAACACTTACATTTAACGACTAACAATGACTTAACGATTCAGTTAAATTGTATATACATGTAGTATTTTAAGATGTATTCATACACTTTTGAAAGACTTCAAGACACATATCAAAGTACTTCTACTTATAAAAAATGCTTACAATTACATTCTCATTCATTTTCATCAACAATTCTACTCGTATGCAACCGTATTCGTACTCGTACAATACACAGCTTCTAGATATATATACTATTAGTATATGCATTCAATCATCAGCTCCTTGGCAGCCCTTGTGAGTCATCAAGACATGTGGGAACCATCATTAGACAACTAGCATGACTTATGAGTAAGGAAACAAAAACAAGAACTCCTTTTAACCCCACTCACCATTCCCACTCACCACCCACTCCATTTCACTTCCAATTCTCTTTCTAATTCTCTCCAAACACACACACACTCTCAAGAACGAATTTTCCAATAAACTAATCATCATCTTCATCAAAAATTACTTCAAGTATCAAGCTATAATCATCATAGGAAGAACACTTCAAGAACACTTCGAAAATCCTTTCAAGTTTGCTAGTTTACTTTCAATCTTGCAAATCCATTTCAAGTGATCACCCAACCTCAAGAAACCTTTGTTATTTGCAGTAGGTTATCTTTCTAAATCAAGGTAATATTCATATTCAAGTTTTGATTCAATTTCTATAACTATAACTATAACCTTTGTTAATGACCCGTCAAAGTACACTTGACGACCATCGTTATCTTGGTCCCACAGCTTGATCATAACTCGATATGAATATAATAAATAAACTTGCATTCTTTATTTAAAAATAATTTCCTATAAAGGAAACCTATCAAAATATGTAAGTTTAGAAAAACCATACATTATTACTTAACCAAAAAGTTGACCAAAACAAAGTCAACAACATCCACTATTAAATGTATCAAAATAGAATGCAAGTTAATGTTTAACAAAAGCTGCCATCATAAATATGCAGAATCTCTAAGCACAGCGGAAGCAATCAATCATGAACCTGAGAATAAAACATGCGAGTAACTGTCAACAAAAATGTTGAGTGAATTATAGGTTTAATCTTGCAAACAATATTTAATTCAAACCATAAAAATTTATGTTAGAAAACATAAAAACTCCTTTTTGGACCACAAAATTATATGCTAGAAAACATATAAAAACATTATTCCATTTTCCGTGAGCCACCTGGTAACCACTTAACCATTTATTTACCCTTGCCAAACACGATAAATAATATACACCGAACAAGTGTATCTTCAACTAAATACGAAGTACTAATACATTCCGATTATAAATTGCTAGCGCGACTAGCTCGAAATGGGGTTGTCAAAACCGATAGATCTATCCATAGGATTCGCGTTCACCAGTAGAAACCAGTGACTACAATTACCAGATTAGGGAATATTTTTGTTCGACTCACAATGAATAATTTAAACCAACTTCCACTCGTGTCCAATATGAAAAATAAAATGCATGTATTCTCATCCCAAAAGATTTAAAATAGAAAAATGGGACTATAACTCACCTTAAAGCAAATGAAGTAACCACACAAAAATGCGAACAGCAAACGAAGTAAAGTGATCATGAATGATCACAACGCCAACCTATAAATAAAGCAGGTCGATATAAATAACTAACTTAGGTCAAGTCTTAATATGATAGCTATTGTACATGTTGCAAGTAGACATAGAACAACACTCAACATGCATCAGTTTGATCGGAACAGCGTACGGACACACACTTTCTATTTTTAGAAAGTTTCTATTTTTAGCAGGTTTCCATTTTTGGAAAGTTTCTATTTTAGGAAAGTTTCTATTTTAGGAAAGTTTCTATTTTAGGAAAGTTTCTATTTTTGAAAAGTTTATAAGTTAAGAAAGTTTCCTTAATTAGAAAGTCAACAAAAGTCAACTGAAAGTCAAAGTCAACTGAAAGTCAACTCAATAGTCAACCTTGGTCAAACATAGTCATCATTGAAGTTAAAATGTAAATTATATTAATAATATAAGTTATAATGTTAATTAAAGTCAATTATGTATAATTGTGTCATAACATAAGTTTAATTAAATTAAAATGAATTATTAAAGTTAACATAAGTTTAAATGATATAATTAGTATAACATAAGTATTTAATTAATTAATTAAATATTAATCATAATATCAGTATTATTAATTAATAATAAGTTTAAAATCATATCATAAGTATTATTAATTAATAATGAATTTTTAATCATATCATAAGTTTCTAATTATAATTATTAAATCATAAGTATTTTATAATTAAATTATAATTAAATAATAACTAAGCCTTATAATAATTAAATAATTAATTAACCCTTATTATAAGTCTTATTATAATAATCTCATAATATAAGTTTAATACTTACCATAAGTATTTTTCATTAATAATAAAAGTATTATTAATCATAAGTTTAATTAAAGTTTCATTAATCATAATTAATTAATAAATGATATAATAAATATGTATATCATAAGTCTTAAATTAAAATAATTACTTTTTATATCATAAGTAATTTATTAATAATGAAAACCATTATTTTTATCATAAGTCTTATTTAATAACCATAAGTTTTAATTAAAAGTTCATCGGGTCATAACTTGAGCCCCGGGAATCAGTTTTCGGCGAGCCTTATATATATATATATATATATATATATATATATATATATATATATATATATATATATATATATATATATATATATATATATATATATATATATATATATATATATATATATATATATATATATATATATATATTCGCCTAATCAAACCACCCAACACATTGGTGCACTCAAGAACACACCAAGAACAGTAACCAAGTCGTGATGATCAGCCATTACACAACTTGGAACTTTAATTCGTTTCAAAACACGTTTTAGTCATAACGGGTGATCCGTGGCTCGGATTTCGATGACCCGAACATGAAAGTTCATCCAATCATCAATTCTAACACACTAGTACACCCTAAACACTCTAAAAATGGACACAAAGTTGGACCATACCTGTACCAATTCGTTTTCACATTTTAATTTCAATTAAACACCATTTTGATCATAACTTATGTTCCGGAAATCGAAATAACATGAATCCGGAGTCTAAAATTAATGTCTTGATGAGAGGAACTCATATAGACACTTTAATTTCACATTTACAACAGTCAAGTTTACAGAAATGGTAGAAAATGCTGCTGTCCCAAAACAATCAAACCGAAATCATGCTATAACAAGTGTTTCTATGCATACAATCAACAATACAACAACATACAATCATCATACTATCATAATAACATATAAAAACAGTAAAATTAAAGAAAAATCAAAAAGTTAGGGTTAGGGTTAAGGTTTATACCCTATTCAAGAATTGAAGGATATGAACATGTAGAGGAGAACGAGAGGAACGCGTTGATGTTAAAAGCCCTTTGATCCAAGCTCTAGATGATGATCAATTGAAGATGATGATGATGAGAAAAATGGCGGCCCTAGGAGAGAAAAAGAGAGGAAGAGAGAAAAAAATAAAATGCGTTTTGGAAAAATGAAGTAGTGATATAGGTTTAAGATTAAATCAAGTTCAAAAAATTGGCAAAACAAGTCCTCCCCCTCCCTTGGGAGATTTACACCGACCCCCATACATGGGTGGGTCCCTCTTGGCCCATTTTTATGTTACTTGCAATTGCTTGTGGCCCGAAAGCTCGAACGAAGCCTGAAATGAGAAAATGCTTCTACGCGATTGATTTTTCGGAGAGATAACAAATACGCGACGAATAAAATATATAAACACTAAATATAAACATATGACATTAAAATATCATATTTAAAATAATTAGGACTTAAAAATCCCAAAAACTCGACCGTTGGTTTGAAAACCGAAAAGATTCGCCGGATAGAAATCCGCGACACGTAGAAACGTACAACTTAAAATATGAATTCAAATATTCATATAACACATAATAATTAATATATTATTACAAAAATAATAATATAGGTCATAGAAATGACGTGGCATGAATAACAGTTAACGGTCATTAAGTAATTAACGGTAAAAGATAACAAAAAAAATAGGGTCGTTACAGTACCTTCCCGTTACGAAAATTTCGTCTCGAAATTTAAGCAGGTGCAGGGGTTGACTCAGCATCTGGGAACAAATGCGGGTACTTCTGCTTCATCTGATCTTCACGCTCCCAAGTGAACTCGGGACCACGTCTGGCGTTCCATCGAACTCGGACAATAGGAATTCTACTCTGCTTGAGAGCCTTAACCTCTCGATCCATAATTTCAATAGGTTCCTCAATAAAATGAAGTTGCTTATTAACATGAAGTTCCTCTAGAGGAATAGTTTCATTAGCCTTGGCCAAACACTTCTCTAAATTCGATACATGAAAAATGTCGTGAACAGCACTGAGTTCTTGTGGCAATTTCAAACGATAAGCCACTGGTCCAACTCTCTCAATGATCTCAAACGGTCCAACAAAACGAGGATTCAACTTTCCCCTTTTACCAAAACGTATCACGCCCTTCCAAGGTGATACCTTCAACATAACACGGTCACCAACCTGAAATTTAATATCGTTACTTCTCTTATTAGCATAACTCTTTTGCCGACTTCTGGCGGTTCTCAATCTTCTTTAATTTGTACGATCTTCTCGGTAGTCTCATGAATAATTTCTGGACCTGTGAGTTGAGCATCCCCAACCTCATTCCAGCAGACATGAGATATACACTTTCTACCATACAGAGCTTCAAAAGGTGTGGCTTAATACTTGCATGATAGCTGTTATTATAAGAAAATTCAGCCAGTGGCAAGTACTTATCCCAACCATTACCAAAATCAATGATGCATGCTCGTAACATGTCTTCCAACGTTTGAATGGTCCTTTCACTCTGACCATCTGACTATGGATGATAAGCAGTGTTCATATCCAATTTAGTTCCCAAAGCATCTTGTAAGGACTGCCAAAACCTCGATGTAAATCGACTGTCTCGGTCCGAAATAATAGATACGGGAACACCATGTCTAGAAACAATCTTCTTCAAATACAAACGAGTAAGCTTCTTCTTCGAATCTGTTTCCTTAATTGGCAAGAAATGAGCTGACTTAGTGAGTCGGTCAACAATCACCCAAATGGTATCATAACCACCCACAACTCTCGGTAACTTCGCAATAAGTCCATCGTAATACCTTTCCACTTCCACTCGGGAATTTCAGGTCGCACTAGAAGTCCGGACGGTTTCTGATGTTCAGCTTTAACCATAGCGCTGGTCAAACACTTAGCCACATCAGCTTTCAAATTAGGCAACCAATACAGCTCCTTAAGATCATGATACATCTTTCCTGAACCAGGATGAATAGAGTACCTAGACTTATGAGCCTCATCTAAAACAAGTTGTCGCAGATCACCAAACTTCGGAACCCAAAGGCGTCCTGCAAAATACCGAGTACCATCGGTTCGTACCTCTAATTGTTTACTCAAGTCTCGGACCTTCCCGTTACAAAATTCTCCTCCTTCAAGGCTTCTTGTTGAGCTGCAAGAATCTGCCTTGTGAGGTTTGTTCGAATGGTCATATTTAAGGCTCTAAACCTACAAGGTTCAACTCTGAAATGTCCCGTTCTTATTGATTAAAAACGTTCCATATTAATTGATTTCGTTGCGAGGTTTTGACCTCTATATGAGACGTTTTTCAAAGACTGCATTCATTTTTAAACAAACCATAACCTTTATTTCATCAATAAAGGTTTAAAAAGCTTTACGTAGATTATCAAATAATGATAATCTAAAATATCCTGTTTACACACGACCATTACATAATGGTTTACAATACAAATATGTTACAACAAAATAAGTTTCTTGAATGCAGTTTTTACACAATATCATACAAGCATGGACTCCAAATCTTGTCCTTATTTAAGTATGCGACAGCGGAAGCTCTTAATAATCACCTGAGAATAAACATGCTTAAAACGTCAACAAAAATGCTGGTGAGTTATAGGTTTAACCTATATATATCAAATCGTAACAATAGACCACAAGATTTCATATTTCAATACACATCCCATACATAGAGATAAAAATCATTCATATGGTGAACACCTGGTAACCGACAATAACAAGATGCATATATAAGAATATCCCCATCATTCCGGGACACCCTTCGGATATGATATAAATTTCGAAGTACTAAAGCATCCGGTACTTTGGATGGGGTTTGTTAGGCCCAATAGATCTATCTTTAGGATTCGCGTCAATTAGGGTGTCTGTTCCCTAATTTTTAGATTACCAGACTTAATAAAAAGGGGCATATTCGATTTCGATAATTCAACCATAGAATGTAGTTTCACGTACTTGTGTCTATTTTGTAAATCATTTATAAAACCTGCATGTATTCTCATCCCAAAAATATTAGATTTTAAAAGTGGGACTATAACTCACTTTCGCAGATTTTTACTTCGTCGGGAAGTAAGACTTGGCCACTGGTTGATTCACGAACCTATAACAATATCTACATATACATATATATCAAAGTATGTTCAAAATATATTTACAACACTTTTAATATATTTTGATGTTTTAAGTTTATTAAGTCAGCTGTCCTCGTTAGTAACCTACAACTAGTTGTCCACAGTTAGATGTACAGAAATAAATCGATAAATATTATCTTGAATCAATCCACGACCCAGTGTATACGTATCTCAGTATTGATCACAACTCAAACTATATATATTTTGGAATCAACCTCAACCCTGTATAGCTAACTCCAACATTCACATATAGAGTGTCTATGGTTGTTCCGAAATATATATAGATGTGTCGACATGATAGGTCGAAACATTGTATACGTGTCTATGGTATCTCAAGATTACATAATATATAATACAAGTTGATTAAGTTATGGTTGGAATAGATTTGTTACCAATTTTCACGTAGCTAAAATGAGAAAAATTATCCAATCTTGTTTTACCCATAACTTCTTCATTTTAAATCCGTTTTGAGTGAATCAAATTGCTATGGTTTCATATTGAACTCTATTTTATGAATCTAAACAAAAAAAGTATAGGTTTCTAGTCGGAAAAATAAGTTACAAGTCGTTTTTGTAAAGGTAGTCATTTCAGTCGAAAGAACGACGTCTAGATGACCATTTTAGAAAACATACTTCCACTTTGAGTTTAACCATAATTTTTGGATATAGTTTCATGTTCATAATAAAAATCATTTTCTCAGAATAACAACTTTTAAATCAAAGTTTATCATAGTTTTTAATTAACTAACCCAAAACAGCCCGCGGTGTTACTACGACGGCGTAAATCCGGTTTTACGGTGTTTTTCGTGTTTCCAGGTTTTAAATCATTAAGTTAGCATATCATATAGATATAGAACATGTGTTTAGTTGATTTTAAAAGTCAAGTTAGAAGGATTAACTTTTGTTTGCGAACAAGTTTAGAATTAACTAAACTATGTTCTAGTGATTACAAGTTTAAACCTTCGAATAAGATAGCTTTATATGTATGAATCGAATGATGTTATGAACATCATTACTACCTTAAGTTCCTTGGATGAACCTACTGGAAAAGAGAAAAATGGATCTAGCTTCAACGGATCCTTGGATGGCTCGAAGTTCTTGAAGCAGAATCATGACACGAAAACAAGTTCAAGTAAGATCATCACTTGAAATAAGATTGTTATAGTTATAGAAATTGAACCAAAGTTTGAATATGATTATTACCTTGTATTAGAATGATAACCTACTGTAAGAAACAAAGATTTCTTGAGGTTGGATGATCACCTTACAAGATTGGAAGTGAGCTAGCAAACTTGAAAGTATTCTTGATTTTATGTAACTAGAACTTGTAAAATATATGAAGAACACTTAGAACTTGAAGATAGAACTTGAGAGAGATCAATTAGATGAAGAAAATTGAAGAATGAAAGTGTTTGTAGGTGTTTTTGGTCGTTGGTGTATGGATTAGATATAAAGGATATGTAATTTTGTTTTCATGTAAATAAGTCATGAATGATTACTCATATTTTTTTAATTTTATGAGATATTTCATGCTAGTTGCCAAATGATGGTTCCCACATGTGTTAGGTGACTCACATGGGCTGCTAAGAGCTGATCATTGGAGTGTATATACCAATAGTACATACATCTAAAAGCTGTGTATTGTACGAGTACGAATACGGGTGCATACGAGTAGAATTGTTGATGAAACTGAACGAGGATGTAATTGTAAGCATTTTTGTTAAGTAGAAGTATTTTGATAAGTGTCTTGAAGTCTTTCAAAAGTGTATGAATACATATTAAAACACTACATGTATATACATTTTAACTGAGTCGTTAAGTCATCGTTAGTCGTTACATGTAAATGTTGTTTTGAAACCTTTAGGTTAACGATCTTGTTAAATGTTGTTAACCCAATGTTTATAATAACAAAAGGGATTTTAAATTATTATATTATCATGATATTATGATGTACGAATATATCTTAATATGATATATATACATTAAATGTCGTTACAACGATAAACGTTACATATATGTCTCGTTTCAAAATCATTAAGTTAGTAGTCTTGTTTTTACATATGTAGTTCATTATTAATATAATTAATGATATGTTTACTTATCATAATATCATGTTAACTATATATATAACCATATATATGTCATCATATAGTTTTTTTTACAAGTTTTAACGTTCGTGAATCACCGGTCAACTTGGGTGGTCAATTGTCTATATGAAACCTATTTCAATTAATCAAGTCTTAACAAGTTTGATTGCTTAACATGTTGGAAACATTTAATCATGTAAACATCAATCTCAATTAATATATATAAACATGGAAAAGTTCGGGTCACTACAGTACCTACCCGTTAAATAAATTTCGTCCCGAAATTTTAAGCTGTTGAAGGTGTTGACGAATCTTCTGGAAATAGATGCGGGTATTTCTTCTTCATCTGATCTTCACGCTCCCAGGTGAACTCGGGTCCTCTACGAGCATTCCATCGAACCTTAACAATTGGTATCTTGTTTTGCTTAAGTCTTTTAACCTCACGATCCATTATTTCGACGGGTTCTTCGATGAATTGAAGTTTTTCGTTGATTTGGATTTCATCTAACGGAATAGTGAGATCTTCTTTAGCAAAACATTTCTTCAAATTCGAGACGTGGAAAGTGTTATGTACAGCCGCGAGTTGTTGAGGTAACTCAAGTCGGTAAGCTACTGGTCCGACACGATCAATAATCTTGAATGGTCCAATATACCTTGGATTTAATTTCCCTCGTTTACCAAATCGAACAACGCCTTTCCAAGGTGCAACTTTAAGCATGACCATCTCTCCAATTTCAAATTCTATATCTTTTCTTTTAATGTCAGCGTAGCTCTTTTGTCGACTTTGGGCGGTTTTCAACCGTTGTTGAATTTGGATGATCTTCTCGGTAGTTTCTTGTATAATCTCCGGACCCGTAATCTATCTATCCCCCACCTCACTCCAACAAATCGGAGACCTGCACTTTCTACCATAAAGTGCTTCAAACGGCGCCATCTCAATGCTTGAATGGTAGCTGTTGTTGTAGGAAAATTCTGCTAACGGTAGATGTCGATCCCAACTGTTTCCGAAATCAATAACACATGCTCGTAGCATGTCTTCAAGCGTTTGTATCGTCCTTTCGCTCTGCCCATCAGTTTGTGGATGATAGGCAGTACTCATGTCTAGACGAGTTCCTAATGCTTGCTGTAATGTCTGCCAGAATCTTGAAATAAATCTGCCATCCCTATCAGAGATAATAGAGATTGGTATTCCATGTCTGGAGACGACTTCCTTCAAATACAGTCGTGCTAACTTCTCCATCTTGTCATCTTCTCTTATTGGTAGGAAGTGTGCTGATTTGGTGAGACGATCAACTATTACCCAAATAGTATCAAAACCACTTGCAGTCCTTGGCAATTTAGTGATGAAATCCATGGTAATGTTTTCCCATTTCCATTCCGGGATTTCGGGTTGTTGAAGTAGACCTGATGGTTTCTGATGCTCAGCTTTGACCTTAGAACACGTCAAACATTCTCCTACGTATTTAGCAACATCGGCTTTCATACCCGGCCACCAAAAATGTTTCTTGAGATCCTTGTACATCTTCCCCGTTCCAGGATATATTGAGTATCTGGTTTTATGAGCTTCTCTAAGTACCATTTCTCTCATATCTCCAAATTTTGGTACCCAAATCCTTTCAGCCCTATACCGGGTTCCGTCTTCCCGAATATTAAGATGCTTCTCCGATCCTTTGGGTATTTCATCCTTTAAATTTCCCTCTTTTAAAACTCCTTGTTGCGCCTCCTTTATTTGAGTAGTAATGTTATTATGAATCATTATATTCATAGATTTTACTCGAATGGGTTCTCTATCCTTCCTGCTCAAGGCATCGGCTACCACATTTGCCTTCCCCGGGTGGTAACGAATCTCAAAATCGTAATCATTCAATAATTCAATCCACCTACGCTGCCTCATATTCAGTTGTTTCTGATTAAATATGTGTTGAAGACTTTTGTGGTCGGTATATATAATACTTTTGACCCCATATAAGTAGTGCCTCCAAGTCTTTAATGCAAAAACAACCGCGCCTAATTCCAAATCATGCGTCGTATAATTTTGTTCGTGAATCTTCAATTGTCTAGACGCATAAGCAATCACCTTCGTTCGTTGCATTAATACACAACCGAGACCTTGCTTTGATGCATCACAATAAATCACAAAATCATCATTCCCTTCAGGCAATGACAATATAGGTGCCGTAGTTAGCTTTTTCTTCAATAACTGAAACGCTTTCTCTTGTTCATCATTCCATTCAAATCTCTTCCCTTTATGCGTTAATGCAGTCAAGGGTTTTGCTATTCTGGAAAAGTCTTGGATGAACCTTCTGTAGTAACCAGCTAGTCCTAAAAACTGGCGTATGTGTTTCGGAGTTTTCGGGGTTTCCCACTTTTCAACAGTTTCTATCTTTGCCGGATCCACCTTAATACCTTCTTTGTTCACTATGTGACCGAGGAATTGAACTTCTTCCAACCAAAATGCACACTTTGAAAACTTAGCGTACAATTCTTCCTTCCTCAATACTTCTAACACCTTTCTCAAATGTTCACCGTGTTCTTGGTCATTCTTTGAGTAAATAAGTATGTCATCAATGAAAACAATGACAAACTTGTCAAGGTATGGTCCACACACTCGGTTCATAAGGTCCATGAACACAGCTGGTGCATTAGTTAAACCAAACGGCATGACCATAAACTCGTAATGACCGTAACGTGTTCTGAAAGCAGTCTTTGGAATATCATCTTCTTTCACCCGCATTTGATGATACCCGGAACGTAAGTCAATCTTTGAATAAACAGACGAGCCTTGTAGTTGATCAAATAAGTCATCGATTCTTGGTAGTGGGTAGCGGTTCTTGATGGTAAGTTTGTTCAACTCTCGGTAGTCGATACACAACCTGAATGTACCATCTTTCTTCTTGACAAACAAAACAGGAGCTCCCCACGGTGATGTGCTTGGTCGAATGAAACCACGCTCTAAAAGTTCTTGTAATTAGCTTTGCAGTTCTTTCATCTCGCTGGGTGCGAGTCTGTAAGGAGCACGAGCTATTGGTGCAGCTCCTGGTACAAGATCTATTTGAAATTCAACGGATCGATGTGGGGGTAATCCCGGTAATTCTTTCGGAAATACATCGGGAAATTCTTTTGCAATGGGAACATCATTGATGCTCTTTTCTTCAGTTTGTACTTTCTCGACGTGTGCTAGAACAGCATAGCAACCTTTTCTTATTAGTTTTTGTGCCTTCAAATTACTAATAAGATGTAGCTTCGTGTTGCCCTTTTCTCCGTACACCATTAAGGGTTTTCCTTTTTCTCGTATAATGCGAATTGCATTTTTGTAACAAACGATCTCCGCTTTCACTTCTTTCAACCAGTCCATACCGATTATCACATCAAAACTCCCTAACTCTACTGGTATCAAATCAATCTTAAATGTTTCGCTAACCAGTTTAATTTCTCGATTCCGACATATATTATCTGCTGAAATTAATTTACCATTTGCTAATTCGAGTAAAAATTTACTATCCAAAGGCGTCAATGGACAACTTAATTTAGCACAAAAATCTCTACTCATATAGCTTCTATCCGCACCAGAATCAAATAAAACGTAAGCAGATTTATTGTCAATAAGAAACGTACCCGTAACAAGCTCCGGGTCTTCCTGTGCCTCTACCGCATTAATATTGAAAACTCTTCCACGGCCTTGTCCATTCGTGTTCTCCTGGTTCGGGCAATTTCTAATAATGTGGCCTGGTTTTCCACATTTATAACAAACTACATTGGCATAACTTGCTCCGACACTACTTGCTCCGCCATTACTCGTTCCGACACCATTTGTTCCTTTCGTTCTATTAACCCCTGGTCCGTAGACCTCACACTTCGCCGCGCTATGACCATTTCTTTTACACTTGTTGCAAAATTTGGTGCAGAACCCCGAGTGATTCTTTTCACACCTTTGGCATAGCTGCTTCTGATTGTTGTTGTTGTTGCGGTTATTATTGTTGTTGGGATGATTGTTGTAGTTGCTGTTGTTGTTGTTGTTGTTGTTGTTGGGCCGTTTGTTGTAGTTGCGATTGATGTTGCGATTGTTGGGATAATTGTTGCGATTATTGTTGTAATTGCTGTTGTTGTTGTATTGGTGATTCTTATCACCGTTTTCCTCCCACTTTCTTTTGACTTGCTTCACATTGGCCTCTTCAGCAGTCTGTTCTTTAATTCTTTCTTCAATTTGGTTCACGAGTTTGTGAGCCATTCTACATGCCTGTTGTATGGAGGCGGGCTCGTGTGAACTTATATCTTCTTGGATTCTTTCCGGTAATCCTTTCACAAACGCGTCGATCTTCTCTTCCTCATCTTCGAATGCTCCCGGACACAATAGGCACAATTCTGTGAATCGTCTTTCGTACGTGGTAATATCAAATCCTTGGGTTCGTAACCCTCTAAGTTCTGTCTTGAGCTTATTGACCTCGGTTCTGGGACGGTACTTCTCGTTCATCAAGTGCTTGAATGCTGACCACGGTAGTGCGTACGCATCGTCTTGTCCCACTTGCTCTAGATAGGTATTCCACCATGTTAACGCAGAACCTGTGAAGGTATGCGTAGCGTACTTCACTTTGTCCTCTTCAGTACACTTACTTATGGCAAACACCGATTCAACCTTCTCGGTCCACCGTTTCAATCCGATCGGTCCTTCGGTTCCATCAAATTCCAAAGGTTTGCAGGCAGTGAATTCTTTGTAGGTGCATCCTACACGATTTCCTGTACTGCTAGATCCAAGGTTATTGTTGGTATGTAGCGCAGCTTGTACTGCGGCTATGTTTGAAGCTAGAAAAGTACGGAATTCCTCTTCATTCATATTCACGGTGTGTCGAGTAGTCGGTGCCATTTCCTTCAAAATAGTTAAATGGAACAAGTTAATCATACAGAATATTAAGAGTAGTTAATAGTATTTCGTAGCATAATATGAACTCATTTATAAAAGCTTTTTCTTCATATTAGCGTTTTATAAGTTTAAATTCGGGTAGTACCTACCCGTTAAGTTCATACTTAGTAGCTAATATACAATTCAACTACTACAATTCTATATGAAAAACTGATTATAATAATATTTCGCGTTCAAACTTTTATACAATATTTTACAAACTTACAATACCGCTTATTTTACATAAAGCATGAAATATAGCACACAATAACTTTGATACAAGATAGTTGTGAAGACAATTCTAGCTAGTACACAAGTCGTTCAGCAAAGGCAATAAAGACACGTAATTCATACGTCCAGAAACAAGTCATGCATTCTGGTTTTACTAGGACTACTTCCCATCCTTGGTCTTGTGCAACATAACCGTTATGGCCGTTGATAAGACAGCGTGTTGTAACGTCATCAAAGGGACGAGGGTTACGTAATGTCCAACAGTCCCGTAATAATCTAAAAACCTCATTTCTTACCCCAATTACCGACTCCGTCACTTGTGGAAACGTTTTGTTTAATAGTTGTAGCCCGATGTTCTTGTTCTCACTTTGGTGAGAAGCGAACATTACTAATCCGTAAGCATAACATGCTTCTTTATGTTGCATGTTAGCCGCTTTTTCTAAATCACGAAGTCCAATATTCGGATATATTGAGTCAAAATAATTTCTTAACCCGTTGCGTAAAATAGCATTTGGGTTCCCCGCAATATATGCATCAAAGTAAACACATCGTAACTTATGGGTTTCCCAATGTGATATCCCCCATCTTTCAAACGAAAGTCTCTTATAAACCAAGACATTCTTGGAACGTTCTTCGAATGTCTTACAAACTGATCTCGCCTTAAATAGTTGTGCCGAGGAATTCTGACCGACTCTAGACAAGATTTCATCAATCATGTCTCCGGGTAGGTCTCTTAAAATATTGGGTTGTCTATCCATTTTGCGTTTTTATACTGTAAAATAGACAAGAGTTAGATTCATAAAAAAAATACTTATTAATACAAGCAATTTTTACATATATCATAAAGCATAAGCACACTATATTACATATATTACACCACATGAATACAACTATCTTATTCCGACTCGCTGGTTTCTTCTTCTTCGGTTTTGGTTCGTTTTGCCAAGTTTCTAGGGATATATGATTTTCCCCTAATATGAGCCGTCGTTATCCACATTGGTTTAGAAAAACCTGGTGGTTTAGAGGTTCCTGGGTCATTGTTACAACTTAAGGACTTCGGGGGTTGACGAAACATATAAAGTTCATCGGGGTTGGAATTAGATTTCTCTATTTTTATGCCCTTTCCCTTATTATTTTCTTTTTCCTTTTTAAATTCAGTTGGGGTAATTTCTATAACATCATCGGAATTCTCGTCGGAATCCGATTCATCGGAGAATTGGTAATCCTCCCAATATTTTGCTTCCTTGGCGGAAACACCATTGACCATAATTAACCTTGGTCGGTTGGTTGAGGATTTTCTTTTACTTAACCGTTTTATTATTTCCCCCACCGGTTCTATTTCTTCATCCGGTTCCGATTCTTCTTCCGGTTCCGATTCTTCTTCCGGTTCCGACTCTTCTTCCGGTTCCTCTTCGGGAACTTGTGAATCAGTCCACAAATCATTCCAATTTACATTTGACTCTTCATTATTATTAGGTGAGTCAATGGGACTTGTTCTAGAGGTAGACATCTATCACATAATATCAAACGCGTTAAGAGATTAATATATCACATAATATTCACATGTTAAAAATATATAGTTTCCAACAAAATTTGTTAAGCAATCATTTTTCAAGTAAACACGGTCGAAGTCCAGACTCACTAATGCATCCTAACAAACTCGATAAGACACACTAATGCAAAATTCTGGTTCTCTAAGACCAACGCTCGGATACCAACTGAAATGTCCCGTTCTTATTGATTAAAAACGTTCCATATTAATTGATTTCGTTGCGAGGTTTTGACCTCTATATGAGACGTTTTTCAAAGACTGCATTCATTTTTAAACAAACCATAACCTTTATTTCATCAATAAAGGTTTAAAAAGCTTTACGTAGATTATCAAATAATGATAATCTAAAATATCCTGTTTACACACGACCATTACATAATGGTTTACAATACAAATATGTTACAACAAAATAAGTTTCTTGAATGCAGTTTTTACACAATATCATACAAGCATGGACTCCAAATCTTGTCCTTATTTAAGTATGCGACAGCGGAAGCTCTTAATAATCACCTGAGAATAAACATGCTTAAAACGTCAACAAAAATGCTGGTGAGTTATAGGTTTAACCTATATATATCAAATCGTAACAATAGACCACAAGATTTCATATTTCAATACACATCCCATACATAGAGATAAAAATCATTCATATGGTGAACACCTGGTAACCGACAATAACAAGATGCATATATAAGAATATCCCCATCATTCCGGGACACCCTTCGGATATGATATAAATTTCGAAGTACTAAAGCATCCGGTACTTTGGATGGGGTTTGTTAGGCCCAATAGATCTATCTTTAGGATTCGCGTCAATTAGGGTGTCTGTTCCCTAATTCTTAGATTACCAGACTTAATAAAAAGGGGCATATTCGATTTCGATAATTCAACCATAGAATGTAGTTTCACGTACTTGTGTCTATTTTGTAAATCATTTATAAAACCTGCATGTATTCTCATCCCAAAAATATTAGATTTTAAAAGTGGGACTATAACTCACTTTCGCAGATTTTTACTTCGTCGGGAAGTAAGACTTGGCCACTGGTTGATTCACGAACCTATAACAATATCTACATATACATATATATCAAAGTATGTTCAAAATATATTTACAACACTTTTAATATATTTTGATGTTTTAAGTTTATTAAGTCAGCTGTCCTCGTTAGTAACCTACAACTAGTTGTCCACAGTTAGATGTACAAAAATAAATCGATAAATATTATCTTGAATCAATCCACGACCCAGTGTATACGTATCTCAGTATTGATCACAACTCAAACTATATATATTTTGGAATCAACCTCAACCCTGTATAGCTAACTCCAACATTCACATATAGAGTGTCTATGGTTGTTCCGAAATATATATAGATGTGTCGACATGATAGGTCGAAACATTGTATACGTGTCTATGGTATCTCAAGATTACATAATATATAATACAAGTTGATTAAGTTATGGTTGGAATAGATTTGTTACCAATTTTCACGTAGCTAAAATGAGAAAAATTATCCAATCTTGTTTTACCCATAACTTCTTCATTTTAAATCCGTTTTGAGTGAATCAAATTGCTATGGTTTCATATTGAACTCTATTTTATGAATCTAAACAAAAAAAGTATAGGTTTCTAGTCGGAAAAATAAGTTACAAGTCGTTTTTGTAAAGGTAGTCATTTCAGTCGAAAGAACGACGTCTAGATGACCATTTTAGAAAACATACTTCCACTTTGAGTTTAACCATAATTTTTGGATATAGTTTCATGTTCATAATAAAAATCATTTTCTCAGAATAACAACTTTTAAATCAAAGTTTATCATAGTTTTTAATTAACTAACCCAAAACAGCCCGCGGTGTTACTACGACGGCGTAAATCCGGTTTTACGGTGTTTTTCGTGTTTCCAGGTTTTAAATCATTAAGTTAGCATATCATATAGATATAGAACATGTGTTTAGTTGATTTTAAAAGTCAAGTTAGAAGGATTAACTTTTGTTTGCGAACAAGTTTAGAATTAACTAAACTATGTTCTAGTGATTACAAGTTTAAACCTTCGAATAAGATAGCTTTATATGTATGAATCGAATGATGTTATGAACATCATTACTACCTTAAGTTCCTTGGATGAACCTACTGGAAAAGAGAAAAATGGATCTAGCTTCAACGGATCCTTGGATGGCTCGAAGTTCTTGAAGCAGAATCATGACACGAAAACAAGTTCAAGTAAGATCATCACTTGAAATAAGATTGTTATAGTTATAGAAATTGAACCAAAGTTTGAATATGATTATTACCTTGTATTAGAATGATAACCTACTGTAAGAAACAAAGATTTCTTGAGGTTGGATGATCACCTTACAAGATTGGAAGTGAGCTAGCAAACTTGAAAGTATTCTTGATTTTATGTAACTAGAACTTGTAAAATATATGAAGAACACTTAGAACTTGAAGATAGAACTTGAGAGAGATCAATTAGATGAAGAAAATTGAAGAATGAAAGTGTTTGTAGGTGTTTTTGGTCGTTGGTGTATGGATTAGATATAAAGGATATGTAATTTTGTTTTCATGTAAATAAGTCATGAATGATTACTCATATTTTTGTAATTTTATGAGATATTTCATGCTAGTTGCCAAATGATGGTTCCCACATGTGTTAGGTGACTCACATGGGCTGCTAAGAGCTGATCATTGGAGTGTATATACCAATAGTACATACATCTAAAAGCTGTGTATTGTACGAGTACGAATACGGGTGCATACGAGTAGAATTGTTGATGAAACTGAACGAGGATGTAATTGTAAGCATTTTTGTTAAGTAGAAGTATTTTGATAAGTGTCTTGAAGTCTTTCAAAAGTGTATGAATACATATTAAAACACTACATGTATATACATTTTAACTGAGTCGTTAAGTCATCGTTAGTCGTTACATGTAAATGTTGTTTTGAAACCTTTAGGTTAACGATCTTGTTAAATGTTGTTAACCCAATGTTTATAATAACAAAAGGGATTTTAAATTATTATATTATCATGATATTATGATGTACGAATATATCTTAATATGATATATATACATTAAATGTCGTTACAACGATAAACGTTACATATATGTCTCGTTTCAAAATCATTAAGTTAGTAGTCTTGTTTTTACATATGTAGTTCATTGTTAATATAATTAATGATATGTTTACTTATCATAATATCATGTTAACTATATATATAACCATATATATGTCATCATATAGTTTTTTTTACAAGTTTTAACGTTCGTGAATCACCGGTCAACTTGGGTGGTCAATTGTCTATATGAAACCTATTTCAATTAATCAAGTCTTAACAAGTTTGATTGCTTAACATGTTGGAAACATTTAATCATGTAAACATCAATCTCAATTAATATATATAAACATGGAAAAGTTCGGGTCACTACAAACTCTCTCTCCTTTCGACTCAAAGCATCAGCCACGACATTGACTTTTTCCCAGAATGGCTAAAGGAGTTCACAATCATAATCGTTCAACAATTCAACCCATCTTCGCTACCTCATATCCCACTGTCTTTGATCAAAGATATGTTGAATACTTTTGTGATCAGTGTACACTGTACCTTTGACCCCATATAGATAATGTCTACAAATCTTAAAGCGCAAACACAACAGCTCCCAACTCTAAATCATGGGTTATGTAATTCTGCTCGTGAATCTTCAATTGACGTGACGTGTACGCAATAACTTTCTTTCGTTGCATCAAAACACAACGAAAGCCTTGACGTGAAGCATCACAATAAACAACAAAATCATCATTACCATCAGGTAGTGATAATATCGGAGCGGTAGTCAATTTCTTCTTCAAAATCTGAAAAGCAGTCTCTTGTTCATCCTTCCACTCATACTTCTTCCCCTTGTGCGTTAAAGCAGTCAGAGGTTTCGCTATACGAGAGAAATATTGAATGAACCTTCTATAATAACCTGCCAACCCTAGAAACTGACGAATCTGAGCAGGAGTTTTCAGAATTTCCCACTTTTCAATCGCCTCAATCTTAGCAGGGTCAACTTGTATTCCCTGTTTACTAAAAATATGACCAAGGAATTGAACTTCTCTTAACTAGAAAGCACACTTAGAGAACTTATCGTATAACTCTTCTTTCCTCAACAGATCAAGCACTAACTTCAAATGTTCTTCGTGTTCTTCATCATTCTTAGAATAAATAAGGATGTCGTCGATGAAAACAATAACGAATTTGTCCAGATAGGGTCTACACACACGGTTCATGAGGTCCATGAACACAGCAGGTGCATTTGTCAATCCGAACGGCATAACAAGAAATTCAAAGTGACCATAATGGGTGCGAAAAGTAGTTTTCGAGACATCAGATTCTTTAACACGCAATTGATGATAACCGGAACGAAGATCAATTTTAGAATAAACAGACAAACCTTGAAGCTGATCGAACAGATCATCAATTCTAGGAAGAGGGTAACAGTTTTTAACAGTAAGCTCGTTCAACTCGCGATAATCAATACACAATCGGAACGAACCATCTTTCTTCTTAACAACAAAACAGAAGCTCCCCAAGGGGACGAACTGGGACGAATGAAATATAGTTGCAACAATGAAGGAAGAAATATATGGAGTAGTCGCATCGGTGGCATAGATATATATAAGGCAATTCTCTCAAAGGAGATAACGACGATCATGGACTTCAAAGTAAATTTTTATTACATTTCCGAAAGGAAGACGTACGAAAGGGGTGATATTTCAACGAGAGTGAACTTCCTTGTACAATGAGCGAGGAAATCTAGGATTCATCCATATTCTTAAATTTATGTGCAGATGAAAAGAACGTGAATCATGGGTTATAAAGAATGGTCGACTCCAGGTGAGATGAATCTCTAAAAATAATTTCGTATACCTCAAAGTATTGAATCCTATGATTGATGTTTACGAGGGTGTTGCGGTTGACAGCGAATATTGAGAGTAGAAACTCCTCAAATGGTTTAGTGTAATATATATCCATGATACCCACTATACAACAGTTGGGGTAGAAACCCACCTAGCGCCTTTTCTACAATAGGGTGACCACCGAGTGTACCCTAGAAAATTGATTTATCGGTCCGCGTTTCGGCCATGTCCAACCATAAGAGGGAAAATTTTATGAGCGCAAAGACTTTCCAACAAATTTTATAAACCGGCATCCAAAGTGGTGCAAGAGTTTTTATCAATAAACTTACTGGTAAGTTTCATCCTTAAACGGAGGATGAGAAGAGCCGTTATCCAAACATTCTGTAGAGTAATGCGAAAATTTGATAATATCAATCAAGGAGTTTTGAAAAAGCTTTAAACGTTTGATGTGACAACATATACGGAACGAAGTTCTTAGTAAATTTCGAAGTATGTACGATGTGTACCATTTTTTTTTAAACAAATTGACTTAATCAAACAGCTCAATAAATGAGTGGTTTTAAAATAATTTTGATGGTATGATTTAGTATATAGTAGCCAAAATAGGTAAGGGTAAATTTATTCATTTGAATCCATACGCACATATATGATTTTATAAATTGTATACATGACAAAATATTTCATTACTTCTATTCGCCCATAAATCCCGTGAGAACTGCCCAATTTAAACAAATGTGTAAAACTCCCGATGATAGGCAGAGTATCTGTATTTTAGAGGTTACAAGTTGAAGTAAAATAGTGAAAGATCGAGTAAAGGACTTGAATCGTCGTGTGACATTTGACCAACAAACGTTACGAGGTCATGAAAACCAATGTGTTAAATGTTGTTTTGACTATTATCAAGACATAAGTCCTTGGGCCAAAACTGTTCCCGACTGAAGCTGTTGCTAACAAGCGAGTTATGAAAGGATAGAGCATGAGATAGATAATCTGGTTAAAATGAGCTTCTCGTATATCCACAAATAAGATAATGAATATTTTTCCTATCCATGTAATACATCGGAACTTCTAAATGAGTAGTGTAAAAATTTTCCTTGACTCGCTTTATATTCCTCATGTCACAATATTGGGACTTCTCTATGAATTAACGTAACATAATCACGTTGGCCTGACGCCATTATATTTCACTAATTCATAGTTCCATTCCAATAGCACTACATGAGGCTAGGACACGCGATCAACCTCGGATTTCCACACAATTTCTCTAAAACAATTTCTTAAACAATGTGCTAAGGATAACACAAGAGACAAAACATCATAAGTATATAATATGGGTAACGATGACATAGAAATGTCTTCGAAGTACCAAAAATCTTTAAAAGTCAAGAATGACGTTTCCGGTTTGCAACCCAAAGCACAAAGGCACAATGGCACAAAGGCACGTAATATAACAAGAATGTTATATACCTAAACATAATAGCTGACATTGAAATGCCGAGCCCTTAGAAGTCAAGAATGGCATCTTGCGTAATATAACTCAAACGTCAAACACATAACCATAATAGATGACATAAGAATGTCGAGAATTTCACAAGTCAAGAATGACATCCCTCGGTCCGAGGTGTTCTTATAAAAGATAAACTCGCATGAGTCAGAGAATACATTTAAATCGGAATGGGAGTTCCTCCCGAATTCAGAACATAATAGAGATGTATGTATGATAACAATATACATACCAATACGATACAAATAATCACATATAATAATATATTATAGGCTGGGCTGTAGACTAGACTCACTAATGCACCTTATTGACTCGGGTAACGACATCAATGCAGCCTAATTCCCTACAACCAAAGCTCTGATACCAACTTTAATGACCCGTCAAAGTACACTTGACGACCATCGTTATCTTGGTCCCACAGCTTGATCATAACTCGATATGAATATAATAAATAACCTTGCATTCTTTATTTAAAAATGATTTCCTATAAAGGAAACCTATCAAAATATGTAAGTTTAGAAAAACCATACATTATTACTTAATCAAAAGTTGACCAAAACAAAGTCAACAACATCCACTATTAAATGTATCAAAATAGAATGCAAGTTAATGTTTAACAAAAGCTGCCATCATAAATATGCAGACTCTCTAAGCACAGCGGAAGCAATCAATCATGAACCTGAGAATAATACAAGCGAGTAACTGTCAACAAAAATGTTGAGTGAATTATAGGTTTAATATTTCAAATAATATTTAATTCAAACCATAAAAATTTATGTTAGAAAACATAAAAACTCCTTTTTGGGCCACAAAATTATATGCTAGAAAACATATAAAAACATTATTCCATTTTTCGTGAGCCACCTGGTAACTACTTAACCATTTATTTACCTTTACCAAACACAATAAATAATATACACTGAACAAGTGTATCTTCAACTAAATACGAAGTACTAATACATTCCGATTATAAATTGCTAACGCGACTAGCTCGAAATGGGGTTGTCAAACCCGATAGATCTATCCATAGGATTCGCGTTCACCAGTAGAAACCAGTAACTACAATTACCAGATTATGGAATATTTTTGTTCGACTCACAATGAATAATTTAAACCAACTTCCACTTGTGTCCAATATGAAAAATAAAATGCATGTATTCTCATCCCAAAAGATTTAAAATAGAAAAATGGGACTATAACTCACCTTAAAGCAAATGAAGTAACCACACAAAAATGCGAACAGCAAACGAAGTAAAGTGATCATGAATGATCACAACGCCAACCTATAAATAAAGCAGGTCGATATAAATAACTAACTTAGGTCAAGTCTTAGTATGATAGCTATTGTACATGTTGCAAGTTGATACAGAACAACACTCAACATGCATCGGTTTGATCGGAACAGCGTACGGACACACACTTTCTATTTTTAGAAAGTTTCTATTTTTAGCATGTTTTCATTTTTGGAAAGTTTCTATTTTAGGAAAGTTTCTATTTTAGGAAAGTTTCTATTTTTGGAAAGTTTCTATTTTTGGAAAGTTTCCTTAATTAGAAAGTCAACAAAAGTCAACTGAAAGTCAAAGTCAACTGAAAGTCAACTCAAAAGTCAACCTTGGTCAAACATAGTCATCATTGAAGTTAAAATGTAAATTATATTAATAATATAAGTTATAATGTTAATTAAAGTCAATTATGTATAATTGTGTCATAACATAAGTTTAATTAAATTAAAATGAATTATTAAAGTTAACATAAGTTTAAATGATATAATTAGTATAACATAAATATTTAATTAATTAATTAAATATTAATCATAATATAAGTATTATTAATTAATAATAAGTTTTAAATCGTATCATAAGTATTATTAATTAATAATGAATTTTTAATCATATCATAAGTTTCTAATTATAATTATTAAATCATAAGTATTTTATAATTAAATTATAATTAAATAATAACTAAGCCTTATAATAATTAAATAATTAATTAACCCTTATTATAAGTCTTATTATAATAATCTCATAATATAAGTTTAATACTTACCATAAGTATTTTTCATTAATAATAAAAGTATTATTAATCATAAGTTTAATTAAAGTTTCATTAATCATAATTAATTAATAAATGATATAATAAATATGTATATCATAAGTCTTAAATTAAAATAATTACTTTTTATATCATAAGTAATTTATTAATAATAAAAATCATTATTTTTATCATAAGTCTTATTTAATAACCATAAGTTTTAATTAAAAGTTCATCGGGTCATAACTTGAGCCCCGGGAATCAGTTTTTGGCGAGCCTTATATATATATTTGCCTAATCAAACCACCTGACACATTGGTGCACTCAAGAACACACCAAGAACAGTAACCAAGTCATGATGATCAGCCATTACACAACTTGGAACTTTAATTCGTTTCAAAACACGTTTTAGTCATAACGGGTGATCCGTGGCTCGGATTTCGATGACACGAACATGAAAGTTCATCCAATCATCAATCCTAACATACTAGTACACCCTAAACACTCTAAAAATGGTCACAAAGTCGGACCATACCTGTACCAATTCGTTTTCACATTTTAATTTCAATTAAACACCATTTTGATCATAACTTATGTTCCGGAAATCGAAATAACATGAATCCAGAGTCTAAAATTAATGTCTTGATGAGAGGAACTCATATAGACACTTTAATTTCACATTTACAACAGTCAAGTTTACAGAAATGGTCAAAAATGATGCTGTCCCAAAATAATCAAACCGAAATCATGCTATAACAAGTGTTTCTATGCATACAATCAACAATACAACAACATACAATCATCATACTATCATAATAACATATAAAAACAGTAAAATTCAATAAAAATTAAAAAGTTAGGGTTAGGGTTTATACCCTAATCAAGAATTGAAGGATATGAACATGTAGAGGAGAACGAGAGGAACGCGTTGATGTTAAAAGCCCTTTGATCCAAGCTCTAGATGATGATCAATTGAAGATGAGGATGATGAGAAAAATGGCAGCCCTAGGAGAGAAAAAGAGAGGAAGAGAGAAAAAAATAAAATGTGTTTTGGAAAAATGAAGTAGTGATTTAGGTTTAAGATTAAATCAAGTTCAAGAAATTGGCAAAACAAGTCCTCCCCCTCCCTTGGGAGATTTAGGCCGACCCCCATAGATGGGTGGGTCCCTCTTGGCCCATTTTTATGTTACTTGCAATTGCTTGTGGCCCGAAAGCTCGAACGAAGCCTGAAACGCGAAAATGCTACTACGCGATTGATTTTTCGAAGAGATAACAAATACGCTATGAATAAAATATAAAAACACTAAATATAAACATATGACATTAAAATATCATATTTAAAATAATTAGGACTTAAAAATCCCAAAAAATCGACCGTTAGTTTGAAAACCGAAAAGATTCGCCGGATAGAAATCCGCGAGACGTAGAAACGTACAACTTAAAATATGAATTCAAATATTCATATAACACATAATAATTAATATATTATTACAAAAATAATAATATAGGTCATAGAAATGACGTGGCATGAATAACAGTTAACGGTCGTTAAGTAATTAACGGTAAAAGATAACGGAAAAAGTAAGGTCGTTACACTTTGAAGCTCAAGTTATTTTTTCATCATTTCCAGTAGGTTTACCAACTTTACTTGAGGTAGTAATGATGTTCATAACATCATTCGATTCATATATATATAACTATCTTATTCGAAGATTTGAACATGTAATCACTAGAACATAGTTTAGTTAATTCTAAACTTTTTCGCAAACAAAGTTAATCCATCTAACTTGACTTTTAAAATCAACTAAATACATGTTCTATATCTATACGATATGCTAACTTAATGATTTAAAACCTGGAAACACGAAAAACACCGTAAAATCGGACATACGCCGTTGTAGTAACACCGCGGGCTGTTTTGGGTTAGATAATTAAAAACTATGATAAACTTCAATTTAAAAGTTTTTCTTCTGGGAAAATGATTTTTCTTATGAACATGAAACTATATCCAAAAATCATGGTTAAACTCAAAGTGAAAGTATGTTTTTCAAAATGGTCATCAAGATGTCGTTCTTTCGACGGAAATGACTAAATCATTAAAACGTAATAAAAAAATGTTGTGAATATATTTCGATCATACTTTGATATATATGCACATATTTGTTATAGGTTTGTGAATCGACCTGTGGTCAAGTCTTATTTCCCGACGAAGGAAAAATCTGTGAAAGTGAGTTATAGTCCCACTTTTAAAATCTAATATTTTTGGGATGAGAATACATGCAGTTTTATAAATGTTTTACAAAATAGACACAAGTACGTGAAACTTCTTTCTATGATTGAATGATTGAAGCCAAATATGCCCCTTTTTGCTTGGTAGCCTAAGAATTAGTAAACCAGTCTACTAATTGACGCGAATCCTAAAGATAGATCTATTGGGCCCAACAAACCCCATCTCTTGTAGAGGATGCTTTAGTACTTAGAAATTATCATGTCCGAAGGATGTCTCGGAATGATGGGGATATTCTATATGCATCTTGTTAATGTCGGTTACCAGGTGTTCACCATGTGAATAATTTTTATGCAGATTGCTATTATGCATGCATGTTGTTTATGAGAAATGAAAATATGAAATCTTGTGGTCTATTAATATAATTTGATAAATATATAGGTTAAACCTATAACTCACCAACATTTTTGTTGACGTTTTAAGAATGTTTATTCTCAGGTGATTGTTAAGAGCTTCCGCTGTTGCATGCTAATTTAAGGACAAGAATTGGAGTCAGCATGCTTGTAATATATTGTTTAAAAACTGCATTCAGAGATTTAAATCGATGTATAATATTATTGTAAACTAATATGTAATGTTCGTGTGTAAAATGTTATCTTTTAGATTATCATTACTTGATAATCTACGTTATGATTTTTAAACCTTTATCGATAAAATAAAGGTTATGGTTTGTTTTAAAATCGAATGCAGTTTTTGAAAAAAAAACGTCTCATATAGAGGTCAAAACCTCGCAACGAAATCAATTAATATGAAACGTTTATAATCAATATGAACGGGACATTTCAATTAGGATAACCGAACGTGTTCATGGAAGTCAAACCAACTTGGCCATGGTGTTCTTTATGGTTGAACTCTTTTTAAGGGTCTAACTATCTTTTAAAACCCAATCATTAACGAAAGCATCGAAACACATCACGGCTCTCAGATATGGCATACCTTGTATTTCATTGTGCTTAAGAAAGTTTAGATCTTTGTGGAATTTTAATAGGTTACCCAACCGAGTCGCTCAATTGGATGAGCCGTTTGAACGTGTATGCCTGTAGTCAGATTGCACGGGCATCGGGGGTAAGGGACGTTGCTGTCTATTCAGAATCTTCAAGCCTAACGCATTACCCAGTGGGTGTTAGGACCAGTGTAGTGAATGCAAGTTCAGTATCTATTCATGAGCCAGCATTCCATAATCTCAGCAAAGTAACTGACGAAACCATAGTATGTACTTGCTTTAACCTTATCTGAATTAAAAATTTTATCGCATTTACTTTTTTTATCTTATAAACTAGAAAACTCTAAATTAGGTAATAAACCACTACTCCTTCACTTTAGGATTATCTTAAGTTTTAGTTATAGGTTCGATTCTACTGATATCTTAAAAATTCGACCCTAGGTCATACCTCCCTTACTCACCATAATAAGGAGTAGTATGATTTAGACCCAGCTAAATATAAATTTAAAACTATTGCTCTCACCTCCCGATAGCTGATTCTGACGCCTTGCGGCCTAACGACACTGCATAAATAAAACCGTCCGTTTCTGTCACATCAGGAGGGAGGTAAGTTTTTGGCGCCGTTTCCCGGGAACTGGTATCAGACAATACTGCTTCTATCAAACCTAACCGCAAGCGTTTAGTGGTGTCTAAGAAAGACAATTATACACGGACTTGGTTGTTGGGTTTTCCGAACAGTCTCAAATTATATTGGAACTAAAAGGATCCTGCCTCTCCGTAGTCGGCCTGGCCACTTGGTTTGTTGAATAGTTCGTGCGAATCTCTGTTATCAAAATACCAGAGAATCAGTAGAAAGAACCAAAAACATAATTAAACCTAGGATAGTTAGCTTAGAATACCTTAGATTACCTTAGATTACTTTAGATTAAGATTGCCTTAGTTTACTTTTAGACTAAATTAGAAACTTAGTATATCTACTTAAAATTTAAAAACAAGAGGGCATACTCAGTGTATGACCCAAAACCGATCTAGACCAGGGCCGATGTTATTCGTACCTGATCCAGATGCAATAATCTCTAAAGCATGCAAAGAAGAGCGAATCAGAAATCGAATGGCGTTACGCGTTACTCTAACAAAAAACACCAAACCATCGATTGAAGGTCGAGGAGGACCAATCAGATTCCCGGAGATTCAAGGACACTCGTTCGAATTAAAGTATCACATTATACAGCTCATCCAAAATGGCTGTCAATTTCATAGACTACTGAATGATGATCCTAACTCTCACCTTGATAAATTCATATCTCTTTCAAACTCCTACAAATAGCCAGGGATAGGACAAGATATAGTCCAGCTATACTTGTTCCCCTAATCTCTCACTCCTCATGCACAAACATGGATTGAAGGATTGAAAAAAAGATTCCATCACGTCATGGACGGAGATGGCTACTAAATTTCTAACCAAATATTTCCCTCCTTCTAAACAAAACAAGCTTAAGAATGACATCATTAACTTTAAACAAAGTTATGATTAATCTCTTTACACCGCATGGGAGCGATTCAAACCTCTGCTGAAGAAATACCCTAATCACCAGCTAGAACGGTCAGCCCAAATCTGTACCTTCCACAATGGTCTTACGGTAAATCATAGGATGACGATCGACGGAGCAACTCAAGGAAATCTGTTGAACCAAACCGCAGACAAAGCATGAGAATTGCTCGAGAGTATGACAATGCGTCATCATGACTGGAACAGAGTAGAAACAAATTCATCTTCTATTTCACTCTCCGCACTTAATAATCAAATAGAGGCCATCAAATCCCTCACGGACAAGATGGAATCTCTTGCTAAACAACTAGGAGAATTGAAGACGCAACCGTAGCAGGTTAACCAGGCTCAGGCCTGTGTTAACTGTACTAACCCGCAAACTGCAACCCACTGAAGAATATCAAGTTGAGTACGAAAATCCTGACAGTTCAGCCTGTTACGTTCAATACCCATCTTGTCAATCAAATCCCGGATTCAATCAACAATCTAGGGTTAACCAATTTCAAAGAAACAACCAGCCTTTTTGCTATCGTTACCCACCTTATCCACCTCAATCTCAATTGACCTACGATCAACCACTTCCACTCGCTGGACCACCAGTTGAGGAAAATTCTCCAACCACCCAAATTACGAAAGTAACCAACCTTGCTCTCGGGACTGATGATCAGTTGACTCAGTTCATTCAAGGAAAACAACAGCTAAATCAGATAACTGTGTCTAGACAAGACCAGACAGAGATTCTCATGCGAAACTAATTGGATCTGCTCAAATGGCTGGAAATGTAGCCCGGACAGTTATCAAAACGCCTTGAAACCCGACCACAAGGAAAATTACCTAGTAATACTATCCAAAATCCCCACATAGAGGAAGCTAAGCAAATGGATTCTATAATTCTAAAGGAAGAACCACGGAGAAGGTCAGCTAGGCTCGAGAACAAATTAACATATACTCAGAAGCTGCTCACTCAAACTCCAGTTTGTGTACCTTATCCTGGAAGGCTACTGGAAGAACCATCCAAGCTTGATACCTACAAACTTGATAGGAGATTCCTGGACACCATGTCCAAAGTTCCCAACCAGAAGAGATACATTCGAAGGCTTCTCTCTACAAAGGAAAGGATACCAGATTCCAACAAAATTTCACTTAGTGGAAAAATGCTCGACATTGCTCATAAACTCTCTACCGAAAAAATAAGAGATACGGGCCGGTTCATTTTCCCATGTTCAATCTACCAATCTGGAACCATTCATGTACTGGCAGATTTAGGAGCAATTATCAACCTAATTCCCTATTCTCTCTACAAGAGATTAGAGCTAAGAGACTTGTCACCAACCAAAATGACAATCCAACTTACCGATCATACAATTCGATATCCTAAGGGCATAGTTGAGAACGTCTTGGTAAAAGTTGACAAATTCTTATATCCTACGGATTTCATAGTGATGGATATTAAGGAAGACCTACATACGCTGATAGTATTAGGGAGACCTTTCATGAATACGGCTAGGATTGTCATTGATGTGTACAATCAAACCTTGATCTTGCGATCAAATGGGGAGAGCGTTACCTTCAAAATTGACCGACCTACTTATCTTTCTGGACATGCATAGATGTTTGCTATTTCCACCAGACGGAACACTTCCGATGATGAGTCCCCACCACTTGATGTTATTAAAATGGGTTTCGAATCACAGTTTGTTGATGACCTAGAAATGAAAGACGGGGATCCCAGCGAAGAAATAGAGGAAGAGGAAGCATATGAGGAAGAAGAAGAAATGGGACACGTAAAAGAAACTGCGATAGTACCCTCTTAAAGCTTAGAACGTCACGAAGAATTAATGAGGCTAGAAACGGAGGATCACAGTTTAATTATTCGATTCAAAAAGAAAAATGCTAAGGCTGAAGTTAAAGATATAGAGATTGAACTAGCCAGTGTCGAAGTGAAACACCGGAATACTGAAGAAGCCAGTTCATCAGACGAATCTATAGAAGAAAACTATACCGATGATGACGAGGAAGAATAACAAAATGAATACATTCTGGATGATTCATATTCTCCACTCGCACCAGATCTATAGGAGCCAGACTCTTCTTCAAATCAGATTCTGGTTATATCTAATCACGCCGACATGATAACCTTCATCAATGACACCGATGAATTTGAAGATATTCTCGAAGCCATCGGTAAATCAACAATTGTTTTCACACCTCATTTAAAGGAGCGGATCAAGGCTATCAAAGAAGAATACAACCTTTATCTACAGAGAGAAGGTGATAATGTTGAAATCTTAGAAGAACGCATTCAAAACTTTATCAATACTCTTCATGATCATATCTACCATGAAGAAAGGCAACGAGAGTACAATTCATTGGTTCGCACTATTCTCGAGAAAAGATTTTGTCGAGATCGGAAGATCATTTACTCTAAGGTTTACAACGCCTTAGCCAGATCTGCACTTTTGTTCTCAGCAAACCAACGAGTGCTACTGACTCTCATCCGGAAACATATGGATCTTTTGATCGGTCGCCCAACTTATCACTCTGATTCGCAAATGATCGAAGATACTCACAGCCTCTTCATTCTCTTGGAAAGAGATAATTTCAAAAGCACACTAGACAGGCTAGTGATTTACGTAACAATTGATCACCATGCGGATCTAATTATCAAAGAGTTACGAGACATAGTAGCAGAAGAAGTAAGATGCAACAATCTGTTCTCACACCTTAAACCAGACCAAGTCAACATTGCCACCTTTGTTACGAAGCAATTAACACGTATTTTCCACGAATCTGCTGATCCTAGCTTTACATTCAAAGCTGGATGTTGGGAGATATATTCGAAGACGGTGACATTAATACTTGGGTCAGGACTGCTTTTCACTTCTTTTCAGCTTTGCCTCTTAACAAATTTGTGCAAATCTACAGACTCCTACTGTGGAGACCACCGTTTAGAAGATTTTGAGATACTGAAGATACAATTTTTGACACTATTTGAAGTCCTTCGAAATGAACATCCCGTCAGAGAAACAATCACTACAAGCACTGCCTCGATGATTGACATTCATAGATCAATTAGCATAGCCGTAGACCATGTTCTCATCGGACTTCAAGATTTTTCACTAGCAGAAACCGCACATTATCTCTCATTTAGAAGATCTTCGAGAGAAATATCGGATCTTCTACCACTCTTGGTCCTACACTTTCTCCAAATCTATCCACCAAGACTCACATTCTGTAACCACCTCACATTGGGCCTAGTGGTAATTGTCTTAATTACCCTTGTGTGTAATTATATGTTATTTTAATAATTATATGTATATAATTATTTAATTATATAGTTGAGACCAGTTTGTGACAAGGGTCACAGAACAGGTTTGGTTATTTAATTTGGACCTCATTTGGACCATTTAATGTGGTGTTTCGTAATTTACATAACTGGTAAATACCGTGTGTATCACGGAGTAGGATTCTTCACTGTGAAGAAAGCCTTGTTAAGTTAAATAACCATGCTTCCTCTTATTTTCCCTTTTTGGAAATATTCAAAAACCGAACTATTACTCTCAAATCCTCACAAACCCTAATTCTTGATTCTCGTTTTTGTGTTAAATTGAAGTTGGGAAATCATTCCTTGTGATTTCACGAATCCAATAAGGTAAACTAATCAGAATTTCATAGCCAAATCAGTTTGCAAAATGGGTTTTTGTTTAAGTTTTGGTAAAAGTGGATTTTTTGTCAAAAAGTGATTTGAATGTGTTGTTTATGTCAAATTAATGTTAGAAAACATTTGTATATGAGTTATATATGTTTCCTAAGTGATTTTTAATGTCAAAATAGTGTAAAAACGAGATTTGGGGCTCAAAATGACAAAAACAGCGACCTGATGCTGATGAACAGCTCCCGTACGGTTGCAGGATGCATTCGTATGGTTACGGGGTGTATCCGGGCCATTTAAGGTGCATTCATACGGTTTCAGGGTGAAATCGGGTGGTTGCAGGTGCAACCGTGTGGTTGCAAGTGCTCCCGCGCAGTTGCAGTCTGGCAGCTTTTTGGAAAAATTGTTTTGGCAGTAACTTTCAAACTGTAACTCCGTTTTTGATGAATAAACTACCATTGGAAACGTAATGAGATTTACTTTCTAATGGTAAAGTTTTGAAACACTGAATCAAAATTTAATTTGAGTCAAAATGATGGGATAGCGCGTATGCCTCGTTCTACACGCGTGGGAGAGTTGTAATTGGATGGGGAACCATGTAAACTTGTCATATATGGACATATTAGGCTATATGATGTTGTTTAGAATATGAATTGATGATATTATTAATTAGATATGTGCTAACTTTGGATATGATATTCTCAGGTAATAAGGGAACGGAGAAAGCTCAGTAATATAAGACTTCTGAGTTCTTGCTATTTATCAGGTGAGTGGGACTATCCTAACTTTTATATGTATGTAGTAGAGGGTTATGCTACTGATGTCCTACCTTTTATACCTAATTTTATGAGTATATGATATACTATATTGATTGATGCATATATGTGCACCTGGGTAGTGTCGGATAGTTTTCGACATCCAGCCTTGGGTTTTGGAGGCTGGGCAGAGGTCAACCTTGGGTTATGAGGTTGGGTTAAAAGTGTTACTATTCGTGGAGTATAGTATTGAATAACGCATCCCATGCGTTCGGATTACTATGCGAGGGAGACAGTAACAAGAACTATCGGTAAACTCTAGTTCGATCAGCTAGGTGTGGAATGGATTGTACAGCCGCCGATCCTCTGTTACTATGCTGATGGTTTATTTGCTGTTATGCAATTGTGCTTAGCTTGATACTAGATACCTATGACTGTTAGGATAATTCTATTCACTTAGCTTTATGCTAACCCCCCCACAGTTCCTCCCTTATAGGTTAAGCTTTGCATGCTATAGTTTTGGGAGTGGTATCTTTAGGGATATGTTTGACAGTATGTTTGACAGGCTACACTCTGATGTTTATATTTTGATATCTATATGTGTGTAAAAGCTTTTGGTTAATGTAACACCTGGATGACTGTAATAACTAAACCTTAGTTAATCACTTAAATATGTTTGTAATATAATATATGTTTATGTTTCCGCTGTGATTTAAAAAAAAAATGCACGGTGTTACAAGTTGGTATTAGAGCGTAGGTTTGGCAACGTGTACATACGGATGTCATGTTCCCAAACCTTGCTTATGTTGTGTCAAACATATATGTGGGGTAGAGTTAAGTGAATGTGGAAGTTGTATGTTAGTCTTAGGTACTAACGAGTTATCCACTGAGCTTTGGTGAGATGATGTGCAGTACAGGTTAAAGATGACTGATGATAACAGAATGTTCATGCTCCTCCGACCCCTGGTATCTTTAGAGCTCCGACAGAGGGTGAAATCTCAGACGAAGATCAAGGAGAATACATCCAGAGGTTGGAAATCGAGCTACAGGAAACTCGGGAAAAGATTACAGAACTAGAAAATACTCTTTCTTCACGTACCCTAGGGGCAAATGTGGAACCGCCACCTCCTGGTTTCCAATTCCCCAATATGAGCCTGCACCCACTGGGAGTTCATCTCAGCAATAACAACAGTACCAGTTTTTGTTACCTCCTCAATTCCAAACACTACAGCCTAATCTGATAGCCCTCCAAACTGGAAATCAATATCCTAACCAGTTTATGTACACTTACCCATTGCAAATGATATCGCAACCAGTTGTTGAAACCCGAAAGAAATGTACATTTAAACAGTTCATGGATTGTAAACCCCCAGAGTATTCTGGAAGTACAAACCTGACAGACACCTTAGATTGGTTGTGCGAAGTGGATCGAGCATTGGATGCTTGTCAATGCGAACCTGAATTACGTGTTACTTATGCAAGCTGACTTCTGAAAAAGAAAGCAATGGGCTGGTGGGATTCTTTGACCACCCAGGTATCCAAAAAACAGTTGAGTCAAGTCTCGTGGGAACAATTTTCAGCAAAGGTGTGCGAGCAGTATTGTACTCCTTACGAAATCTCCAAGATGAAGCGAGTGTTTATGAATTTAAGAATGACTGAGCAGATGTCAATAGATGAAGTGATCGAAAAATACACAGACAAACTCCATTTTGTACAACAATGGCTTCCTGATAAACAATCCTGAATTGATCAGTTTGTTGAAATGATATTGCTTGAATACCGATCGATGGTGAGATTAGCAACAACTTTGCCTCAAGTGTTTGCTATGGCAACAATGGTAGAAGGAGATGTCAAAGCCACCAAGAGTAAACAGAGAGAGCAGGTGTCGCAACCAAAACAAGCGACAAGCTAGACGAGTCAAATGAGCAATAAGTCTAGGAGGTCTCACGGTAACCAACAAAGAGGTAGGTTTACTCAAAGCAGTGGTAGTGGGAATAAGAAAGTACGGTGTAATGTATGCAAATCATCACATGTTGGTCCTTGTTCAGAGTTGACAAAAAGATTTATAAGGTGTGCAGTGATGGGTCATGATGTTCAAATTTGTTCATTCCGAGAGAATGTTTGTTGGAATTGCAAGAAACCGGGTCATCGATCAGCTGATTGTCCTTCTGCAAGGCGAGCGAGCTCTGGGGTAGGGGCTGGAGCAAGAACAATGTCAGTCAGAGGATCCTCTGCTTCTTCAACGGGATAGAAGCGAAATAATCCTGCACCACCTGAAGCGTGGGCCTTTCAAATGTCGGTTGATACAGCTACTGAAACCGACGATGCGATCAACGGTATGTTTCTGATAAATTCTTCGCCGGCTCATGTGTTATTTGATTTGGAGCGAATTGCTCTTTTATGTCTGTTACATTATGTGATAAGTTGAAATTGCCTATCAACGTATTATCTGGACATAGAAGTGGGTGATGGTAGAACAGTTCCATTCACAACCTCTGTGTCTGGAGTAACCATTGAAATAGATGGGAATGAATTCCCTATGACTTATCTTGTTATGCCTATACCGAGCTTTGATGCCGTATTAGGTATGGATTAGTTAAGCCGCCATAAGGCAAGTATAAAATGTGATAAAAAAATAATATATTTTCCTTTGGCCGATGGGACACGTGTTGTGGCCCGAGGTGAACGGGGTGGGTTTAATTGTCCATTAATTTCGATGATGAAAGCCAAGAAATCATTAGCCAAGGGATGTGATTCGTTTCTAGCATATGTGATCGATGCAAAGAAAGAGAAGAAATTCGTGTCTGATATCCTGATAGTGTCCGAATTCCCAGAAGTGTTTCCTGATGAATTACCCGGCTTACCGCTAGTAAGAGAGGTAGAGTACAAGATTGAATTATTGCCGGGTTCTACACCAGTGGCAAAAGCTCCGTATCGATTAGCACCGTCCGAGATTCGTGATATGATGTCGCAAATTCAAGAGTTGCTAGATCGTGGGTTTATTTGACCAAGTTCTTCGCCATGGGGTGTTCCAGTGTTATTCGTGAAGAAGAAAGACGGAACTCTCCGTATGTGCATTGATTATAGAGAATTAAATAAAAGGACAGTGAAGAACAAGTACCCGTTGCCGAGAATTGATGATCTGTTTGATCAGCTACAAGGGGCATTGTACTTCTCTAAAATTGATCTACGATCAGGTTATCACCAGGTTCGGGTAGCCGAGGAAGATATTCCAAAGATAGCTTTTCGTACAAGATACGGTCACTACGAGTTTTTAGTTATGTCATTCGGGTTGACAAATGCGCCAGCAATATTCATAGATTTAATGAATCGGGTGTGCCGACAGTTTCGCGACAAATTCGTGATAGTATTTATCGATGATATTTTGATTTATTCGAAAATAGAGGCCGAACATGCTACGCATCTGAGACAAGTGTTAGAACTATTGAAACGAGAAAGGTTATACACCAAATTTTCTAAATGTGAGTGTTGGTTAAGAGAAGTGCAGTTTTTGGGTCACGTTATCTGCCAAGAGGGTATCAAAGTCGATCCATCTAAAATAGAAGCGGTAATGAATTGGAATTCACCAAAGACTCCGACAGAGATTAAGTGTTTTCTTGGTTTAGCCGGTTACTACCGAAGGTTTATTAAAGATTTCTCAAAGATTGCAGGTCCATTGACCAAGTTGACCAGCAAAGATGTAACTTTTCGATGGAGTGATGAACAAGAAAATGCCTTCCAGACATTGAAACGGTTATTGTGTCAAGCTCCAATTTTAGTGTTACCTGAGGGTACAGATGATTTCGTTGTGTATTGTGATGTGTCATTAGCCGGACTGGGTTGTGTGTTAATGCAGAGAGAGAAAGTTATTGCCTATGCCTCAAGACAGTTGAAAACTCATGAGAGAAATTATCCGATACATGATCTAGAGTTGGTTGCGGTTGTATTTGCGTTGAAATTATGGAGACATTATCTTTACGGCACTCATTGTGTGATTTGTACTGACCATAAGAGTCTTCAGCATAACTTTTCGCGGAAAGAATTAAACATGCGTCAGAGACGGTGGCAAGAGCTGATCAATGATTATGATTGTGAGATTCGAAATCATCCAGGAAAGGCAAATGTCATTGCAGATGCTTTGAGTCGAAAGAAATCCACTAACAATGTGAAATTCATACGAATGAAGATTGTGTTAGACTTGATTGGTCGATTAAAGATAGCACAATTAGAAGCCTTGAAGGATGAACATTTGAAATCTGAGATATTAGTAAAGCGAAAAGTGGATTTAATTGACGATTCTCGTGGATTAAAGACTTTGAGTAACAGAATTTGGGTTCCTTTGCTCGGAGGATTAAGGGATTTAATCCTGAATGAAGCGTACAAATCGAGATTGTCTATCCATCCTGGAAGCACGAAGATGTATCATGATCTGAAACCTTTATATTGGTGGCCAACAATGAAGAAAGATATCATGCATTACGTGGAAAAGTGACATATATGCGCTCAAGTAAAAGCTGAACATCAGAAACCTTACGTGTCGTTACGTCAACTCGAGATTCCTCAGTGGAAGTGGGAGCACATAACGATGGATTTCGTGATAAAGTTACCCCAAACCCAGAAGGGTCATGACATGATTTGGGTGATAGTTGATAGATTGACTAAAAGCGCGCATTTTCTAGCTACAAGTGAGACAGCTTCGCTCAGTAAGTTAGCTCAATTATATGTAAATGAGATTATAGTTCGACATGAAATACCATTATCTATTGTATCAGATAGAGATTCGAGGTTCGTATCTAATTTTTGGCAGAGTTTACAGGAGAATTTGGGTACTCGAGTTAATCTCAGCACAACGTATCATCCTCAAATAGACGGTCAAAGTGAACGTACTATTCAGACGTTAGAGGATATGTTAAGACCTTGTGTATTAGAGTATGGAGGATCGTGGGATTCTCATCTACCTTTGATTGAATTCACTTACAACAACTCGTATCATTCTATTATAGGCATGCCGCCCTATGAAATGCTTTATGGTCGTCAATGTAGAACGCCGACTTGTTGGTTAGAAGCTGGAGAGAAACAGTTTGCGGGTCCAGAGATTGTACAGTTGACTGCAGAGAAAGTAGCTATTGCACGCGATAAATTGAAAGCCGCAAGAGATAGACAAAAGATGTATGCCAATCCGTGCAGACGGCCAGTTATTTTCACAGTAGGTGAGCAGTTATACTTGAAAGTATCGCCCTGGAAAGGAGTCATTCTTTTTGGTAAAAGAGGCAAGTTAGCTCCGAGGTACATTGGGCCATTTAGAATACAACAGGTGTTGAATGATCAGAAAGTAGTATTAGATCTTCCTGTTGAGTTAGCTGGTATTCATAACACATTCAATGTATGTTATCTTTGTAAGTGCAAGGTAGAAGATGAAAGTCAGATTCTACCACTGCAAGATTTGAAAGTTGATATGAATAAGAAGTTAGTGGAAGAGCCTGTAAGAATTGTAGACAAGAAGATTACTAAGTTACGGCATAAGCAGATACCGATGGTATTAGTTAAGTGGAAGCACAACTTAGGTTCAAACCTGACATGGGAGACAGAAGAGTTGATGAGAACTCGTTACCCTCATTTGTTTAACCTTGACCAGATTCCAAGGACGGAATCTCCTTTAAGAGGGGTAGATTTGTAACACCTCACATTGGGCCTAGTGGTAATTGTCTTAATTACCCTTGTGTGTAATTATATGTTATTTTAATAATTATATGTATATAATTATTTAATTATATAGTTGAGACCAGTTTGTGACAAGGGTCACAGAACAGGTTTGGTTATTTATTTTGGACCTCATTTGGACCATTTAATGTGGTGTTTCGTATTTCAAATAACTGGTAAATACGCGTGTGTATCACGGAGTAGGATTCTTCACTATGAAGAAAGCCTTGTTGAGTTAAATAACCCTGCTTCCTCTTATTTTCCCTTTTTGGAAATATTCAAACACCGAACTATTACTCTCAAATCCTGATAATGCTAAAAACGAACATATATTTTATAGCATTATTCCTCAAGAAAGACAAGCTTGTAGTTGCAATTGTTCTATTTACAAGTGATATTAGTTTAAATAATAAAAGGTGAAGACAAAAGACAGATTCGACGAATTGAAGACGCAAATGACCAAAAAGCTCAAAAGTACAAAATACAATCAAAGAGGTTCCAATTATTGATAAGAAACGTCTCGAAATTACAAGAGTACAAGATTCGAAACGCAAAATACAAGATATTAATTTGTACGCAAGGACGTTCGAAAATCCGGAACCGGGACCAGAGTCAACTCTCAACGCTCGACGCAACGGACTAAAAATTAAAAGTCAACTATGCGCATGAATATAATATAATATATAATTAATTCTTAAAATTTATATATATTATAATATATTTAAAAATCGTCGGCAAGAAAGGTTCCAAATTAGTGTGAGCTGGAAAAACACACTCCGCGAGTTGCGGAGTTTACAGTGCAAAAATTACGCGATTCACGGAGTTTCCCTGGACTCAAATCCCTATAAAAGGCAACGCAGTTTGATCGCTTTTAATATCATATAATCTATCTCTCTCTCAATATATACGTAATTATATATATATATATATATATATATATATATATATATATATATATATATATATATATATATATATATATATATATATATATATATATATATATTTTATATTTTAATTTTAATTTTAAATCCTAATAATAAGGGTATGTTAGCGAATGTTGTAAGGGTGTAAGTCGAAATTCTGTCCGTGTAACGCTACGCTATTTTTAATCATTGTAAGTTATGTTTATATTATTTTCGTTAATGTCTCGTAGCTAAGTTATTATTATGCTTATTTAAATCGAAGTAATCATGATGTTGGGCTAATTACTAAAATTGGGTAATTGGGCTTTGTACCATAATTGGGGTTTGGATAAAAGAACGACACTTGTGGAAATTAGACTATGGGCTATTAATGGGTTTTATATTAACTAAATAATACCTTGTTAATTTAATATACAAACTTATAATTTGACGTATTTATATATAACCACATACGCTTGACTGGGTACGGTGGGCGGGATATCTATAAATACCAATAATTATTCATTTTACCGGACACAGAACTGGATTAATAGTTAATAGACTTGTTGAAATAGGGGTGAATTACATTCAAGGGTAATTGGTGTAATTGTTAACAAAGTAGTAAAACCTTGGTTTACACGCAGTCGATAACCTGGTGTATTCATTAAACAAAGTATTAAAACCTTGTTACAATTCGAATCCCCAATTAGTTGGAATATTTGACTTCGGGAATAAGAATAATTTGACGAAGGCTTTCGCTCTTTATATTTATGACTGATGGACTATTATGGACAAATCTGTATGGACATATTAAATAATCCAGGACAAAGAACAATTAACCCATGGGCATAAAAATAAAATCAACACGTCAAACATCATGATTACGAAAGTTTAAATAAGCATAATTCTTTTATTTCATATTTAATTTCCTTTATTTTATATTTAATTGCACTTCTAATTATCGCACTTTTATTTATTGTTATTGTATTTAATTGCACTTTTAATTATCGTACTTTTTAATTATCGCAATTTTATTTTATTGCACTTTTATTTATCGCAATTTCTTTATCGTTATTTACTTTACGCTTTAAATTAAGTCTAGTATTTATTTTTAATATTTTACATTAGGTTTTAACTGCGACTAAAGTTTTAAAATCGACAAACCGGTCATTAAACGGTAAAAACCCCCCTTTTATAATAATAATATTACTTATTTATATATTTGTATTTTTATAATTTAAAACTAATATAGCGTTAAGCTTTGATTAAAAGATTCCCTGTGGAATGAACCGAACTTACTAAAAACTGCACTACTGTACGATTAGGTACACTGCCTATAAGTGTTGTAGCAAGGTTTAAGTATATCCATTCTATAAATAAATAAATATCTTTTGTAAAAATTGTATCATATTTAATAGTATTTTCCTGCTAAAATTTAATAGTATTTTATACCCCTTAGCTTTGACATCAAGTATTTTTGGCGCCGCTGCCGGGGATCTTAAAATCTAGCTTAAAAGCCGGAAGCGCAACGCTAATATAAAAAAAAAAGATTTTTATTTTTAGTTTACTTTTATAAAAATACGTTTTTATAAAAATACGTTTTAAATATCCGAAAACATAAAAAGAAAACAAAAATATAAAAATATTTTTAAGAGTTTGTTAAATATTTAAGTTTTATAAAGTTTCTTTATTTTTATTTTATAAAAATATAAGTTTTATTTAAATATTTTGTTTTTATTTAAAAAAAACCGAAAAAAATAAATATATATAAATCTATTTTTTTAGATTGTTATTTAGAAAATTATAAAGTATTCTATTTTTATTTTAGTTTTTAAATATAATTTTTTATTTAAATTATATAAATATTTTATATAAATATTAAAACAGAAAAATATAAAATAAATATATATAAAAAAAAAACCGAAACCTGTCAAACGAACCCACCAAAACTGAAATTCCAAAGCCCGCGACTTGCGGCGTTTGTAGCCACGAGGCACCGCGACTCGCGGAGCCGTCTGACACGGGTGACCAGAAACCCTAAAAGCATTTATTACGGAGTAATTATTAATTATTTATTATTATTAACCCTAATTACTTAATTATTATTATAATTAGTTTTAAATTTTTAAAATAAATTGTATTTTAAATTTTAATTAGTTTATAAAATTAATAGTTTTATAAAATAAATAATATAAAAATAATATTTTTATAAAAATTGTAATTTTTGCAACTTTTAGTATATTTTTATAATTTGTTCCTTTTTATTCATTTTAGCGTAACTTTTGTACTTTTCGCTCGTATTTAGTTTTAAGCTTAGTTTTTGCCATAGTTATTTTTACTTCTCGATTTTTAGGCTTTGCCGTAAAATCCCTTAAGTGCTTTTTCTTTAGACTAAGATTAAAGTGCTTTAGAATTTTGCGACGCCTTTTTAAGTTTTAGTTCCTTTTTAAGATATTGCCATTTGGGATATAGTTTTACTTGTAAGCTTTAATATTTTTAGAAGCAACTTTTAATTTTTAGTTTTTAGTGCCTTTTTAAGTTTCAACACGCTACTTTCTTATTTTTATTTTTCGACGCCTTTTACCTATGTATCAATTATCACTCCAATTAGTAATCTCAATTTGCGATTATAATTTTAAGTTAGTGATAGTAATAAGGTTGGGTTAGTCGAGTGTTTTTAAGTTCTATAAGTCATTTTTTTTATTTCTTATTTTTCGACGCCTTTTATTTTTCGATCTTTTCTTTTTCGACCTTTTTCGACGAGCTCTTTTTCTTTCTTATTTCTCGCTATTCTAGTTTTAGGACATAGATTTTTATTCTACTTCTTATCTAAATTTCTTAAAATTACGAAAATTTATTTTAAGTGGTTAAATTGATAGACATCAAAATTTTCTGGTTCGTAGTAATAGTTGGATTTGTACGTGGACCGGGTTATTGGAGCCAAACAGTCCTGAATTATATTGAGACCAAACGAATCCTGCCCCTCTGCTGCATCTTTTGGCTATTCGAAACGTGGGTAAAATCAGAAAAGTCTATTAATTGGATAACTTATATAATTTTTCTTTCCTTTTAAAAAACTAATAGGATATTCAGTGAATGCACCGAGCAAGACGTTCACCACCTTTTGTACGTTCACCACCTGTAACTCGATCAAGACATCTAGCTAATATTGTCGCCGTTGATTTTTCTTTAGAATCGTCATCCAGTCGACCAAGTACTCCAGTTCAAATTTCCGATAATCCATTTTTTGAACCCGACCTCACAATTGAGAATCCGGAGAATATTCAGGGACGATTCATAGATCCTGAACCATTAATTTTTCCTCTGGAACCACCAATCATTCAAACAGAGATTGTTGAGGAACGAACCATTAAATCAGAATCCTCTAGTGATTCCGATTCAACAAATTCAATTACGGAGAATCTGGAACCTTTAAGTATGGAAGACCGAATGAGAGCTAAACGCACTGGCCAAGGTCACGCAATTACTCATCCTGACATTAATGCGCCAGATTATGAAATCGAAGGACAAATTCTACACAAGGTGACTAATCAATGCCAATTTAGTGGTGCGCCGAAGGAAGATCCAAATGAACATCTTCGTACCTTTAATAGGATCTGCACACTATTTAAAATAAGAGAAGTTGAGGATGAACAGATATATCTCATGTTATTTCCCTGGACTTTAAAGGGAGAAGCCAAAGATTGGTTGGAATCGTTACCTGAAGGGGCGATTGATACATGGGATGTTTTAGTTGAAAATTTTCTTAAACAATTCTTTCCGGCATCTAAAGCCGTAAGACTTCAAGGACAAATTGTTACGTTCACACAGAAACCAAATGAAACTCTATATGAGGCATGGACAAGATTTAGAAAGTTATTAAGAGGATGTCCGCAACATGGTTTAGACACTTGTCAAATAGTACAAATATTCTACCAAGGATGCGACATCACTACAAGGAAAGACATCGATATAGCAGCTGGTGGTTCCATTATGAAGAAAACAGAAACTGATGCTTACAAAATTATTGATAACACTGCTTCCCACTCACATGAGTTGCACCAAGAAAAAGATATCGTTAGATCATCTAAAGCAGCTAGAGCCGATTCTAGCCATGACTTAGATTCCATTTTTGCAAAGATAGATGCTGTCGAGAGACGGATGGAAAAGATGACTAAAGATATACACTCAATACGAATTAGTTGTGAGCAATGTGGAGGACCACATTTGACAAAAGATTGTCTCAGTATTGAACTAACAATGGAACAAAGAGAGAATATTTCATACATAAACCAAAGGCCTGGAAATAATTATCAGAATAATTATCAACCGCCAAGACCAATTTACAATCAAAACCAGAATTATAATCGAAATATTCCATACAACAACCAACAAGGTCCTAGCAATCAACAAGTATCCAACAATACTTACAATCAGCAAAGACCTAATTTTCAAAATAAACCACCACAAACCGATGATAAAAAGCCGAATTTAGAAGATATGATGACGAAGCTAGTTGAAACTCAAACGCAGTTTTTCACATCTCAGAAACAAACTAATAAACAAAATGCTCAAGCATTTAGAAATCAACAAGCTTCTATTCAAAATTTGGAACAAGAAGTAAGTAACCTAGCAAGGTTAATAGGTGAAAGAAAACCGGGAAGTCTACCTAGTGATACAAATGCTAACCCCCGGAATGAAACAGCTGAAGCCATTACCACAAGAAGTGGTACAACACTTAAACCACATGAAATACCTGTAACTTCTAATGAAGCTATTCCTACTCCACAAGAACCACAACCTGAACAAGATAAGGAAACAGAACCGGTAGTTGAAAAGGTTAATGAAGATAACACAGTTAAGCCTAAACCTTATGTTAAACCATATCAACCACCACTTCCTTACCCGAGTAAAATGAAAAAAGAGAAACTTGAAGCAGAGCAATCCAAATTCTTGGATATGTTTAAACAGATAAATGTAAATCTTCCTTTCATTGATGTGATTTCAGGAATGCCTAGATATGCTAAATTCTTGAAAGATCTAATCACAAATAGAAAGAAAATGGAAGAACTCTCGGCTGTTACTATGAATGCTAATTGTTCAGCAGTGCTGTTGAATAAGATACCAGAAAAATTATCTGATCCAGGAAGTTTCACAATTCCATGTTTTCTGGGTAGTCTTAGTTCAATAGAAGCATTGGCAGACTTAGGTGCTAGTATAAATGAAATGTCCCGTTCTTATTGATTAAAAACGTTCCATATTAATTGATTTCGTTGCGAGGTTTTGACCTCTATATGAGACGTTTTTCAAAGACTGCATTCATTTTTAAAACAAACCATAACCTTTATTTCATAAATAAAGGTTTAAAAATCTTTACGTAGATTATCAAATAATGATAATCTAAAATATCCTGTTTACACACGACCATTACATAATGGTTTACAATACAAATATGTTACATCGAAATCAGTTTCTTGAATGCAGTTTTTACACAATATCATACAAACATGGACTCCAAATCTTGTCCTTATTTTAGTATGCAACAGCGGAAGCTCTTAATATTCACCTGAGAATAAACATGCTTTAAACGTCAACAAAAATGTTGGTGAGTTATAGGTTTAACCTATATATATCAAATCGTAACAATAGACCACAAGATTTCATATTTCAATACACATCCCATACATAGAGATAAAAATCATTCATATGGTGAACACCTGGTAACCGACATTAACAAGATGCATATATAAGAATATCCCCATCATTCCGGGACACCCTTCGGATATGATATAAATTTCGAAGTACTAAAGCATCCGGTACTTTGGATGGGGTTTGTTAGGCCCAATAGATCTATCTTTAGAATTCGCGTCAATTAGGGTGTCTGTTCCCTAATTCTTAGATTACCAGACTTAATAAAAAGGGGCATATTCGATTTCAATAATTCAACCATAGAATGTAGTTTCACGTACTTGTGTCTATTTTGTAAATCATTTATAAAACCTGCATGTATTCTCATCCCAAAAATATTGGATTTTAAAAGTGGGACTATAACTCACTTTCACAGATTTTTACTTCGTCGGGAAGTAAGACTTGGCCACTGGTTGATTCACGAACCTATAACAATATATACATATATATCAAAGTATGTTCAAAATATATTTACAACACTTTTAATATATTTTGATGTTTTAAGTTTATTAAGTCAGCTGTCCTCGTTAGTAACCTACAACTAGTTGTCCACAATTAGATGTACAGAAATAAATCGATAAATATTATCTTGAATCAATCCACGACCCAGTGTATACGTATCTCAGTATTGATCACAACTCAAACTATATATATTTTGGAATCAACCTCAACCCTGTATAGCTAACTCCAACATTCACATATAGAGTGTCTATGGTTGTTCCGAAATATATATAGATGTGTCGACATGATAGGTCGAAACATTGTATATGTGTCTATGGTATCTCAAGATTACATAATATACAATACAAGTTGATTAAGTTATGGTTGGAATAGATTTGTTACCAATTTTCACGTAGCTAAAATGAGAAAAATTATCCAATCTTGTTTTACCCATAACTTCTTCATTTTAAATCCGTTTTGAGTGAATCAAATTGCTATGGTTTCATATTGAACTCTATTTTATGAATCTAAACAGAAAAAGTATAGGTTTATAGTCGGAAAAATAAGTTACAAGTCGTTTTTGTAAAGGTAGTCATTTCAGTCGAAAAAACGACGTCTAGATGACCATTTTAGAAAACATACTTCCACTTTGAGTTTAACCATAATTTTTGGATATAGTTTCATGTTCATAATAAAAATCATTTTCTCAGAATAACAACTTTTAAATCAAAGTTTATCATAGTTTTTAATTAACTAACCCAAAACAGCCTGCGGTGTTACTACGACGGTGTAAATCCGGTTTTACGGTGTTTTTCGTGTTTCCAGGTTTTAAATCATTAATTTAGCATATCATATAGATATAGAACATGTGTTTAGTTGATTTTAAAAGTCAAGTTAGAAGGATTAACTTTTGTTTGCGAACAAGTTTAGAATTAACTAAACTATGTTCTAGTGATTACAAGTTTAAACCTTCGAATAAGATAGCTTTATATGTATGAATCGAATGATGTTATGAACATCATTACTACCTTAAGTTCCTTGGATAAACCTACTGGAAAAGAGAAAAATGGATCTAGCTTCAACGGATCCTTGGATGGCTCGAAGTTCTTGAAGCAGAATCATGACACGAAAACAAGTTCAAGTAAGATCATCACTTGAAATAAGATTGTTATAGTTATAGAAATTGAACAAAAGTTTGAATATGATTATTACCTTGTATTAGAATGATAACCTACTGTAAGAAACAAAGATTTCTTGAGGTTGGATGATCACCTTACAAGATTGGAAGTGAGCTAGCAAACTTGAAAGAATTCTTGATTTTATGTAACTAGAACTTGTAAAATATATGAAGAACACTTAGAACTTGAAGATAGAACTTGAGAGAGATCAATTAGATGAAGAAAATTGAAGAATGAAAGTGTTTGCAGGTGTTTTTGGTCGTTGGTGTATGGATTAGATATAAAGGATATGTAATTTTGTTTTCATGTAAATAAGTCATGAATGATTACTCATATTTTTGTAATTTTATGAGATATTTCATGCTAGTTGCCAAATGATGGTTCCCACATATGTTAGGTGACTCACATGGGCTGCTAAGAGCTGATCATTGGAGTGTATATACCAATAGTACATACATCTAAAAGCTGTGTATTGTACGAGTACGAATACGGGTGCATACGAGTAGAATTGTTGATGAAACTGAACGAGGATGTAATTGTAAGCATTTTTGTTAAGTAGAAGTATTTTGATAAGTGTATTGAAGTCTTTCAAAAGTGTATGAATACATATTAAAACACTACATGTATATACATTTTAACTGAGTCGTTAAGTCATCGTTAGTCGTTACATGTAAATGTTGTTTTGAAACCTTTAGGTTAACGATCTTGTTGAATGTTGTTAACCCATTGTTTATTATAACAAATGAGATGTTAAATTATTATATTATCATGATATTATGATATATAATATATCTTAGTATGATGTATATACAGTTAAATGTCGTTACAACGATAATCGTTACATATATGTCTCGTTTCAAAATCATTAAGTTAGTAGTCTTATTTTTACATATGTATTTCATTGTTAATACACTTAATAATATATTTACTTATCATTTAACATAATTAACCAAGTGTATCAATATCTTAATATGATTCATATGTACCTAGTAAGACGTTGTTATAACGATAATCGTTATATATATCGTTTTCGAGTTTCTTAAATTAATAGTCTCATTTTTATGTATATAACTCATTGTTAAAATACCTAATGAGATACATACTTATAATAAAAACATGTTAACTATATATATAACCATATATATGTCATCGTATAGTTTTTACAAGTTTTAACGTTCGTGAATCACCGGTCAACTTGGGTGGTCAATTGTCTATATGAAACATATTTCAATTAATCAAGTCTTAACAAGTTTGATTGCTTAACATGTTGGAAACATTTAATCATGTAAATATCAATCTCAATTAATATATATAAACATGGAAAAGTTCGGGTCACTACAGTACCTACCCGTTAAATAAATTTCGTCCCGAAATTTTAAGCTGTTGAAGGTGTTGACGAATCTTCTGGAAATAGATGCGGGTATTTCTTCTTCATCTGATCTTCATGCTCCCAGGTGAACTCGGATCCTCTACGAGCATTCCATCGAACTGTAACAATTGGTATCTTTTTTTGCTTAAGTCTTTTAACCTCACGATCCATTATTTCGACGGGTTCTTCGATGAATTGAAGTTTTTCGTTGATTTGGATTTCATCTAACGAAATAGTGAGATCTTCTTTAGCAAAACATTTCTTTAAATTCGAGACGTGGAAAGTGTTATGTACAGCCGCGAGTTGTTGAGGTAACTCTAGTCGGTAAGCTACTGGTCCGACACGATCAATAATCTTGAATGGTCCAATATACCTTGGATTTAATTTCCCTCGTTTACCAAATTGAACAACGCCTTTCCAAGGTGCAACTTTAAGCATGACCATCTCTCCAATTTCAAATTCTATATCTTTTCTTTTAATGTCAGCGTAGCTCTTTTGTCGACTTTGGGCGGTTTTCAACCGTTGTTGAATTTGGATGATCTTCTCGGTAGTTTCTTGTATAATCTCCGGACTCGTAATCTGTCTATCCCCCACTTCACTCCAACAAATCGGAGACCTGCACTTTCTACCATAAAGTGCTTCAAACGGCGCCATCTCAATGCTTGAATGGTAGCTGTTGTTGTAGGAAAATTCTGCTAACGGTAGATGTCGATCCCAACTGTTTCCGAAATCAATAACACATGCTCGTAGCATGTCTTCAAGCGTTTGTATCATCCTTTCGCTCTGTCCGTCAGTTTGTGGATGATAGGCAGTACTCATGTCTAGACAAGTTCCTAATGCTTGCTGTAATGTCTGCCAGAATCTTGAAATAAATCTGCCATCCCTATCAGAGATAATAGAGATTGGTATTCCATGTCTGGAGATGACTTCCTTCAAATACAGTCGTGCTAACTTCTCCATCTTGTCATCTTCTCTTATTGGCAAGAAGTGTGCTGATTTGGTGAGACGATCAACTATTACCCAAATAGTATCAAAACCACTTGCAGTCCTTGGCAATTTAGTGATGAAATCCATGGTAATGTTTTCCCATTTCCATTCCGGGATTTCGGGTTGTTGAAGTAGACCTGATGGTTTCTGATGCTCAGCTTTGACCTTAGAACACGTCAAACATTCTCCTACGTATTTAGCAACATCGGCTTTCATACCCGGCCACCAAAAATGTTTCTTGAGATCCTTGTACATCTTCCCCGTTCCAGGATGTATTGAGTATCTGGTTTTATGAGCTTCTCTAAGTACCATTTCTCTCATATCTCCAAATTTTGGTACCCAAATCCTTTCAGCCCTCTTCCCGAATATTAAGATGCTTCTCCGATCCTTTGGGTATTTCATCCTTTAAATTTCCCTCTTTTAAAACTCCTTGTTGCGCCTCCTTTATTTGAGTAGTAATGTTATTATGAATCATTATATTCATAGATTTTACTCGAATGGGTTCTCTGTCCTTCCTGCTCAAGGCATCGGCTACCACATTTGCCTTCCCCGGGTGGTAACGAATCTCAAAGTCGTAATCATTCAATAATTCAATCCACCTACGCTGCCTCATATTCAGTTGTTTCTGATTAAATATGTGTTGAAGACTTTTGTGGTCGGTATATATAATACTTTTGACCCCATATAAGTAGTGCCTCCAAGTCTTTAATGCAAAAACAACCGCGCCTAATTCCAAATCATGCGTCGTATAATTTTATTCGTGAATCTTCAATTGTCTAGACGCATAAGCAATCACCTTCGTTCGTTGCATTAATACACAACTGAGACCTTGCTTTGATGCATCACAATCAATCACAAAATCATCATTCCCTTCAGGCAATGACAATATAGGTGCCGTAGTTAGCTTTTTCTTCAATAACTGAAACGCTTTCTCTTGTTCATCATTCCATTCAAATTTCTTCCCTTTATGCGTTAATGCAGTCAAGGGTTTTGCTATTCTGGAAAAGTCTTGGATGAACCTTCTGTAGTAACCAGCTAGTCCTAAAAACTGGCGTATGTGTTTCGGAGTTTTCGGGGTTTCCCACTTTTCAACAGTTTCTATCTTTGCCGGATCCACCTTAATACCTTCTTTGTTCACTATGTGACCGAGGAATTGAACTTCTTCCAACCAAAATGCACACTTTGAAAACTTAGCATACAATTCTTCCTTCCTCAATACTTCTAACACCTTTCTCAAATGTTCACCGTGTTCTTGGTCATTATTTGAGTAAATAAGTATGTCATCAATGAAAACAATGACAAACTTGTCAAGGTATGGTCCACACACTCGGTTCATAAGGTCCATGAACACAGCTGGTGCATTAGTTAAACCAAACGGCATGACCATAAACTCGTAATGACCGTAACGTGTTCTGAAAGAAGTCTTTGGAATATCATCTTCTTTCACCCGCATTTGATGATACCCGGAACGTAAGTCAATCTTTGAATAAACAGACGAGCCTTGTAGTTGATCAAATAAGTCATCGATTCTCGGTAGTGGGTAGCGGTTCTTGATGGTAAGTTTGTTCAACTCTCGGTAGTCGATACACAACCTGAATGTACCATCTTTCTTCTTGACAAACAAAACAGGAGCTCCCCACGGTGATGTGCTTGGTTGAATGAAACCACGCTCTAAAAGTTCTTGTAATTGGCTTTGTAGTTCTTTCATCTCGCTGGGTGCGAGTCTGTAAGGAGCACGAGCTATTGGTGCAGCTCCTGGTACAAGATCTATTTGAAATTCAACGGATCGATGTGGGGGTAATCCCGGTAATTCTTTCGGAAATACATCGGGAAATTCTTTTGCGACGGGAACATCATTGATGCTCTTTTCTTCAGTTTGTACTTTCTCGACGTGTGCTAGAATAGCATAGCAACCTTTTCTTATTAGTTTTTGTGCCTTCAAATTACTAATAAGATGTAGCTTCGTGTTGCCCTTTTCTCCGTACACCATTAAGGGTTTTCCTTTTTCTCGTATAATGCGAATTGCATTTTTGTAACAAACGATCTCCGCTTTCACTTCTTTCAACCAGCCCATACCGATTATCACATCAAAACTCCCTAACTCTACTGGTATCAAATCAATCTTAAATGTTTCGCTAACCAGTTTAATTTCTCGATTCCGACATATTTTATCTGCTGAAATTAATTTACCATTTGCTAATTCGAGTAAAAATTTACTATCCAAAGGCGTCAATGGACAACTTAATTTAGCACAAAAATCTCTACTCATATAGCTTCTATCCGCACCCGAATCAAATAAAACGTAAGCAGATTTATTGTCAATAAGAAACGTACCCGTAACAAGCTCCGGGTCTTCCTGTGCCTCTGCCGCATTAATATTGAAAACTCTTCCACGGCCTTGTCCATTCGTGTTCTCCTGGTTCGGGCAATTTCTAATAATGTGGCCCGGTTTTCCACATTTATAACAAACTACATTGGCATAACTTGCTCCGACACTACTTGCTCCGCCATTACTCGTTCCGACACCATTTGTTCCTTTCGTTCTATTAACCCCTGGTCCGTAGACCTCACACTTCACCGCGCTATGACCATTTCTTTTACACTTGTTGCAAAATTTGGTGCAGAACCCCGAGTGATTCTTTTCACACCTTTGGCATAGCTGCTTCTGATTGTTGTTGTTGTTGCGGTTATTATTGTTGTTGGGATGATTGTTGTAGTTTCTGTTGTTGTTGTTGTTGTTGTTGGGCCGTTTGTTGTAGTTGCGATTGATGTTGCGATTGTTGGGATAATTGTTGCGATTATTGTTGTAATTGATGTTGTTGTTGTATTGGTGATTCTTATCACCGTTTTCCTCCCACTTTCTTTTGACTTGCTTCACATTGGCCTCTTCAGCAGTCTGTTCTTTAATTCTTTCTTCAATTTGGTTCACGAGTTTGTGTGCTATTCTACATGCCTGTTGTATGGAGGCGGGCTCGTGTGAACTTATATCTTCTTGGATTCTTTCCGGTAATCCTTTCACAAACGCGTCGATCTTCTCTTCCTCATCTTCGAATGCTCCCGGACACAATAGGCACAATTCTGTGAATCGTCTTTCGTACGTGGTAATATCAAATCCTTGGGTTCGTAACCCTCTAAGTTCTGTCTTGAGCTTATTGACCTCGGTTCTGGGACGGTACTTCTCGTTCATCAAGTGCTTGAATGCTGACCACGGTAGTGCGTACGCATCATCTTGTCCCACTTGCTCTAGATAGGTATTCCACCATGTTAACGCAGAACCTGTGAAGGTATGCGTAGCGTACTTCACTTTTTCCTCTTCAGTACACTTACTTATGGCAAACACCGATTCAACCTTCTCGGTCCACCGTTTCAATCCGATCGGTCCTTCGGTTCCATCAAATTCCAAAGGTTTGCAGGCAGTGAATTCTTTGTAGGTGCATCCTACACGATTTCCTGTACTACTAGATCCAAGGTTATTGTTGGTATGTAGCGCAGCCTGTACTGCAGCTATGTTTGAAGCTAGAAAAGTACGGAATTCCTCTTCATTCATATTCACGGTGTGTCGTGTAGTCGGTGCCATTTCCTTCAAAATAGTTAAATGGAACAAGTTAATCATACAGAATATTAAGAGTAGTTAATAGTATTTCGTAGCATAATATGAACTCATTTATAAAAGCTTTTTCTTCATATTAGCGTTTTATAAGTTTAAATTCGGGTAGTACCTACCCGTTAAGTTCATACTTAGTAGCTAATATACAATTCAACTACTACAATTCTATATGAAAAACTGATTATAATAATATTTCGCGTTCAAACTTTTATACAATATTTTACAAACTTACAATACCGCTTATTTTACATAAAGCATGAAATATAGCACACAATAACTTTGATACAAGATAGTTGTGAAGATAATTCTAGCTAGTACACAAGTCGTTCAGCAAAGGCAATAAAGACACGTAATTCATACGTCCAGAAACAAGTCATGCATTCTGGTTTTACTAGGACTACTTCCCATCCTTGGTCTTGTGCAACATAACCGTTATGGCCGTTGATAAGACAGCGTGTTGTAACGTCATCAAAGGGACGAGGGTTACGTAATGTCCAACAGTCCCGTAATAATCTAAAAACCTCATTTCTTACCCCAATTACCGACTCCGTCACTTGTGGAAACGTTTTGTTTAATAGTTGTAGCCCGATGTTCTTGTTCTCACTTTGGTGAGAAGCGAACATTACTAATCCGTAAGCATAACATGCTTCTTTATGTTGCATGTTAGCCGCTTTTTCTAAATCACGAAGTCCAATATTCGGATATATTGAGTCAAAATAATTTCTTAACCCGTTGCGTAAAATAGCATTTGGGTTCCCCGCAATATATGCGTCAAAGTAAACACATCGTAACTTATGGGTTTCCCAATGTGATATCCCCCATCTTTTAAACGAAAGTCTCTTATAAACCAAGACATTCTTGGAACGTTCTTCGAATGTCTTACAAACTGATCTCGCCTTAAATAGTTGTGCCGAGGAATTCTGGCCGACTCTAGACAAGATTTCATCAATCATGTCTCCGGGTAGGTCTCTTAAAATATTGGGTTGTCTATCCTTTTTGTGTTTTTAAACTGTAAAATAGATAAGAGTTAGATTCATAAAAAAATACTTATTAATACAAGCAATTTTTACATATATCATAAAGCATAAGAACACTATATTACATATATTACACCACACGAATACAACTATCTTATTCCGACTCGCTCGTTTCTTCTTCTTCGGTTTTGGTTCGTTTTGCCAAGTTTCTAGGGATATATGATGTTCCCCTAATACGAGCCGTCGTTGTCCACATTGGTTTAGAAAAACCTGGTGGTTTAGAGGTTCCCGGGTTATTGTTACAACTTAAGGACTTCGGGGGTTGACGATACATATAAAGTTCATCGGGGTTGGAATTAGATTTCTCTATTTTTATGCCCTTTCCCTTATTATTTTCTTTTGCCTTTTTAAATTCAGTTGGGGTAATTTCTATAACATCATCGGAATTCTCGTCGGAATCCGATTCATCGGAGAATTGGTAATCCTCCCAATATTTTGCTTCCTTGGCGGAAACACCATTGACCATAATTAACCTTGGTCGGTTGGTTGAGGATTTTCTTTTACTTAACCGTTTTATTATTTCCCCCACCGGTTCTATTTCTTCATCCGGTTCCGATTCTTCTTCCGGTTCCGATTCTTCTTCCGGTTCCGACTCTTCTTCCGGTTCCTCTTCGGGAACTTGTGAATCAGTCCACGAATCATTCCAATTTACATTTGACTCTTCATTATTATTAGGTGAGTCAATGGGACTTGTTCTAGAGGTAGACATCTATCACATAATATCAAACGCGTTAAGAGATTAATATATCACATAATATTCACATGTTAAAAATATATAGTTTCCAACAAAATTTGTTAAGCAATCATTTTTCAAGTAAACACGGTCGAAGTCCAGACTCGCTAATGCATCCTAACAAACTCGATAAGACACACTAATGCAAAATTCTGGTTCTCTAAGACCAACGCTCGTATACCAACTGAAATGTCCCGTTCTTATTGATTAAAAACGTTCCATATTAATTGATTTCGTTGCGAGGTTTTGACCTCTATATGAGACGTTTTTCAAAGACTGCATTCATTTTTAAAACAAACCATAACCTTTATTTCATAAATAAAGGTTTAAAAAGCTTTACGTAGATTATCAAATAATGATAATCTAAAATATCCTGTTTACACACGACCATTACATAATGGTTTACAATACAAATATGTTACATCGAAATCAGTTTCTTGAATGCAGTTTTTACACAATATCATACAAACATGGACTCCAAATCTTGTCCTTATTTTAGTATGCAACAGCGGAAGCTCTTAATATTCACCTGAGAATAAACATGCTTTAAACGTCAACAAAAATGTTGGTGAGTTATAGGTTTAACCTATATATATCAAATCGTAACAATAGACCACAAGATTTCATATTTCAATACACATCCCATACATAGAGATAAAAATCATTCATATGGTGAACACCTGGTAACCGACATTAACAAGATGCATATATAAGAATATCCCCATCATTCCGGGACACCCTTCGGATATGATATAAATTTCAAAGTACTAAAGCATCCGGTACTTTGGATGGGGTTTGTTAGGCCCAATAGATCTATCTTTAGAGTTCGTGTCAATTAGGGTGTCTGTTCCCTAATTCTTAGATTACCAGACTTAATAAAAAGGGCATATTCGATTTCGATAATTCAACCATAGAATGTAGTTTCACGTACTTGTGTCTATTTTGTAAATCATTTATAAAACCTGCATGTATTCTCATCCCAAAAATATTGGATTTTAAAAGTGGGACTATAACTCACTTTCACATATTTTTACTTCGTCGGGAAGTAAGACTTGGCCACTGGTTGATTCACGAACCTATAACAATATATACATATATATCAAAGTATGTTCAAAATATATTTACAACACTTTTAATATATTTTGATGTTTTAAGTTTATTAAGTCAGCTGTCCTCGTTAGTAACCTACAACTAGTTGTCCACAATTAGATGTACAGAAATAAATCGATAAATATTATCTTGAATCAATCCACGACCCAGTGTATACGTATCTCAGTATTGATCACAACTCAAACTATATATATTTTGGAATCAACCTCAACCCTGTATAGCTAACTCCAACATTCACATATAGAGTGTCTATGGTTGTTCCGAAATATATATAGATGTGTCGACATGATAGGTCGAAACATTATATACGTGTCTATGGTATCTCAAGATTACATAATATACAATACAAGTTGATTAAGTTATGGTTGGAATAGATTTGTTACCAATTTTCACGTAGCTAAAATGAGAAAAATTATCCAATCTTGTTTTACCCATAACTTCTTCATTTTAAATCCGTTTTGAGTGAATCAAATTGCTATGGTTTCATATTGAACTCTATTTTATGAATCTAAACAGAAAAAGTATAGGTTTATAGTCGGAAAAATAAGTTACAAGTCGTTTTTGTAAAGGTAGTCATTTCAGTCGAAAAAACGACGTCTAGATGACCATTTTAGAAAACATACTTCCACTTTGAGTTTAACCATAATTTTTGGATATAGTTTCATGTTCATAATAAAAATCATTTTCTCAGAATAACAACTTTTAAATCAAAGTTTATCATAGTTTTTAATTAACTAACCCAAAACAGCCCGCGGTGTTACTACGACGGTGTAAATCCGGTTTTACGATGTTTTTCGTGTTTCCAGGTTTTAAATCATTAAGTTAGCATATCATATAGATATAGAACATGTGTTTAGTTGATTTTAAAAGTCAAGTTAGAAGGATTAACTTTTGTTTGCGAACAAGTTTAGAATTAACTAAACTATGTTCTAGTGATTACAAGTTTAAACCTTCGAATAAGATAGCTTTATATGTATGAATCGAATGATGTTATGAACATCATTACTACCTTAAGTTCCTTGGATAAACCTACTGAAAAAGAGAAAAATGGATCTAGCTTCAACGGATCCTTGGATGGCTCGAAGTTCTTAAAGCAGAATCATGACACGAAAACAAGTTCAAGTAAGATCATCACTTGAAATAAGATTGTTATAGTTATAGAAATTGAACCAAAGTTTGAATATGATTATTACCTTGTATTAGAATGATAACCTACTGTAAGAAACAAAGATTTCTTGAGGTTGGATGATCACCTTACAAGATTGGAAGTGAGCTAGCAAACTTGAAAGTATTCTTGATTTTATGTAACTAGAACTTGTAAAATATATGAAGAACACTTAGAACTTGAAGATAGAAATTGAGAGAGATCAATTAGATGAAGAAAATTGAAGAATGAAAGTGTTTGTAGGTGTTTTTGGTCGTTGGTGTATGGATTAGATATAAAGGATATGTAATTTTGTTTTCATGTAAATAAGTCATGAATGATTACTCATATTTTTGTAATTTTATGAGATATTTCATGCTAGTTGCCAAATGATGGTTCCTACATGTGTTAGGTGACTCACATGGGCTGCTAAGAGCTGATCATTGGAGTGTATATACCAATAGTACATACATCTAAAAGCTGTGTATTGTACGAGTACGAATACGGGTGCATACGAGTAGAGTTGTTGATGAAACTGAACGAGGATGTAATTGTAAGCATTTTTGTTAAGTAGAAGTATTTTGATAAGTGTATTGAAGTCTTTCAAAAGTGTATGAATACATATTAAAACACTACATGTATATACATTTTAACTGAGTCGTTAAGTCATCGTTAGTCGTTACATGTAAATGTTGTTTTGAAACCTTTAGGTTAACGATCTTGTTGAATGTTGTTAACCTATTGTTTATTATAACAAATGAGATGTTAAATTATTATATTATCATGATATTATGATATATAATATATCTTAGTATGATGTATATACAGTTAAATGTCGTTACAACGATAATCGTTACATATATGTCTCGTTTCAAAATCATTAAGTTAGTAGTCTTATTTTTACATATGTATTTCATTGTTAATACACTTAATAATATATTTACTTATCATTTAACATAATTAACCAAGTGTATCAATATCTTAATATGATTCATATGTACCTAGTAAGACGTTGTTATAACGATAATCGTTATATATATCGTTTTCGAGTTTCTTAAATTAATAGTCTCATTTTTATGTATATAACTCATTGTTAAAATACCTAATGAGATACATAATTATAATAAAAACATGTTAACTATATATATAACCATATATATGTTATCGTATAGTTTTTACAAGTTTTAACGTTCGTGAATCACCGGTCAACTTGGGTGGTCAATTGTCTATATGAAATATATTTCAATTAATCAAGTCTTAACAAGTTTGATTGCTTAACATGTTGGAAACATTTAATCATGTAAATATCAATCTCAATTAATATATATAAACATGTAAAAGTTCGGGTCACTACAATAAATTTAATGCCGTATTCACTATACGCTAAACTAGACCTTGAAGAATTGAAACCAACAAGAATAAGCATACAACTAGCCGATCGATCAATAAAATATCCTAGAGGGATAATGGAGAACATGCTAGTTAAAGTTGGTACTTTAGTATTTCCAGTAGATTTTGTTGTTCTGGACATGGAAGAAGATTCTCAAGTTCCTCTCATATTAGGAAGACCATTCTTAAACACGGCTAAAGCAATGATAGACGTGTTTGGTAAGAAACTGACCCTAAGTATAGAGGACGAGAGTGTTACCTTTTTAGTTGATAGAGTAATGCAACAACCGCAATCTGCAGATGATACATGTTATTATATTCAAACTATAGATTCACATGCAGAATTATTAGAAGAATTTCCAGAATTACAAGGAACGGGAGAATGTTCTTTAGGAGAAGGAACTGAACCAATTGATGAAGCTGAAATGTTAGCTACACTAATAGCTAATGGATATGAACCAACAACAGAAGAAATTCAAATGCTAAAAGAAGAAGACAGATATCGATATAAATCATCGATAGAAGAACCTCTGACATTAGAGTTAAAGCCACTTCTTAACCATTTGGAATACGCTTATTTACATGGTGAATCTGAATTACCTGTAATAATATCGTCTTCTCTTACTAAAAATGAGAAATCACAACTCATTTCTGTGTTGAAAGCTCATAAACCAGCCATTGCATGGAAGATTCATGATATTAAAGGAATAAGTCCTTCGTATTGCACACATAAAATCCTTATGGAAGAAGGTCATAAAACGTATGTGCAACGCCAACGAAGTCTAAATCCTAATATGCAAGATGTAGTTAAAAAAGAAATTATTAAACTGCTTGATGCAGGTTTAATTTATCCAGTTTTTGATAGTCCATGGGTAAGCCCAGTTCAATGCGTGCCTAAGAAGGGTGGCATGACTGTCATCACAAATGAGAAAAATGAGCTTATTCCTACTAGAACTGTAACAGGATGGCGTGTATGTATTGATTATAGAAAATTAAATGACCCTACCAGAAAAGATCACTTTCCCTTACCGTTCATTGATCAAATGTTGGAAAGACTAGCCGGAAATAGTTACTATTGTTTTCTTGATGGATTTTTCGGATATTTTCAAATTCCAATAGCACTCGAGGACCAAGAGAAAACCACATTCACGTGTCCTTATGGTACTTTTGCTTACAAACGCATGCCATTTGGACTTTGCAACGCCCCTGCAACCTTTCAAAGGTGCATGATGGCGATTTTTCACGACATGATAGAAGAATGCATGGAAGTTTTCATGGATGACTTTTCAGTCTTCGGTGATACTTTTGAATCATGTCTAGTTAATCTGGAACGAATGCTTATTAGATGCGAACAATCAAATCTAGTACTTAATTGGGAGAAATGCCATTTCATGGTTAAAGAAGGCATCGTTCTTGGTCATAAAATTTCAAAGGAAGGAATTGAAGTGGATAGAGCTAAAGTAGATGTAATTGCTAAACTTTCACATCCCACCAATGTTAGAGGAGTTAGGAGTTTTCTAGGGCATGCCGGTTTTTACCGACGTTTCATAAAAGATTTTTCTAAAATTGCCACTCCTATGAATAAACTCCTAGAAAATGATGCTCCATTCATCTTTTCAGATGAATGTATCAAATCTTTTAATATTCTTAAAGAGAAACTCACTAATGCGCCGATCATGATAACACCAAATTGGAATCTACCATTTGAACTAATTTTCGATGCAAGTGATTTTGCAATGGGAGCCGTTTTAGGACAAAGGATTGAAAAACGATTTCAACCTATATATTATGCTAGTAAGACGTTACAAGGAGCACAAACAAATTACACAACTACTGAAAAAGAACTCCTTGCTATTGTCTTTGCTTTTGACAAATTTCGTTCATATCTCGTTCTAGCAAAAACGGTGGTCTATACCGACCATTCTGCTCTTAGATACCTATTTTCGAAACAAGATGCCAAACCAAGATTAATCCGTTGGATCTTATTCTTACAAGAGTTCGATATTGAAATCCGAGATAAAAGAGGAGCAGAAAATCTCGCCGCCGATCATCTTTCTCGTCTTGAAAATCCCGAATTAGAAGTTCTAAATGAATCGGCCATACAAGACAACTTTTTTGATGAATATCTATTGAAGATAGATTATAATGAAATTCAATGGTTTGCAGACTATGCAAACTACTTAGTATGTGGATTCCTTGAAAAAGGATTGTCGTACCAAAAACGAAAGAAATTCTTTAGTGATATAAAACACTATTTCTGGGAAGATCCACATTTGTTTAAAAGTTGTCCAGATGGAATAATACGCCGATGTGTATTCGGAGATGAAGCCAATCAAATCTTAAACCATTGTCACACAGGACCAACAGGAGGGCATTATGGGCCTCAACTAACAGCAAGAAAAGTTTATGATGCTGGATTCTATTGGCCTACAATTTTCAAAGACGCACACCTTCTTTGCAAATCCTGTGATGCTTGTCAAAGGGCCGGAAAAATAAGTCAACGTGATGAAATGCCACAAAATGTCATTCAAGTATGTGAAGTATTTGACATTTGGAGTATTGACTTTATGGGTCCATTTCCAAAATCTCATAATAATCTCTACATTCTCGTAGCCATTGATTATGTATCTAAATGGGCGGAAGCACAAGCTCTCCCAACTAACGATGCACGAGTTGTAGTCAACTTTTTAAAACGTCTTTTTGCAAGGTTTGGAACACCGAAAGCTTTAATAAGTGATCGGGGAACTCATTTCTGTAATAATCAACTTGAGAAAGTTCTCAAAAGATATGGAGTAACTCATAAAATCTCCACTGCATATCATCCACAGACAAGTGGACAAGTTGAAAATACCAACCGAGCTTTAAAACGTATTCTAGAGAAAACCGTAGGATGAAATCCGAAGGAATGGTCCATTAAATTGGAGGATGCACTCTGGGCTTTTAGAACAGCCTACAAAACTCCAATTGGAACCACACCTTTTAAACTCGTTTACGGAAAAGCATGTCATCTTCCAGTAGAAATTGAACACAACGCATTTTGGGCTTTGAAGACATGTAATCTTGATTTACATGAAGCTGGACGTCTACGGTTAAGTCAATTAAACGAATTAGAAGAATTAAGACAAGAAGCATACGAAAATTCGTTAATCTATAAGGAAAGAATGAAGAAATGGCATGATAAAAGAATCAGAAGTTCAAAAGAATTCAAAGAAGGAGACAGAGTTCTTCTTTTCAATTCACGATTCAAGCTATTTCCTGGAAAATTGAAATCAAGATGGTCTGGACCATTCATAGTCAAAAGAGTTTTCCCATACGGAACAGTAGAATTAATAAATTCAAATGGGATTGAATTTAAAGTTAATGGTCACAGAGTTAAACATTACATACATGGTCCGATGGAAGTCGACAACGAAGTTAATCACAATTTCGATACCACAGCTAACTAAGTGTGGGGAGAATCAAGTCTTTAAAGGATAATATATATTTCTGTTAGAGTTAGATTTTCTGTTTTCGTGTAGTTCTCAAAAATGGAACTCGAATGGTCTTTCCCTAGCAGACCCTAAAGAACTAGTCTTCTCCCCCCATTCCGAATTTTTATTTTTTTAGGTTTTTACGAAATGAAGACTTCCTGTGAACTAAACCATGGTCTAATGCTACACGCTTTGATCACTAAACGTACTAATGACACACTTCCAAGTGAACTAGTATCAGTAATCAGAGAAAGATTGGACGGAGTAAGAAAAGAATCCAGATGCAAAGATAATAAGTTACAATTTGGTAAAGGAAAATCAAAATCCGCAGCGAAAAGAAGAGCACGACACCTAGAAAGATGTCACAAATGCGGAAAATGGTCACATGGAGGTAAATGTTTAAATAATCAAACCTATTCAAACACCGAATTTGTTACTTTATGCAGAGACGAACCGTTCATATGTTTAGAAGGAAAAACACTGAATGCTCAAGGTTACGCCTATGTAGCCATGGAAAACCAATTAAACCAACTATCTTATGAATGGGATAGATCGTATCACTAAGAATACTATCTCACAGGTAAGTCTGTACAGCTTTTATTTTTTATTTTCATTTTTAACCTTTTGATAATAAACGCTGATTTGTTCGCTATAAAGTATTAAATTGGTATTCGATGAAATTAGGTTTGGCGACCGAAATTATTGATATCATTCAAAAATTTATTACATCACTACGAAATTTAACGTTTATTCTTAAGGTATAAATATCTTTAATCAATCAACACAAAATATTTCAAAAATTCGTCATGAGTTAAATTAGGTCATGGAACCGAAATTACTTTACCGAAAAGAGGGGCGCATGTTTTTGATAATATTTGATTGATTAAAGTGAGATAAAAGCCAAAAAAAATTTTAATTTTATTTTTACTTTATTTTTAAAATTAATATATTTAAAATTGTAAATATTTGAAAAATTGATATTTTTAATATAAGTTTGTATGTATAAAAACAAAATTAAATTTAAGTTTGGTGTGAATTTTTAATATTAATTTTTAATTTTATTCATTTTAAATTTAAGTTTGGTGTGAATTTTTAATTTTAAATATGAATTTTGAATTTTATGCATTTTAAATTTAAGTTGTGTGAATTTAAAAACCAAAATTTACTTTTTCTCATTAAGTTAAAAATATGATTTTTAAAATTCGTCGTGAGTTGAAGACTAGGTCGTTGAACCGAAATTGCTTTACCCGAGGGAGGAACGAGAACTTTTATTATCATTATATTTAATCTTATTGAATTAAAGTATGCCAAAAACATTAAAAAACCAAAAAAAAAAAATCTAAGCTTTTAAAACAATCGCTACAAAAAGACAAATTTTAAAATTTTGTCGAGGGAGGGACTAGGACATTGTTCCGAAACGACCTCGTCCTAAATAACAAGGAAAACAAAATTTTAAAATTAATTACTTAATTGTTTTATAAGTTAAAGATTGTAAAAAAAAAAAAAAAAAAAAAAAAAAAAAAAAAAAAAAAAAATTCAAACACCGCGACTCGCGGAGTTTGTAAGGGTCAAACACAGCGACTCACGGAGGACCAAAAATACAGAAAAAAATATAAGCTGCCCGAACAGATCAGTCAACACCCACACCCACAAAAATACTGCGAAAAACCCGAAAAAACACTCTAAAATCCGAAATTTTTCACCAAAAATCATCACATTTTTTACTAAAATCATGTTGAGAAGGATGCTATCAAGGAATTACTCAAGGAAAACGGTAAATTTCTACACCTAAACACCATTTAATCCGAAAATTAGTGTTCTTGAGCAATTTTTTACCCAATTCGATTTTGATGCTTTTTAGTGTAATTATGCTTAAATTGCTTATGTATTATGCTTGTATAACCTAGATTGATGCTATTTAACATGATTAGAAGCCTTAAACTTCAAATTTTTAGTAATCTAGGGTTTGTGTTCTTGAGCAAATTTGGGGCTTTTTGATATAAATAGGTTATGGCCGATTTTTGTCATGAATTATTGCTAAATTAAGTAGTGTAACATGTTTAGGTAGTTAAATGATCCAAACTTTGAGCCTAAACATGATTTTTGAGAATTAAAGTGGACTTTTTCAAGTCTAAAATTCATGAACTTGATTTTTGAAAGATAATGCCATTTGAAACTTGTTTAATTGCTAGTAATGATTATTTTGACATGTTATTTGAGTTGAATGCTTATGAACTTGGCGAACATTTTCGTGTATGCTTATTTGAAAAAGTGTAGATTTGATAAAAATATGAAAATGAGCATAAGTTTGATATAAATTGGACATGTCATTGTAATTATTTTGATTGATGATTTTGCTGACACTAATGCATATTTGGATGTACAAAAATTGTGTTTGATGTGTTTTGCAGACTGAAAGGGGTGAATCTTCATCCCAAGCTCGCAATGCTCCTCCTGAGAATGCGGAACAACAGGATGTTGATAGCTATTACAAACAAGATATACCTCATCCAGTTATGACATTTTCAGATATGCACTTGGAAGATTTGCACCCGAACTTGAGATTTGACAGACGTTGGATAGATTATCCAAAATACCAAAGGGGCTTGCATACTCTTCATTCTAAAGCTGTTGAAGTACCTAGGGTAATAGAATGGGAACCATTAGAAGCCGTAGAATTAGCCGAGCCAATTAGGGATTACTTGCACAGAGGTATGGTAATTCTACTTTTAACGATTGGGTACGATTATTCAACATGCGTAGACCTGTATATAAAGTATGGTGTGAAGATTTATTGTGTAGTATAGAAATAAATGATTGGGTAGCTAGTTTAACCAATCGATCTTTTATTAGATTTTTGTTAGGAGGTTCGATGCACCACATGTCTTTACTAGACATGGCTCAGGCCTTACGTATATATACGCCTGAGGAGTTAGCATCTGCCGATTGTCGAGGGTTGATATTGAACGGTAGGAAAATTGATGAAAATTTTGATACGCATGGTGTATGGAGTCAAATGACTAGCCATCACCGATTTAAAGGGGGAAATTACTCTTATTTGGATATAGATAGAGCTGAATTAAGAGTAATCCATAGGTTTTTAGCCAACTCGATTACACAACGAGGTAAGAATAAGGAAAAGGTAAATGAACAGGATTTGTTTTACCACATGTGTATTCGAGACCCACAAAGCGCTGTAAGTATACCTTATTGTGTGGGTTATTATTTATCAGCTATGGTTAGAGGGATGAGACCGCACAGTATAATAGGAGGTGGTATATTTATTACTTTGATTGCTGAATATCTCAATGTGGATATAAGTCGGGGGGATTATTAATCGAAGAACCAGATCCGCACGATACAATTGGTTTAAATGTATATCATGGTGCAAAGGTTTTGAAAAGGCGAAATAACGCCGCACTAAGATATAATGGAAGACATTCACAGGTTGAGAGAAATCAACAGCCAGGTAATGTGGGAGGGGGAAATGAAATGACAGAAATGCAAAGGTTTATAGCTTCACAAGAGTATGAAAATGCTAGATATCGAGCATTTGAAGATTGGCAAATTCATCAAAACCAAATCATAGCTCATTGCCAACATGTAGGTAGAAACTATATTCCTACTCCATCGCCCATATTTCCTCCCTGGTCTATAGAGATGCAACCACCGTATCCTACTTATAACCCAGCTGAAGCATTTTATAACACATACGGTTATGCATGGAACCCCTACTGGTATCAGTAATAACCCTAGTCTACTTAGTTTTATTTATTTTATTATTTGTAATGTTGATACATTTAATACTTATGTTAATATTGTAATAGTTTTTATAATTTTCTAACTTTTATTATTAGATTTTAATAATTTTTGAATGTGGGGTAATATACCAAACATCAAAAATATGTATATATGTTTGCAGTTTATCTTATGTACACAACAGGGTAAAACAACGCATTTTCAAAGACTGGCATTAAGTTCAGCAAAAGCAACTAATTTTGACGACAAGATGAAAAATAAATGTGATGTAACAACAAGACGGAATGAACAAATGATATGCACCATTTATCATTCAGCAAACAAACGCCAATATGTTTGGAAACTTTGGTAAAATTTAATCATTTTTCTACGCTAATCACCCTCAATAATTTAAATTGTTACTGATTTCTTGCAAATGAGGGCATTGCAAGATCTTAAGTGTGGGAAGAGGTTAAATTCTTTCGGAATTTTAAAATTTTTTACTTTATACACTTGGTTACCATTAGAAATACTAGTAAAGCAGTAGTTGTATTAGAATCTAGTGCTCTCTGATAATAAAGAACAGCCCTAGTCTTATATACTGACTACCCAATTCTAGTAAAAATTTTCAAAATTTTCAATTAAATGAACTCAAAATCATGTTTATACATATTTATGAACGATAAAACTAGGTGTTAACACCGAAATTATTGTTACCTCGGAAAGGGCATAAATTGAGAAACAAACCAAAATGTTAGAATTCATTTAAGAATGGAATAGAGGAAAATAAAAAGGCAAAGAAAAGAAAATAAAGGCCAAGTGTGGGAAATTTTTACCAAGTTATTCAAAATATATATCACATATTTCTGTAACAAATAATTGAAAATACTTTTGTTTTGAACAATAATTAACTATTTTACCCGATTTACTGTAAGAAAGATGGATCTACACGATGAATCAATTCCATCATTAAAAGGAAGTAAAGTCTTCCGAAAAAGAAACGCGCTTCTTGATTTAGGTCATGAAGTTGTCGTCCAGACCAGCTGTAGGTTGATGAAAAATCTAGAGAAGTCATCTCTAAAATCAGCAGGAAATCCACGGACCTCAGCATCAAACAGGGTCGCCAAGTGGTCAGACTTATCCTAACCATGAGAGGATCTGTCTTGTAAAATGGGGAGGACACCGTGCAAATTAGCTGGATAAGACTAATGAATCAGATCCCCAGAAAGGATAATCTCCTTAAAGATTAAAAATCAGCTTTTAAGACTGATATTACTCAATCCTTGAGATTGACCTTAAAGATTGAGAATTCAAACTCATGGAATTCAATGATATCTAAACTCAAGCTTGAACGAGAAAATATTTTGATCAAAAATTACAAACCGATTTGTTTTCTGAAAACCTATTTTCAATGCGTTCATTACCATTGAACGTAAAATCCTAAGAATTCACCTGGAATTCATTAGGTCACCTGAACCAAATCGGGTGTCAACCGTAAGAACGGTGGTTGCATAGCATGGTCAAAGACAGGACCTTGTGCCAGACCGACAAATTATAAGGGTGAGCTTTACTATTGCTCCTACAAAGGATAGTAATTGCGTCCGACACGTTATAGACCATAATCAAAAGCATGTCAGGGGACATTGCCTTAACAGTTGCTTGTTCAACGCTTTCCTTTACAACCGGACGGTAGTTTACCGAAAGGTAATATACGGAGCAAGTATATTGGACGTGTTGCTTTCCTAATACAAGGTTAGCAAGTGGGTGACACAAAACCATAAGTTTTGAGCCAAAATTTTCAAATCTAAAACCCACCAAACCCACAAAAAGAATTTGCAAACACCGGTGAAGGGTTATTCCGGAAAACTTATGTAGGGTAAAAGCTAGATTTAATTTTCAAAAGATCAAATGTTTTCATAAAGATCCAATTTCTTAATGGATCTAAATTTTTATAGTCATGTGAGACTGTAAATGACATCGTTACTACCATTGTTTATACCGCCGTAAAGAAATCACTGATGTACAAAGTGTGAAAAATAAAGAAGTGATTCTAGTATTTCAAGACTATATTGCTTGAGGACAAGCAACACTCAAGTGTGAGAATATTTGATAATGCTAAAAACGAGTATATATTTCATAGCATTATTCCTCAAGAAAGACAAGCTTGTAGTTGCAATTGTTCTATTTACAAGTGATATTCGTTTAAATAATAAAAGGTGAAGACAAAAGACAGATTCGACGAATTGAAGACGCAAACGACCAAAAAGCTCAAAAGTACAAAATACAATCAAAGAGGTTCCAATTATTGATAAGAAACGTCTCGAAATTACAAGAGTACAAGATTCGAAACGCAAAATACAAGATATTAATTTGTACGCAAGGACGTTCGAAAATCCGGAACCGGGACCAGAGTCAACTCTTAACGCTCGACGCAACGGACTAAAAATTACAAGTCAACTATGCACATGAATATAATATAATATATAATTAATTCTTAAAATTTAAATATATATTATAATATATTTAAAAATCGTCGGCAAGAAAGGTTCCAAATTAGTGTGAGCTGGAAAAACGAACTCCGCGAGTTGCGGAGTTTACAGTGCAAAAATTACGCGAGTCGCGGAGCTTCCCTGGACTCAAATCCCTATAAAAGGCAACGCAGTTTGATCGCTTTTAATATCATATAATCTATCTCTCTCTCAATATATACGTAATTATATATATATATTTTATATTTTAATTTTAATTTTAATTTTAAATCCTAATAATAAGGGTATGTTAGCGAATGTTGTAAGGGTGTAAGTCGAAATTATGTCCGTGTAACGCTACGCTATTTTTAATCATTGTAAGTTATGTTTATATTATTTTCATTGATGTCTCGTAGCTAAGTTATTATTATGCTTATTTAAATCGAAGTAATCATGATGTTGGGCTAATTACTAAAATTGGGTAATTGGGCTTTGTACCATAATTGGGGTTTGGATAAAAGAACGACACTTGTGAAAATTAGACTATGGGCTATTAATGGGTTTTATATTAACTAAACAATACCTTATTAATTTAATATACAAACTTATAATTTGACGTATTTATATATAACCACATACGCTTGACTGGGTACGGTGGGCGGGATATCTATAAATACCAATAATTATTCATTTTACCGAACACGGAACTGGATTAATAGTTAATAGACTTGTTGAAATAGGGGTGAATTACATTCAAGGGTAATTGGTGTAATTGTTAACAAAGTAGTAAAACCTTGGTTTACACGCAGTCGATAACCTGGTGTATTCATTAAACAGAGTATTAAAACCTTGTTACAATTCGAATCCCCAATTAGTTGAAATATTTGACTTCGGGAATAAGAATAATTTGACGAAGGCTTTCGCTCTTTATATTTATGGCTGATGGACTATTATGGACAAATTCGTATGGACATATTAAATAATCCAGGACAAAGAACAATTAACCCATGGGCATAAAAATAAAATCAACACGTCAAACATCATGATTACGGAAGTTTAAATAAGCATAATTCTTTTATTTCATATTTAATTTCCTTTATTTTATATTTAATTGCACTTCTAATTATCGCACTTTTATTTATTGTTATTGTATTTAATTGCACTTTTAATTATCGTACTTTTTAATTATCACAATTTTATTTTATCGCACTTTTATTTATCGCAATTTCTTTATCGTTATTTACTTTACGCTTTAAATTAAGTCTTGTATTTATTTTTAATATTTTACATTTGGTTTTAACTGTGACTAAAGTTTTAAAATTGACAAACCGGTCATTAAACGGTAAAACCCCCCCTTTTATAATAATAATATTACTTATTTATATATTTGTATTTTCATAATTTAAAACTAATATAGCGTTAAGCTTTGATTAAAAGATTCCCTGTGGAACGAACCGAACTTACTAAAAACTACACTACTGTACGATTAGGTACACTGCCTATAAGTGTTGTAGCAAGGTTTAAGTATATCCATTCTATAAATAAATAAATATCTTGTGTAAAAATTGTATCATATTTAATAGTATTTTCCTGCTAAAATTTAATAGTATTTTATACCCCTTAGCTTTGACATCAAATCCTCATAAACCCTAACCCTTGATTCTCGTTTTTGTGTTAAATTGAAGTTGGGAAATCATTCCTTGTGATTTCACGAATCCAACAAGGTAAACTAATCAGATTTTCATAGCCAAATCAGTTTGCAAAATGGGTTTTTGTTTAGGTTTTGGTAAAAGTGGATTTTGTGTCAAAAAGTGATTTGAATGTCTTGTTTATGTCAAATTGATGTTATAAAACGTTTGTATATGAGTTATATATGTTTCCTAAGTGATTTGTAGTGTCAAAATAGTGCAAAAACGAGATTTGGGGCTCAAAATGACGAAAACAGCGACCTGATGCTGATGAACAGCTCCCGTACGGTTGCAGGATGCATCTGTACTGTTATGGAGTGTATCCGGGCCATTTTGGGTGCATCCGTACGGTTGCAGGGTGCAACCGAGCAGTTGTAGGTGCAACCGTGCGGTTGCAAGTGCTCCCGCGTGGTTGCAATCTGGCAGCTTTTTGGAAAACTTGTTTTGATCGTAACTTTCAAACTGTATCTCTGTTTTTGATGAATAAACTACCATTGGAAATGTAATGAGATTTAATTTCTAATGGTGAAGTTTTAAAACACTGAATCAAAATTTAATTTGGGTCAAAATGATGGGATAGCGCGTATGCCTCGTTCTACACGCGTGGGAGAGTTGTAATTGGATGGGGAACCATATAAACTTGTCATATATGGATATATTAGGCTATATGATGTTGTTTAGAATATGAATTGATGATATTATTGATTAGATATGTGCTAACTTGAGATATGATATTCTCAGGTAATAAGGGAACGGAGAAGGCTCAATAATATAAGACTTCTGAGTTCTTGTTGTTTATCAGGTGAGTGGGACTGTCCTAACTTTTATATGTATGAAGTAGCGGGTTATGCTACTGATGTCCTACATTGTATACCTGATTTGATGAGTATATGATATACTATATTGATTAATGCATATATGTGCACCTGGGTAGTGTCGGATAGTTTTCGACATCCAGCCTTTGGTTTTGGAGGCTGGGCAGAGGTCAACCTTGGGTTATGAGGTTGGGTTAAAAGTGTTACTATTCGTGTAGTATAGTATTGAATAACGCATCCCCTGCGTTCGAATTACTATACGAGGGAGACAGTAACAGGAACTGTCGGTAAATTCTAGTCCGATCAGCTAGGTGTGGAATGGATTGTACAGCCGCTGATCCTCTGTTACTATGCTGATGGTTTATTTGCTGTTATTCAATTGTGCTTAGCTTGATACTAGATACCTATGACTGTTAGGATAATTCTATTCACCTAGCTTTATGCTAACCCCCCACAGTTCCTCCTTTGCAGGTTAAGCTTTGCATGCTATAGTTTTGGGAGTGGTTGCTTTAGGGATATGTTTGACAGGCTACACTCTGATGTTTATATTTTGATACCTATATGTGTGTAAAAGCTTTTGGTTAACGTAACACCTGGATGACTGTAATAACTAAACCTTAGTTAATCACTTAAATATGTTTGTAAATATAATATATGTTTATGTTTCCGCTGTGATTTAAAAAAAATGCACGGTGTTACACATTCCCTCGAGAAGACCACGATTACAACTACTTGAGGGGATTGTATGCTTTTTAGGCATCATAATGGTCGAGCCAACGACCTTAAACAAAAGCGCTTCTCTGGAGGCAACCCGTTCAATAAATTAGAGTAGAACAATAAAGGATGACGAATAAGCCGATCAATAAAGGGCGTAACTTCCAAGATTGCTGAAACAACCTGCCTTCACAAGCCAGCCAGTTTCCTCAAGCAACCACGACAATCCGCTGAGGAGTACTCATTCCTTTCCACTTGTTACTAGCTCAAATTTTAATTATGCCACATCCTAGCTTATCACCAAGTGTGGGATTCCAACCCAAATAAACACTAGACAAATATTCCCAAAAATCTTTAACTAAAACTCCTAAGTGTGGGATACTGATAATGCCAAAAATGAACACATATTTCATAGCATTATCCTTCAAGAAAGACAAGCTTTTAGTTGCAATTGTTCTATTTACGAGTGATATTCGTTTAAATAATAAAAGGTGAAGACAAAAGACAGATTCGACGATTTGAAGACGCAAACGACCAAAAAGCTAAAAAGTACAATCCAAGTGGTTCAAATTATTGATGAGAAACGTATAGAAATTACAAGAGTACAAGCCACAAAAAGCAAAGTACAAGATATTAAATTATACGAAAAGGCGTTCAAAAATCCGGAACCGAGACATGAACCAATATCAGCACGCGACGCAACGGACCAAAAATTACAAGCCAACTATGCACAAGAATATAATATAATATATAATTAATTATATATATTATTATATATTATAATTAAAAGCAGCCCACGTTTAAATCACTATGGTGAGCTGGAATCAGCTGTGATGAAGAAAAGGACCGCAGTCGCGGAGCACAACAGTTTAAAGTGGGCCTATAAAAGGCCGCGCATTCTGATCGATTTCAACACACCTTTTTCTTTTCCTTTCTCATATCATATACGATATATATATATATATATATATATATATATATATATATATATATATATATATATATATATATATATTTATATTTATATTTTATAATTATAATTTTAACTTAAGTTTAATAATAATAAGGTTATGTTGGCGAATATATTAAGTTTGTAAGTCGAAATTCTGTCCGTGTAACGCTACGCTATTAATAATCATTGTAAGTTATGTTCAACCTTTTTAAATTAATGTCTCGTAGCTAATTTATTATTATGCTTATTTAAATCGAAGTAATCGTGATGTTGGGCTAAATATTAAAGATTGGGTTATTAGGTTTTGTACCATAATTGGGGTTTGGACAAAAGATCGACACTTGTGGAAATTAGACTATGGGCTATTAATGAGCTTTATATTAACTGAACGATACCTCGTTAATTTAATATAAAGGTTACAATTTGACGTATCTATATATAACCACATACGCTTAATCGGGTACAGTGGGCATGATATTTATAAATACAAATTATTGTTCATTTGACCGGACACGGGGATGGATTAATAGTCACTGGACTCATTAAAATAGGGGTGAATTACTCAAGGGTAATTGGTGTAATTGTTAACAAAGTATTAAAACCTTGGATTACACGCAGACGATAACCTGGTGTATTCATTAAATAAATTATTAAGACCTTGTTACAGTTCGAATCCCCAATTAGTTAGAATATTTAACTTCGGGTAATAAGATTAATTTGACGAAGACTCTTGCACTTTATAATTATGACCGATGGACTATTATGGATAAAACCAGATGGACATATCGAATAATCCAGGACAAAGGACAATTAACCCATGGTAATAAATTAAAATCAACACGTCAAACATCATGATTACGGAAGTTTAAATAAGCATAATTCCTTTATTTTATATCTCATCGTACTTTTAATTATTGCAATTTTATTTATCATCATTTTATTTATCGCACTTTTAATTATCGCACTTTTATTTATCGTCATTTACTTTATGCTTTAAATTAAGTTGTATTTATATTTAATATTTTACATTAGGTTTTAATTGTGACTTAAGACATAAAATCGACAAACCGGTCACTAAACGGTAAAAGCCCCCTTTTATAATAATAATAATAATATTACTTATATATATATATTGATACAAATATAGTTTAAAATAAATATAGCGTTAAACTCGGCTAGCTCTCTGCGGAACGAACCTGACTTACTAAAAACTACACTACTTTACGATTAGGTACACTGTCTATAGTGTTGTAGCAAGGTTTAAGTATATCCACTCTATAAATAAATAAATAACTTGTGTAAAATTGTATCGTATTTAATAGTATTTCGCAATAAAAATATAACTCTTTCGTATACACCTCGCATAACATCAGATACACTAGGAACATTGGGGACAACGTCCGTCTAAGTGTGGGATGTTGGTATAATATTTTTATGCTGTATTAAAATAACCCATTACAAAGATTCCAAATTCTTAAGTCAAATTTCAAAAATTTTAACACAATAAAGTCTTTCCGAAAAAGTACTTTCGAAAACCAAAAACGTTTGTAAATAAAAATTAAGGCTTAAGTAAGGTAGAAATCTTATTGGGAAGAAATGAATCTCTAATAGAGCATTGCATGACTAGGCATTGTCGACCTAAATTGATTATGGTGAGGCACCCAAATAAGACCATATAAGCATTCATCTTTAATGCTTCACTGTTTTCCGTTAAGAGTGCCGATGTCTATACTCAGAATCAGAACTTGCTCTTGATCTGAATTTCCAAGTAATGAAATGTGATTCGTGTATAATCAGAAGAGCTAGCCATTTGTCAAGTAAACCTCTCACACCCTTCACCACTTTTACCACATCCACATCATCTTTACTATCACTCAAAAAATCCAGAAAATGAGATTCTTTCCGAAAACCCGATGTTATAAACTTCCCAAGTATCATGGTAAAGGTCTTGCAAAAATTTTACTGGCAAAAAGTTTCTCGAGATAAAATCTCTAAAAAAATGTGTATTTCAAAAGTTCTGAGAAAAGGAGCAGAACTTATAAAGAGAAACGCCGAAGAAGAACTCGACCTCATAATGTCTATCACCCCAAAAGGAGAAAAGTTCAAAAGTGCTTCTCAAAAATATCAGCACTCCTATCTATCTTTCATTTTCGAAATTCAGAATATAAGTCTTTAAAAAGACTATATTACCCTTTCTCACCCCTTAAAATAACTTCATCACCACTCTAAAATTTGCATCCTTCTTAATTGAAAAATGACCTATAAGCTATGGTTATTACTGTTTTTGCATTAGTTGCAATGATTTGAGTCTTTATCAAGCCTATGACAGTAGGTGTAACATGACTGGCTATGAGTGAATTCGATTCTTAGATCTATAGGGAACCCTAAAAACTTGTGTGATTTAAGTGACCCATGAAGCATGCTTGCAGAGATAGTTTTATCCCTAACATAGATAACTTACTTTATTTTTTGCGCACTTATAATAAAAAGCAAACCGCTTAGGCTAATAGAAATGAAACTCCAAAAAAGATTTCTTGAGTAAAAATAAGAAGTTTGCTTGAGGACAAACAAAGTCTAAGTGTGGGATATTTGATATCAGCTAAAAAGTCACGTTTTCACACCGGTATTTGTAGTGACCCGAACTTTTCCATGTTTATATATATATATATATATATATATATATATATATATATATATATATATATATATATATATATATATATATATATATATATATATATATATATTAAATGAAATTGTTATTTACATGATTAAATGTTTCCAACATGTTAAGCAATCAAACTTGTTAAGACTTGATTAATTGAAATAGGTTTAATATAGACAATTGACCACCCAAGTTGACCGGTGATTCACGAACGTTAAAACTTGTAAAAACTATATGATGACATATATATGGATATATATATAGTTAACATGATATTATGATAAGTAAACATATCATTAAGTATATTAACAATGAACTACATATGTAAAAGCAAGACTACTAACTTAATGATTTTTTGAAACGAGACATATATGTAACGATTATCGTTGTAACGACATTTAATGTATATATATCATATTAAGAGATATTCATACATCATACTATCATGATAATATAATAATTTAAAATCTCATTTGATATTATAAACATTGGGTTAACAACATTTAACAAGATCGTTAACCTAAAGGTTTCAAAACAACACTTACATGAAATGACTAACGATGACTTAACGACTCAGTTAAAATGTATATACATGTAGTGTTTTAATATGTATTCATACACTTTTGAAAGACTTCAAGACACTTGTCAAAATACTTCTACTTAACAAAAATTCTTAAAATTACATCCTCGTTCAGTTTCATCAACAATTCTACTCATATGCACCCGTATTCGTACTCGTACAATACACAACTTTTAGATGTATGTACTATTGGTATATACACTCCAATGATCAGCTCTTAGCAGCTCATTTGAGTCACCTAACACATTGGGAACCATCATTTGGCAACTAGCATGAAATATCTCATAAAATTACAAAAATATGAGTAATCATTCATGACTTATTTACATGAAAACAAAATTACATATCCTTTATATCTAACCCATACACCAACGACCAAAAACACCTACAAACACTTTCATTCTTCAATTTTATTCATCTAATTGATCTCTCTCAAGTTCTATCTTCAAGTTCTAATTGTTCTTCATAAATTCTACAAGTTCTAGTTTCATAAAATCAAGAATACTTCCAAGTTTGCTAGCTTACTTCCAATCTTGTAGAGTGATCATCCAACCTCAAGAAATCTTTCTTATTTACAGTAAGATATCTTTCTAATATAAGGAAATACTCATATTCAAACTTTGATTCAATTTCTATAACTATAACAATCTTATTTCGAGTGGAAATCTTACTTGAACTTGTTTTTCGTGTCATGATTCTGCTTCAAGAACTTTCAAGCCATCCAAGGATCCTTTGAAGCTAGATCCATTTTACTTATTTCCAGTAGCTTTATCCCGAAACCTTGAGGTAGTAATGATGTTCATAACATCATTCGATTCATACATATAAAGCTATCTTATTCGAAGGTTTAAACTTGTAATCACTAGAACATAGTTTAGTTAATTCTAAACTTGTTCGCAAACAAAAGTTAATCCTCCTAACTTGACTTTTAAAATCAACTAAACACATGTTCTATATCTATATGATATGCTAACTTAATGATTTAAAACCTGGAAACACGAAGAACACTGTAAAACCGGACATACGCCGTCGTAGTAACACCGCGGGCTGTTTTGGGTCAGTTAATTAAAAACTATGATAAACTTTGATTTAAAAGTTTTTCTTCTGGGGAAATGATTTTTCTTATGAACATGAAACTATATCCAAAAATCATGGTTAAACTCAAAGTGGAAGTATGTTTTCTAAAATGGTCATCTAGACGTCGTTCTTTCGACTGAAATGACTACCTTTACAAAAATGACTTGTAACTTATATTTTAGACTATAAACCTATACTTTTTATGTTTAGATTCATAAAATATAGTTCAATATGAAACCATATCAATTTGATTCACTCAAAACGGATTTAAAATGAAGAAGTTATGGGTAAAACAAGATTGGATAATTTTTCTTGTTGTAGCAACGTGAAAATTGGTAACAAATCTATATTAATCATATCCTAGCTAACTTATATTGTATTATACATATATTCTAATATATTATGTAATCTTGGGATACCATAGACACGTATACAAATGTTTTGACATATCATATCGACCCATGTGTATATATTATTTGGAACAACCATAGACACTCTATATGCAGTAATGAGGAAGTTAGCTATACAGAGTTGAGGTTGATTACAAAAATATATATATATTGAGTTGTGATCTAGCCTGAGACGTGTATACACTGGGTCGTGGATTGATTCAGATAATATATATCAATTTTTTTCTGTGCATCTAATGTTGGACAACTAGTTGTAGGTTACTAACGAGGACAGCTGACTTAAAACATCAAAATGTATTAAAAGTGTTGTAAATATATTTTGAATATACTTTGATATATATTTACATATTTGTTATAGGTTCGTGAATCGACCAGTGGCCAAGTCTTACTTCCCGACGAAGTAAAAATCTGTGAAAGTAAGTTATAGTCCCACTTTTAAAATCTAATATTTTTGGGATGAGAATACATGCAGGTTTTATAAATGATTTACAAAATAGACACAAGTACGTGAAACTACATTCTATGGTTGAATTATCGAAATCGAATATGCCCCTTTTTATTAAGTCTGGTAATCTAAGAATTAGGGAACAGACACCCTAATTGACGCGAATCCTAAAGATAGATCTATTGGGCCTAACAAACCCCATCCAAAGTACTGGATGCATTAGTACTTCGAAATTTATATCATATCCGAAGGGTGTCCCGGAATGATGGGGGTATTCTTATATATGCATCTTGTTAATGTCGGTTACCAGGTGTTCACCATATGAATGATTTTTATCTCTATGTATGGGATGCGTATTGAAATATGAAATCTTGTGGTCTATTGTTATGATTTGATATATATATAGGTTAAACCTATAACTCACCAACATTTTTGTTGATGTTTAAAGCATGTTTATTCTCAGGTGAATACTAAGAGCTTCCGCTGTTGCATACTAAAATAAGGACAAGATTTGGAGTCCGTGTTTGTATGATATTGTGTAAAAACTGCATTCAAGAAACATATGTTGATGTAATATATTTCTATTGTAAACCATTATGTAATGGTCGTGTGTAAACAGTATATTTTAGATTATCATTATTTGATAATCTACGTAATGCTTTTGAAACCTTTATTGATAAAATAAAGGTTATGGTTGTTTTAAAAATGAATGCAGTCTTTGAAAAACGTCTCATATAGAGGTCAAAACCTCGCAACGAAATCAATTAATATGGAACGTTTATAATCAATATGAACGGGACATTTCAGTTGGTATCCGAGCGTTGGTCTTAGAGAACCAGAATTTTGCATTAGTGTGTCTTATCGAGTTTGTTAGGATGCATTAGTGAGTCTGGACTTCGACCGTGTTTACTTGAAAAATGATTGCTTAACAAATTTTGTTGGAAACTGTATATTTTTAACATGTGAATATTATGTGATATATTAATCTCTTAACGTGTTTGATATTATGTGATAGATGTCTACCTCTAGAACAAGTCCCATTGACTCACCTAATAATAATGAAGAGTCAAATGTAAATTGGAATGATTCGTGGACTGATTCACAAGTTCCCGAAGAGGAACCGGAAGAAGAGTCGGAACCGAAAGAAGAATCGGAACCGGAAGAAGAATCGGAACCGGAAGAAGAAATAGAACCAGTGGGGGAAATAATAAAACGGTTAAGTAGAAGAAAATCCTCAACCAACCGACCAAAGTTAATTATGGTCAATGGTGTTTCCGCCAAGGAAGAAAAGTATTGGGAGGATTACCAATTCTCCGATGAATCGGATCCCGACAAGGATTCCGATGATGTTATAGAAATTACCCCAACACAATTTAATAAGGCAAAAGAGAACAATAAGGGAAAGGGCATAAAAATAGAGAAATTTGATTCCAAACCCGATGAACTTTATATGTATCGTCAACACCCGTATTTCTTAAGTTGTGACAATAACCCGGGAACCTCTAAACCACCGGGTTTTTCTAAACCAATGTGGAAAACGACGGCTCGTATTAGGGGAACATCATATATCCCTAGAAACTTGGCAAAACGAACCAAAACCGAAGAAGAAGAAACGAGCGAGTCGGAATAAGATAGTTGTATTCGTGTGGTGTAATATATGTAATATAGTGTGCTTATGCTTTATGATATATGTAAAAATTGCTTGTATTAATAAGTATTTTTTTTATGAATCTAACTCTTGTCTATTTTACAGTATAAAAACACAAAATAGATAGACAACCCAATATTTTAAGAGACCTACCCGGAGACATGATTGATGAAATCTTGTCTAGAGTCGGTCAGAATTCCTCGGCACAACTATTTAAGGCGAGATCAGTTTGTAAGACATTCGAAGAACGTTCCAAGAATGCCTTGGTTTATAAAAGGCTTTTGTTCGAAAGATGGGGGATATCACATTGGGAAATCCATAAGTTACGATGTGTTTACTTTGACGCATATATTGCGGGGAACCCAAATGCTATTTTACGCAACGGGTTAAGAAATTATTTTGACTCAATATATCCGAATATAGGACTTCGTGATTTAGAAAAAGCGGCTAACATGCAACATAAAAAAGCATGTTATGCTTACGGGTTAGTAATGTTTGCTTCTCACCAAAGTGAGAACAAGAACATCGGGCTACAATTATTAAACAAAACGTTCCCACAAGTGACGGACTCAGTAGTTGGGGTGAGAAACAAGGTTTTTAGATTGTTATGGGACTATTGGACATTACGTAACCCTCGTCCCTTTGATGATGTTACAACACGCTGTCTTATCAACGGCCATAACGGTTATGTTCCACAAGACCAAGGATGGGAAGTTGTCCTAGTAAAACCAGAATGCATGACTTGTTTCTGGACGTATGAATTACGTGTCTTTATTGCCTTTGCTGAACGACTTGTGTACTAGCTAGAATTATCTTCACAACTATCTTGTATCAAAGTTATTGTGTGCTATATTTCATGTTATATGTAAAATAAGCGGTATTGTAAGTTTGTAAAATATTGTGAAAAAGTTTGAACGCGAAATATTATTATAATCAGTTTTTCATATAGAATTGTAGTAGTTGAATTGTATATTAGCTACTAAGTATGAACTTAACGGGTAGGTACTACCCGAATTTAAAATTATAAAATGCTAATATGAAGAAAAAGCTTTTATAAATGAGTTCATCTTATGCTACTAGATACTATTGACTACTCTTAATATTCTGTATGATTAACTTGTTTCATTTGACTATTTGAAGGAAATGGCACCGACTACTCGACAAACCATGAATATGAGCGAAGAGGAATTTCGTAACTTTCTTGCTACACACATAGCCGCAGTACAGGCTACGCTACATACCAACAATAACTCCGAATCTAGCAATGCAGCTAACGGCGCAAGAAATCGTGTAGGATGCACCTACAAAGAATTCACTGCCTGCAAACCTTTGGAATTTGATGGAACCGAAGGACCGATCGGATTGAAACGGTGGACCGAGAAGGTCGAATTGGTGTTTGCCATAAGTAAGTGTACTGAAGAGGACAAAGTGAAGTACGCTACGCATACCTTCACAGGTACTGCGTTAACATAGTGGAATACCTATCTAGAGCAAGTGGGACAAGATGATGCTTACGCACTACCGTGATCAGTATTCAAGAACTTGATGAACGAGAAGTACCATCCCAGAACCGAGGTCAATAAGCTCAATATAGAACTTAGAGGGTTACGAACCCAAGGATTTGATATTACCACGTACGAAAGACGATTCACAGAATTGTGCCTATTGTGTCCGAGAGCGTTCGAAGATGAGGAAGAGAAGATCGACGCATTTGTGAAAGGATTACCGGAAAGAATCCAAGAAGATATAAGTTCACACGAGCCCGCCTCCATACAACAGGCATGTAGAATGGCTCACAAACTAGTGAACCAGATTGAGAAAAGAATTAAAGAACAGGCGGCTGAAGAGGCCAATGTGAAGCAAGTCAAAAGAAAGTGGGAGGAAAACGGTGATAAGAATCACCAATACAACAACAACAGCAATTATAACAATAATCGCAACAACTATCCCAACAATCGCAACATCAATCGCAACTACAACAAACGGCCCAACAACAACAACAACAACAACAACAACAACAACAACAGCAGCAGCAACAACAACAACAACAACAACAACAACAACAACAACAACAACAACAACAACAACAACAACAACAACTACAACTACAACAATCATCCCAACAACAATAACAACCGCAACAACAACAACAATCAGAAGCAGCTATGCCAAAGGTGTGAAAAGTATCACTCGGGGTTCTGCACCAAATTTTGCAACAAGTGTAAAAGAAATGGTCATAGCGCGGCGAAGTGTGAGGTCTACGTACCAGGGGTTAACAGAACGAAAGGAACAAATGGTGTCGGAACGAGTAATGGTAGAGCAAGTAGTGTCGGAGCAAGTTATGCCAATGTAGTTTGTTATAAATGTGGAAAACCGGACCACATTATTAGAAATTGCCCGAACCAGGAGAACACAAATGGACAAGGCCGCAGAAGAGTTTTCAATATTAATGCGCAGAGGCACAGGAAGACCCAGAGCTTGTTACGAGTACGTTTCTTATTGACAATAAATCTGCTTACGTTTTATTTGATTCGGATGCGGATAGAAGCTATATGAGTAGAGATTTTTGTGCTAAATTAAGTTGTCCATTGACGCCGTTGGATAGTAAATTTTTACTCGAATTAGCAAACGGTAAATTAATTTCAGCAGATTATATATGCCGGAATCGAGAAATTAAACTGGGTAGCGAAATATTTAAGATTGATTTGATACCAGTAGAGTTAGGGAGTTTTGATGTAATAGTTGGCATGGACTGGCTGAAGAAGGTAAAAGCAGAGATCGTATGTTATAAAAATGTAATTCGTATTATACGAGAAGAAGGAGAACCCTTAATGGTGTACGGAGAAAAGGGCAATACGAAGCTACATCTTATTAGTAATTTGAAGGCACAAAAACTAATAAGAAAAGGTTGCTATGCTGTTCTAGCACACGTCGAGAAAGTACAAACTGAAGAAAAGAGCATCAATGATGTTCCCGTCGCAAAAGAATTTCCCGATGTATTTTCGAAAGAATTACCGGGACTACCTCCACATCGATCTGTTGAATTTCAAATAGATCTTGTACCAGGAGCTGCACCAATAGCTCGTGCTCCTTATAGACTCGCACCCAGCGAGATGAAAGAACTGCAAAGCCAACTGCAAGAACTATTAGAAAGTGGTTTCATTCGACCAAGCACATCACCATGGGGAGCTCCTATTTTGTTTGTCAAGAAGAAGGATGGTACATTTAGGTTGTGTATTGACTACAGAGAGTTGAACAAACTTACCATCAAAAACCGTTATCCACTGCCGAGAATTGATGACTTATTTGATCAACTACAAGGCTCTTCGGTTTATTCGAAGATCTATTTACGTTCTGGATATCATCAAATGCGAGTAAAGGAGGATGATATTCCAAAAACTACTTTTAGGACGCGTTATGGTCATTACGAGTTTATGGTTATGCCGTTTGGATTGACTAATGCACCAGCTATGTTCATGGACCTTATGAACCGAGTGTGTGGGCCATATCTTGACAAGTTTGTCATTGTTTTCATCGATGACATACTTATTTACTCAAAGAATGATCTAGAGCACGAAGAACATTTGTGAAAAGTTCTAGAAGTATTGAGGAAAGAAAAACTGTACGCTAAATTTTCAAAGTGTGCATTTTGGTTGGAAGAAGTTCAATTCCTCGGTCACATAGTGAACAAAGAAGGTATCTAGGTGGACCCGGCAAAGATCGAAACCGTTGAAAAGTGGGAAACCCCAAAAACTCCGAAGCATATACGTCAATTTTTAGAATTGGCTGGTTACTACAGAAGATTCATCCAAGATTTCTCCAAAATAGCAAAACCCTTGACTGCATTAATGCATAAAGGGAAGAAATTTGAATGGAAGGATGAACAAGAGAAGGCGTTTCAATTATTGAAGAAAAAGCTAACTACGGCACCTATATTGTCATTGCCTGAAGGGAATGATGATTTTGTGATTTATTGTGACGCATTAAAGCAAGGTCTCGGTTGTGTATTAATGCAACGAACGAAGGTGATTGCTTATGCGTCTAGACAATTGAAGATTCACGAGCAAAATTATACGACACATGATTTGGAATTAGGCGCGGTTGTTTTTGCATTAAAGACTTGGAGGCACTACTTATATGGGGTCAAAAGTATTATATATACCGACCACAAAAGTCTTCAACATATATTTAATCAGAAACAACTGAATATGAGGCAACGTAGGTGGATTGAATAGTTGAATGATTACGACTTTGAGATTCGTTACCACCCGGGGAAGGCAAATGTGGTAGCCGACGCCTTGAGCAGAAAGGACAGAGAACCCATTCGAGTAAAATCTATGAATATAATGATTCACACTAACCTTACTACTCAAATAAAGGAGGCGCAACAAGGAGTTTTAAAAGAGGGAAATTTAAAGGATGAAATACCCAAAGGATCGGAGAAGCATCTTAATATTCGGGAAGACGGAACCCGGTATAGGGCTGAAAGAATTTGGGTACCAAAATTTGGAAATATGAGAGAAATGGTACTTAGAGAAGCTCATAAAACCAGATACTCAATACATCCTGGAACGGGGAAGATGTACAAGGATCTTAAGAAACATTTTTGGTGGCCAGGTATGAAAGCTGATATTGCTAAATATGTAGGAGAATGTTTGACGTGTTCTAAGGTTAAAGCTAAACATCAGAAACCATCAGGTCTACTACAACAACCTGAAATCCCGGAATGGAAATGGGAAAACATTACCATGGATTTCATTACTAAATTGCCAAGGACTGCAAGTGGTTATGATACTATTTGGGTAATAGTTGATCGTCTCACCAAGTCAGCACACTTCCTGCCAATAAGAGAAGATGACAAGATGGAGAAGTTAGCACGACTGTATTTGAAGGAAGTCGTCTCCAGACATGGAATACCAATCTCTATTATCTCTTATAGGGATGGCAGATTTATTTCAAGATTCTGGCAGACATGATAGCAAACATTAGGAACTCGTCTAGACATGAGTACTGCCTATCATCCATAAACTGATGGGCAGAGCGAAAGGACGATACAAATGCTTGAAGACATGCTACGAGCATGTGTTATTGATTTCGGTAACAGTTGAGATCGACATCTACCGTTAGCAGAATTTTCCTACAACAACAGCTATCATTCAAGCATTGAGATGGCGCCGTTTGAAGCACTTTATGGTAGAAAGTACAGGTCTCTGATTTCTTGGAGTGAAGTGGGGGATAGACAGATTACGGATCCGGAGATAATACAAGAAACTACCGAGAAGATCATCCAAATTCAACAACGGTTGAAAACCGCCCAAAGTCGACAAAAGAGCTACGCCGACATTAAAAGAAAAGACATAGAATTTGAAATTGGATAGATGGTCATGCTTAAGGTTGCACCTTGGAAAGGTGTTGTTCGATTTGGTAAACGAGGGAAATTAAATCCAAGGTATATTGGACCATTCAGGATTATTGATCGTGTCGGACCAGTAGCTTACCGACTTGAGTTACCTCAACAACTTGCGAATGTACATAACACTTTCCACATCTCGAATTTGAAGAAATGTTTTGCTAAAGAAGATCTCACTATTCTGTTAGACGAAATCCAAATCAATAAAAAACTTCAATTCATTGAAGAACCCGTCAGAGGTTAAGAGACTTAAACAAAACAAGATACCGATTGTTAAGGTTCGATGGAATGCTCGTAGAGGACCCGAGTTCACCTGGGAGCGTGAAGATCAGATGAAGAAGAAATACCCGCATTTATTTCCAGAAGATACGTCAACACCTCCAACTGCTTAAAATTTCGGGACGAAATTTATTTAACGGGTAGGTACTGTAGTGACCCAAACTTTTCCATGTTTATATATATATATATATTAAATGAAATTGTTATTTACATGATTAAGTGTTTCCAACATGTTAAGCAATCAAACTTGTTAAGACTTGATTAATTGAAATAGGTTTCATATAGACAATTGACCACCCAAGTTGACCGGTGATTCACGAACGTTAAAACTTGTAAAAACTATATGATGACATATATATGGATATATATATATAGTTAACATGATATTATGATAAGTAAACATATCATTAAGTATATTAATAATGAACTACATATGTAAAAGCAAGACTACTAACTTAATGATTTTGAAACGAGACATATATGTAACGATTATCGTTGTAACGACATTTAATGTATATATATATTATATTAAGAGATATTCATACATCATATTATCATGATAATATAATAATTTAAAATCTCATTTGATATTATAAACATTGGGTTAACAACATTTAACAAGATCGTTAACCTAAAGGTTTCAAAACAACACTTACATGTAACGACTAACGATGACTTAACGACTCAGTTAAATTGTATATACATGTAGTGTTTTAATATGTATTCATACACTTTTGAAAGACTTCAAGACACTTATCAAAATACTTCTACTTAACAAAAATGCTTACAATTACATCCTCGTTCAGTTTCATCAACAATTCTACTCGTATGCACCCGTATTCGTACTCGTACAATGCACAGCTTTTAGATGTATGTACTATTGGTATATACACTCTAATGATCAGCTCTTAGTAGCCCATGTGAGTCACCTAACACATGTGGGAACCATCATTTGGCAACTAGCATGAAATATCTCATAAAATTATAAAAATATGAGTAATCATTCATGACTTATTTACATGAAAACAAAATTACATATCCTTTATATCTAATCCATACACCAACGACCAAAAACACCTACAAACACTTTCATTCTTCAATTTTATTCATCTAATTGCTCTCTCTCAAGTTCTATCTTCAAGTTCTAAGTGTTCTTCATAAATTCTACAAGTTCTAGTTTCATAAAATCAATAATACTTCCAAGTTTGATAGCTTACTTCCAATCTTGTAGAGTGATCATCCAACCTCAAGAAATATTTCTTATTTACAGTAAGATATCTTTATAATATAAGGTATTACTCATATTCAAACTTTAATTCAATTTTTATAACTATAACAATCTTATTTCGAGTGGAAATCTTACTTGAACTTGTTTTTTGTGTCATGATTCTGCTTCAAGAACTTTCAAGCCATCCAAGGATCTTTTGAAGCTAGATCCATTTTTCTCATTTCCAGTAGCTTTATCCAGAAAACTTGAGGTAGTAATGATGTTCATAATATCATTCGATTCATACATATAAAGCTATCTTATTCGAAGGTTTAAACTTGTAATCACTAGAACATAGTTTAGTTAATTCTAAACTTGTTCGCAAACAAAAGTTAATCCTTCTAACTTGACTTTTAAAATCAACTAAACACATGTTCTATATCTATATGATATGCTAACTTAATGATTTAAAACCTGGAAACACGAAGAACACTGTAAAACCGGACATACGCCGTCGTAGTAACACCGCGGGCTGTTTTAGGTTAGTTAATTAAAAACTATGATAAACTTTGATTTAAAAGTTGTTCTTCTGGGAAAATGATTTTTCTTATGAACATGAAACTATATCCAAAAATCATGGTTAAACTCAAAGTGGAAGTATGTTTTCTAAAATGGTCATCTAGACGTCGTTCTTTCGACTGAAATGACTACCTTTACAAAAATGACTTGTAACTTATATTTCCGACTATAAACCTATACTTTTTCTGTTTAGATTCATAAAATATAGTTCAATATGAAACCATATCAATCTGATTCACTCAAAACGGATTTAAAATGAAGAAGTTATGGGTAAAACAAGATTGGATAATTTTTCTTGTTGTAGCAACGTGAAAATTGGTAACAAATCTATATTAATCATATCCTAGCTAACTTATATTGTATTATACATGTATTCTAATATATTATGTAATCTTGGGATACCATAGACACGTATACAAATGTTTTGACATATCATATCGACCCATGTGTATATATTATTTGGAACAACCATAGACACTCTATATGCAGTAATGAGGGAGTTAGCTATACAGGGTTGAGTTTGATTCCAAAAATATATATACTTTGAGTTGTGATCTAGCCTGAGACGTGTATACACTGGGTCGTGGATTGATTCAAGATAATATATATATCAATTTTTTTCTGTACATCTAACGTTGGACAACTAGTTGTAGGTTACTAACGAGGACAGCTGACTTAATAAACTTAAAACATCAAAATGTATTAAAAGTGTTGTAAATATATTTTGAATATACTTTGATATATATGTACATATTTGTTATAGGTTCGTGAATCGACCAGTGGCCAAGTCTTACTTCCCGACGAAGTAAAAATCTGTGAACCACTTTTAAAATCTAATATTTTTGAGATGAGAATACATGCAGGTTTTATAAATGATTTACAAAATAGACACAAGTACGTGAAACTACATTCTATGGTTGAATTATCGAAATCGAATATGCCCCTTTTTTTTAAGTCTGGTAATCTAAGAATTAGGGAACAGACACCCTAATTGACGCCAATCCTAAAGATAGATCTATTGGGCCTAACAAACCCCATTCAAAGTACCGGATGCTTTAGTACTTCGAAATTTATATCATATCCGAAGGGTGTCCCGGAATGATGGGGATATTCTTATATATGCATCTTGTTAATGTCGGTTACTAGGTGTTCACCATATGAATGATTTTTATCTCTATGTATGGGATGCGTATTGAAATATGAAATCTTGTGGTCTATTGTTACGATTTGATATATATATAGGTTAAACCTATAACTCACCAACATTTTTGTTGACGTTTAAAGCATGTTTATTCTCAGGTGAATACTAAGAGCTTCCGCTGTTGCATACTAAAATAAGGACAAGATTTGGAATTCATGTTTGTATGATATTGTGTAAAAACTGCATTCAAGAAACATATGTCGATGTAATATATTTCTATTGTAAACCATTATGTAATGGTCGTATGTAAACAGTATATTTTAGATTATCATTATTTGATAATCTACGTAATGCTTTTGAAAACTTTATTGATAAAATAAAGGTTATGGTTGTTTTAAAAATGAATGCAGTCTTTGAAAAACGTCTCATATAGAGGTCAAAACCTCGCAACGAAATCAATTAATATGGAACGTTTATAATCAATATGAACGGGTCATTTCAGTATTGAGGCCCAAAAACAATAAAGTTCCAAGCTTTATCGCCAAAATACTCGCTTTGTCGGTTAAAAGTGAAGATCAAGTGATTACGAAGCCGGTGCAAAAATCAAGAGAATCGGAGCTAAAAGGAAGATTCTAGAGCGAAAACGGTGACAGACAAGTTACGACCCTGGAAACCAAGTTACGATCCAGCAAAAACAGCAAACCAGGGCAGCCATACGGCTTGCCATCTAGGCTGCCATACGGCTTGCCACATGGGAAACGGCCTGTCATGCATTTGGGCACAAGAAACGATTTGTCGTGCCCTACGGGCAGGCCATACGGCTTGCCATACGGCCTACTAGCCGTATGACAGCAAAATCCATTTCTATTTAAAGGCCATTTGTCAACTATTTTTACACACACTTCAATTTACTTCTTTCTCTCTCTCTCTCTCTCTCTCTCTCTCTCTCTCTCTCTCTCTCTCTCTCTCTTTCTACAATATTAGTCATACTTTCAAGGTCTTCGACTCCGTGCGGGAAACCTAGTACCCGGAGAAGAATGCTGAAGATTGTATTAGGAGCGGTCTGGAGTTTGAAGTTGTCACTTTTGTATTTGGAATTCGTTTAATCTACTGGTACTCTTATCCTTTGTATTTATATAATATCTTCTATCATTATGATTTGTGATATTGTTACCATGATTATCGAGTAGTTATCTTTAGTGTATGCTATGATGTAGCTAGTTATAATGCCGAAGTAATATTATGGTTTGTGTATGTTTTTGAAATGCCTTTCGATTATGCTTTAAACTCAATCGCTTTTCCAACTAATAGAACGTAGTTATAGACTCTGTTATTGGGAAGTCACGAACCCCGATTCAGAGTACACTATTTGTGTCACCCCTTGGTAAGAGAAGTCTATCAGATACAACGTAAGTTTGACTGATGCACACCAGTTGTAGTAAGTCCACCGAGCCTTGGATTCCGACTGAGGACTCTTTCGTAGTGAAATATCTAATTAGGCCCATAGTACATTATCGGTCCTAGACCATGCTAGTGTAGTAACCAAGTATATAAACTTCGTACGTGCACGCTGAAGCACAACGGTTGTTGTAAGCTGTACCTCTGCTAAGTAAGGCCATGAAACCCGGTCAGTGCTGATTAGTACACTTTACCATAATGCGGTCTCAAACATTGCACCCCGCTTGAGGGATTTTTAGTTAATTAAGGAACTGTTTGTTTATACACATAAAGGATAGGACCGTTAGGATAACCGAACTTGTTCATGGAAGTTAAACCGACTTGGCCATGGTGTTCTTTATGGTTGAAATCCTTTTAAGGGCATAACTATCTTTTAAAACCCAATCGTTAACGAAAGCATCGAAACACATCACGTCTCTCGGATATGGTATACCTTGTATTTATTTGTGCTTAAAGAAAGTTTAGACCTTTGTGGAATGTTAATACGTCACCCAATCGAGTCGCTCAATTGGATGAGCCGTTTGAACGTGTATGCCTGTAGTCAGACTGCACGGGCATCAGGGGGTAAGGGATGTTATTATCTATTCAGAATCTACAAGTCTAACACATTAACTAGTGACATGTCTTATGACAGGGGCATTAGGACTAGTGTAGTGAATGCAAGGTCACTACCTATTCATGAGCCAACATTCCATAATCTCGGGAAAGTAACTGACGAAATGATAGTATGCACTTGCTTTAACCTTATCAGAATTACAAATTTTATCGCATTTACTTTATTTTATCTTATAAACTAGAAAACCCAAAATTAGGTAATAAACCACTACTCCTTCACTTTAGGATTATCTTAAGTTTTAGTTATAGGTTCGATTCTACTGATATCTTAAAAATTTGACCCTAGGTCATACTTCCCTTACTCACCATAATAAGGATTAGTACGATTTAGGCCCGCAAAATATAAATTTAAAACTATTGCTCTCACCTCCCGATAGCTGATTCTGACGCCTTGAGGCCTAACGATGTCGTATAAATAAAACCGTCCGTTTCGGTCATATCAACGTGGTATATGAGGTCATAATTGTTCAGGTCAGCATATGACCATGTTAAAAATTGAAATATGATGAGTCCGAACCAAATTAGGTTCGCACATAACCAACTAAAAAATGAAATATGATGAGTCCGAACAAAGTCAGGTTCGGACTCGTTCGGAAGAAGTACACAACAGGGGCAGATGTATTATATAATGAGTTGTAGCACGAGACACCTGTATAGATTTCTAGAGTAGAGATCTAGCAAGGCATTTGAAGCACAGATCATTGGTATTGGATATATCGTTAGGTTGTGTCGAGTTAAATCTGCTTCATTTTCTTTTTCCGTTGCAGAAAAAAGATCCCTTCCCCCGCTTTCAAAAATTATGAATATGAAGTCCAAGAGGCTGCAGGTACTATGGATCCTCTGACTCCCAATCGGATTACCTTCCTAGGTCTTGCCGGTGTTACCTATAAGTCGTTATGTGCCTTGAGATGGCCGTCTCCTGCCCCCCACCCCCACTGGTGGGGAATCCGCTCCACGAGGGCTGCCCTTCTTCCCCTCATTGTGCTTTCCCTAATATGAACCTTGAGTAATCAAAACCTTTCTGACTCGGCCCGACCCGGTAGCCCTACGCGACTGGCGCCTTAAAAGGTGAAACTCTCGTCGTAGTTTGGCGACCTAAGGGGCGGACACTTTTTGTTATCTAAGGGCGAAGAATCTGAAGTGGGCGAACACTCGGCCCAGAGGGCAGACATGCCGGGCTCCGGCTCCGCGCACCTGCCGACACTTTTCGAAGCACTTTCTAGTGTGCGCTTTAGTTTTTAAATGTCTCCTTCAGCGTTACGAGTCTACAAGCCTTTCTCAATTCAGTGCTCGCCCTTTGAATCGTCGGCTGGGGACTTTAGTATTTTGATTAGAGTAGGGGTCGTGAGAGAGCAGAGCGTACCGCCCTGCCATGTCGCGAATCTGTTTATAGTCGCGATTGTTTTCATAGTTAACAAGGTTGAAACTACCAAAAAAAACTTCGAATTGGGGGGGCGATCCTCAAGGTGAACTAACCGTACCCCAAACCAACACAGGTGAACAAGTAGAATATACTAGGGCGCTTGAGAGAACCATGTTAAAGAAACTCGGAAAAATGACCCCGTAACTTCGGGAGAAGGGGTGCTCTCCTATCTTTTGATTAGGAAAGCGGCAAATACCAGGGGGTAGCGACTGTTTATTAAAAAACACAAGACTCTGCTAAGTGGTAACACGATGTATAGAGTCTGACACATGCCCGGTGCTGGAAAGTCGGAAGGAGAAGTGTTATAAGATTTGAATGGAAGCCCCCATAAACGGCGGCAGTAACTCTAACTGTCCTAAGGTAGCGAAATCCCTTGTTGCATAAGTAGCGACCTGCACGACTGGTACCCATTCTGTCAACCTTATTACATGACAAACAAAATCGACTTTTTGAGCGATATCAAGTGCCAAGTTTTCGCTTTTAAAGATCCAACATTTATGCCCCCCATCATATGGTCAAAGATCGAATTGTGTCTCATTTTTTCCAGGACACTTTATAACACTCGCCTGTAGTCCCCCAAAAAAAGTTTCGCCTCATACCTTAGAGATTTTTCATAACACGAGAATGAGCTGGGAAAAGAGAGAAGAAATAAAACGACAAACTACTCAAGTCTAATTTTACAAGTGTCAATCGATCTCCAAACAACATCGAACGCGCTTTCCAATCGGCTAACCTCTTCCTAAATTTCTCAAACCCATGATCCATTACTTAGTGTACTTCATTTTTGCACCAATTGGAAGACCGAGATATATGAAAGGGGAATTTTTTTTTTATTTACATCCAAACCAATTTTCCATACATTCAATTTCCAACTCTTCCATACCTACCCTAAGAACGCAACTTTTGTTTAAATTCACCTCTAGCCCAGAAATTTCCCCAGAACAGTTCAATGTTTTTATCAAGTTTTGAAAAGTTCCTTTTGTTCCATTCTCCAAACAATACTGTATTATAGGCATATCGGAGGTGTGTTAATACACATTATCTCACCCAATCACAGAGGCAAAGATCGACCGTTTTTTAACCATGAACTTTAAGCCTTCTGCTACTATTATGAAGAAGTAGTGGAGAGCAGATTAACTTGATGAACCCCACTTCCTATCTGAAATTGCCTTGTGGGGGAACCATTGACTAATACCGAGATCGGTCGAAGTAAGACGCACATATCTATTTAGTCTATTTACACCCAAATCTCATTGTGCTCATAATCTCGACTAAGCACTCCAAATTTAGCGAATTAAATGCCTTTTCAAATCCGCTTTAAATATAAAAGCCTTCTCGCGGTTACGAATTATATTGTTGAGTGACTCGTTAGCTACCAAAACACCATCAAGGATATGCCGGACCTTTATAAAGGCGCTTTGTTCTTCTCCGGCCACATGAGAAATATGACCTTCCTTAATCAGGTTGAAAGCACCTTTGTGAGTATTTTGCAATAACTCCCGATGATGTTAATTGGATGTAGTCGGCAAGGCTTAACGGATCTTTTTTCTTGGGAATTAGAGAGATGAATGATGCATTACATCTCATGAAATTTCTTCATATTCCCAAAAACATTGGAAGGATTTCATTATATCGTCTTTAAAAATATTCTAAAATTTGATGTAGAATTTGAGGATAATTTTGTCTCGTCCCGAAGCTTTGGAGCCTCCACAACTTTTAATGGCTTGCAATATTTCTGATTCGAAGGGTTCTTCCATGTTGTTGGCATAACTTGCCTCCAATCTATTGGTGTTCGAATTTTCCAGCCTTGCTTCGCTTTGATTACGAGTAGCAGTGGCTAATCCATGATGAAAATTCAATGAGGTCCTAATTTTTTTTTCGAAACTAATTATATTTAAAGGGTATTTTAGTGATTGTTTACCTCCAAAAAACCTTACATTTTAAAAATATATGAGGTCCTATAGCTAAATTTAGTGGTGTCCTATACAATTTGAAGTGTACATTGTATAAAAAATGTTTTCCACTAATGGGGTCATAGGACCCCACACCTTATGGTGTAGATTCGCCCCTGACGAGTAGACAACTCCTTCTGATAGAAATTATAAACATCTTCTTTCATAACCAACGAGTTTTCACACCATAGCCCATTTAGATTTAACCCTCGAAGATTGTTTTCAGTTTTTTTTTCGCATAATGATGGTGTGGAAATACTTGCAATTTTCTTCCCCATCAGCCGCCCACTTGATCCTCACTTTTGTTTCAACAATCACGCCTTTTCTTTGTCCACTTGGTGGCATTTTCTTTTCGCCTCCAATAATTTCGTCGTGTCACTACTCACTTGCATTTTAAGTTGTTGATATCAGCCCTTCCTTCCCGTTCCATTGTGTCACTTGGATATAATTTGACATGAATATCGTGTCAAGAATTACAAAACCCGTCTCATATGTAGTTTTCATAAATGGATAGTAGGTTTTGTCATTTGCCTAAATTAAAAGGGGTCACTTGTAAGATTTTATTTGTATATATACATGTGCATCTATCTGAAGTGTGTACATCATAACATCTTCTATCTCACAATGAGGAAAAATAGTGAAATGAAGCTTCTTGGAACCGTTGCTAGTCCATTTGTTAACCGAGTTCAGTTCGTCCTTAACCTCAAGTCTATTGAATACGAATTTATACACGAAAATCTCTTTAACAAAAGTGAGCTCTTATTGACATCAAACCCTTTTTATAAAAAGGTTCCTGTTCTGTTTCATGCAAATAAATCACCAATTTTTGAGTCCTCTATTATAATCGAGTACCTTGATGAAATCGAACCCAACGTCCACCCAATACTCCCTTCGGACCCTTTGCTTCATGCTCATAATAGATTTTGGGCAAACTACATTGATACCAAGGTATGTGACTAAATAAGCATTCAATTTCATATAATGGATATGTTGAATCACAGTAAACATTCAAATTTTATATGATAATAAATGTGTTTCCATCCAAATATCATATGTTTGCATCGCAAGATATGAAGTTTTGATTCTTTGAATTCTCTTATCTTAACAGTTCTCTGAGTTTCACCCTATTATTTATATATATATATATATATATATATATATATATATATATATATATATATATATATATATATATATATAATTTCTATTAAAATCCTATAATGATGATGTCATTATTAGTCTAATTTCTTTGTTAAGAAAAAATCAAAAAGAAAAAGAAAAAAATCTAGGTCACTTAGATGATGTCATTAATCTTTTATATTTTATTATTAAAAAATTGTACTTATAGTAACTAATTATTTAATAACTTAAATAATGAAGTCATTATTATTTTATATATTAATTACTTAATTAAAAATTAGAAAAAACAACATAAAAACAAATAATATTTTTAAAACATGATCTTTCTGTTGAAGTATTTTTAGTCGAAATATTAAGGTTATGTTTTTATTCTAATTCATCTTTAATTCTTTTCTAATTAAAGATATGTAATATATTATACGGAGTGTATATATATTAGATATAAATAAATAAACCCCAAAGATTTTCTTGGTGTGTTAGGCGTAAAAGATGAGCAGAAACAAAAGGTCAAGTTTTAGTATTATTTTTTTCGTTCGATAAAGATAAGATAAACTGAGTATTTGTTTTTGTAAAAAAAAAAAAAAAAAAAAGTATTGTAGTAAGTTTTACTTCGATTTTCAAAGTTACAAACAATATTGGATATTGTTTTCGGGTTATATAGGGACTAACATCCGATTGGTGTTGTCGTTCATTTATTCTGACCAAGTTAAGTAAAACAATATGTTTGTAAAAATAACGACAAATTTCTTAGTTGGAATCCGTGGTTCCACGGGTAATTAAACTAAATGACTTTAACATTTACATTACATTGAACTGTTTCGTTTAAACAAACCCGTGATACCACGGGTCATTTCACTAGTATATATATATATATATATATAGATATATATATATAGATATATATATATATATATATATATATATATATATATATATATATATATATATATATATATATATATTGTAAGAATTTAGAGAACTTTTGATTGAAGAGAACACATAGAATCATGTATTTTTTTATTTATTATAGAATTGAGTCTTGAATTTAATTATAAAATGTCAAAAATACCCCTACACATAATAGGTTCTTCAAGGATATATATATATATATATATATATATAGTGGTAGGATCAAGAGGGAAGTAACCATTCGGGGGGAAGCAGGGGGAAGCAAAAACTTTTTTTTTCGTTTTTTGAAAAAACTTTGTTCACGAACATTATAGATGAGATGAAAATATGAACATTTAGTAGAGGCACTTTGTGATAAATGTTTTTATTTTGGCGAGAAAACGCTCGAAAAAGTAATATATAACAATTATTGTGTTTTTCGAGCGTATTTTGAGGTTTTAGCTATTGGGGTTTAGATATTAGGGTTTATAGGGTTTAGATATTAGGGTTTAGAAATTTAGGGTTTAGGGTTTAGATTTAGGGTTTAGATTTAGGATTTAGATTGAGTTTTTAGTACTAACGGTTTAGAGTTTTGGGTTTAGGGTTTGGTGTTTTGGGTTTTGGGTTTATGGAATAAACCCAAAACACCAAACCCTAAACCCTAAACCCTAAACTCTAAATCGGGCTAAATTTTACTTCACAAATCATGGGAAAAAAAAACGTTCATATTCTTCATGAACAATATTATCTTGAATGTTATTTTTGTCGATCGTTTTCCCGCCTAAATAATAACATTCATCACGAAGTGTCTCTTCTAAATATTCATACTTTTGTGTGATCTTGATGCTGGAAAAAAAAAATTCAAAAAAAACGGAAAAAAAAAATTTCGCTTCCCCCCGATTGGTTACTTTCCCATTGATCCTGCCCCTATATATATATATATATATATATATATATATATATATATATATATATATATATATATATATATATATATATATATATATATATATATATATATATTAGGGGTGTTCAATACCGGATATCCGAAAATTCGGATATCCGAATTTCGGATATCCGAAAATTCGGATAGTGAATTTGGCCATCCGATATCCGAATCCGAATTTCCGGATATCCGAAAATCGGATATCCGAAATTTCGAATTCGGATATCGGATTATCCGAATATCCGAATTTAAATGCAAAGTTAGTAGTTCCAATGAAAATTCTGAGTTCCAGACCTTTCTTCACATTTCCTTCAACATATATTAAAAAAATTGAAAAACTATTATAAACAACAATGATAATGATAATATTAGATGTATGCACACAGACCTCACTTAAATGATAGCTTACTGTATTATACCTCCAACTAGGCTCAAGCTCTTTCACTATCCATTTTGCAAAAGCATTTCAAATGATAAAATACAAAATTGTTCCAAGTTAATTTTAAAGAACAAAAAAACTCGAGATAAACAAATATGTAAAGTAAGACATGCTCTTCAATTATCTTCGTATATCTCAAATCTCAATCGATGAGTGCACATTTAATTACATGTATCGAACTCGATATACTTAATTTGAGTCCTCTGTATGTTGCACTGAAATTTTGGAATCGAATTGGAGTAACTAGTGGTTAATTGGTTATAGGCTTATAACTAAGAATTGAGTAAAACTAACAAATAAAATGTAGTGATGGAGGATGAAGATTGGCGATTAGATGAAAAGAGGCGCATATTACCTTTCTAGATCTAAGGGTTTTTGTTTTACAGTAACTTTAAAGCTATGTTTCCCTCATATACTTCTACATTTATACCCAATTTATAAAATAATAATATAAAATATAGTATAAATTTAAATATATTGAAAATGAGTTTATTTAATTTCGGATATTCGGATATCCGAATATCCGATTTTTTTCGAAAATGACATCCGATATCCGAATCCGAAAATCCGGGTATCCGATTTTCGGATATCCGAAAATCCGGATATCCGATTTTTCGGATATTTTCGGATCGGATTTTCGGATTATTCGGATTGCGGATTCGGATACGGATATTTTGAACACCCCTAATATATATATATATATATATATATATATATATATATATATATATATATATATATATATATATATATATATATATATATATATATATATATATATATATATATATATATAATGGATTGCTGATAAAATGATATTCTTAATATTATATTAATAGATTTTAGATAAATGCATTGCGACATCCTAATATATGTTCTAATTATAATATTATTCTAACTGAATTGTTTAATTTGGGCCACTGCTTGACTAGACTTTGTAAGCCCACTTTTATAATAATTTTAGGTCATTCGTTGGCCACTTGACCCAATACAGTAAAATACAATACGATATATATGGTCTTTCGAGCCCTTATTATTATTATTATTATTATTATTATTATTATTATTATTATTATTATTATTATTATTATTATTATTATTATTATGATTATTATTATGATTATTATTATTATTATTATTATGATTATTATTATTATTATTATTATTATTATTATTATTATTATTATTATTATTATTATTATTATTATTATTATTAAAATAAAGTCATATAAGAACAGTAAATAAATCGGAGGATGATGATTTGATGACTAAATGCTGAGACCGGATTGAAAGTGAGATTACCTATAGATCAATATATTGTTATAAAATGTCACCATTGTTATAATAATAATAATAATATAGATATGGATAGTCAATTTTGGTGTATACATATAGTCAATTTTGGTACACAAAGTATGTATTTTTATATTGAGATTTTAGGCTATAAATACTCATGAATGCAAGCATTAAACTTGCACCATTTCTCACACTTACAAAGTGTTTCTTTCTTTCTCTCCATTATCATCTTTGTTCTTACACTTCATTATTAGTATTCTAAATCAAGAATCAAATCACTAAAGGTAGTTATAAGCCTACTGAATTATAACATCAAGAATCAAACCACTAAAGGTAGTTATAAGCCTACTGAATTATAACATCAAGAATCAAACCACTAAAGGTAGTTATAAGCCTACTGAATTATAACACGTTATCAGCACGATAATCTTAATACTAAATATGGTTGGCTCTGCCACCAAAATGATATATGGTCGGTTATACCACCAAAATGATATATGGTCGGTTATACCACCAAAATGATATATGGTCGGTTATACCACCAAAATGATATATGGTCGGTTATACCACCAGAATGATATAGGTCGGTTATACCACCTGAAAAAATATATGGTCGACACTGTCGCCAAATTTTCATTTATGTTTACTAATATTTATATTTTTGTTATATAACATTTATTTATGATTGCTTACACATGGTCGACACTGTCACCTACTTATCATTTATGTTATATTAAATTTATGTTTAATGTTTATATACTTATGAATATAAATTGACTCTAATTTATCATGATGTTTGTTTTAATTTTTGATAATAGAAAATGTCGAATCTGGAAAAGCTTAAATTTACTCCTTTAGAATCAACTGGAAACAACTACATGCCATGGGTTATAAAAGTAAAAATGCATCTTAAATCAATGGGCATTCTTGAAACCATAAATGAAAACAACACTTGTTCTGAAAAAGAACAAGCTACGGCATGTTGCTTTATTCATCAGCATATTGATGAATGCTTACAAAATAATTATGTGACTGTAGAAGATCCCCATGTTTTATGGGAAGGTCTCAAAAGCAGATTCAATAATCAAAGAGAAATTTTACTTCCAGCTGCAATGGAACAATGGAGAACATTAAGGTTCCAAGACTTTAAGAAAGTAAATGAATACAGCTCAGCTCTGTATAATACATGTTCACAACTTAAATTCTGTGGACATGAAATTAGTGATGCAGACATGATGGAGAAAACTTTCTTCACAATGAATGCTGCAAACATCACAGTGCAAAGAAATTTGAGAATGCTAAAGTTCAAAACATATCCTGAACTTAATTCATATCTCTTAGTTGCAGAGCAAAATGATGAGCTATTAATGAAAAATCAGCAATCCCGTCCTACTGGTACACTTGCAATCCCTGAAGCAAATACTGCAAATAATTATAAACAGGGACAAGGACGCGGGCAAGGTCGTGGTTATAATAACCATCACCATCATCATGCCAAAAGCCATAACTATGGTAGAAACCATCCTTATGGTAATGGTAATGGGCGTGGACGTGGTCGTGGTCGTGGCCGTGGTGGTCAAAGAAATAGTAATCCACGAAAATATAAATATCAACCACAAAACAAGCCCATTAAACAAGATGTTGAAGAAAATTCTTCTAAAAATTCTGAAGAATCTTGCTACAGATGTGGTAGAATGGGCCACTGGGCTAATACTTGCCGAACATCTAAACATCTTGTTAAGATGTATCAGGATTCGCTGAAAGGTAAAGAAAAGGAAGTAAATTTTGTGGATAATATTGATCCAACAGTCACTGAGAAACCATCTGATTTATATGAAGATTTCTTGAATGTTTAAGTTGTGTGTCTTTTGAAAAATAAACGATTTAATATCGTCTGTCTTTGTCATTATGTTTGCTAAATGTTTCAGTACTATCTATTTGCGTTTAAAATATTGTGTAATATTAATGTACTCACTATTTATTTCTTATATATGAAGTTCAATATGAATTTTGCTGGAATACAACATCAATCAAGTGGTGGAGATCTCTGTATAGCAGACAGTGGAACTACACACACTATACTTAAATCCGAGAAATATTTTATTGATCTAAAACCAACGGAAGGAACTATACATACAATATCAGGACCTGCTAACTTGATAAAAGGGATAGGAAAGGCAAATTTCATACTACCAAATGGTACAAAATTTTTAATAAATGATGCCTTATTTTCTCCCAAGTCAAGCAGAAATTTATTGAGTTTCTCCGACATATACCTTAACGGGTATGATTATCAGTCAGTGACAACAGAAAATGAGAAATATTTAAGTATCACTGACAAGAGTCATGTGGTTGAAAAACTGCCAAGACTTAGTTCTGGATTACATTATACACATATAAATGTACCAGAAATACATATGGTAGTTAACGAAAAATATATTGATCCTGGTGTATTCAGTTTATGGCATAACAGATTAGGCCATCCAGGATCAACAATGATGAAAAGGATTATTGAATGTACTCATGGACATCCACTAAAGGATAGAAAAATCCATCATGATACAATGGTTCCATGTACATCTTGCTCTCTTGGAAAATTGATAACTAGACCCTCACCACTTAAGGTTGAGAAAGAATCACCAATGTTTCTTGAAAGAATTCAAGGTGATATATGTGGACCAATTCATCCACCATGTGGACCATTTAGATATTTCATGGTTCTAATAGACGCATCTAGCAGATGGTCTCATGTTTGTCTGTTATCAAGCCGTAATGTGGCATTTGCAAAATTTCTTGCCCAAATTATTAAATTGAGAGCTCATTTTCCTGATTACACCATTAAAAGGGTGAGACTTGATAATGCTGGTGAATTTACATCTCAAGCATTTAATGACTATTGCATGTCTATAGGAATTGTTGTTGAACATTCTGTTGCTCATGTGCATACACAAAATGGTTTAGCCGAGTCATTGATTAAACGTTTACAGTTAATCGCTAGACCATTGATAATGAGAACAAAACTCCCTGTATCTATATGGGGTCATGCAATTTTACATGCTGCTGCATTGATTCGCATCAGACCAAGTGCAAGTCATAAATATTCCCCCCTACAACTTGCTTTTGGTCAAGAGCCAAATATTTCCCATCTTAGAACATTTGGTTGTGCAGTGTATGTTCCAATTGCGACACCACAACGTACAAAAATGGGTCCTCAAAGGAGGTTGGGAATATATGTTGGATATGAAACATCTTCAATATTAAGGTATATTGAACCTATGACAGGTGACGTTTTTACAGCACGTTTTGCTGATTGTCATTTTAATGAAACATTGTTCCCTAGATTAGGGGGAGAAATGAAAAATAAAGAAAATGATGTTTCATGGTGTGAACCTCAATTAAAGTATCTTGATCCTCGCACAAAAGAATGCGAGACAGAAGTTCAAAAGATAATGCATATACAAGAACTTGCAAATCAATTGCCTGATGCATTTACAGATACAAAAACGGTGACAAAATCATATATACCAGCAGTAAATACTCCAGCTCGAATTGAAATTCCAAAAGCTGGCAATAACGTCACTCATGAATCTTTGCCACGTCAGAAACGTGGAAGACCAATCGGTTCAAAGGATAAAAATCCTCGAAAAAGAAAATCAGCTGATAATGAAGTAAAAGAAAGTGTTCAAGAAGAACCACAAATCAGTACTCCTACTGCAGAGGAGATTGATGATGTCAATACAGAAATTGCAATCAATTATGCATATTCAAAAATATTATGGAACCGAAATGAAATGAAAAATCTTGATGAGAAATTTTCATTTAATGTTGCATATGACATCATGAATAATGATGATGATCCAGAACCAACATCTATGGTTGAATGTCAAAATAGACATGATTGGGCTCAATGGAAAGAAGCAATACGAGCTGAATTAGAATCACTCAATAAAAGAAAAGTTTTCGGATCCATCATTCTCACTCCTAAAGATGTGAAACCTGTAGGATACAGATGGATTTTTGTCCGAAAAAGAAATGAGAAAAATGAAGTTACAAGGTATAAAGCTAGACTTGTAGCTCAAGGTTTTTCTCAAAGACCGGGAATTGATTATGAAGAAACTTATTCTCCTGTTATGGATGCAATTACTTTTAGGTACTTAATCAGTCTGGCAGTTTCTAAAAATTTAGAAATGCATCTCATGGATGTTGTGACTGCTTATCTATATGGATCACTTGATAGTGATATATATATGAAGTTACCTGAAGGATTTAAGGTACCAGAAGCATCAAATGCAAAACCCAAAGAAATGTATTCGATTAAATTACAAAGATCTTTATATGGGTTAAAACAATCGGGACGTATGTGGTATAACCGATTAAGTGATTACTTGATAAGCAAAGGGTATACAAATAACCTTACTTGCCCTTGTGTTTTCATTAAGAAAACAACATCCGGATATGTGATCATAGCTGTTTATGTTGATGATCTTAACATCATAGGTACAAATAAAGAGATCTATGAAGCCATTCAACTTCTAAAGAAAGAATTTGAAATGAAAGATCTCGGAAAAACCAAGTATTGCCTTGGTTTACAAATTGAGCATATGCCTAATGGTTTACTTGTACATCAAACAACATATACTGAAAAGATTTTGAAACGTTTCAATATGGACAAGGCAAAACCATTAAGTACTCCTATGGTTGTTAGATCACTCAATGTTGAAGCTGATCCATTTCGTCCATGTGAAGATCAAGAAGACATTCTTGGACCAGAAGTACCATATCTTAGTGCAATTGGAGCTCTTATGTATCTTACAAATTGTACAAGACCTGACATTTCTTTTGCAGTTAATTTGTTGGCAAGGTTCAGCTCTGCTCCTACCAAAAGACACTGGAATGGGATCAAACACATATTTCGATACCTTCGAGGAACTACTGATTTAGGATTATTTTATTCTAACGAATCAAAAAAAGATTTGGTTGGTTATGCAGATGCAGGTTATTTATCTGATCCACATAAAGCTAAATCTCAAACTGGATATGTATTCCTAAATGGAGGTACTGCAATATCATGGCGTTCTCAAAAACAAACACTTGTTGCTACATCGTCAAATCATGCCGAAGTGATTGCATTACATGAAGCTACTCGAGAATGTTTTTGGTTGAGATCAATGACACAACTCATTACTGATTCTTGTGGACTAGAACGCGATAAAAGTCCAACAACTATCTATGAAGATAATGCAGCTTGCATAGCACAGATGAAAGAAGGGTATATCAAAAGTGACCGAACAAAACACATACCACCTAGATTCTTCTCATACACTCAAAATCTCATTAAGGACAACCAGATTGAAATGAGATATGTGCAATCTAGCAAAAACTCTGCTGATCTTTTCACGAAAGCACTTCCAACTGCTATTTTCAGAACACACGTTCATAACATTGGCATGAGACATGTTCAAAAGATGTAACAGCTGAAGCGATGTCTACTTGAGGGGGAGTCAACTCCATGCTGCACTCTTTTTCCCTTAGCTAAAGTTTTTTCCCACTGGGTTTTCTTTAGCAAGGTTTTTAACGAGGCAGTAATTTATAGTTGATCTTCAACAAAATAAAATTGCTATCCAAGGGGGAGTGTTATAATAATAATAATAATATAGATATGGATAGTCAATTTTGGTGTATACATATAGTCAATTTTGGTACACAAAGTATGTATTTTTATATTGAGATTTTAGGCTATAAATACTCATGAATGCAAGCATTAAACTTGCACCATTTCTCACACTTACAAAGTGTTTCTTTCTTTCTCTCCATTATCATCTTTGTTCTTACACTTCATTATTAGTATTCTAAATCAAGAATCAAATCACTAAAGGTAGTTATAAGCCTACTGAATTATAACATCAAGAATCAAACCACTAAAGGTAGTTATAAGCCTACTGAATTATAACATCAAGAATCAAACCACTAAAGGTAGTTATAAGCCTACTGAATTATAACAACCATAATATTAATTTGTCAAATGTTACTTCTTCAAATAATTAAGGAATGTCAATTAAATATTATACATACACAGGGCCAGTCCAAAGTTTTTTATGCCCCAGGCGAAATGATTATAAAATGCCCCCAACACAATTGTGTTGCGCAAACATATATCTTTATGAGGTTTAAACTATGGAGGTTGACCACTTATATACGTCTACGATAGACTTAACAAACACTGTTTTTTGACATAAAATTAGTTATAATGTTTTTTTAAGTATTTTTTTTAAAGAAAAAAATGATATCTAATTGAAAGTTAAGAGCTAATAAAACCAGAATTATTTAAAAATAATGCATTAGTCAAGTTTCGAACATGTAGCATTTTAAAATAAGTTACATATTAGATGTTCATCCTAGCGAACTGGGCTACAAATAATTATGTTACGTAGTGGCACAAATATTATATATTAAATTTCTATTAATAATTGTTTTTCGAAATGATGCACCTAATCGCGTGATGCCCCGGGCCGCCGCCGCTTCGCCCATAGTATTATCCGGCCCTACACACACACACACACACACACACACACACACACACACACACACATATATATATATATATATATATATATATATATATATATATATATATATATATATATATATATATATATATATATATATATATATATATAATTATAACAATTATTATAATTAATAATAATTATTATAATTTATAATAATAATAATTATTATTATTATAAAAGAAATTAGCTACATCAAATTTTATATGAGATTTTAATCACCTTACATATGTTATATGTTGATGGTTTACTTGAATTATTATTATTATTATTATTATTTTTTTGTCGTTGTTGGATGATGTTTTGAAATTCTGTCAACGAATTTTAAATTCCCTATTCACTCGATACTATTACACGTATATTTCTTTCATTCGTTAACAGTCGTGTAGTGCACGAACTCAAAGCTCGATATTTAAATTTGTAATAACGTAACTTTATAACTTCAGCTGCTAATGTGGCAGCTTATTATTCATCCATGCTCACATGGTAGTACAATTAATCTCATTTTAATTACAATTATCAATTTAATTATTTCAATTTAATTATCAACGTATTTGACCTGCAAACGGATAGTAAACCCCCTAAACAATTTTCACCATCTCTCAAATTTTTATGGTACATTTTGAAGTTCTTGCAGATATATATTCAATTTCAGACATACTTTTTGAGTTGTATACTTTAATTTTTTTCGAAAGTTTCCAACTATATGTGGTCTTGTGATTTATGAGTGATTTCATCTGATAATTCTTATATTTTTTCTATTTTTTTAGTATCGCTATTTACATACGAATATGAACTGCAAATTATATTTTTTTGTACGGATTTTTACACACTCGTACATCGCACGGACTTACATACGTGGTGTTTGGTTTGTTACGGGTGGTTGGCTCTTTGCTTGCGCAACAACTTCCACCCGGCATACCTTTCGAGTTCTGTTTACAAGGTCCCTTGGCTTTATTTATTGAGGCAACATCAAACGTCGATTAAGTGGCGTCTTGACTGCCGTTTAGAGCCTAAATTGATTTCCAGACAGGCTTTTAAACCCATGAAAATTTGATTCTACTATTTTCATGACGTCTCAATTTTATTTATAATTTTATTTTACTATTTTTTATTAAAAAAAAAAGGCCGGAGGTTCACTCGGAAGCAATCTCTTTATCCGCCGAATAAAGAGAAGGATGTGGAGAAATGACTTGTTTTTATTCTCGGGTAAGGGAAAGATTGTCTACATCTCACCTCCCCCATACACCACTCATGTGGTATTGGGTACTGTTGTTGTTGTGTGTGTGTGTGTATATATATATATATATATATATATATATATATATATATATATATATATATATATACAACAAAAATTTTGATTAATTTTTAACGATGTAATTATAGTATACATTATTTCCACCAAGTATCTGTACCAGTTTATAAATGAGTGGTAGCCTGGATTTTTAAATGGGTGATGGCAATCGAATTCAATATATGATTTGAATTATACCAAAGTCCAATGATATAAGATTTTCTTTTTCTAAAAGAACAAATTGAAGTTGAGATATTTTTAGTATGGAAATTGACACAGTACAATTATTATACGAGTTTCATGAGAAAAATTATTTTTTAACTTTTTATGACAACATACACTATACGTTTTATATGAGTTTCATGAGAAAATTTACTTTCTAACATTTTGTGATAACATACACTACACGTTCGCATAACATTTGTTCGAACTATTTCAAACGTAGTACATAAAGTCGTAAAATAACTTTCGATAGCGACTCCTTATTGGTTTGAGTTGAGTCGGTACATGACGAGCCAAAACTAAAATATGCTGAGTCCGAGTAAAATTAAGTTCAGACTCGTTCGGACGTGGTATAGAAGTCATAATTGTTCGAGTCAGCATATGACCTTGTTAAAAATTGAAATATGATGAATCCGAACCAAATTAGATTCGCACATCACCAAGTAAAAAAATGAAATATGATGAGTCCGATCAAAGTTAGGTTCGGACTCGTTCGGACGAAGTACACAACAGGGGCGGATGTAATATATAATGAGTGGTAGCACGAATAAGCACGGGACATCAATAAAATACATAATATAGTGGAATTTTTTTGAGTTTTTTTAACTAATGACACCACTGGATAGTGTAAATTTTTTTAAGTGACACTATTGAAATACTCATCTAGTAGAAAAGTATTTTGGATTTCCAGTGACTATTATTTCTAGATCCACGACTTGTACACGAGGTTGTAAAATAATGGGTACAAACGTTTTAGAATAAACAGATCATGAGGACTCCGAACAATGATTGTTCGGAAGAATGATGTATTTTGTTAAAAACATTCTAGAAAGTGTATTTTCTAATAAAGCTTTTCTAAAAATTGTATTCGGGCACCGAGTTGCCCAATGAAACACACCATCCGAGTTTAATTCCTGACTATGTCAAATTGTTCAAAAAGAGAGTGTGACTAGAGGGTGCGCATAATGCGCAATTCCCTCGGTACCAGGTCTCGCGCTCGGGTGACTTGATTACCTGAGGTTTTACCTTCTATGAGAAAGCCAATGTGCTCGTTCATAGAAGAGTTTCCTTGTTTATCAAAAAAAAAAAAAAAAAACAAATTGTATTCGGGTCGATTTCCCTTGATATTAATTATTTGTAATTTGTATACAATGTTTTACAAGAATGTTAATTTCAAATCCAACCTTTTAATGATAACTTCGTTTAGAAGTTGGGATTCGTCTGTTACTTTTGTTTTACACCATCAATTCTATTTTTACAGTATTGTATAATGCTTAAAAACACGAAGAATAATGTATACACAAAAAAATGTTGAAAAAATCTCTCACTTAATTAACTAATAAGATCGATCTTTACCCACGTTGTATTAACAATATAACGTTTACTATTATTCGAAAACATAAGAAAATAAGACAATCTTCTTGATGTGTGCTACTGCTTATAACTTATAAATAGTGTTAATAGTATTATATAAATAATAATAGGAGCTTTGTACTTTCTAGTTTGGTAGTCTTGTAAATATCTCGTTGATTGATTAATAAAAGGTCTTTTACTTTTCTAGTTCTAGAAAATAATATTAATACGTTAATTATATAATAACTCGCATATGTAAAATTTTCAACAGTTTTTTCCGTTGTTCGAAGAATTGAGAAGAACACCAAGCAAGAATGGAAAAAACACTATAAAAATGCAAATGATTGAAGGAATTCAACTTTTAGAAGAAGAATTTGTCAAGTTTAGCAAAGGGAAAGCGTATTTCAGTGGAGAAAATGCAGGGTATTTAGATGTCGTTCTTGGATGTTTTCTCAGTTGGATGACAATTATTGAAAAAAATAACGATTTCAAGATGATTGATGAAGTTCGCACGCCAAAACTTGCAGAATGGACAAAGCGTATAAGATCACATGATGCGTTTAAGGATGTGTTTCCAAATAATGAAACACTAGTGAACTTTTATAAGATGCTTCAAATAGCTAAACCACCTTGTACTGCTTGAGATTAACTTTACGTTTCTATATCTTAAGTCGATACTTATCGTTGTCTTTGTATGTCAATTAGGTTTGAATCTATTCTGTTTCATTTTGTAAGGTAAAACTCACAATAGTGGCTTTTACTGTTTTTTGGTATTCAGTTAATTAATAAAAGTATGTTTACCTAATACTACGTATAAATTGTGAGAGGAAAAACAATTTGGTCCAAATTAAACACAAACAAAACTATCCTTCTTAGTATTTTGAGAAACTAGTATTATTTGAAGGAAAATGATAAACGTAACTCTTATACGTTTGAGCATCTCATAATATAACTAATTCTATATTTAAAACTAGTCGTTGTCATAAATAACACTAGTACCTGTTAGAAAACGGGTATGAAATTAATAATCCTTGATTGATTCTTAAATCATGAAACACTTTTCAAATTAAGTATTTCGACCATTTCTTGCCTCGGGTTGCACGAAATCTTAATTGCGATATGACAAAAAAGCAATTTGATTCTAGGCAAGAAGAGATCAAATTATAGTATTTGTGTGACTGTTTTGTTTTCTGTATATGTTGTAATGAAACGCAAATTTCCTAAATTCGAATTTGATATTATGTTGTAGGCAGTTAAAATGAAGGGATATAACCCTTCAATTTGGCGAGAATAACTGTTAGTTAACAGTGATGCCTTTTGGCGGAAAAATCGGTTGGAAGCACCTTCTCGGTATAGAAAAGTAGTGCATTTTCGGTACAGAACAGGAGCTGGATCCCATCCAGGGGCCCTGCCCCTTGGTCCCTGCCAGGGGCGCTGCCCCTTGGACCCCGCAAGGGGGCAACCCCCTTAACCCCCAGTATATTGCGACAGTGTCTAGTCAACCCTTACGGGCGTGTACTCCACACTATCCAAACCCGTTATTAAGTATAACTAGATAACTTTTGTTTTTTCAAGTAAATCTCAATTACCTAAAATGATTGTTAGATGACACTAAAATCACCAACAGTACCAAATTATATAACGAAAATCGATATTAAAAAATGAATGTTTATGTTTTGCAATTAATTTAACAGAGTTTTAAATATAGTATGATTAAAGAGCTACATTTAACATTCTCCTTATTTAAATACAAGTGAAATTATATTCCATCCATTTCACAACAAGTGTTCAACATAATATTTCTATTATCTCTAAAATAATTGTTCAATTGTAAAAAAAATTATTAAATATCACTAAACTTCTCAATTTATCCTCATTTATAAATTAAAAAAATTCAGTCAAGTTTATGTTTATAAGGTCATTAGAAAAACTAATTATTATTGTTATATTATTTTCTATTCAATATCTTTTAACGGTAACTCACACACCCAACAACTATTAATTCATTAATATGCCCACGACGGGGTTGAGTCTCAATCTCTTTGGTTAAAAGGTTCCTCAAATACCGCTAAGCTATAAACTCTTTTGATTAATTTTTCAATCAATTATCCTATACCCATTATATACCTAATGTAGTGTGTAATTAATTATTCCCTCCATATCAAATTTTAAGGTAACGAACAATGATCGTATGAGGCCCTATTGGCAAGAATGGGGTTAGCTAAGGAATTGGGGGTGAAAAAACTGCAAGCATACGTTGCTTCTCAGCTAGTTGCCAATCAGGTTGTCGGTACTTTTGACGCTAACGAAGGGTCAACGCAGTCATACTTAGCGTTGGTACACTCGTTGGCTGATGAATTCAATGATTTCAGAATCAGTTAGATACCGCGGAGTCAAAACAAGCAAGCAAATGTATTAAGCAAACTGGCGTTGACATTCAATTACTTAGAGAAAAAAGTCTTGGTTGAGTAAATGTTTAGAAAATCCACCAAGCCCGAGCCAGTCGTGGCTGTAATAGAAGAGGAAGAAAGTAATTGGATGACCAACATTATCGATTTCCTTATAACGGGTACCTTACTCCAGGGTGAGAAAAAGGCATACAAAATACGAGTACGAGCCCGATACTCCACTTCCGCATGATGAATTTTGAATTTTCGAAGAAATTTCTTCCTCTTCGCATCCCTAGAAAGGTCAGCGTCAAGTTTCTTCTGCAGTTCGGCCCTCTTCGTGGTCGCTCTGTCAAGCATGGCGCAGTGACTCATGATCATATCTCGTAGCATAGGTGATGTGCAAAAGTGTGTGCCATGTAGTGCTTAATTTGTTTCAACTTTTAAATTTATATTTTCTTAATCTACCTTTCTCTTTTAACACCCTTACGAGCAACAAAACCCGATCAAGGTAGTATAGTAATTAGTAAGTTAAGAATTCATCCCAAGAGATTACGGGTAGCGGATATAAGTTGTTTGTAGTCTAACTCTTATGGAAGAATTAAAATTAATTAATATTATTATTATATATTATCTTTATTTAGTTATGATAAGACTATCTTAGGAAAGATAGAATATGAATTGATTTGAATTAAATATATTAAAAGGAGGTGGTTACTTAGACTTATGAATTATAACGGGTTCTTTATTAAATAGTTTCATTACTCAAATAAATAATTAGCAAAATAATAATCATAGACCAATTATTATCCCTTAAATAAGTTGAAACTAAATATCAAATAAAGTTCACAAAGTAGGACCTAAAACACATATTAACTAAGTGGATGTTCAAACCAGAAACTGCCCAATTCAAAGTTCGAAGTCGGCGGCTCTTTGAGATCCAACCAGCGGCTAAGATCATCACAACTGGTGGCTTCATCTGGAATCCCAAATAATTTTAGTTTTCGTCCAAATTGTGACGACCCGGGAATTTCCGACCAAATTTAAACTTAATCTTATTATGATTCCGACATGGTAAGCAAAGTCTGTAATATTGAGTCTCAAAATTTTGAACTGTTTGCATATATGCAATTGACTTCGACTATCTCCGACGATTCACGAACAACTAATTGTAAATAGATGTGTATAAATAAATATATATGTATATAATAACTTGAAACAATATTATACGATTTAGTTGTTATAAATAAATATGTAAAATAGGATATAATAAAACTTGTTACTAAAACGTAATTATATATATTACTTTAAATAAATATTTAAAACTTTGGATACATTAAAAAAAATATAGAAATACTGAATTTTTGCGAGTTTCTTTAATTGAAAGCCATTTATGTTTCTAACCTATTCCACCCTTTTAAAATCTAAAAATTTTATGGTTATAATCTATCTATACTTCGCACTCGATATTAATATCTAGTTATGATATTACTTATAACATCTTATACAAACTCTAAATGATATATCTACAATTTATAATTAGATTATCTTGTGTACTCTTGTAATTAATTTGTAACTTATATGCAACTTAAATAATAATGTTCGCTTAATAATTATATTTGTTGAATACTTTAATCTATTTTTTTTCTGAAATGTTTAGCCTTAATATTCATCTTATATCTTATATAAGAAACATATTAATCATCTAATCAAATTTTGGCCCTCCTAATCCATATCTTCAAGTTCCGCTAATCGACTCCCTCACCAAAAGCACTTGAAACATATATGCATATATCACCATTAAATTATTAATAGTGTTTTCATTTTACCATGCCCTACCCGACAACCATCACAAATTTTTTTGTTTAATTAATACTAAAAACCAATACACTTTCAAAAGCAAATCACGGATGCTAACTGTTAAATTATCAAAGTTGATTACTTTTTTATGTTTGTTTTTGGTTTCAAATTCACATGCATCTCCATACTTATATTTATATAATTATAGATGTTAGGTATATGTACATAAGAAAAATTGAACCACCACTTGTCTTCTTCTTTTTGCTTCTAACTCAAACAACCACTAGTTTCTTTCCTTCTTCTATTTTCGTTAGGCAATTATCTTCTTTAAACACCACGTTTCCCAATCCTTTTCCTGTGTTGTTTTCAATTAACAATACATAACAATTATGCACCTCATCATCTAATTTTTTTTATCATTTACAAGAATGATCACCATATCATCATCACCTTCATCAACTATATTACTCAATCATCGACCCATGATCACATCTTCAACTAACTACCATTGAGCCACTTTTACTAACACTATTTGACTTCTGTTGCTATATTTTTGTTGTTACAAACCAAAAACTACACAAGCCTACAGCTCGATTACTACTGTAGTGTTCGGTTTGCAACCCAAAATCGAACCATCATGGTTATTAATGTTGCCAATGAGACACAAACCCACAAATATATCACCTACTATTTTGAGCTACTATTGTGTACCATCATCACCCTCATCAACCGTCCACATAAACAACCACCCATTTAACTACTATCGATTCACCACCTTAGACCACAATCACCATCCTCTAGTCGCTACCACCATTCTTCATCTCTTTCTCTCTCTATTTTCTTCTATGAACATCATCACCATCACAAACCCACCACCTTTTAAACGCCACCATCAAAGTTTGATCGCCTTCCACGGCCAACACCTTCAATCACCATGAACAAAACGACACCATCACCATTCGGAGTTCCATCACCTCGTTCTATAAATATATATACGTACACTTATATTCTGGTATCTTTTCAAACCAACGGAACAAACCCACACCATATCGCAACCTTTCTTCTTCGACTTACCAACACAACAATCATCATCATTAAAACACCCTCACCACCACCTCTCTCTCTCTTAGTTGAAACCACGAAACTGCCACCTTTGATCACCTCATAACCGTCACCCTGCTGCACTCCTGTTTCTTGTTTCTTTTATTACTCACTACTATAGTTGCTCCTGCTACTGCTCTTCTATTCCGTTACTGATAAGAGACAACATTGATATAAAATAAAAATGGAACTATGAATGGAGCAAAGTAGATAAAGACAATGATTGATAAAGGTTAAGGTTGATTACAGCTGTAGTACTACTAGCATCATGTGCTCCTATTTTAACTACATTAAACAATCATAAGAAGCCCCACTTCAATCACCTAACCCCACTGAATTGTTTTGATCGAATTACTTGTGTACCGAATTTTATTTTTTTGCTTGATGGGCCGTTAACTTTCCTAGTGAAATTGGGCCGTTAAATTTCCTAATGAGTTTGGGCCGTGAACCTTGTTTTTTTTTGAAACTGGACTGAGACAACCATTTAAACTTAAGTTGGGCCGAAGATTCTTGCTCTCTGATGGACTGAACTACGCAAGAACTGGTGGATGGAAATGGTAACAAGATGATATTTATCATCACATAAAATGACGGGCTATATGAGGATGATGATTGTGATGTTTGTGTTTGATTAGGATGATGAGTTACGTACTACGATAGAAGATACGTATGATGATGATGACGAATGAATATGTTGATGATAAGAAAATGATGTTGATATGATGATAGTATGATGTTATGATGATAGTTGTGAGACGATGATGATAACGTGATTATTATGATGGTGATGAAGCGAGATCATAATGATTATGATTATGTTAGGTGATTATGTTAATGATAATGATGTTGCTGATGATTTAAAAAAAAGAGAAAAAGAAAATGAAAACGAAAATATAAGCTTTATAAAATATTAAGTATGAATTAATTCAAGAAATGAGGTAACAGAGGGATGGTTAGGACGTTGATAGGTTAAACGAGAGGTCGCGGGATCGAGCCTTGTCTAGGACATTTTATTTTTGGGAAAAGTTTTTGAGGTTCATGAATCCGAGACCAACCCTACACTTATTCAATGACGTCATATGTATTTTTACTACAAAATACAGTATGGTGAGTTTCATTTGCTCCCTTTTTAAATGCTTTTGCAATATATTTTTGGGACTGAGAATACATGTGCTGCTTTTATGAATGTTTTACGAAATGACACAAGTAATCGAAACTACATTCTATGGTTGGATTATCGAACCGAATATGCCCCTTTTTAGCTTGGTAGCCTAAGAATTAGTGTTTATTATAATTGCCACTAATTGACGTGAATCCTAAAGATAGATCTATGGACCTTGACACGTCCCATTCGGGTTACGAATGCTTTAATACTTCGATTATCATGTCCGATGAGAGTCCCGAAATGATGGGGATATTCTATATAAATCCTGTTAGTTCGGTTATCAAGCGTTCACCATATGAATGATTTTTTATCTCTATGCAGTTTGTGAAATGCCTGATATGAGATTATGTTTAAGAAAAACTGAAATATGAAATCTTTTGGTCTATTAAAATGATGGAAATGAATGTTTATGATAAACTAATGAACTCACCAACCTTTTGGTTGACACTTTAAAGCATGTTTATTCTCAGGTTTGAAAGAAATCTTCCGCTGTGCATTTGCTCATTTTAGAGATATTACTTGGAGTCATTCATGACATATTTCAAAAGACGTTGCATTCGAGTCGTCGAGTTTATCAAGATTATTATTAAGTCAATTATAGTTGGATGTATTATGAAATGGTATGCATGCCGTCAACTTTCATTGTAAAGAAAGTTTGTCTTTTAAAAAAAAACGAATGCAATGCTTGTAAAATGTATCATATAGAGGTTAAATACCTCGCGATGTAATCAACTATTTTGAATCGTTTATAATGTATATGAACGGGTCCTTTCAGTTGGTATCAGAGCGGTGGTCTTAGTGAACCAGGCCTTGCATTAGTGTGTCTAACTGATAGTTGTTTACATGCATTAGTGAGTCTGGACTTCGACCGTGTCTGCATGTCAAAAGTTTTGCTTATCATTTCGTATCGAAAATCATCTACTTATCATCCTTAGAAAATTACCTGCTTATCATTCCTAGTCTAGACACATCTTACTGCATCGATTGCATGAATAGTGTATAGACAAATCCATATCTTAGCGTATCTGTTACTGTAGACTTTATCTGACACGTTTCCTTAATTTCCTCCGTAATCTACGGGATCTTCTGTACTATATTAGATATTCTATATAATTAGAATATTATCCGATAACCGCAAATCATATCATATCGAAAATCCTCTAACTGATCATAAGAGATGGATCCTACACCTAGCTTAGATTCCATTAGTTTCGGAAGCAATTTCGAGATGCGTATTGAAGAAGACTTCGAAGTCAATGAACCCGAAGTGTCTCTACCGTTTAGTTATTTTTCTTTCTGGAGGAGATGAGGGTGGGTCCGAGACTTTCTCACTTGATGGAGAAATGATAAAGGCGAGCCCTACCGCGAACCAAACTTACCTCCTAACATCGGAGAAAACGATGTCCTCACCGGTGAACCTATGCACAACACTGTATTCACCCTTCTTGTTAAAGTTTTCCACCTCGAAGTTCGCATTACTGCAATCTCAGAAAATATTCAACCTCTACTTCCGAATACCAATCGAAGGGGAACATTAGAAGAAGTTAGGGAACTTCAAATTGATAATCAAGATCTATCGAATCATATGAGTGGATGGATAGAAATGATAGAGGGTAGGATAGAAACCCTGACAAGAATGGTGCGTGATTTACAAGCTATACTTACTACACCAACATCATCACCAACCTCAGCACTAACAACACTTGTAGAACCGACAGCAACAGTACCACCATCAGCAGCACCGGCAGCATAACCAGTACCAATAACAACAACATCATCACACATCTCAACCTCGCAATCTATACCTCAAGCATAATCATCGTTCTACGAATCTTTCTACATAAACTATCTTCGTCCTTCATGGCGATTATGTAATCTCTAATATTTTAGAGATTATGTACTCTAGTTCTAGCCGTAAATCTGATGAGTTTAATATCACATTGACTCATTAAATCCATGATTACGTCTGAAGAAAATATATATGTATATATGTTTTCATAAAGATTGTAATTAAAATTTTTATTGTACAAACTGTTAATGATAAAAATATTTTAACGGGTAGGTAATAACCGAGGAATATTTAAATTTCACATTAATAAGTTACACTGTGTATTCTTCGAATTTGATTCAACGATCATTTACTATCCTACTTACAATCCACCAATATACGTATTCGTTCACCACAGAATAACCATTTTCATTCAATTTCATATTTGGATTTTGACTTATCAGAATTCAACAAGTGGCATAATGAAGAAAATAATGAACAAAATAAAATTGATTAGTAACCAATTAATTAACTACGTAAAATTTTAAATCTATAATAACCAAATCCTAGCTGACTATTCCTAGCTAACTGTTCCTATATGACGATATCCTTATCATATACTAGTTTTGGTTGAACTATTGGACTATTGGACTACTATCATGGACAATTAAAAAGTATTAAAAGAGTAGAAAATATTAATTACAACACTTTTTTATTTAAAAGATCATAAATAAATTACATCTACTACAGTTAAATATTTCCTCAAGTTTGCCACTTGATTTCATCTTAAACATCCTTTGTAACTTGATTTCATCTTAAACCTCATTTTTATCTTGACGATTACAATCTGCATTCAAACCTTTCATGATTCTTGAATACACCTCAATCGAGAGGATGAACCAACCGCACATCATCTACGGAAGAAAAAATTGATGCATATAGTTATGCACCTTAAAACACTCGGAACCTGAGTAAACGTTTAACACATATCTGTGTTAGATCCTTTGGCATTGTTATTACCGAAAATAACTTTACAATCCTTCTCCAAATTAGCCAGTTTTGTCACAGCTCCAACAAGTCAACTTCGACTTTTCGTTCGAAATAACATTACTCTAACCTTGATTTATATGCGTGCTCTTTTATTGTTACCGGAGAACCTTTTATATTCCACCATATTACCATCAGTGTTTAATCATCTAAAAACACAATTCTCTTGAACCCACCTCGGATTGATAACCGGTGATTCGGATATGGTAGCATTAAATGCAGAGGAAACAGCAAAATGGTAGATGGTCTAAACGACCAAAAGTTTGATAATAAAAAAATGAAATGTTGGGAACACTCGATAGAAAATTTGGTACTGAAAAATGGATTGAGCAAACCACGAAGGAGACTGCGGACAAATACAAGGACCAAACCCTATATTCAAAGAATCCAGGTAATTCTAGATCCAATGAAATCTTTAGAGAATATCTTGCTCCAAAGTCATGTTAAAATCTTGCGGAAAATTCTTCTTCATCAACCTTCGAACTTAGTAATTTCAAAATATCATCATAAATATCTTCGATATTTCTGAGGATATTTTCATAAATATTCTTGTCCGAAATTATCTACCTCTTCGTGTTTTTCTGTATTTCATTATATTGGAAACTTCTGTAAAATCTAAGTATAAATTATAAATGAATTGTGGAGAAGTGTTGGGAATTGAAGCATGGGTTAGTATAATATAATGACGTCCGGCCAACGTGATTATATTACAGTAAGTCATGCTGAGTTTCTAATGAAACGTGATGATGGTTCATAGTAGATCATACCATCATCATGTGTCATGTTACATAACTCTTTCATTCTACTAAACCTCCAAACATATCAAGAAAAATATATTCTTGATAGTTCTATCTTCTGTAATTCTGGTAATTTAACCAATCAAATCATACTATTACAATTCTTCTGCTTAGTATATTTTGATCATTCAAAAACTTCATACATATGAATTCTGGACCATTATTCGCTTGACTTGGAGTCGGGAAGAGAAAACAAGAGCTTGGAGCTCCAAAATATAAAGAAAAATATAAAGCCGATCACAAACACATAAATTACAAACCTTGTATATCAATGCGAATAACAACATAAAAATGCGGGAAAATGAAAAACGCTATCACCCCAAGGTAATAGTAGAAGTTAACAGATTTCTCCGGTGATAGATGAAAAAAGGAGGAAGACATAAGCGATTGTCAGAAGAAGGACAAGGATCAGTACGGGATTAAGTATGTTTACAATCTTTAAAGGAATGGATTAAGGAAGAAAGTATAGAAATGGTGAGAATAACAAAACGGAAGAGGTAAATTATAATGGAAACATCCGACAGAGCAAATCGAGGCAGATCATCGCATTTAATTAAAGAGATCCTAATTTTCTCAATTAACGAAGAATCATATCTTATAGATTTCGAAGATCTTCTTTAAATTCCTTGAATTCCGGAATTCAACCAAGACAACGTCAAAAGTTACGATGCACCTTATTTTCTGAATTCAACAATGACTACATCAAAAGTCAAGATGAATCTTTATTTCTCATTTCACTCTTTTGTGATAGCTTCACTCGTACGCTTCGAGTAATCGAATTGTTTATCCATATTAACCAATAATGATAAAACTCTATTTATCAACTCATATTCGTCATGAAAACATTTTTATTGTTAGCCATGACCACCTCACTCAAATTTCGTGACGAAATTTCTTTAACGGGTAGGTACTGTGACGACCTGGGAATTTCCGACCAAATTTAAACTTAATCTTATTATGATTCCGACATGGTAAGCAAAGTCTGTAATATTGAGTCTCAAAATTTTGAACTGTTTGCATATATGCAATTGACTTCGACTATCTCCGACGATTCATGAACAACTAATTGTAAATAGATGTGTATAAATAAATATATATGTATATAATAACTTGAAATAATATTATACGATTTAGTTGTTATAAATAAATATGTAAAATAGGATATAATAAAACTTGTTACTAAAACGTAATTATATATATTACTTTAAATAAATATTTAAAACTTTGGATACATTAAAAAAATATAGAAATACTGAATTTTTGTGAGTTTATTTAATTGAAAGCCATTTATGTTTCTAACCTATTCCACCCTTTTAAAATCTAAAAATTTTATAGTTATAATCTATCTATACTTCGCACTCGATATTAATATCTAGTTATGATATTACTTATAACATCTCATACAAACTCTAAATGATATATCTACAATTTATAATTAGATTATCTTGTGTACTCTTGTAATTAATTTGTTACTTATATGCAACTTAAATAATAATGTTCGCTTAATAATTATATTTGTTGAATACTTTAATCTATTTTTTTTTCTAAAATGTTTAACCTTAATATTCATCTTATATCTTATATAAGAAACATATTAATCATCTAATCAAATTTTGGCCCTCCTAATCCATATCTTCAAGTTCCGCTAATCGACTCCCTCACCAAAAGCACTTGAAACATATATGCATATATCACCATTAAATTACTAATAGTGTTTTCATTTTACCATGCCCTACCCGACAACCATCACAAATTTTTCTGTTTAAGTAAAACAAAAAACCAATACACTTTTAAAAGAAAATCACGGATGCTAACTGTTAAATTATCAAAGTTGATTACTTTTGGATGTTTGTTTTTGGTTTCAAATTCACATGCATCTGCATACTTATATTTATATAATTATAGATGTTAGGTATATGTACATAAGAAAAATTGAACCACCATTTGTCTTCTTCTTTTTGCTTCTAACTCAAACAACCACTAGTTTCTTTCCTTCTTCTATTTTCGTTAGGCAATTATCTTCTTTAAACACCACGTGCCCCAATCCTTTTCCTGTGTTGTTTTCAATTAACAATACATAACAATTATGCACCTCATCATCTATTTTTTTTTATCATTTACAAGAATGATCACCATATCATCATCACCTTCATCAACTATATTACTCAATCATCGACCCATGATCACATCTTCAACTAACTACCATTGAGCCACTTTTACTAACACTATTCGACTTCTGTTGCTATATTTTTGTTGTTACAAACCAAAAACTACACAAGCCTACAGCTCGATTACTACTGTAGTGTTCGGTTTGCAACCCAAAACCGAACCATCATGGTTATTAATGTTGCCAATGAGACACAAACCCACAAATATATCACCTACTATTTCGAGCTACTATTGTGTACCATCATCACCCTCATCAACCGTCCACATAAACAACCACCCATTTAACTACTATCGAGTCACCATCTTAGACCACAATCACCATCCTCTAGTCGCTACCACCATTCTTCATCTCTTTCTCTCTCTATTTTCTTCTATGAACATCATCACCATCACAAACCCACCACCTTTTAAACGCCACCATCAAAGTTTGATCGCCTTCCACGGCCAACACCTTCAATCACCATGAACAAAATGACACCATCACCATTCGGAGTTCCATCACCTCGTTCTATAAATATATATACGTACACTTATATTCTGGTTTCTTTTCAAACCAACGGAACAAACCCACACCATATCGCAATCTTTCTTCTTCGACTTACCAACACAACAATCATCATCATTAAAACACCCTCACCACCACCACCACCTCTCTCTCTCTCTCTCTCTCTCTCTCTCTCTCTCTCTCTTAGTTGAAACCACGAAACTGCCACCTTTGATCACCCCATAACCGTCACCCTGCTGCACTCCTGTTTCTTGTTTCTTTTATTACTCGCTAATATAGTTGCTCCTGCTACTGCTCTTCTATTCCGTTACTGATAAGAGACAACATTGATAAAAAAGAAAAATGGAACTATGAATGGAGCAAAGTAGATAAAGACAATGATTGATAAGGGTTAAGGTTGATTACAGTTGTAGTACTACTAGCATCATGTGCTCCTATTTTAACTACATTAAACAATCATAAGAAGCCCGACTTCAATCACCTAACCCCACTGAATTGTTTTGATCAAATTACTTGTGTACCGAATTTTATTTTTTTGCTTGATGGGCCGTTAACTTGCCTAGTGAAATTGGGCCGTTAAATTACCTAATGAGTTTGGGCCGTGAACCTTGTTTTTTTTTTAAACTGGACTGAGACAACCATTTAAACTTAAGTTGGGCCGAAGATTCTTGCTCTCTGATGGACTGAACTACGCAAGAGCTGGTGGGATGGAAATGGTAACAAGATGATATTTATCATCACATAAAATGACGGGCTATATGAGGATGATGATTGTGATGTTTGTGTTCGATTAGGATGATGAGTTACGTACTATGATAGAAGATGCGTATGATGATGATGACGAATGAATATGTTGATGATAAGAAAATGATGTTGATATGATGATCGTATGATGTTATGATGATAGTTGTGAGACGTTGATGATAACGTGATTATTATGATGGTGATTAAGCGAGATCAGAATGATTATGATTATGTTAGATGATTATGTTGATGATAATGATGTTGCTGATGATTTAAAAAAAAGAAAAAAAAAGAAAATGATAACGAAAATATAAGCTTTATATAATATTAAGTATGAATTAATTCATGAAACGAGGTAACAGAGGGATGGTTAGGACGTTGATAGGTTAAACGAGAGGTCGCGGGATCGAGCCTTGTCTAGGACATTTTATTTTTGGGAAAAGATTTTGAGGTTCATGAATCCGAGACCAACCCTACACTTATTCAATGACGTCATATGTATTTTTACTTCAAAATACAGTATGGTGAGTTTCATTTGCTCCCTTTTTAAATGCTTTTGCAATATATTTTTGGGACTGAGAATACATGCGCTGCTTTTATGAATGTTTTACGAAATAGACACAAGTAATCGAAACTACATTCTATGGTTGGATTATCGAACCGAATATGCCCCTTTTTAGCTTGGTAGCCTAAGAATTAGTGTTTATTATAATTGCCACTAATTGACGCGAATCCTAAAGATAGATCTATGGACCTTGACACGTCCCATTCAGGTTACGAATGCTTTAGTACTTCGATTATCATGTCCGATGAGTGTCTCGGAATGATGGGGATATTCTATATGCATCCTGTTAGTTCAGTTATCAAGCGTTCACCATATGAATGATTTTTATCTCTATGCAGTTTACGAAATGCCTGATATGAGATTATGTTTAAGAAAAACTGAAATATAAAATCTTGTGGTCTATTAAAATGATGGAAATGAATGTTTATGATAAACTAATGAACTCACCAACCTTTTGGTTGACACTTTAAAGCATATTTATTCTCAGGTTTGAAAGAAATCTTCCGATGTGCATTTGCTCATTTTAGAGATATTACTTGGAGTCAATCATGACATATTTCAAAAGACGTTGCATTCGAGTCGTCGAGTTCATAAAGATTATTATTAAGTCAATTATAGTTGGATGTATTATGAAATGGTATGTGTAGCGACCCGACAAAATCGTCATTGACGGCGCCGTCTACTTAGGTCCCGTTACTTGGTCATAAGTCTTTAAAATAACGTTTGACCAAAAATATGTCGCATTCATTTCAAATGTAAAGATTGTTTCAAAGTTTACAAGAATAGTTCAACCATTAGTTACGTTACAAAGTTATAAGTACAAATGAAACCTATGCGACACAGTTTAAAATAAAGTCAAAAGACGCTCCATGTATGCATATATACTCGACATCCAATGCAAGTATCAAAATAATGAGCGGAAGCATGTATCACATATCGTTTCAAGACCTGAGAAAAACATTGAAATCTGTCAACAAAAACGTTGGTGAAATCATAGGTTTAAGTAAGTAAGTGAGTAAATAAGTAAGTTGAATCACAAGATTTGCAAGATTGAAATAATAGTAACACATTACAAAAGTTAATATTCACGAGCACCCAATTATCAAGGCTTAACATTCCTTCCATAGAACCCCATCACAATAGTGTTAGAACATACACTGTTTCTCGAAAATATATTTCATTCGTAGACGGTAGCGAACCGTCTGAATGAGGGTTTGTCAAACCCATATGGATCCATACAACATAAGTTCTCGCTTACACCCGGCAAGTGTAACTAATGATAATCGAATTGAGAATTTTGTTCTAAACTCGTATGTAGAATGTTTGTTTTCCTGTACTTGTGTTCACTTAGTAAAAAGAAACGTTTATGTTTTCTCATCCCAAATGTAAGTTCAAAAGAGTAAAAGTGGGACTATGATCTCACCTTGAGTGCACGAGTAATAAAGTACTTCAAAAGTAAACGTGTGCAAGAAAGAATGCTAGTCTCGACCTAAACAAATAGGTTGTATCAATAACGGTAAACACGATTGGTCAAAGTGTTCAATTAGTCCTATGGCTCGTTTCGACTCGATTATTATAGCATGTGAATCAAATTGTCAAGTTTCATGCAAGGTACAAGTATAAAAACATGTTAGAATGGTTGCATAAGTATTTGGTTAAGTTTGATTAAAAGTCAACTTTGGTCGGGTCAAAATCAACGAAAAAGTCAACACGTTCAGGTCTGTTCCCGAACTATTTTTCTGAGGTTTTTAATCATATATAAGTATGTTAGAACAAGTTACATGTGAATCGGAGGTGCGTAGCATATCAAACATTTTTCGTAAAAGTGTAAGTTTGATCAGAATCCAAATACGCCTAATGCCGCGCCGCGACCAAGGATGGCCGCGCCGCGACAATCAACTTGAGCTGGTAACTGGGCTGGTGCAAGTGTTCAAGTCTCGAGCCAAAACTCATTTTATCATAACAAATGAACCGTAAACACTTAAAACGCATACCATACATTGTTGGAAAGGTATTTTGATGAGGAATACAACTAATCACATATCATCAAATAATTGCATCATTTAAATGACCAAATGCTCATCGAATGATCGTTAAAAGTTCATCATTGAAGTTTCAAGTTTGTAAAACGCATTTTATGATTCGGGAATTCAATTTACGCATACGATATGTCGTTTCGAAGGTAATTAAACATACATTGCAACTAAACACTTACTAATAACATTAACAAGCATTCAATGCAACAAAAGTTCATTTTAAAAGCTATCAAACCCTAACCAAGAATCACAAAATCAATAATCAAGTTTATGAAGTTTTCTAAAGCAACCTACACATCAAATTGAAGCTAGTGATACTAGTAACACAATTAAAACATGAACTTTTAATATCTAACAACTTTTAAGCAACTAAATCTCAAGAACAACACACCAAAATTTAAGTTCATGCTAGTTACTTCAAAACAACAAGATCGAGCATACAAATCATTTATTCATGTTAGACTTGAGCCATAGACACTAATTAACACTTTTATAAGTTAAAAACTTCAAGAACACAAAATCTAGTGATTTTAGAAAGTTACCCAAATGAGATGAAATTGGTATCAAGTTGTAGAGGATGAAGAGAGGATTCCAAATATGTAATTTGTTTTGATGTTAGCCTCCAAAATTGAATTTAGATGATGAATTAAGGATTTGAAAGTTGAGAGAAAATAATGGAAGTATGAAGGAAAGAAGGAGATGAATGAGTGGAGGTGGTGAATGTTGACCATTTGACGTAGTCAAAACTTTGGTCATTTGGCAACATTGGTCCCTCAAGTTTGTAGTCGGGTGCGAGAATTAACCGAACGAATTATTTTGAATTACACGAGAGTACGGGAGATGTTATAATCCGATAACGAAAATATTAAGAATGTTAGCTAACGGAGGATACGAATCTAGATACGAAGGGTATTATTAAAATAAAACGACGGGCGTTAAAATAATTTAACGGAAAAATGTGGGATGTTACATTACCCACACCTTAAAAGAAATTTCGTCCCGAAATTTAGTTGGAAGTAATAGTCGATGTCTCTTACTCAGGACCTTGTGTTGTCCAATTTACAAATAAGTGAAGATACGTTGTACCGGTTCTCCTATGAAGTGGAGTTTGTCATCAAAGATAAGCTTAACTAGAAGAATAACATGTTCCTGTTCTGCGGGACACGTCTCTAAGTTTGTCACATGGAATGTAGGATGAACGGAAACTTAATTGAGTTGTATGATTTAAACGGTATGTAGCGGGTCCAATACGCCCCAAGATTTCAAACGGATCAATATTGCTGATTCAACTTCATTCGTTTTCCCAAAACGGATTACACCTTTCCAAGGTGCGAGTTTTAGCATTTCGTGGTTACCCATTTGAGATTCGAGAGGCTTACATCTAACATCGACACAACTCTTTTGGCGACTAAGGGCCGTCTTGAGCCCTTCTCGGACTTGAACAATCTTAACGGTTATTTCTTGAATGAGTTCGGATCTGGTGATTTTCTTGTCACATACTTCGGTCCAACGAATTGGAGAACGATAATTTCGGCCAAATAAAGTTTCGGAGAGGTGCGGCGTTAATACTCGTGTGATAACTATCATCGTAAAAAGGAATCGGCTAAAGGTAACAATACAAGTTCGTAATATGTCTTCTGAAGTTTGAATCGTATGTTCGCTTGATCTGTCAGTTTCTGAATAAGTTCGATTAGATTATTCCCCCTTTCGTGGTGAATACTGGTATGGTGTGCGGAGTCTCTCTCCATTGAGAGATTGGATGATAAGATTTCCTTATACGAAAGTACGAGTGAAAAGATAAGAGTGAAATGAGAATTTAGAGTAGGATGAGTTTACATCTTGATGTAGCCATATCATGCACCTTGTGGCCAAATGTCGACACTTGGTGGGAACGAGATAGTACCCGTAGTTGTACAGTTCGGAGTTGAGTAGTAGTAGGCCATATATCAGCAGCATAAGGATGATAAGTCAAAGAAGAAAGGGGTATCCTTGGGTTGTGTGTTATCTTAAGTTCCAGTAATATCATACTACAACAGTGAAATAACGGAGTTATATATCGTGGTACCTGGTGATGAGAAAGTTGATCGGATCCATAATCAAGTTTTCAAATTCTTCGTGTAAAATAACGAATTTTAGTTTCCTTGATTTCGAGTTGAGAGAGTATGCCTTTCAGGCGTTCACGTGGAAATATTTCCATATTTAAGTTCCATTTTGTGCTACACGAATTTGGCTAGCAAGGGGGTATGAATAATCACGTTCAAGGTCCGAACATGGAGAGGTTTAAATCTTTCCTTTGGGCACAAGGCATCGGCTACAATATTTGTCTTGCCTGGATGGTAATCATTTAATGTTTCAGTCCGTCGTCGTTGTCTCGGGTTGAGTTGTTTTTGATTGAAAATGTGTGGAGGCTTTTTGTGGTTGGTGAGAATGGTACCTTTGGTTCCATAAAGATAGTGTCTCCACATCTTAAGTGCAAAGACAACAGTTCCTAATTTCAGTTCGTGTGTCAAGTAGTTTCGTTAGTGAGATATCAATGGTCTAGAAGAGTAGGCAATAACTTTCCTTCGTGGTATTAACACACACCCAAAACCTTCTTTGGAGGCGTCACAACATGCAACAAAATCAGTGCCTTCGGGAAGAGATAGGATATGTGCGGTGGTTAACTTCTTCTTAAAGATACGAAATGTCGATTCTTGTTCGACGGACCAAACGAATTTCTTTCCTTCGTGAGTTAACAAGGTTAAGTGTCGAGAATACAGAAAAGTCGGAAATGAATCTTTGGTATACCCGGCGAGATCCAAAAATTTACGAATATAAGTCGGAGTCGTGAGGGTTTCCCAATTACGTATGGCTTGATTTCTGCGGGATCGACTTTTATACCTTGACTACTAATAACATGGTCTAAAATTTAGACTTCGTTAGCCAAAACTCACACTTGGAGACTTTGGCATAGATTTGTTCCTTCTCTAGAGTTCGTGCGTAAGACGGAGATGTTGTTCGCTTTCTCCCTCGCTTGAATTGAATAGGTTAAGACATCACCTATGGATATGATAACGGATTTGTCTAGATAAGTTTACATACGCGATTTATAAGGCCCATGAATACGGATGAAGCCTTAGTTAAACTGAACGATAATAAAAGAGATTCATATCTATTGCAATGAGTTCGGAAAGCGGTTTTTGAGACATCTTCTCCCTTAACCCTTAATTGATGATAACCCGAATGGAGGTCGATTTTTGGAATACACACAGAATCCTTGTAATTGATCAGGAGGTCATTGATACGGGGGAAAGGATATCGGTTCTTAACCAAAAATTATTTAGTTCACGATAATCAATACATATTTGTGGGGAAACATTTTCTTCCTAACGAATAGGTTTCGAGCTCCCTAGTTCTATAGGTATCAAGTCAAAATTCAAATTCTTCACCCACAAAGTTTAACGTAACAGTTTTCCATCGGTCACTTGAATGGCATAGTAGTGTCTAGGGGAAGTGGTGGAGTGCAAAGAGTACGAGTCAAAGCCTTGATTATAAAACGTCTAATGGTACCCGAATCGAATAAACATGAAACTTAAGAGTTGTTGAGGAGAACGTACCCGTGACTAGTTCCTTGTCATCTCGGGCATCCTTGGCGTTGATGTTGAAAGTTCAACCGCGTGCGTTGGTTTTAGCTTTATTCTTTGGGCATGCATTTCTAAAATGACCCGGTTGGCCACATTTATAACAAACACCCGTTTTCGGTACATTGTGCCCCTTTTGAGCGACGGGGGCGGTACTTTCACAACTATGGGCCACATGGCCACTTCCTTGACACTTGATGCAAAATGGCTTGCCACATTTTCCATAATGATGGTTGCGGAACTTGTTGCAAAATGGTTTGCTACATTCACCATAATGATGTTTGTGGCACTTGTAGCAAAAAGGTCGAGTTCCGGCATAACTCTTCATGCCGCCGAGGGTGAAAGGCTTCTTGGTGGAGTCGTTGTAGTTGTGGTTGCTTGATGGAGAGGCTTCCTGTTTTCTTTTGTTGTTGCCCGGTTGGGCCTCGGCCGTTGGTGCCGGCGCTTTAATTTCGTCCACCGTTTTTATAAATCGGCGGGCTATCATCACAGCCTCTTGTAGGTCGGCGGGTCTTGATGGCATTACCCCGTGTGGAATGCTCTTAGGGAGGCCATCCATGTAAAACTCAACTCCTTGGGGCCCGGGAGCCCGGAGGTTTGGACAAATTGAGGTTAGTTCGGCAAACCGTTGATTATAGGCTTCGAGGTCATTTCAAGCTATTTTTAAATTTCTTGGCCCCTATTCGATCCTTCGAGTCTCTTCGTGTGAAAAGTATTCGGTGATCATTCTTTCTCTTAATTCGGTCCAAGAGAGTGTAAGGGCTTCATCGATACCCACCGATTGTACATACGTGTTCCACCATGAGAGAGCAATACCAGTGAGAGTGAGGGTGGAAAACTTAACCTTATCTTGGTCCCGACAACCGCTTATGCTAAAAACGGATTTCGTTTGTTCGAACCATCGGGTGAGAGCAACCGGTCCCCCGGTTCCATCGAAAGTGGGAGGGTTGTACTTCATGAAGTTTTTGTAGGAGCTCCCCTCGTTTGAATTACCGACCCCATGATTGTTGTTGTTGTTGTTGTTGTTGGAGAAATGACCGGCCACGGCCTCTCCCACGGCGGTGGCTATCATTCATTGAAGAGCTTGTTCGAGAGTTTTGGGAGGAGTATTGTGTTGACCTTGGTGAGCCATCGTTCCTTCATGACACAAAGATATCGTTGATAAGTATTCTCAATAATACTAACCGTGATATGGAATAAGGATAGAGAGAAAATTTAACTTGACTCGCCTTAAATTCTTTATGTCATAATGTTGGAATGTCCACATGAATCACCATAATATAATCCCGGCAATTATATTATCCTAATTCACGTGTGCATTTAACATTGCTTCATAAAGTCAAGGTGGCGCGTCAATCAAATTAAACAACGTGCGATTAAGATGAAATAGAGTTAGATGTGAATAGATTAGTTCGAGTATAAATGCACAATTAGTCAAGTAATTCCTACTTCAAATCTATATGTTGGTTGTAGTCTAGATTCACTAATGTACCCTATGACTCGGGGTCGACAACTCTAAATCCCTACAACCAACGCTCTGATACCATCTGTAGTGACCCGACAAAATCGTCATTGACGGCGCCGTCTACTTAGGTCCCGTTACGTGGTCATAAGTCTTTAATGTAGTGACCCGAACTTTTCCATGTTTATATATATATTAAATGAAATTGTTATTTACATGATTAAGTGTTTCCAACATATTAAGCAATCAAACTTGTTAAGACTTGATTAATTGAAATAGGTTTCATATAGACAATTGACCACCCAAGTTGACCGGTGATTCACGAACGTTAAAACTTGTAAAAACTATACGATGAAATATATATGGTTATATATATATAGTTAACATGATTTTATTATAAGTATGTATCTCATTAGGTATTTTAACAATGAGTTATATACATAAAAATGAGACTATTAATTTAAGAAACTCGAAAACGATATATATAACGATTATCGTTATAACAACGTCTTACTAGGTACATATGAATCATATTAAGATATTGATACACTTGGTTAATTATGTTAAATGATAAGTAAATATATTATTAAGTGTATTAACAATGAAATACATATGTAAAAATAAGACAACTAACTTAATGATTTCGAAACGAGACATATATGTAACGATTATCGTTGTAATGACATTTAACTGTATATATATCATACTAAGATATATTATATATCATAATATCATGATAATATAACAATTTAACATCTCATTTGTTATAATAAACAATGAGTTAACAACATTCAACAAGATCGTTAACCTAAAGGTTTCAAAACAACATTTACATGTAACGACTAACGATGACTTAACGACTCAGTTAAAATGTATATACATGTAGTGTTTTAATATGTATTCATACACTTTTTAAAGACTTCAAGACACTTATCAAAATACTTCTACTTAACAAAAATGCTTACAATTACATCCTCGTTCAGTTTCATCAACAATTCTACTCGTATGCACCCGTATTCGTACTCGTACAATACACAGCTTTTAGATGTATGTACTATTGGTATATACACTCCAATGATCAGCTCTTAGCAGCCCATGTGAGTCACCTAACACATGTGGGAACCATCATTTGGCAACTAGCATGAAATATCTCATAAAATTACAAAAATATGAGTAATCATTCATGACTTATTTACATGAAAACAAAATTACATATCATTTATATCTAATCCATACACCAACGACCAAAAACACCTACAAACACTTTCATTCTTCAATTTTCTTCATCTAATTGATCTCTTTCAAGTTTTGTCTTCAAGTTCTAAGTGTTCTTCATAAATTCCAAAAGTTCTAGTTTCATAAAATCAAGAATACTTCTAAGATTGCAAGTTTACTTCCAAGTTTTCTAAATCCATTCCAAGTAATCAACCAAGATCAAGAAACCTTTGTTACTTACAGTAGGTTATATTTCTAATACAAGGTAATAATCATATTCAAACTTTAATTCAATTTCTATAACTATAACAATCTTATTTCGAGTGGAAATCTTACTTGAAATTGTTTTCGTGTCATGATTCTGCTTCAAGAACTTTCAAGCCATCCAAGGATCCTTTAAAGCTAGATCTATTTTTCTCATTTCCAGTAGGTTTATCCAAGGAACTTGAGGTAGTAATGATGTTCATAACATCATTCGATTCATACATATAAAGCTATCTTATTCGAAGGTTTAAACTTGTAATCACTAGAACATAGTTTAGTTAATTCTAAACTTGTTCACAAATAAAAGTTAATACTTCTAATTTGACTTTTAAAATCAACTAAACACATGTTCTATATCTATATGATATGCTAACTTAATGATTTAAAACCTGGAAACACGAAAAACACCGTAAAATCGGATTTACGCCGTCGTAGTAACACCGCGGGCTGTTTTGGGTTAGTTAATTAAAATCTATGTTAAACTTTGATTTAAAATTTGTTATTCTGGGAAAATGATTTTTATTATGAACATGAAACTATATCCAAAAATTATGGTTAAACTCAAAGTGGAAGTATGTTTTCTAAAATGGTCATCTAGACGTCGTTCTTTCGACTGAAATGACTACCTTTACAAAAACGACTTGTAACTTATTTTTCAAACTATAAACCTATACATTTTCTGTTTATATTCATAAAAATAGAGTTCAATATGAAACCATAGCAATTTGATTCACTCAAAATGGATTTAAAATGAAGAAGTTATGGGTAAAACAAGATTGGATAATTTTTCTCATTTTAGCTACGTGAAAATTGGTAACAAATCTATTCCAACCATAACTTAATCAACTTGTATTGTATATTATGTAATCTTGAGATACCATAAACACGTATACAATGTTTCGACCTATCATGTCGACACATCTATATATATTTCGGAACAACCATAGACACTCTATATGTGAATGTTGGAGTTAGCTATACAGGGTTGAGGTTGATTCCAAAATATATATAGTTTGAGTTGTGATCAATACTGAGATACGTATACACTGGGTCGTGGATTGATTCAAGATAATATTTATCGATTTATTTCTGTACATCTAACTGTGGACAACTAGTTGTATGTTACTAACGAGGACAGCTGACTTAATAAACTTAAAACATCAAAATATATTAAAAGCGTTGTAAATATATTTTGAACATACTTTGATATATATGTATATATTGTTATAGGTTCGTGAATCAACCAGTGGCCAAGTCTTACTTCCCGACGAAGTAAAAATCTGTGAAAGTGAGTTTCATTAATCCCTTTTTAAATGTTTTTGCAATAAATATTTTTGGGACTGAGAATACGCGCAGTTTTTATAACTGTTTTACGAAATAGACACAAGTAATTGAAACTATATTATATGGTTGAATGATCGAAATCGAATATGCCCCTTTTTATTAAGTCCGGTAATCTAAGAATTAGGGAACATACACCCTAATTGACGCGAACTCTAAAGATAGATCTATTGGGCCTAACAAACCCCATCCAAAGTACCGGATGCTTTAGTACTTCGAAATTTATATCATATCCGAAGGGTGTCCCGGAATGATGGGGATATTCTTAAATATGCATCTTGTTAATGTCAGTTACCAGGTGTTCACCATATGAATGATTTTTATCTCTATGTATGGGATGTGTATTGAAATATGAAATCTTGTGGTATATTGTTACGATTTGATATATATAGGTTAAACCTATAACTCACCAACATTTTTGTTGACGTTTAAAGCATGTTTATTCTCAGGTGAATACTAAGAGCTTCCGCTGTTGCATACTAAAATAAGGACAAGATTTGGAGTCCATGTTTGTATGATATTGTGTAAAAACTGCATCCAAGAAACTGATTTCGATGTAACATATTTGTATTGTAAACCATTATGTAATGGTCGTGTGTAAACAGGATATTTTAGATTATCATTATTTGATAATCTACGTAAAGCTTTTTAAACCTTTATTTATGAAATAAAGGTTATGGTTTGTTTTAAAAATGAATGCAGTCTTTGAAAAATGTCTCATATAGAGGTCAAAACCTCGCAACGAAATCAATTAATATGGAACGTTTTTAATCAATAAGAACGGGACATTTCAGTTGGTATCCGAGCGTTGGTCTTAGAGAACCAAAAAATTTGCATTAGTGTGTCTTATCGAGTTTGTTAGGATGCATTAGTGAGTCTAGACTTCGATCGTGTTTTCTCTTAAAAACTGATTGCTTAACATTTTTGTTGGAAACTTTATATTAATAACATGTATATATTATGTTATATATTAATCTCTTAACATGTTTGATATTGTGTGATAGATGTCTACCTCTAGCACAAATCCCATTGACTCACCTAATAATAACGAAGAGTCGAATATATATTGGACTGATTCACAAGTTCCCGAAGAGGAACCGGAAGAAGAATCAGAATCGGAAGAAGAATCAGAACCGGAAGAGGAGGAACCGGAGGAGGAAATAGAACCGGTAGGGGAAATAATAAAACGGTTAAGTAAAAGAAAATTCTCAACCAACCGACCAAGGTTAATTATGGTCAATGGTGTTTCCGCCAAGGAAGCAAAATATTGGGAGGATTACCAATTCTCCGATGAATCGGATTTTGACGAGAATTCTGATGATGTTATAGAAATTAACCCAACTGAATTTGAAAAAGCAAAAGAAAATAATAAGGGAAAGGGCATAAAAATAGAGAAATCTAATTCCAACCTCGATGAACTTTATATGTATCGTCAACCCCCGAAGTCCTTAAGTTGTAACAATGACCCGGGAACCTCTAAACCACCAGGTTTTTCTAAACCGTTGTGGAAAACGACAGCTAGTATTAGGGGAACATCATATATCCCTAGAAACTTGGAAAAATGAACCAAAACCGAAGAAGAAGAAACGAGCGAGTCGGAATAAGATAGTTGTATTCGTGTGGTGTAATATATGTAATATAGTGTGCTTATGCTTTATGATATATGTAAAAATTGCTTGTATTAATAAGTATTTTTTTATGAATCTAACTCTTGTCTATTTTACAATTTAAAAACATAAAATGGATAGACAACCCAATATTTTAAGAGACCTACCCGGAGACATGATTGATGAAATCTTGTCTAGAGTCGGTCAGAATTCCTCGGCACAACTATTTAAGGCGAGATCAGTTTGTAAGACATTCGAAGAACGTTCCAAGAATGTCTTGGTTTATAAGAGACTTTCGTTTGAAAGATGGGGGATATCACATTGGGAAACCCATAAGTTACGATGTGTTTACTTTGACGCATATATTGCGGGGAACCCAAATGCTATTTTACGCAACGGGTTAAGAAATTATTTTGACTCAATGTATCCGAATATAGGACTTCATGATTTAGAAAAAGCGACTAACATGCAACATAAAGAAGCATGCTATGCTTACGGGTTAGTAATGTTCGCTTCTCACCAAAGTGAGAAAAAGAACATCGGGCTACAGCTATTAAACAAAATGTTCCCACAAGTGACGGAGTCGGTAATTGGGGTAAGAAATGAGGTTTTTAGGTTATTACGAGACTGTTGGTCATTACGTAACCCTCGTCCCTTTGACGACGTTACAACACGCTGTCTTATCAATGGCCATAACGGTTATGTTCTGATGTTTCGCGAGGTGTATATAAAATAGTTATTAAATTTTAGCAGAAAATACTATTAAATACGATACAATTTTACACAAGATATTTATTTATTTATAGAATGGATATACTTAAACCTTGCTACAACACTTATAGGCAGTGTACCTAATCGTACAGTAGTGTAGTTTTTAGTAAGTCCGGTTCGTTCCACAGGGAAATCTTTAAGCAAAGCTCAACGCTATATTAGTTTACTTTTATAAAAATACAAATATATATATATAAATAATATTATTATTATAAAGGGGGGTTTTTACCGTTTAATGACCGGTTTGTCGATTTTAAGATTTTAGTCGCAGCTAAAACCTAATGTAAAATATTAAATAAATACAAGACTTTAAATTAAAGCGTAAAGTAAATAACGATAATGAAATTGCAAATAATAAAAATGCGATAAAATTAAATTGCAATAATTAAAAAGTACGATAATTAAAAGTGCGATAAAATAAAATAAAAATGCGATAATTAGAAGTGCAATTAAATATAAAATAAAGGAAATTAAATATGAAATAAAAGAATTATGCTTATTTAAACTTCCGTAATCATGATGTTTGACGTGTTGATTTTAGTTTTATGCCCATGGGTTAATTGTCCTTTGTCCTGGATTATTCAATATGTCCGTCTGGTTTTTGTCCATAACAGTCCATCAGTCATAAATATAAATTGCAAGTGTCCTTGTCAAATTATTATTATACCCGAAGATAAATATTCCAACTAATTGGGGATTCGAATTGTAACAAGGTTTTAATACTTTGTTTAATGAATACACCAGGTTATCGACTGCGTGTAAACCAAGGTTTTACTACTTTGTTAACAATTACACCAATTACCCTTGAATGTAATTTCACCCCTGTTTTAATTATTCTAGTGGCTATTAATCCATTCCCGTGTCCGGTTAAATGAACGATTATTCGTACATATAAATACCCCGCCCATCGTGTCCGATCGAGTGTATATGGTAATTTATAGGGACGCCCAATTGTAAATCTTTATATTAACATTAACAAACTTTCATTTAGTTAAACAAATATAAAGCCCATTAATAGCCCATAGCCTAGTTTCCACAAGTGTCGTTCTTTTGTCCAAACCCCAATTATGGTACAAAGCCCAATTACCCAATTTTAGTAATTAGCCCAACATCATGATTACTTCGTTTTAAATAAGCATAATAATAACTTAGCTACGAGACATTAATATAAAAAGGTTGAACATAACTTACAATGATTAAAAATAGCGTAGCGTTACACGGACAGAATTTCGACTTACACCCTTACAACATTCGCTAACATACCCTTATTATTAGAATTATAATTAAAATTAAAATATAAATTATAAATATAAATATATATTACTTCGTATGAATGAGAAGAAAAAAAAATATGGTGTTAATTTTGATCAGAATTCGGGTTGATTTATAGCCAGGAATGATTTTTGGGGCTCCGCGACTCGCGGCAAAAAGCCCTTCAAACTCCGCGAGTCGCGGAGAGGTATTTTCAATTCACACCCTTGGAGTTTCTGGCTGCCGACAGTTTTAAATATATATATATAATATATATATAATTAATATAATTAATTATATATTATATTATATTTATATATATAGTTAACTTGTAATTTTTAGTCCGTTGCGTCGAGCGTTAAGAATTGACTCTGGTCCCGGTTCCGGATTTTCGAACGTCCTCGCGTACAATTTAATATCTTGTACTTTGCGTTTTGAATCTTGTACTCTTGTGATTTCGAGACGTTTCTTATCAATAATTGGAACCTTTTTGATTGTCTTTTGTACTTTTGAGCTTTTTGGTCGTTTGCGTCTTCAATTCGTCGAATCTGTCTTTTGTCTTCACCTTTTATTATTTAAACGAATATCTCTTGTAAATAGAACAATTGCAACTAAAAGCTTGTCTTTCTTGAGGAATAATGCTATGAAATATATGTTCGTTTTTAGCATTATCAAATATTCCCACACTTGAGCGTTGCTTGTCCTCAAGCAATATCGTCTTGAAATACTAGAATCACTTTTTTATTCTTCACACTTTGTACATCAGTGATTTCTATACGGCGGTATAAACAATGGTAGTAACGATATGGTTTACAGTCCCACATGACTATAAAAATTTAGATCCATTAAGGAAATTGGATCTTTATGAAAACATTTGATCTTTTGAAAATTAAATCTAGTTTTTACCCTAGATAAGTTTTCCGGAATAACCCTTTACCGGTGTTTGCAAAATATTTTTGTGGGTTTGGTGGGTTTCAGATTTGAAAATTTTAGCTCAAAACTTGCGGTTTTGTGTCACCCACTTGCTAACCTTGTATTTGGAAAGCAACACGTCCAGTTTACTTGTTCCGTATATTACCTTTCGGTAAACTACCGTCCGGTTGTAAAGGAAAGCGTTGAACAAGCAACTGTTTAAGGCAATGTCCCGTGACATGCTTTTGATTATGGTCTATAACGTGTCGGACGCAATTACTATCCTTGGTAGGAGCAATAGTAAAGCTCACCCTTATAATTTGTCGGTCTGGCACAAAGTCCTGTCTTTGACCATGTTATGCAACCACCGTTCTTACGGTTGACACCCGATTTAGTTCAGGTGACCTAATGAATTCCAGGTGAATTCCTAGGATTTTACGTTCAATGGTAATGAACGCATTGAAAATAGGGTTTTCAGAAAACAAATCGGTTTGTAATTTTGATCAAAATATTTTCTCGTTTAAGCTCGAGTTTAGATATCATTGAATTCCATGAGTTTGTAATTCTCAATCTTTAAGGTCAATCTCAAGGATTGAGTAATATCAGTCTTAAAAGCTGATTTTTAATCTTTAAGGAGATTATCCTTTCTGGGGATCTGATTCATTAGTCTTATCCAGCTAATTTGCACGGTGCCCCCCCATTGTACTTGATAAATCCTTCTCATGGTTAGGATAAATCTGACCACTTGGCGACCCTGTTTAATGCTGAGGTCCGTGGATTTCCTGCTGATTTTAGTGATGACTTTTCTAGATTTTTCGTCAACCTACAGCTGGTCTGGACGACAACTTCATGACCTAAATCAAAAAGCGCGTGTCTTTTTCGGAAGACTTTACTTCCTTTTAATGATGGAATTGATTCATCGTGTAGATCCATCTCTTCTTTTCTTTCATTGGGTAAAACAGTTTAGTTTAGTTCAAAGCAAAAGTATTTTCAGTTATTTGTTACAAATATATGTGGCATATGTTTAAAATAACTTGGTAAATTTTCCCACACTTGGCTTTTTATTTTTCTTTTTATCGTCCTCTATTCCATTTTAAATGAATTTTAACATTTTAGTTTGTTTCTCAATTTATGTCCTTTCCGAGGTAACAATAATTTCGGTGTTAAAACCTAGTTTTATCGTTCATAAATATGTATAAACATGATTTTAATTTATTTAATTGAAAATTTCGAAAAATTTTACTAGAATTGGGTAGTCAGTATATAAGACTAGGGCTGTTCTTTTTATCAGAGAGCACTAGATTCTAATACAACTACTGCTTTACTAGTATTTTTAATGGTAACCAAGTGTTTAATATAAAAATTTTAAAATCCGAAAGAATTTAATCCCTTCCCACACTTAAGATCTTGCAATGCCCTCATTTGCAAGAAATCAGTAACAATTTAAATTATTGAGGGTGATTTGTGTGAAAATGATTAAATTTTTACCAAAGTTTCCAAATATATTGGCGTTTGTTTGCTGAATGATAAATGGTGCACGTCATTTGTTCATTCCGTCTTGTTGTTATTTCACATGTATTTTGCATCATTGTCGTCAAAATTACTTGCTTTTGCTGAACTTAATGCCAGTCTTTGAAAATGCGTTGTTTTACCCTGTTGTGTACATAAGATAAACTGCAAACATATATACATATTTTTGAAGTTTGGTATATTACCCCACATTCAAAAATTATTAAAATCTAAGAATAAAAGTTAGATAAATATAAAAATGATTACAATATTAACAAAAAATATTAAACATATCAATAATTACAAATTACAAAATAAAAATAAAAATAAGTAAACTAAGGATGATATTGGTACCAATAGGGGTTCCACGCATAACCATAAGTGCTATAGAATGCCTCGGCAGGGTCATACGTAGGATATGGTGGCTGCATCTCTATCGACCAAGGAGGGAAGACGGGTTTCGGTGTAGGAATATAGTTTCTACCTATGTGTTGGCAATGCGCTATGATCTGGTTCTGATGAACTTGCCAATCTTCAAATGCTCTCTGTCTAGCATTTTCGTATTCCTGAGAAGCTATAAACCTTTGCATTTCTTGCATCTGGTTCCCCCCTCCTACATTACCTTGTTCCTGGTTTCTCTCTACCTGTGGATGTCTACCATTGTATCGTACTGCGGCGTTATTTCGGCGCTTCAACACTTTCGCACCATGGTATACATTTAAACCTATAGTGTCGCGGGGTTCCGGCTCTTCTACTAATAATCCCCCCCGACTTATATCCACACCGAGATATTCACCAATCAAAGTAATAAAAATACCACCTCCTATTATGCTATGTGGACGCATCCCTCGAACCATAGCTGATAAATAATAACCCACACAATATGGTATACTTACAGCGCTGTGTGGGTCTCGAATACACATATGGTAAAACAAATCTTGTTCATTTACCTTTTCTTTGTTTTTACCCCTTTGTGTAATCGAGTTAGCTAAAAACCTATGTATTACTCTTAATTCGGCTCTATCTATATCCAAATAAGAGTAGTTTCCCCCTTTAAAACGGTGATGGCTTGTCATTTGACTCCACACACCGTGTGTATCAAAATTTTCATCTATTTTCCTACCGTTTAGTATCAATCCTCTACAATCGGCAGACGCTAATTCCTCAGGCGTATATATACGTAAAGCCTGAGCCATGTCTAGTAAAGACATGTGGCGCATCGAACCGCCTAACAAAAATCTAACAAAAGAACGATCGGTTAAACTAGCTACCCGATCATTCAACTCTATACTACATAACAACTCTTCACACCATACTTTATATACAGGTCTGCGTATGGTGAATAAACATATCCAGTCATTAAAAGAAGAATTACCATACCTCTGTACCAGTAATTCCCTAATTGGCCCGGCCAATTCTACAGCTTCCAAGGGTCCCCATTCTATGACCCTTGGTACCTCAACAACCTTAGAGTGAAGAGTATGCAAACCCCGTTGATATTTTGGATAATCTATCCAAAGTCTGTCAAATCGCAGGTTCGGGTGCAACTGTTCCAAGTGCATATCTGAAAAGGTCATGACTGGATGAGGTACATCCTGCTTGTAGTAATTATCTACCTCCTGTTGTTCCAAGTTCTCAGCAGGAGCATGGCGGGCTTGGGATGAAGATTCACCCCTTTCATTCTGCAAAACACATCAAACACAAATTTTATGCATCCAAATATGCATTAGTGTCAGCAAAATCATCAATCAAAATAATTACAATGACATTATCAATTTATATCAAACTTAAGCTTATTTTCACATTTTTATCAAATCTACACTTTTTCAAATAAGCATATACGAAAATTTTCGCCAAGTTCATAAGCATTCAACTCAAATAACATGTCAAAATAATCATTACTAGCAAATAAACAAGTCTCAAATGGCATTATCTTTCAAAAATCAAGTTCATGAATTTTGGACTTGAAAAAGTCCACTTTAATTCTCAAAATCATGTTTAGGCTCAAAGTTTGGATCATTTAACTACCTAGACATGTTACACTACTCAATTTAGCAACAATTCATGACAAAAATCGGCCATAACCTGTTTATATCAAAAAGCCCCAAATTGCTCAAGAACACAAACCCTAGATTCTAAAGATTTTGAAGTTTTTGGCTTCAAATCATGTTAACAAGCATCAATCTAGGTTATACATGCATAATATACTAACAATTTAACACTAATTACACTAAAAATTAACAAAATTCAAATTATGAAAATATGCTCAAGAACACACTAAAATTCGGATTTAAAGGTGATTTGGGGTGTAATTGTACCTGTTTTCTTGAGTAGTTCCTAGATATCATCCTTCTCAACATGATTGTAGTGAAAAATTTGAAGATTAACGGTGAAAAATCGAGTTTTTGGGATGATTTTCGTGGGTTTTTCGGGGGTTCTTTTCGCAGAAAATTTCTGTGTTTTTGGTGGTGGGAGTAAACTGATCGAGCAGCTCCTTATATTTTTTTCTGTAATTTTGTCCCTCCGCGAGTCGCGGAGGTTTTCACTCAAAATCCGCGAGTCGCGGAGTTATTTTTTTTTTTTTTATTTTTTTTTTTTTTTTATAATCTTTAACTTATAAAACAATTAAGAAATTAATTTTAAAATTTTGTTTCCCTTGTTATTTAGGACGAGGTCGTTTCGGATTGATGTCCTAGTCCGTCCCTCGACAAAATTTTTAAAATTTGTCTTTTTGTAGCGATTGTTTTAAAAGCTAAGATTTTTGGGTTTTTTCAATGTTTTTGGCATACTTTAAATCAATAAGATTAAAAATAATGATAATAAAAGTTCTCGTCCCTCCCTCGGGTAAAGCAATTTCGGTTCAAAGACCTAGTCTTCAACTTACGACGAATTTTAAAAATCATATTTTTAACTTAATGAGATAAAGTAAATTTTTGTTTTTAAATTCACACAACTTAAATAATAAATTCAAAATTAAAAAAATTAAAAATTAAAAATTCACACCAAACTTAAAATTTGAAATGCATAAAATTAAAATTCATATTTTAAAAATTAAAAATTCACACCAAACTTAATTTAAAAATTCATAAATTCATATCAAACTTATATTAATTTTTCAAATATTTGCAATTTAAAAATCTTTTTGTCTTTTTATCCCACTTTAATCAATCAAATATTATCAAAAATATGCGCCCCTCTTTTCGGTAAAGTAATTTCGGTTCCAAGACCTAATTTAACTCATGACGAATTTTTAAAATATTTTGGGTTGATTGATTAAAGATATTTATACCTTAAGAATAAACGTTAAATTTCGCAGTGATGTAATAAATTTTTGAACAATATCAATAATTTCGGTCGCCAAACCTAATTTTATTTAATACCAATTTAATACTTTTTAGCGAACAAATTAGCGTTTATTATCAAAAGGTTAAAAATAAAAATAAAAATAAAAACTATACAGACATACCTGTGAAATAGATTTCTTAGTTATATGATCTATTATATTCATAAGATAGTCGGTTTAATTGGTTTTCCATGGCTGCATAGGCGTAACCTCGAGCATTCATTGTCTTTTCTTCTAAACATATGAACGGTCCGTCTCTGCATAAAGTAACAAATTCGGTATTTGAATAGGTTTGATTATTTGAACATTTACCTCCATGTGACCATTTTCCGCATTTGTGACATTTTTCTAGGTGTCGTGCTCTTCTTTTCGCTGCGGATTTTGATTTTCCTTTACCAAATTGTAACTTATTATCTTCGCATCTGGATCCTTTTCTAACTCCGTCCATTCTTTCTCTGATTACTGATACTAATTCACTCGGTAGTATGTCATTATTTCTTTTAGTGATCAAAGCATGTAGCATTAGACCATGGTTTAGTTCACAGGCAGTCTTCATTTCGTAAAAACCTAAAAAATAAAAATTCAGAATGGGGGGAGAAGACTAGTTCTTTAGGGTCTGCTAGGGAAAGACCATACGTGTTCCATTTTCGAGAACTACACGAAAACAGACAATCTAACTCTAACAGAAATACATATTATCCTTTAAAGACTTGATTCTCCCCACACTTAGTTAGCTGTGGTGTCGAAATTGTGATTAACTTCGTTGTCGACTTCCATCGGACCCTGTATGTAATGTTTAACTCTGTGACCATTAACTTTAAATTCAATCCCATTTGAATTTATTAATTCTATCGTTCCGTATGGGAAAACTCTTTTGACTATGAATGGTCCAGACCATCTTGATTTCAATTTTCCAGGAAATAGCTTGAATCGTGAATTGAAAAGAAGAACTTTGTCTCCTTCTTTAAATTCTTTTGAACTTCTGATTCTTTTATCATGCCATTTCTTCGTTCTTTCTTTATAGATTAACGAATTTTCGTATGCTTCATGTCTTAATTCTTCTAATTCGTTTAGTTGACTTAATCGTAGACGTCCGGCTTCATGTAAATCAAGATTACATGTCTTCAAAGCCCAAAATGCTTTGTGTTCAATTTCTACTGGAAGATGACATGCTTTTCCATACACAAGTCTAAAAGGTGTGGTTCCAATTGGAGTTTTGTAGGCTGTTCTAAAAGCCCAGAGTGCATCCTCCAATTTAATGGACCATTCCTTCGGATTTGATCCTACGGTTTTCTCTAGAATACGTTTTAAAGCTCGGTTGGTATTTTCAACTTGTCCACTTGTTTGTGGATGATATGCGGTGGAGATTTTATGAGTTACTCCATATCTTTTAAGAACTTTCTCAAGTTGATTATTACAGAAATGAGTACCCCGATCACTTATTAAAGCTTTCGGTGTTCCAAACCTTGCAAAAAGACGTTTTAAAAAGTTTACTACAACTCGTGCATCGTTAGTTGGGAGAGCTTGTGCTTCCGCCCATTTAGATACATAATCAATGGCTACGAGTATATATAGATTATTATGAGATTTTGGAAATGGACCCATAAAGTCAATACCCCAAATGTCAAATACTTCACATACTTGGATGACATTTTGTGGCATTTCATCGCGTTGACTTATTCTTCCGGCCCTTTGACATGCATCACAGGATTTGCAAAGAAGGTGTGCGTCTTTGTAAATTGTAGGCCAATAGAATCCAGCTTCATAAACTTTTCTTGCTGTTAGTTGAGGCCCATAATGCCCTCCTGTTGGTCCTGTGTGACAATGGTTTAAAATTTTACTAGCTTCATCTCCAAATACGCATCGGCGTATTATTCCATCGGGACAACTTTTAAACAGATGTGGATCTTCCCAGAAATAGTGTTTTATATCACTGAAGAATTTCTTTCGTCTTTGGTACGATAATCCTTTTTCAAGGAATCCACAAACTAAGTAGTTTGCATAGTCTGCAAACCATGGGATTTCTTTATAATCTATCTTCAATAGATATTCATCAGGAAAGTTGTCTTGTATGGCCGATTCATTCAGAACTTCTAATTCGGGATTTTCAAGACGAGAAAGATGATCAGCGGCGAGATTTTCTGCTCCTTTTTTATCTCGGATTTCAATATCAAACTCTTGTAAGAGTAAGATCCAACGGATTAATCTTGGTTTAGCATCTTGTTTTGAAAATAGGTATTTAAGAGCAGAATGGTCGGTATAGACCACCGTTTTTGCTAGAACTAGATATGATCGAAATTTGTCAAAAGCAAAGACAATAGCAAGGAGTTCTTTTTCAGTAGTTGTATAGTTCGTTTGTGCTCCTTGTAATGTCTTACTAGCATAATATATAGGTTGAAATCGTTTTTCAATCCTCTGTCCTAAAACGGCTCCCATTGCAAAATCACTTGCATCGCACATTAGTTCAAATGGTAGATTCCAATTTGGTGTTATCATGATCGGTGCATTAGTGAGTTTCTCTTTAAGAATATTAAAAGATTTGATACATTCATCTGAAAAGATGAATGGCGCATCCTTTTCTAGGAGTTTATTCATAGGAGTGGCAATTTTAGAAAAATCTTTTATGAAACGTCGGTAAAAACCGGCATGCCCTAGAAAACTCCTAACTCCTCTAACATTGGTGGGATGTGGAAGTTTAGCAATTACATCTACTTTAGCTCTATCCACTTCAATTCCTTCTTTTGAAATTTTATGTCCAAGAACGATGCCTTCTTTAACCATGAAATGGCATTTCTCCCAATTAAGTACTAGATTTGATTTTTCGCATCTAATTAGCATTCGTTCCAGATTTACTAGACATGATTTAAATGTATCACCGAAGACTGAAAAGTCATCCATGAATACTTCCATGCATTCTTCTATCATGTCGTGAAAAATCGCCATCATACACCTTTGAAAGGTTGCAGGGGCGTTACAAAGTCCAAATGGCATGCGTTTGTAAGCAAAAGTACCATAAGGGCACGTGAATGTGGTTTTCTCTTGATCTTCGGGTGCTATTGGAATTTGAAAATATCCGGAAAATCCATCAAGAAAACAATAGTAACTATTTCCGGCTAATCTTTCCAACATTTGATCTATGAAAGGTAAGGGGAAGTGATCTTTTCTGGTGGCGTCATTTAATTTTCTATAATCAATACATACACGCCATCCTGTTACAGTCCTAGTAGGAATAAGCTCATTTTTCTCATTTGTAATGACAGTCATACCACCCTTCTTAGGTACGCATTGAACTGGGCTTACCCATGGACTATCAGAAATTGGATATATCAAACCTGCATCTAGCAGTTTAATAATCTCTTTCTTAACTACATCTTGCATATTAGGATTTAGTCTTCGTTGGCGTTGCACATACGTTTTATGACCTTCTTCCATAAGGATTTTATGTGTGCAATACGAAGGACTTATTCCTTTAATATCATGAATCTTCCATGCAATGGCTGGTTTATGAGCTTTCAACACAGAAATGAGCTGTGATTTCTCATTTTCAGTAAGAGAAGACGATATTATTACAGGTAATTCAGATTCACCATGTAAATAAGCGTATTCCAAATGGTTTGGAAGTGGCTTTAACTCTAATTTCGGAGGTTCTTCTATCGATGATTTATATCGATATCTGTCTTCTTCTTTTAGCATTTGAATTTCTTCTGTTGTTGGTTCATATCCATTAGCTATAAGTGTAGCTAACATTTCAGCTTCATCAATTGGTTCATTTCCTTCTCCTAAAGAACATTCTCCTGTTCCTTGTAATTCTGGAAATTCTTCTAATAATTCTGCATGTGCATCTATAGTTTGAATATAATAACATGTATCATCTGCAGATTGTGGTTGTTGCATTGCTCTATCAACTGAAAAGGTAACACTCTCATCCTCTATACTTAGGGTCAGTTTCTTACCGAATACGTCTATCATTGCTTTAGCCGTGTTTAAGAATGGTCTTCCTAATATGAGAGGAACTTGAGAATCTTCTTCCATGTCCAAAACAACAAAATCTACTGGAAATACTAAAGTACCAACTTTAACTAGCATGTTCTCCATTATCCCTCTAGGATATTTTATTGATCTATCGGCTAGTTGTATGCTTATTCTGGTTGGTTTTAATTCTCCAAGGTCTAGTTTAGCGTATAGTGAATACGGCATTAGATTTATACTAGCACCTAAGTCTGCCAATGCTTCTATTGAACTAAGACTACCCAGAAAACATGGAATTGTGAAACTTCCTGGATCAGATAGTTTTTCTGGTATCTTATTCAACAGCACTGCTGAACAATTAGCATTCATAGTAACAGCCGAGAGTTCTTCCATTTTCTTTCTATTTGAGATTAGATCTTTCAAGAATTTAGCATACCTTGGCATTCCTGAAATCACATCAATGAAAGGAAGATTTACATTTATCTGTTTAAACATATCCAAGAATTTGGATTGCTCGGCTTCAAGTTTTTCCTTCTTCATTTTACTCGGGTAAGGAAGTGGTGGTTGGTATGGTTTAACATAAGGTTTAGCCTTAACTGTGTTATCTTCATTAACCTTTTCAACTACCGGTTCTTTTTCCTTATCTTGATCAGGTTGTGGTTCTTGTGGAGTAGGAATAGTTTCATCAGAAGTTACAGGTATTTCAGGTGGTTTAAGTGTTGTACCACTTCTTGTGGTAATAGCTTTAGCTGTTTCATTCCGGGGGTTAGCATTTGTATCGCTTGGTAGACTTCCCGGTTTTCTTTCACCTATTAACCTTGCTAGGTTACTTACTTCTTGTTCCAGATTTTGAATAGAAGCTTGTTGATTTCTAAATGCTTGAGCATTTTGTTCATTTGTTTGTTTTTGAGATGTGAAAAACTGTGTTTGAGTTTCAACTAGCTTCGTCATCATATCTTCTAAATTCGGCTTTTTATCATCGGTTTGTTGTGGTGGTTTGTTTTGAAAATTAGGTCTTTGCTGATTGTAAGTATTGTTGGATATTTGTTGATTGCTAGGACCTTGTTGGTTGTTGTATGGAATATTTCGGTTATAATTCTGGTTTTGATTGTAAATCGGTCTTGGCGGTTGATAATTATTCTGATAATTATTTCCAGGCCTTTGGTTTATGTATGAAATATTCTCTCTTTGTTCCATTGTTAATTCAATACTGAGACAATCTTTTGTCAAATGTGGTCCTCCACACTGCTCACAACTAATTCGTATAGCATGAATATCTTTAGTCATCTTTTCCATTCGTCTCTCGAAAGCATCTATCTTTGCGGAAATGGAATCTAAGTCATGGCTAGAATCGGCTCTAGCTGCTTTAGATGATCTAATGATGTCTTTTTCTTGGTGCCACTCATGTGAGTGGGAAGCAGTATTATCAATAATTTTGTAAGCATCAGTTTCGGTTTTCTTCATAATAGAACCACCAGCTGCTATATCTATGTCTTTCCTTGTAGTGATGTCGCATCCTTGGTAGAATATTTGTACTATTTGACAGGTGTCTAAACCATGTTGCGGACATCCTCTTAACAACTTTCCATATCTTGTCCACGCCTCATATAGAGTTTCATTTGGTTTTTGTGTGAACGTAACAATTTCTGCTTGAAGTCTTACGGCTTTAGATGCAGGAAAGAATTGTTTAAGAAATTTGTCAATTAAAACATCCCATGTATCAATCGCCCCTTCGGGTAACGATTCCAACCAATCTTTGGCTTCTCCCTTTAAAGTCCAGGGAAATAACATGAGATATATCTGTTCATCCTCCACTTCTCGGATTTTAAATAGTGTGCAAATCCTATTAAAGGTACGTAGATGTTCATTTGGATCTTCCTTCGGCGCACCACTAAATTGGCATTGATTAGTCACCATGTGTAGAATTTGTCCTTTGATTTCATAATCTGGCGCATTAATGTCTGGATGAGTAATTGCGTGACCTTGGCCAGTGCGTTTAGCTCTCATTCGGTCTTCCATACTTAAAGGTTCCAGATTCTCCATAATTGAATTTGTTGACTCGGTATCACTAGATGATTCTGATTTAATAGTTCGTTCCTCAACAATCTCTGTTTGAATGATTGGTGGTTCCGGAGGAAAGTTTAATGGTTCAGGATCTATGAACCGTTCCTGAATATTTTCTGGATTCTCAATTGTGAGGTTGGGTTCAAAAAATGGATTATCGGTAATTTGAACTGAAGTACTTGGTCGACTGGATGATGATTCTAAAGAAAAATCAACGGCGGTTATATTTGTTAAACGATGTCTTGATCGAGTTACAGGTGGTGAACGTACAAAAGGTGATGAACGTCTTGCTCGGTGCATTCACAGAATATCCTATTAGTTTTTAAAAGGAAAGAAAAATTATAATAAGTTATCCAATCAATAGACTTTTCTGATTTTGCCCACGTTTCGAATAGCCAAAAGATGCAGCAGAGGGGCAGGATTCGTTTGGTCTCAATATAATTGAGGACTGTTTAGCTCCAATAACCCGGTCCACGTACAAATCCAACTATTACTACGAACCAGAAAATTTTGATGTCTATCAATTTAACCACTTAAAATAAATTTTCGTAATTTTAAGAAATTTAGATAAGAAGTAGAATAAAATTCTAAGTCCTAAAACTAGAATGGCGAGAAATAAGAGAGAAAAAGATTGCGCGTCGAAAAATGTCGAAAAAGAAAAATGGTTGAAAAATAAAAGGTGACGGAAATAAAAGAAACTTATCAAAACTTAAAAATACTTAACTAATTTAACCTTATTACTACAACTAACTTAAAATTATAATCGCAAATTGAAATTACTAATTGGAATGATAATTGATACATAGTAAAAGGTCTAAAAATATTAAAGCTTACAGGAAAAACTAAATCCCAAATGAAAATAACTTAAAAAGAAACTAAAACTTAAAAAGGCGTCGCAAAATTCTAAAGCACCTAAATCTTAGTCTAAAGAAAAAGCACTTAAGGAATTCTACGGCAAAGCCTAAAAATCTAAAGTTAAAATAACTATAGCAAAAACTAAGTTTAAAATTAATTATGAGCTAAAAAATATACAAATATTATGCTACAACGATTAAAAAGGTACAAAATATAAAAATATACAAAAAGTTTTAAAAAGTACAATTTTTATAAAAATATTATTTTTATATTATTTATTTTACTAAACTATTAATTTTACAATTTAATAAAAACTTATTAAAACTAAATACATAAATATAAATAAAAATAAAACTTAAAACTAATAATAATAATAATAATAATAATGTTTAAATAATAATAATAAATAATAACCCGTGATTAATGCGGTTTTAGGGTTTTTGTCCGTGTGTCAGAAGCCCTCCGCGAGTTGCGGTGAATAAAGAGGAAAACCCCGCGAGTCGCGGGGTTCAGGAATTCAGTTGACAGGTTTTGTTTTTACGCGTTTTTTTCTTTTTATTTTTTTTTTATTATTTTCTGTTTTCTGTTTTTAATTTAAATAAACGATTTTTAATAAAATTTATATTTTTATAAATTAAAATAAAGATAAAGAAACTTATAAAACTTAAATATTTAACAAAATCCTAAAAATACTTATATTTTTGTTTTTCTTTTTATATTTTTGAATGATTAAAACGTAATTTTTACAAAAACGACTTTTAATAAAAGTAAATAAAAATATTTTTTTTTTTTTTTTTTTTATATTAGCGTTGCGCTTCCGGCTTTTAAGAGTTGTTCCCCGGCAGCGGCGCCAAAAATACTTGATGTTTCGCGAGGTGTATATAAAATAGTTATTAAATTTTAGCAGAAAATACTATTAAATACGATACAATTTTACACAAGATATTTATTTATTTATAGAATGGATATACTTAAACCTTGCTACAACACTTATAGGCAGTGTACCTAATCGTACAGTAGTGTAGTTTTTAGTAAGTCCGGTTCGTTCCACAGGGAAATCTTTAAGCAAAGCTCAACGCTATATTAGTTTACTTTTATAAAAATACAAATATATATATATAAATAATATTATTATTATAAAGGGGGGTTTTTACCGTTTAATGACCGGTTTGTCGATTTTAAGATTTTAGTCGCAGCTAAAACCTAATGTAAAATATTAAATAAATACAAGACTTTAAATTAAAGCGTAAAGTAAATAACGATAATGAAATTGCAAATAATAAAAATGCGATAAAATTAAATTGCAATAATTAAAAAGTACGATAATTAAAAGTGCGATAAAATAAAATAAAAATGCGATAATTAGAAGTGCAATTAAATATAAAATAAAGGAAATTAAATATGAAATAAAAGAATTATGCTTATTTAAACTTCCGTAATCATGATGTTTGACGTGTTGATTTTAGTTTTATGCCCATGGGTTAATTGTCCTTTGTCCTGGATTATTCAATATGTCCGTCTGGTTTTTGTCCATAACAGTCCATCAGTCATAAATATAAATTGCAAGTGTCCTTGTCAAATTATTATTATACCCGAAGATAAATATTCCAACTAATTGGGGATTCGAATTGTAACAAGGTTTTAATACTTTGTTTAATGAATACACCAGGTTATCGACTGCGTGTAAACCAAGGTTTTACTACTTTGTTAACAATTACACCAATTACCCTTGAATGTAATTTCACCCCTGTTTTAATTATTCTAGTGGCTATTAATCCATTCCCGTGTCCGGCTAAATGAACGATTATTCGTACATATAAATACCCCGCCCATCGTGTCCGATCGAGTGTATATGGTAATTTATAGGGACGCCCAATTGTAAATCTTTATATTAACATTAACAAACTTTCATTTAGTTAAACAAATATAAAGCCCATTAATAGCCCATAGCCTAGTTTCCACAAGTGTCGTTCTTTTGTCCAAACCCCAATTATGGTACAAAGCCCAATTACCCAATTTTAGTAATTAGCCCAACATCATGATTACTTCGTTTTAAATAAGCATAATAATAACTTAGCTACGAGACATTAATATAAAAAGGTTGAACATAACTTACAATGATTAAAAATAGCGTAGCGTTACACGGACAGAATTTCGACTTACACCCTTACAACATTCGCTAACATACCCTTATTATTAGAATTATAATTAAAATTAAAATATAAATTATAAATATAAATATATATTACTTCGTATGAATGAGAAGAAAAAAAAATATGGTGTTAATTTTGATCAGAATTCGGGTTGATTTATAGCCAGGAATGATTTTTGGGGCTCCGCGACTCGCGGCAAAAAGCCCTTCAAACTCCGCGAGTCGCGGAGAGGTATTTTCAATTCACACCCTTGGAGTTTCTGGCTGCCGACAGTTTTAAATATATATATATAATATATATATAATTAATATAATTAATTATATATTATATTATATTTATATATATAGTTAACTTGTAATTTTTAGTCCGTTGCGTCGAGCGTTAAGAATTGACTCTGGTCCCGGTTCCGGATTTTCGAACGTCCTCGCGTACAATTTAATATCTTGTACTTTGCGTTTTGAATCTTGTACTCTTGTGATTTCGAGACGTTTCTTATCAATAATTGGAACCTTTTTGATTGTCTTTTGTACTTTTGAGCTTTTTGGTCGTTTGCGTCTTCAATTCGTCGAATCTGTCTTTTGTCTTCACCTTTTATTATTTAAACGAATATCTCTTGTAAATAGAACAATTGCAACTAAAAGCTTGTCTTTCTTGAGGAATAATGCTATGAAATATATGTTCGTTTTTAGCATTATCATGTTCCACAAGACCAAGGATGGGAAGTAGTCCTAGTAAAACCAGAATGCATGACTTGTTTCTGGACGTATGAATTACGTGTCTTTATTGCCTTTGCTGAACGACTTGTGTACTAGCTAGAATTATCTTCACAACTATCTTGTATCAAAGTTATTGTGTGCTATATTTCATGCTTTATGTAAAATAAGCGGTATTGTAAGTTTGTAAAAAATTGTATAAAAGTTTGAACGAGAAATATTAATATAATCAGTTTTTCATATAGAATTGTAGTAGTTGAATTGTATATTAGCTACTAAGTATGAACTTAACGGGTAGGTACTACCCGAATTTAAACTTATAAAACGCTAATATGAAGAAAAAGCTTTTATAAATGAGTTCATATTATGCTACGAAATACTATTAACTACTCTTAATATTCTGTATGATTAACTTGTTCCATTCGACTATTTTGAAGGAAATGGCACCGACTACTCGACACACCGTGAATATGAATGAAGAGGAATTCCGTACTTTTCTAGCTTCAAACATAGCCACAGTATAGGCTGCGCTACATACCAACAATAACCTTGGATCTAGCAGTACAGGAAATCGTGTAGGATGCACCTACAAAGAATTCACTGCCTCCAAACCTTTGGAATTTGATGGAATCGAAGGACCGATCGGATTGAAACAGTGGACCGAGAAGGTCGAATCGGTGTTTGCCATAAGTAAGTGTACTGAAGAGTACAAAGTGAAGTACGCTACACATACCTTCACAGGTTCTGCGTTAACATGGTGGAATACCTATCTAGAGCAAGTGGGACAAGATGATGCGTACGCACTACCGTGGTCAGCATTCAAGCACTTGATGAACGAGAAGTACCGTCCCAGAACCGAGGTCAATAAGCTCAAGACAGAACTTAGAGGGTTACGAACCCAAGGATTTGATATTACCACATACGAAAGACGATTCACAGAATTGTGCCTATTGTGTCCGGGAGCGTTCGAAGATGAGGAAGAGAAGATCGACGCATTTGTGAAAGGATTACCGGAAAGAATCCAAGAAGATATAAGTTCACACGAGCCCGCCTCCATACAACAGGCATGTAGAATGGCTCACAAACTAGTGAACCAGATTGAGGAAAGAATTAAAGAACAGACGGCTGAAGAGGTCAATGTGAAGCAAGTCAAAAGAAAGTGGGAGGAAAACGGTGATAAGAATCACCAATACAATAACAACAGCAATTACAATAATAATCGCAACAATTATCCCAACAATCGCAACATCAATCGCAACTACAACAATCATCCCAACAACAATAACAACCGCAACAACAACAACAATCAGAAGCAGCTATGCCAAAGGTGTGAAAAGTATCACTCGGGGTTCTACACCAAATTTTGCAACAAGTGTAAAAGAAATGGTCATAGCGCGGCGAAGTGTGAGGTCTACGGACCAGGGGTTAATAGAACGAAAGGAACAAATGGTGTCGGAACGAGTAATGGCGGAGCAAGTAGTGTCGGAGCAAGTTATGCCAATGTAGTTTGTTATAAATGTGAAAAACCGGGCCACATTATTAGAAATTTCCCGAACCAGGAGAACACGAATGGACAAGGCCGCAGAAGAGTTTTCAATATTAATGCGGCAGAGGCACAGGAAGACTCGGAGCTTGTTACGGGTACGTTTCTTATTGACAATAAATCTGCTTACGTTTTATTTGATTCGGGTGCGGATAGAAGCTATATGAGTAGAGATTTTTGTGCTAAATTAAGTTGTCCATTGACGTCGTTGTATAGTAAATTTTAACTCGAATTAGCAAATGGTAAATTAATTTCAGCAGATAATATATGCCGGAATCGAGAAATTAAACTGGGTAGCGAAATATTTAAGATTGATTTGATACCAGTAGAGTTAGGGAGTTTTGATGTACTAGTTGGCATGGACTGGCTGAAGAAGGTGAAAGCAGAGATCGTATGTTATAAAAATGCAATTCGCATTATACGAGAAAAAGGAAAACCCTTAATGGTGTACGGAGAAAAGGGCAACACGAAGCTACATCTTATTAGTAATTTGAAGGCACAAAAACTAATAAGAAAAGGTTGCTATGCTGTTCTAGCACACGTCGAGAAAGTACAAACTGAAGAAAAGAGCATCAATGATGTTCCCGTCGCAAAAGAATTTCCCGATGTATTTCCGAAAGAATTACCGGGATTACCCCCACATCGATTCGTTGAATTTCAAATAGATCTTGTACCAGAAGCTGCACCAATAGCTCGTGCTCCTTACAGACTCGCATCCAGCGAGATGAAAGAACTGCAAAGCCAATTACAAGAACTTTTAGAGCGTGGTTTCATTCGACCAAGCACATCACCGTGGGGAGCTCCTGTTTTTTTTGTCAAGAAGAAAGATGGTACATTCAGGTTGTGTATCGACTACCGAGAGTTGAACAAACTTACCATCAAGAACCGCTACCCACTACCGAGAATCGACGACTTATTTGATCAACTACAAGGCTCGTCTGTTTATTCAAAGATTGACTTACGTTCCGGGTATCATCAAATGCGGGTGAAAGAAGATGATATTCCAAAGACTGCTTTCAGAACACGTTACGGTCATTACGAGTTTATGGTCATGCCGTTTGGTTTAACTAATGCACCAGCTGTGTTCATGGACCTTATGAACCGAGTGTGTGGACCATACCTTGACAAGTTTGTCATTGTTTTCATTGATGACATACTTATTTACTCAAAGAATGACCAAGAACACGGTGAACATTTGAGAAAGGTGTTAGAAGTATTGAGGAAGGAAGAATTGTACGCTAAATTTTCAAAGTGTGCATTTTAGTTGGAAGAAGTTCAATTCCTCAGTCACATAGTGAACAAAGAAGGTATCCAGGTAGACCCGGCAAAGATCGAAACTGTTGAAAAGTGGGAAACCCCGAAAACTCCGAAACACATACGCCAGTTTTTAGGACTAGCTGGTTACTACAGAAGGTTCATCCAAGACTTTTCCAGAATAGCAAAACCCTTGACTGCATTAACGCATAAAGGGAAGAAATTTGAATGGAAGGATGAACAAGAGAAAGCGTTTCAATTATTGAATAAAAAGCTAACTACGGCACCTATATTGTCATTGCCTGAAGGGAATGATGATTTTGTGATTTATTGTGACGCATCAAAGCAAGGTCTCGGTTGTGTATTAATGCAACGGACGAAGGTGATTGCTTATGCGTCTAGACAATTGAAGATTCACGAGCAAAATTATACGACGCATGATTTGGAATTAGGCACGGTTGTTTTTGCATTAAAGACTTGGAGGCACTACTTATATGGGGTCAAAAGTATTATATATACCGACCACAAAAGTCTTTAACACATATTTAATCAGAAACAACTAAATATGAGGCAGCGTAGGTGGATTGAATTGTTGAATGATTATGACTTTGAGATTCGTTACCACCCGGGGAAGGCAAATGTGGTAGCCGACGCCTTGAGCAGGAAGGACAGAGAACCCATTCGAGTAAAATCTATGAATATAATGATTCACAATAACCTTACTACTCAAATAAAGGAGGCGCAACAAGGAGTTTTAAAAGAGGGAAATTTAAAGGATGAAACACCCAAAGGATCGGAGAAGCATCTTAATATTCGGGAAGACAGAACCCGGTGTAGGGCTGAAAGGATTTGGGTACCAAAATTTGGAGATATGAGAGAAATGGTACTTAGAGAAGCTTATAAAACCAGATACTCAATACATCCTGGAACGGGGAAGATGTACAAAGATCTTAAGAAATATTTTTGGTGGCCGGGTATGAAAGCCGATGTTGCTAAATACGTAGGAGAATGTTTGACGTGTTCTAAGGTCAAAGGTGAGCATCAGAAACCATCAGGTCTACTACAACAACCTGAAATCCCGGAATGGAAATGGGAAAACATTACCATGGATTTCATCACTAAATTGCCAAGGACTGCAAGTGGTTTTGATACTATTTGGGTAATAGTTGATCGTCTCACCAAATCAGCACACTTCCTGCCAATAAGAGAAGATGACAAGATGGAGAAGTTAGCACGACTGTATTTGAAGGAAGTCGTCTCCAGACATGGAATACCAATCTCTATTATCTCTGATAGGGATGGCAGATTTATTTCAAGATTCTGGCAGACATTACAGCAAGCATTGGGAACTCGTCTAGACATGAGTACTGCCTATCATCCACAAACTGATGGGCAGAGTGAAAGGACGATACAAACGCTTGAAGACATGCTACGAGCTTGTGTTATTGATTTCGGAAACAGTTGGGATCGACATCTACCATTAGCAGAATTTTCCTACAACAACAGCTACCATTCAAGCATTGAGATGGCGCCATTTGAAGCACTTTATGGTAGAAAGTGCAGGTCTCCGATTTGTTGGAGTGAAGTGGGGGATAGACAGATTACGGGTCTGGAGATAATACAAGAAACTACCGAGAAGATCATCCAAATTCAACAACGGTTGAAAACCGCCCAAAGTTGACAAAAGAGCTACACTGACATTAAAAGAAAATATATAGAATTTGAAATTGGAGAGATGGTCATGCTTAAAGTTGCACCTTGGAAAGGCGTTGTTCGATTTGGTAAACGAGGGAAATTAAATCCAAGGTATATTGGACCATTCAAGATTATTGATCGTGTCGGACCAGTAGCTTACCGACTTGAGTTACCTCAACAACTCGCGGCTGTACATAACACTTTCCACGTCTCGAATTTGAAGAAATGTTTTGCTAAAGAAGATCTCACTATTCCGTTAGATGAAATCCAAATCAACGAAAAACTTCAATTTATCGAAGAACCCGTCGAAATAATGGATCGTGAGGTTAAAAGACTTAAGCAAAACAAGATACCAATTGTTAAGGTTCGATGGAATGCTCGTAGAGGACCCGAGTTTACCTGGGAACGAGAAGATCAGATGAAGAAGAAATACCCGCATTTATTTCCAGAAGATACGTCAACACCTCCAACTTCTTAAAATTTCGGGACGAAATTTATTTAACGGGTAGGTACTGTAGTGACCCGAACTTTTCCATGTTTATATATATATTAAATGAAATTGTTATTTACATGATTAAGTGTTTCCAACATATTAAGCAATCAAACTTGTTAAGACTTGATTAATTGAAATAGGTTTCATATAGACAATTGACCACCCAAGTTGACCGGTGATTCACGAACGTTAAAACTTGTAAAAACTATACGATGACATATATATGGTTATATATATAGTTAACATGATTTTATTATAAGTATGTATCTCATTAGGTATTTTAACAATGAGTTATATACATAAAAATGAGACTATTAATTTAAGAAACTCGAAAACGATATATATAACGATTATCGTTATAACAACGTCTTACTAGGTACATATGAATCATATTAAGATATTGATACACTTGGTTAATTATGTTAAATGATAAGTAAATATATTATTAAGTGTATTAACAATGAAATACATATGTAAAAATAAGACTACTAACTTAATGATTTCGAAACGAGACATATATGTAACGATTATCGTTGTAACGACATTTAACTGTATATATATCATACTAAGATATATTATATATCATAATATTATGATAATATAACAATTTAACATCTCATTTGTTATAATAAACAATGGTTTAGCAACATTCAACAAGATCGTTAACCTAAAGGTTTCAAAACAACATTTACATGTAACGACTAACGATGACTTAACGACTCAGTTAAAATGTATATACATGTAGTGTTTTAATATGTATTCATACACTTTTTAAAAACTTCAAGACACTTATCAAAATACTTCTACTTAACAAAAATGCTTACAATTACATCCTCGTTCAATTTCATCAACAATTCTACTCGTATGCACCCGTATTCATACTCGTACAATACACATCTTTTAGATGTATGTACTATTGGTATATACACTCCAATGATCAGCTCTTAGCAGCCCATGTGAGTCACCTAACACATTTGGGAACCATCATTTGGCAACTAGCATGAAATATCTCATAAAATTACAAAAATATGAGTAATCATTCATGACTTATTTACATGAAAACAAAATTACATATCCTTTATATCTAATCCATACACCAACGAACAAAAACACCTACAAACACTTTCATTCTTCAATTTTCTTCATCTAATTGATATCTCTCAAGTTCTATCTTCAAGTTCTAAGTGTTCTTCATAAATTCCAAAAGTTCTAGTTTCATAAAATCAAGAATACTTCTAAGATTGCAAGTTTACTTCCAAGTTTTCTAAATCCATTCCAAGTAATCATCCAAGACCAAGAAACCTTTGTTACTTACAGTAGGTTATATTTCTAATACAAGGTAATAATCATATTCAAACTTTAATTCAATTTCTATAACTATAACAATCTTATTTCGAGTGAAAATCTTACTTGAAATTGTTTTCGTGTCATGATTCTGCTTCAAGAACTTTCAAGCCATCCAAGGATCCTTTAAACTTAGATCTATTTTTCTCATTTCCAGTAGGTTTATCCAAGGAACTTGAGATATTAATGATGTTCATAACATCATTCGATTCATACATATAAAGCTATCTTATTCGAAGGTTTAAACTTGTAATCACTAGAACATAGTTTAGTTAATTCTAAACTTGTTCGCAAATAAAAGTTAATCCTTCTAACTTGACTTTTAAAATCAACTAAACACATGTTCTATATCTATATGATATGCTAACTTAATGATTTAAAACCTGGAAACACGAAAAACACCGTAAAATCGGATTTACGCCGTCGTAGTAACACCGCGGGCTGTTTTGAGTTAGTTAATTAAAAACTATGATAAACTTTGATTTAAAAGTTGTTATTCTGGGAAAATGATTTTTATTATGAACATGAAACTATATCCAAAAATTATGGTTAAACTCAAAGTGGAAGTATGTTTTCTAAAATGGTCATCTAGACGTCGTTCTTTCGACTGAAATGACTACCTTTACAAAAACGACTTGTAACTTATTTTTCCGACTATAAACCTATACATTTTCTGTTTAGATTCATAAAAATAGAGTTTAATATGAAACCATAGCAATTTGATTCACTCAAAACGGATTTAAAATGAAGAAGTTATGGGTAAAACAAGATTGGATAATTTTTCTCATTTTAGCTACGTGAAAATTGGTAACAAATCTATTCCAACCATAACTTAATAAACTTGTATTGTATATTATGTAATCTTGAGATATCATAGACACATATACAATGTTTCGACCTATCATGTCGACACATCTATATATATTTCGGAACAACCATAGACACTCTATATGTGAATGTTGGAGTTAGCTATACAGGGTTGAGGTTGATTCCAAAATATATATAGTTTGAGTTGTGATCAATACTGAGATACGTATACACTGGATCGTGGATTGATTCAAGATAATATTTATCGATTTATTTCTATACATCTAACTGTGGATAACTAGTTGTAGGTTACTAAAGAGGACAGCTGACTTAATAAACTTAAACCATCAAAATATATTAAAAGCGTTGTAAATATATTTTGAACATACTTTGATATATATGTATATATTGTTATAGGTTCGTGAATCAACCAGTGGCCAAGTCTTACTTCCCGACGAAGTAAAAATCTGTGAAAGTGAGTTTCATTAATCCCTTTTTAAATGCTTTTGCAATAAATATTTTTGGGACTGAGAATACATGCGCAGTTTTTATAACTGTTTTACGAAATAGACACAAGTAATTGAAACTATATTATATGGTTGAATGATCGAAATCGAATATGCCCCTTTTTATTAAGTCCGGTAATCTAAGAATTAGGGAACAGACACCCTAATTGACGCGAACTCTAAAGATAGATCTATTGGGCCTAACAAACCCCATCCAAAGTACCGGATGCTTTCGTACTTCGAAATTTATATCATATCCGAAGGGTGTCCCGGAATGATGGGGATATTCTTAAATATGCATCTTGTTAATGTCGGTTACCAGGTGTTCACCATATGAATGATTTTTATCTCTATGTATGGGATGTGTATTGAAATATGAAATCTTGTGGTCTATTGTTACGATTTGATATATATAGGTTAAACCTATAACTCACCAACATTTTTGTTGACGTTTAAAGCATGTTTATTCTCAGGTGAATACTAAGAGCTTCCGCTGTTGCATACTAAAATAAGGACAAGATTTGGAGTCCATGTTTGTATGATATTGTGTAAAAACTGCATCCAAGAAACTGATTTCGATGTAACATATTTGTATTGTAAACCATTATGTAATGGTCGTGTGTAAACAGGATATTTTAGATTATCATTATTTGATAATCTACGTAAAGCTTTTTTAACCTTTATTTATGAAATAAAGGTTATGGTTTGTTTTAAAAATGAATGCAGTCTTTGAAAAACGTCTCATATAGAGGTCAAAACCTCGCAACGAAATCAATTAATATGGAACGTTTTTAATCAATAAGAACGGGACATTTCATTTAAAATAACGTTTGACCAAAAATATGTCGCATTCATTTCAAATGTAAAGATTGTTTCAAAGTTTACAAGAATAGTTCAACCATTAGTTACGTTACAAAGTTATAAGTACAAATGAAACCTATGCGACACAGTTTAAAATAAAGTCAAAAGACGCTCCATGTATGCATATATACTCGACATCCAATGAAAGTATCAAAATAATGAGCGGAAGCATGTATCACATATCGTTTCAAGACCTGAGAAAAACATAGAAATCTGTCAATGAAAACGTTGGTGAAATCATAGATTTAAGTAAGTAAGTGAGTAAATAAGTAAGTTGAATCACAAGATTTGTAAGATTGAAATAATAGTAATACATTACAAAATTTAATATTCACGAGCACCCAATTATCAAGGCTTAACATTCCTTCCATAGAACCCCATCACAATAGTGTTAGAACATACACTGTTTCTCGAAAATATATTTCATTCGTAGACGGTAGCGAACCGTCTGAATGAGGGTTTGTCAAACCCATATGGATCCATACAACATAAGTTCTCGCTTACACCCGGCAAGTGTAACTAATGATAATCGAATTGAGGATTTTGTTCTAAACTCGTATGTAGAATGTTTGTTTTCCTGTACTTGTGTTCACTGAGTAAAAACAAACGTTTATGTTTTCTCATCCCAAATGTAAGTTCAAAAGAGTAAAAGTGGGACTATGATCTCACCTTGAGTGCACGAGTAATAAAGTACTTCACAAGTAAACGTGTGCAAGAAAGAATGCTAGTCTCGACCTAAACAAATAGGTTGTATCAATAACGGTAAACACGATTGGTCAAAGTGTTTAATTAGTCCTGTGGCTCGTTTCGACTAGATTATTATAGCATGTGAATCAAATTGTCAAGTTTCATGCGAGGTACAAGTATAAAAACATGTTAGAATGGTTGCATAAGTATTTGGTTAAGTTTGATTAAAAGTCAACTTTGGTCGGGTCAAAGTCAACGAAAAAGTCAACACATTCGGGTCAGGTCCCGAACTATTTTTCTGAGGTTTTTAATCATATATAAATATGTTAGAACAAGTTACATGTGAATCGGAGGTGCGTAGCATAGCAAACATTTTTCGTAAAAGTCTAAGTTTGATCAGAATCCAAACACGCCTAATGCCGCACCGCGACCAAGGATGTCCGCGCCGCGACACTCAACGTGAGCTGGTACCTGGGCTGGTGCAAGTGTTCAAGTCTCGATCCAAAACTCATTTTATCATAACAAATGAACCGTAAACACTTAAAACACATACCATACATCGCTGGAAAGGTATTTTGACGAGGAATACAACTAATCACATATCATCAAACAATTACATCATTTAAATGACCAAATCCTCGTCGAATGATCGTTAAAAGTTCATCATTGAAGTTTCAAGTTTGTAAAACGCATTTTATGATTCGGGAATCCAATTTACACATACGATATGCCGTTTCGAAGGTAATTAAACATACATTGCAACTAAACACTTACTAATAACATTAACAAGCATTAAATGCATCAAAAGTTCATTTTAAAATTTATCAAACCCTAACCAAGAATCACAAAATCAATAATCAAGTTTATGAAGTTTTCTAAAGCAACCTACACATCAAGTTGAAGCTAGTGATACTAGTAACACAATTAAAACATGAACTTTTAATATCTAACAACTTTTAAGTAACTAAATCTCAAGAACAACACACCAAAATTTAAGTTCATGCTAGTTACTTCAAAACAACAAGATCGAGCATACAAATCATATATTCATGTTAGACTTGAGCCATAGACACTAATTAACACTTTTATAAGTTAAAAACATCAAGAACACAAAATCTAGTGATTTTAGAAAGTTACCCAAATGAGATGAAATTGGTATCAAGTTATAGAGGATGAAGAGAGGATTCCAAATATGTAATTTGTTTTGATGTTAGCCTCCAAAATCGAATTTAGATGATGAATTAAGGATTTGAAAGTTGAGAGAAAATAATGGAAGTATGAAAGAAAGAAGGAGATGAATGAATGGAGGTGGTGAATGTTGACCATTTGACCTAGTCAAAACTTTGGTCATTTGGCAATATTGGTCCCTCAAGTTTGTAGTCGGGTGCGGGAATTAACCGAACGAATTATTTTGAATTACACGAGAGTACGGGAGACGTTATAATCCGATAACGAAAATATTAAGAATGTTAGCTAACGGAGGATACGAATCTAGATACGAAGGGTATTATTAAAATAAAAGACGGGCGTTAAAATAATTTAACGGAAAAATGCGAGATGTTACAGTATGCATGCCGTCAACTTTCGTTGTAAAGAAAGTTTGTCTTTTAAAAAAAAACGAATGCAATGCTTGTAAAATGTATCATATAGAGGTCAAATACCTCGCGATGTAATCAACTATTGTGAATCGTTTATAATGTATATGAACGGGTCCTTTCACAAATAGCCACTATGAATGTTTAGTTCATAATGGTAGACGAACATAAACAAATAAACAATAATTAAAACATTATTAAAGAGATACGAGAATATAAAAGTAAAAGTACCTTAATTAAATGAAAGAAACTTGAATTGAATTGAAAATACTTTGATTACAACTTGAAAGAAAGCTTAAAAGACTAAACAATTCGTAACTTTTCGTAGCTAAACCCTATAACTGAATGTACATCAAAAACTGGAAAATTCGCCGACTATTTATAGGACTCCAATAATATTCCAGAGCCGACGAATTTATTAGGATTAGCCGACGACTCTGGCAGTCGACTATCCCATCTGCACGTTTAACTTGTTCTTCAAGCACACAAAAACCGCCTTTCTGCAATCATATTCGGTGGCTCTGAGAGGCCCAGCCGGCGGCTCTATTACCTGATATCTATACAGATTCGTTTTCTTATTTATCTCTGACTTGAGCTTCATGTACAAGAAACATCACTCCAGCCGGTGGCTTTGTGAATCCTAGTCGGCGGCTCTAGTGCATTTTACTTAAGCTCTAAGTTCTTCGATTTCTTGCTTGATTTCCTAGAACTTTATGGAATTCTTGATCTAGTCGGCGGCTCTAGTGTCTCCCAGCCTGCGGCTATGGCTGTTTTCCTACTTTTTACTGTTTTTGTCCTGTTTAATCACATTTTCTAAACAAACATACCAAAATACCTTTTTACAAGAATTATTAACTTTTTAGTATATAAATTTATTAGAACTGGTGTTTAAATACCAAGATAACGCCTTAAATTGTTTCTAAAAATATGTATAGTTTTAGCGTTATAAATGGGCAACTCATCGGACGAACCAGCATTATTGTGCGCACCTGGATCAAGATTATTTGTGGAGGAATAGGAGATGTATCGCACGGACCCTCGCTGGAGGAGTCACTATCCACTTGAATAGTCTCAGGATTAGACCTAGTAATGTCTTTAGAAGCATTTTAACCATGACTTTTGCCTATAAAAGACAAATGACGGACAATGTTAAACAAAAAGAAGTTGATAAAACACAACAAAAAATATACATACCGGTCTTGGTACGCGATGATAATGAACGCTTAACAAATGTACTGCGCTCGTCAAAAGGTGCATACATATCTTGAAGTTCTTTTGGAGTTAACCTCCTACCTCTCATATGAACGGGTGGCTCACGCCTCCTATTAAATTGAAGTGGTGACATGCCGTCCTCCTCAACTGGGGATTTGCCCTTGGGCTTCGACCCAGAGCTTTTGCTGGTGCATCACGCACCAGTTGAAGAGGGGCGTCTGCTTAAAGGCACATGATCAAATGCCACATGCGCTAAGGATTCGGATTTCAAAAATTCGACAAAAGATATCTCTGCGCAAATTTAAGAAAGTTATAAACAATGTAGCATGTGGGCGGAAACATTACCAAGAAACAGAAATACCTAAGAGATTGCGCCCGAACCATGGAGGACAACCGGAAAAACTACACCATTTTGATAACCCTCCGGTGTATAAAGGATTATTGGCATACATACAAAGAGGTATAACTTGACCAACACATTTCTCGAACAGTGCACACTCTTGTGAACTCAAATGCGGAATACAATTCAACTGATCATCAAAACCATAACTCCATGTTCCGATGTTAGCGCATTGTGAAGGAATAAACGACATGTCAACAAAAAGTAGCTTTGTTTCCAGCATAAAGGCACTTTATGTTTTGGACCTTTTGTAAAACCTTGATTATCTTGAAAACATAACCAACCTTGGTCGAGACGCTCGTAACTGAAAATACATTTTAAATAAATTTATGATGAGTGTAAAGTTGTGTGCCTTACACCACATTTGAAAGATGCTAAGTCGACAAGCACTGTCGGGGTCTAATTGCCTAACCCATACGTTAAAATGCGAGAGAACGAGCATGTGAAAATTAGTGGAAGGAATGCGCATGTTTCCTCGCTCCATGACAAGACTATACACGGAAACTTTGCCAGGCGGAGGATGGTTAGCGCGTTCTAAGTGCTAAGGAATGGAAGGTACTAGTACAACAATAGGTGGATACCACCCAATAAGGCCGCTGATATAATTAGGAGTCGTATCCGACACAATTGTCCCCACATTGTTAAAATATGTGATTGCGTTTATAGAAGACATTACATGCTTCAATAATAATTATTTAATACAATAAGAAAGGGATGAAAATATGCAAAATGAGGCCTGAAAGCAGTACTTATAGGAAAGGGAAGAGGAAAGAGAAAGAAGTTCGCATGAATTTAGATCATACACGTGTCAAAAATCCTCAGGATGGAAACAATTGAATTTAATGCAATGGATAGATGAAGGGACAAACATCAGTTATGACAAAACAGAAAACCTATCACATCATGTCCGCTAACATTTCAAATACTGTAGTTGAGTTCGACACCATGCACAATACTTGCGCATAATATCAAACTAGGGGGAGTTAATAATACGCACAATAAATGAATTTATATATGCGCATCAACACATGATATGCACGTGTCCAGATAAAATAAGCGCATTGCATTTATGCGCTATGATCCAGCTTGCGCAGAATATCTTCACGCTGACCATATGATGCGCCACCAACAAAATCATAAAAGTACTAAGTACGAAAGGAAAATGCAGGCTTGATCACCATAATCCCTGAAACAGAAGCCCGTGCAGAAAATTGACACATCGCACCAGCTACAAAGGTACGATTTAAGAATATTAGTGTAGCTATTGTCTAGTTGTTGGCCAATAGTACAAAGAGGACTATCCACGATCTCTTTGTCCCATTACGTTACACTAACAGACAATGCAAAGTTGCATTATATAAAGAGGCTCGAATCACGATACAGGGGGATTCCAATCATCAGAAAAATTCATCATATTCACATATTCATTGTTGTTAGCAATCATATAATTGTTAGCAATCATATCACTTAACCACCCGCGCTAGTCAACTAGCACAGTATTCACCCGCTCTACCGGATTCACAGCATCTCAAGCTACAGTCTTATGGTTACAAACTTACAGGTAACACTATATGAACACTAACCCTACAAAACCTCCTCTTAGCCATCAATACCGGCTATCCGGATGATGGTGAGTCAACATTTAACCACCGATGTTGATGCGCCAATGAGGAAGATAACGTTATCAACATGTAGACATAATCTTCCAAATTGTACCATAAGATAAACCTAAATCTATCACCCCTGATCTTCCATGAAGAACTGATGACGAATGTGATGTTGTTCTTTTCAGATTAAATCCTAATATTCATATCTATCCTCGATCCGATCCTATATCATCCTTTTTTCCTCTAAGCCTTGATGAATAAATGAATATTGATGGTGGTGATTTGAAATTAGGATATGATTATAGTGAAGGTAATGGTAATGATGGTATGGGTTTCATGAAGCGTTTTGCTGGTATTAAAGAGTGAGGTAAAGGATATTTGGAGTTTTGGGTAGATGATTGATTATGTGGGTCTAAATGGTGAAACTTGAAATCCCCTGTTAGATGAATTATTCCATAGTAACGTTAAAAGCTCATTTTTGCATCCTAAAAAGTATTTATTTCCCTGCAACAATTGATCAGTTGGTTTCCGATTATTGTGAACTACTAACTCGCCTTGTCGTTTCATTACTACCAAAGTTTCCAACTATCAGCAACAGTTTCTGTCTTATTGGGCATTCGTACAAATATGAAACACAACAAATAAATGCAATCTAACATACAAGTGACTACGCTTTGGGCCATAGGCTCACTGATTTGAGTTTTAAAGAAAATGCCATTTTTTTAAATGATGATTTACATCTTCATCATTACCATTATCGAGGGATTCTCTTTCTACTTCACAAATCACACAAACATAAAAGAACTCCTCTCCAATACGATTGCGCAAATTCGACTTCACAATCTTTATCGCTGAAAAGCATCTCTCAACCGTTGTTGTTGTAACGGGAAAAACCAAAGCAAGCTTCGATATTCGATAAACCAAATGATATGATAGATGTTTCTTTGTTTCCACCATCACTCTAGCAAGGTCAATACCAATAAAGTTAGCAAATCTCTCCACTTTTCAAACATTTTGGTAACACATTTCAAGTTATTCTTCAAGCTCAATCATCTCTAAACTATCATAATCTTTTGGATATAACTCACTCAACCTTACTAACTAGATGCATCAAACATTAAAAATGAATCACATGGATTCAACACTGCCATACAAATAAGTAATTCATTACTTGCTTCACTAAAACGATCCCATACTCTTAAATATGCATATTCACCCTGCTGTTAAAATACTCAAATCTTGATTAGTGATCGTGTCCTTTTTTCGTCTTGAATTAACACAATATACATTTATTTGCAACATTTAAATATCATATTTCTCACAAAAAGAAGACATTTACTTTAAAAGTTGATCAAACCCCATTGTTCTTAACTCTTACAACTTTTCTTTGGTTGACTCTACCAATGAAATCGCTTTCAAAATGTCTTGATCTTTTCTTTGAAGAGCTTGCGACAATATATTTGTAAACCCTAAAATGCACATCATTAAATGCAAACAAAACACGAAATCAAATGATGTCAAATACTTCACAAGACCACGCGCTTGATTTTGGTTAGAACCATTAGTACCTTTCTCTTTGCCATAATCAAGGATCTTGATAATGCATGGAAATATATCAAACAAACGCAAAAGTGTTTTATAGTGATAATTCTAGCGTGCATCTTTGGGTCGTATAAAAGAAAGCTCTTGATTTATTCCTCTACCTGTTTCTATTATACCGACCAAATACTTCTTCTACCATATTGCTCCATGTAAAGAAAAATATCCTTTCGTTTACAAGAAGCGGAAACAACATTCATCAAAAAGGCTAACTTGTCAAAGAAGTTCACTATGGCAAAATGTTTTCTTGCAACCGATACAACCACTAATTAAAGTTGATGAACAAAACAATGTACATAATATTTCGAGTTATTCTCCTCCAAGATTTTTTCGTTTAACATTGAACTCACCTCACATATGTCATGCTACGTCATAACCTCGATTTCTTAATTGATTCAAACTCAATTTATACTTAGTAATAAAGAATAAATAGAAGATTTAAGAGACAAAGAAGATGTGTCCTTTACATGAACAAGGGCCACATATCTTTCTCTAACAATTCTATGTGTATCAACATATGGTATAACAATGGCCATTTATTCTTTCTTAATACGTCACTAGATTTGTCAACTAACAATGCAAAACATCATTGCCGATTTTCTTAAAGATAGATTCGAGCACTTCTTGTTTAAAGCACTTAACAACATCCTTTTGAATACAAGGGAACACCAATTATAATTCTATAGAGCTTTCGGTAGTTTACGAAGTTCTTAATTTTGACTTAAGATCAAGTCCAACAATTCTAATAAATTTCCTTTAAAAGAGACGTTTTCGTCTCATCATGCCACGAAATGGTAATGCACATTTCAAACAATACCTACAAGCATAAATTTTAGCACTAAATCGAAGACGATTCTCGGTTTTCACAATGGCTATGTTTGGCATGGAGCTTTTTGTTTTTAGCTATTGTGAAAAAGCTCATAAAACTTCGTTTAGTAAAAAGAGCTTGAAGTTTTTAGGATTGGAAAAAACTCCTTTTTTTTAAAACGCTAATTCAACAAGCGTTTTTGATTTTTTGAAGAGCTTTTTGTATTTAAATTAATCAAATACCCTTCTAAGAGTTATTAGAATTCAAACCACGTAGTAAAACCCTACACCCCATATATTCATACGATCAATCCCAAGTACGCAACTCAAGAAATTCTATCGTGGGATTATTCATCTCATCACCTATGATAAGTACAATCACTCTCCAAGCCTCTTTTTAGTGTTGCTATATCTTCTCTAAATTACATGTGGGCCTTCGAACAATCCTTAAGATTTCAATTGGAAGATGCATACATGATTACATGTATTCTTTATGTATTTGTTAATGAGTGGACGAGTAATATATGGTTACACGTATATGTATAAGATTTTAAATTGGATATGTATTATTGAAAAATTGCTACATGTATTTTAAAGTTCAGTAAGAACATATAACTTGTTTATGTTTCTTGTCTCAATTAGATTATAATTGTGGTGATTAATGGAAAGAGTCGAGAAGTTGAAAAGTGTGCTTTTGGTGATGATATTGCTACTGTCAAACATGTTTCTACTTTGTCTCAATTAGATAATAATAGGGTGATTAATCGAAATATTCAACAAGCTGAAAAGTGTTCGATCCCTGTTGGTCCAGTGGTATGTAGCATGTTAGGAAAATTATTGGAAGATGGCTCGTTGGTGTGCCCGTGTTACGGAAAAGTGTGAAAAAAGTGCCTAACTGCGTGGAGTTTTACCCGTGAACACAATGCTAAGTTCGAATGTGTGGCGCCATAAAAAACAATTATCTGAAAAAAATAAAAGTCGAGCCAATTGGAACGTTTTTCCTCCGGGACGTGGACAATGCTATACTATTCGGATCTTTTGACATCGGGTATAACTTGGTTCCAATCTTTTTTGAAGGTTATGCTTCTAGTGGTAGTAACAATTTAAAAACCAAACACATGAACATAGCATACTCACAAAACTATAGAAATCGAAATTCACATAGATATATTAATGTAGCATTAGATGTTTTTTTTCCTCATGTCCATATTTCTCATTTTACTATTTTTTTAACAGCTCCAGCTACTTTGCCAATAGGGATGGCACCCGCGGGTCATGGGCGCTGATCCACTACATCCATTACCCGCACCCGCGGATTATTTGAAGATCCATTAGCCCGCGAATCTTGATTAACGGATATATTTTTAGATCTATGCCCGTACCCACGGATATTCGCGGGTCGCGGGTTTACCCGCGAACCTTATTCATGAAGTATATGTAAATTAAAGTATTTAAAAATCATAAATAAATATCATCATATAATTCAGAGTGACATGAAAAATATCATTCAATCATATACCCATGTTTATGATATAATAAAATGAGAAAAGATATATTAACTATACGTTTTTTGCTAATATATGTAAGCTACACTGTTTAAAATTAACAATCAAAATTTAGTTGTTAAACTTAATCATACAGTACGTTGACGAATTACTTAAGTAATAGGTAAAAATTAAATTTATTAAGATGGTCTAATAAACGAAACAAACAACAACATACTTTTATTATATAATACATGTAATGTGTGGTTTTGAGATGCTATAATTACAAAAAGTTCGATACCAAAATGATATGTGGAATGTAAAAACTTGTACGGAGTAAATTATTACCTATTGGCCATTTATTCAAGGTGGAAATTCAACCATGTAGAACGGGTATATCCGTAGATTATTCAAACGGGTATTACGGATTTTCGGATCGGATTTTACCCGCAACGGATCTATTACATCCATCACCCACCTGCGACCCATCAGCGGATACAAGATTACATTCATCGCCCACCCGCGGGTAAAGATTTTGAATTTTATCCGCCCATCACAGGCGCGGGTATCTGCGGATCTCGAATTTTTTTAGATCCATTGACATCCCTATTTGCCAAACACCTAAATATATTTAAAATGCTCCAGCTAACAGATACCAGCTTTTAGCTTCCAGCTCTAGCTACATCATAGTTTTGCTAAACATGCCTAATGTCTTCTTGTTTATGAAAGGTAGTGAAAATAGATTGGTTTGGTCTCATTAGGAAATCACACTTTTGTAGTGCTTTACTATGGAAGCTATTAACAAGACCAATATGATCTATAAATCTTTCTGTCTTGTTCAAACCATTAAATTTTTTCATCACAAATTCCTCCTTACCAGCGTGGTCTCCAATATGATCTCTAAATAAGCAGTAAAAGGCTCTATCCGCTTTAACACTATACTCTATCCAAATATTATATTTATCGAATCAAGTTTGACAAAACGTCTCCTTTTTTAAAGGAAATTCATGCTAAGTTGCTGACAAGGACCTCTAAGCCAATATTGTCTCCTTATCGCAAAATTCTTGTTGTATCATACGGATAGGATTGTATTGCACACTCTTATTGTATCATACAAATCTAACAGAAGATCATTCATTTCAACCACATGTCGACATTGATAGGTGTTGAAGAAGATTGTTCCTTTCTTTTAAGAAACTTTTTCATATTTATTATCAATTAATAACATCTTATCAACAAACAAATTTAAAAACCACTAACTTAGATACTCGTATTAAATAACATAAGTTATCACAATTCACGAATACAAAAAATCTAGAACTACACGATTTTAACATAATAATATCAAAATTATAAGATAACTTTTGCAAACCCTAAATTAATTAATTGAAAAATTACCTTGATTAATAACAAAGAAAGTTGTTGAGTCGAGACTTGAGATTTGTATGTAGCATATAAACTGAGATAATGAGATACAACTTGAAGTCTACAATTCACACCTTATAAAATTGATTTTGTAGTGGCCAATGCATTTAGCGTGAGACTATGGAAGCCACAGAGGTAAATACAGAGCACAGGACTACAGAAGTTACTCCGTAAGTGTATATTTTATTTACGTTGGACTTGGACATTACAATAATCAAAGTTCAATAACTTCTTTTGGGCTGAACTATTTTAATAAACCATAGAGTAATAAGTGGGCTAGATAACTGGGCTGGGTCAAATTAAAAAAAATAGTATTAAAAATTTTTAACCCATTGGAGACGTATGACCCCACTTGTATTGCATTGCCCACGCCCATGCCTTAACGTGTATGTATTAATATTCCAAATTTCCAATCAAGATATCAAGAAATGACTATAAATATTAGTGAATTAACCTACCAGCATTCTAACCACTACTCCACTAACCACTAGTAAAAAAACATTAAGAAATAATGTAGAAATAAAACATAGCTATTAACAAGAACCATGACTCACTAACCCTAAAAAATAGGTTTAAATAACTGCAAATAAAAGACTGGTCGTACGCATCTCACAGCCGCGAGGGGTTGGCTCGCAACCGCGAGACTACTCTGCCCTTTTTTGCACTCGTTCTTGTTCAACAGATAGATGACAAGGATGACTATATGCTCTAATGAACGAATAATTGATGTTCTTGTATAAACGGTTTGAAGATAAAATAGACTATTCTACTCCTAAATTATGTACAAAAATTTTATTTAATAGAACACTATTGTGTAATTTATCTAACAGGGAACGAGTGCATAAAATTAATGATAACAATCACAAGGTGTTGGCGCATTGGTGGTCACTAAACTTCCTAGAAGGGAGCTTAGAGGTTCGACTCACATGTGCTGCAAAATAATTCCTTTGTTCTTACCCGCTCATTTCATGGGTTTCGGAGGTTTCAAAAGTGTATGTGTTTGAGCCTCACCCAGGAGGTTTTACCACATGTGATGCCCGTATGGATTCATCATAGAGGTTTTCTTCTAAGGGCGGAAGGACTGTAATGTTCGTCCAGAGAAATGATCGGATGGGTGGATTCCAAAATTGCGTTCGGGCTTCTGTAAGTGACTCCTAACCGCTATTCAAATAAATAATAACAATAAAATAAATAAAAGTAAAAATAAAAATACCATCCTTAATACTGGAAGAAAAAACATAATTTTTATTTTTATTCAACAAAGTAATACGTAGTAATAAATTGGAAAAATTAGTTAAAAATGCATTGAACTTCTAATTTCTTATTGTATGCATTCAACTATTTAATTTGTTCTATTGTATGTGGTTAACATGTTACAGGTAACCTTCAGGTTACCTACTAAACAAAATTATATCATTGGTCCTTCATGTTTGTCCGATATTAGACACTAGTCATTTATGTTTAGTTTTCACACCATTGGTCTTCATATGTGTACTCTGTAGAAACCATTGGAATTTTTGTTCAATTAGTGGGTTTGACTGATTGCACAAAAAGTAACAATAATGGGTAATCAACCATGGATTGACTGATTGCACAAAAAGTCAAAGCCAAGATAATGCTGTTGAAGGTGTACAAGATTATATGAAATGTTATGATCAAATTTTCCATATTTGATAAGAAATCATCAATTGAGACTAAACCTGAAGTGAACAATGGGGTCAACAACCACATATTGTCTCATGGTCAACAACAAAGTGTAGATACATATACAACAAATATTTTGAAAGGATTTCAACAAGCTATGAACACTTTACATAGATTTCAGCAGATCCAAAATCATACAAGTGTGAGTCCTTTAAAGATTTCTTTCTTTTTAATTTATTAAAATTCAAATTCAAATTAAATTAGATCTAATGTCGTATAAATAGGATCACTAAAAACAGTCGAGCAAGAGAGCAAGATCTGAAAACAAAATTGAAAGTGTTTGAGACTCAATCATCCATTCCCATTCCATCAATCCATATTTATATACAAAGATACGCCTTGACGACCAACACTATAACTAACCATATATATGGCAATGATAATTCTAGACAATATACAATTCTAATGATAACCAAATATCTCTATATGAAATATATAGATGCCTAAAACACCCCCGCAGTTTCAGCGGGAAGAGGCCGGATGCTGAGACTGTCTCGAAAATCATCAAAGATAAGTCTTGGTAATCCCTTGGTGAAAATGTCGGCGATCTGAAATCGGGAAGGAACATGAAGAACTCGAACTTCGCCACGAGCTACTTTTTCATGTACAAAGTGAATATCCATCTCAATATGCTTCATTCTTTGATGGTGAACTGGATTACCAGACAAGAAGACGGCAGAAACATTATCACAAAACACAAGAGTACATTTCGGTAACGGACAATGTAACTTAAGTAGTAGATTACGTATCCAACAAGTATCAGATACGACATTGGCAACTCCACGATATTCCACTTCGTCACTCGAGCGCGACGATGTCGGTTGTCTTTTAGAAGACCTGGAATTAAGGTTATCACCAAGATACACACAAAACTCGGATGTAGAATGTAACATCCCGCATTTTTCCGTTAAATTTATTTTTAACACTATTTTTTTTATAATACCTTTCGTTATTTAAATTCGTAGTTTCCGTTGACTAACGTTCATAATATTCCCGTTACTTAATTATAACATCACTCGTTTACTCGAGCGTTTTTAAAATATTCGTTCGGTTAATTCTCGCACCCGACTACAAACTCGAGGGACTAGTTTTGCCATTTAATCAAAAAGGTGACTAGTGGTTGACTAAGTCAACCACCTCCCACCATCTCATCCATTCATTTTTCACTTCTTCTTCTACCTCCTTTTCTCTCATCCATTTTTGAACTCAAACACCCATCTTCACAGAATCATCATCTAAATCCGAATCAAGAAGCAAACATCAAAACAAATTACATATTCGTGATCCTCTCTTCATCCTCTACATTTTGGTACCAATTTCATCTCGTTTGAGTAACATTTCTAAAACACTAAATTTCTCTAAATTCGTTTTATATACTTGAAATGGTGTTAGTTAGTGTCTATGGCTCGTGTATAACATGAATATATGTTTTGTTTGCTCTATTTGTTATTTTGAGTAACTAGTTTGAACATTTGAAATGGGTTTGCTTAATCTTGCATTTTGGATGAGTTAATGTTGTTAAATTGTTAAAGTTCATGTTTTAATTGTGTTACTAGTATCACTAGCTTCGTTTTGATGCGTAGGTTGATTAAGAAAACTTCAAAAACATGATTAATGATTTTGTGATTCTTGGTTAGGGTTTGATAGCTCTTAAGATAAACTTTTGATGCTTTGAATGTCGTGAAATGTTATTTGTGAGTGTTTAGTTGTAATGTATGTTTCATTACCTTCAAAACGGCATATCATACATGTAAATTGGTTGCCCGAATCATGAAATGCGTTTTACAAACTTGAAACTTTGATTATGAACGTTCATTGAACATTTGAAGAGAATTTGATTATTTTAAATGCATTTTTTGATTGATAATATGTACTTAGTTGTGTTCCTTGTCAAAAGAGCTTTCCAACGATATAAGATACGCATTCTAAGTGTTTACGGTTTGTATTTTGTGCTAAATTGAGTTTTGGAAAAGACTTGAACAATTGAGACTGACCAGGTACCAGCACCCGTTATTCGCCGCGGCGCGGCCAGCCTTTGTCGCGGCGCGATAATAGGCATGGTTTGATTCTGTCTTGCTTGTCCAATATACGAAAAATGTGTGGCATGCTATGGACCTCCGATTCACATGAAACTTGTTCTAACATGCTTATATATGAATAATTAGCACGGAAAAATAGTTCAGGACCCGACCCGAACGTGTTGACTTTTTCGTTGACTTTGACTTGACCGAGTTTGACTTTTAGTTAAACTTAACCAAACGTTTATGCAATCGTTCTAATCTTCTTTTATACTTGATTCTTGCATGAAACTTGACAATGTGATTCACATGCTATACTATTCGAGTCGTAGCGAGCCATAGGACTAATTGAACACATTTCGCCCGACCTTGTGTCGTAACCAGTTAATTGATACAACTTAATTGTTTAGGTCAAGGCTAAGCAACTTTCATGCACACGTTTACTTTGTGAAGTACTTTTATACTCGTGCACTCGAGGTGAGATCATAGTCCCATCTTTCAACAACTTTTATGCTTTAAACTATGGGATGAGAAACATATATGTATCATACTTTTACACTTGAACACAAGTACGAAAACGAACATTCCACGTACGGGTTTGAACAAAAAGCCTCAATTCAATTATCATTAGTTACACTTGCAGGGTGTAAACGTGAACTTATATTATGTGATCACATGGGCTTGACGAGCCTCATTCGGACGGTTCGCTACCGTTAGCGGATGAAATATATTTTCGGGTCTAGTGTATGTTCTAACACTACGCAAAGGGTGCAAAACAGTTAAGTTTGATAATTGGGTGCCCGGGATACAAACAACAACTTTGGAATGCAAATGATTTTGATAATCATCTTATACTAAATCTTGTGGTTCAAATACAACGTTTACTAAAACACCTATGATTTCACCAACGTTTTTCGTTGATAGTTTTCTATATGTTTCTCAGGTTCATACTTGGCTATTTGTTACATGCTTCCGCGTACACTCATACTTGCTTGGAGTCAAGCATACATACATACATACGCTAGTGATAGCACCTTTGGATTCAAACTTTTGTCTACATACTTACGCTATTTATAGCAACCGTGATTTTCAACTTACATTATGTCGCAAGTTTATTTCATTTATACATTATACTTTTGTAAACTTAAACTTGTAGTCAATCCGTTTGGCAAACTAAACTTTGCAAGTCTTGTACTTTTCAAATGAATACGACGTAATTTTGGTCAAACGAGTCTCATATAGGGACTACGAACAAGTAAAGTGACCTAAGTTAGCGGCGCCGTCAATGACGATTTGGTCGGGTCGCTACAGATGGTATCAGAGCGTTGGTTGTAGGGATCTAGGATGTGCATTAGTGTGTCTGACAGAGTCGTTAGGACGCATTAGTGAATCTAGACTACAACCGGATAGTTAGCCATTGCATTCTGACATACATTTGCTATAGATAGCACTTACTTGACTACTTGTGCATTATACGTGAATCATTCTTAGGCAAACTTCTTACTGGTACCAAGCTTTCATCATACGAATCCGTATTCTACCACTTTCTCGTAACACACGTAAATTCAAGATTCATACGTGCAAGGATGACGACGACTTCATTAGTCACACTAGTTCGGGAACTCTGTCTCCTGGATTATTATTCGCCACCATTTCAACTTACTATCGGTTTCCCACCGGTGTTTCTTACTATCTACTTTTTCGTGTTACTACCATCACTACTCTAGGTGAGTATCGTCGTCACTACTTATCACTACGGTTGCGTACTATTCGTTATCATGATGCATTACTCTTTTAGTACCTAAATGCATTATTGTTTGACTTGAACCGCGTTGACGTGAACTATCATTTATACACCTCCCTCGGGGAACGCTTCTTTAGAGTTGAACTAATTCTTTCGATTCAATACGAGTCACGTTAGAGACGTCATTACACTTTGTTTATTTTAAATTTTCACGATTTCACGAACTTGAATTTATGGGGTGATGTGGGAATGGAGGTATGAGTTAGCATAATATAACGACACTTGATCAACGTGGTTATATTATGGTAAGTCATACCAAAGTTCTAATGACTCGTGATGGTGATTGGACTCGATCAACCTAATCACCACCATGTGCCATGTACATGACTTCATTTTTCTTGTTTGAACATCCGACAACTCCGAGAATATTGATAACAACCATACCCGGGACACATCGTCGATTATTATCGAACCATACTTATGCTTCCGAATGAATGACAAATTCCTTCGACTTCAACCATATGCTATACGTGTATACTATCTCGTTTTCGCACAATTTTATCGACGAACTACAAAATGCTTGGTATGCTCACATCGAGGCGGAAACCTCTCTCGCCTTACACTCGCACTTTCGTATAAGGAAATCTTTATTCTAAATTCTCAATGGAGGGAGAGACTCCTCACGTTATACTAGTATTCGCCTCGAGGGTGAATGGTCCTAACGAACGTTTTTAGAAACCGATAAATCTTCTGCGGCGCGAAATTCTTGAGAAACAGAAACTTGTTCCAACAAACGTTTTCACGTCCTAACAAACTCTTTCAAATATACCTTAAAGGAATGTACCTCGTTTCGGATCGAGATGCTCGTTTCACTTCTAAACTTACAAAAAGCCTCGGGACCACGTTTAAACATGAGTACCGTGTATCATCCACAAACCGACGGAACAAGCAAACACATGATTCAAACCTTGGAAACCATAATATGAGTTTGCGTTATCAACTTCAAATTTACTTGAGAAAAGTTTTTGCCTTTAAACAAATTCTCTTACAACGATGGTTATCATTCAAGTCTTAACGTCCCACCTTTTGAAATCTTATATGACCGGAAACGTCATTCTCTTTTTGTAGAACCAAGTAAATGATAATCAAGTCACCGAACCTGGACTCATTCATGGAGTAACCGTTAAAATCGTTCCAATCCGAGAAAGGCTCGAGACGGCCCGTAGTCGCCATTGGAGCTATGCCAATGTTAGACGTAAACCTTTCGAATTCCATGTGGGAAACCGCGTAACATTAAAAGTAGCACCTTGAAAGGGTGTAGTCCGTTTCGGGAACGTAGAAAGCTAAATCCGCGATATTTTTAGTCCTTTTTAACTCTTGGGGCGTGTTGTGCCCGTTGCTTACCGCTTCAAACTTCCGACTCAAACAAATTTCGTTCATCCTACATTCTGTGTATCAAACTTAAGGACGTGTCTTGCGAAACAAGAACTTGTTATCCTCTTAGATGAACTTACTATCAACGATAAACTTCACTTCCTAGGAGGACCGGTTGAAACTATAAATCGTGAAACCAAACTTTAAACCAACGTAAAATCCCTACTGTCAAAGTTCGTTGAAATGCCCAAGGAAGTACCTTTACATATCCGTAGAATTTGCAACGCAAGGTTTCGAAGAAGAAACAACAACTACTACTTCCAACTAAATTTCGGGACGAAATTTCTTTTAAGGTGTAGGTAATGTAACATCCCGCATTTTTCCGTTAAATTTATTTTTAACACTATTTTTTTTATAATACCTTTCGTTATTTAAATTCGTAGTTTCCGTTGACTAACGATCATAATATTCCCGTTACTTAATTATAACATCACTCGTTTACTCGAGCGTTTTTAAAATATTCGTTCGGTTAATTCTCGCACCCGACTACAAACTCGAGGGACTAGTTTTGCCATTTAATCAAAAAGGTGACTAGTGGTTGACTAAGTCAACCACCTCCCACCATCTCATCCATTCATTTTTCACTTCTTCTTCTACCTCCTTTTCTCTCATCCATTTTTGAACTCAAACACCCATCTTCACAGAATCATCATCTAAATCCGAATCAAGAAGCAAACATCAAAACAAATTACATATTCGTGATCCTCTCTTCATCCTCTACATTTTGGTACCAATTTCATCTCGTTTGAGTAACATTTCTAAAACACTAAATTTCTCTAAATTCGTTTTATATACTTGAAATGGTGTTAGTTAGTGTCTATGGCTCGTGTATAACATGAATATATGTTTTGTTTGCTCGATTTGTTATTTTGAGTAACTAGTTTGAACATTTGAAATGGGTTTGCTTAATCTTGCATTTTGGATGAGTTAATGTTGTTAAAGTTCATGTTTTAATTGTGTTACTAGTATCACTAGCTTCGTTTTGATGCGTAGATTGATTAAGAAAACTTCAAAAACATGATTAATGATTTTGTGATTCTTGGTTAGGGTTTGATAGCTCTTAAGATGAACTTTTGATGCTTTGAATGTCGTGAAATGTTATTTGTGAGTGTTTAGTTGTAATGTATGTTTCATTACCTTCAAAACGGCATATCATACATGTAAATTGGTTGCCCGAATCATGAAATGCGTTTTACAAACTTGAAACTTTGATTATGAACGTTCATTAAACATTTGACGAGAATTTGATTATTTTAAAATGCATGTTTTGATTGATAATATGTACTTAGTTGTGTTCCTTGTCAAAAGAGCTTTCCAACGATATAAGATACGCATTCTAAGTGTTTACGGTTTGTATTTTGTGCTAAATTGAGTTTTGGAAAAGACTTGAACAATTGAGACTGACCAGGTACCAGCACCCGTTATTCGCCACTGCGCGGCCAGCCTTTGTCGCGGCGCGACAATAGGGATGGTTTGATTCTGTCTTTCTTGTCCAATATACGAAAAATGTGTGGCATGCTATGGACCTCCGATTCACATGAAACTTGTTCTAACATGCTTATATATGAATAATTAGCACGGAAAAATAGTTCGGGACCCGACCCGAACGTGTTGACTTTTTCGTTGACTTTGACTTGACCGAGTTTGACTTTTAGTTAAACTTAACCAAACGTTTATGCAATCGTTCTAATCCTCTTTTATACTTGATTCTTGCATGAAACTTGACAATGTGATTCACATGCTATACTATTCGAGTCGTAGCGAGCCATAGGACTAATTGAACACATTTCGCCCGACTTTGTGTCGTAACCGGTTAATTGATACAACTTACTTGTTTAGGTCAAGGCTAAGCAACTTTCATCACACGTTTACTTTGTGAAGTACTTTTATACTCGTGCACTCGAGGTGAGATCATAGTCCCATCTTTCAACAACTTTTATGCTTTAAACTATGGGATGAGAAACATATACGTATCATACTTTTACACTTGAACAAAAGTACGAAAACGAACATTCCACGTACGGGTTTGAACAAAAAGCCTCAATTCAATTATCATTAGTTACACTTGCAGGGTGTAAACGTGAACTTATATTATGTGATCACATGGGCTTGACGAGCCTCATTCGGACGGTTCGCTACCGTTAGCGGATGAAATATATTTTCGGGTCTAGTGTATGTTCTAACACTACGCAAAGGGTGCAAAACAGTTAAGTTTGATAATTGGGTGCCCGGGATACAAACAACAACTTTGGAATGCAAATGATTTTGATAATCATCTTATACTAAATCTTGTGGTTCAAATACAACGTTTACTAAAACACCTATGATTTCACCAACGTTTTTTGTTGACAGTTTTCTATATGTTTCTCAGGTTCATACTTGGCTATTTGTTACATGCTTCCGCGTACACTCATACTTGCTTGGAGTCAAGCATACATACATACATACACTAGTGATAGCACCTTTGGATTCAAACTTTTGTCTACAGACTTACGCTATTTATAGCAACCGTGATTTTCAACTTACATTATGTCGCAAGTTTATTTCATTTATACATTATACTTTTGTAAACTTAAACTTGTAGTCAATCCGTTTGGCAAACTAAACTTTGCAAGTCTTGTACTTTTCAAATGAATGCGACGTATTTTTGGTCAAACGAGTCTCATATAGGGACTACGACCACATAACGGGACCTAAGTTAGCGGCGCCGTCAATGACGATTTGGTCGGGTCACTACATAGAACGCCTAGTGTCGGGACACCCTGCCCAATCGGCATCAGTATAAGCAACAAGACGTGTATTAGACGACTTATATAAGTGCACGCCGTAATGTAAAGTGCCTTGTAAATATCGTAAGATGCGATACAACCCATGTAAATGAAGAGCACGCGGATCATGCATATCCAGAAAAACCTGTTGAACCGCATAAGAAATATCAGGGTGAGTAAAAGTGAGATACTGTAATGCCCCAGACAAACTACGATACTTAGTAGGATCATAAACAAGAGGGCCATCAGATCCACTAAGTTTCGCATTAGTGTCAACAGGTGTGCGAACTGGATTACATTGAGACATCCCTGCACGTTCTATAATATCTTTCGCATAAGTGGACTGCTGTAAAAAGAGTCGGTTCGGAAAACGTTGAACTGCAATGCCCAAAAAATAATTCAAAGGTCCTAGATCTTTCATCGCAAACTCACGAGATAACAAAGTAATAATCGATTTCCGGAGTGTGTTACTAGAGGCAGTGAGGATAATGTCGTCTATATATAAAAGAATTAAGCCATGTGCGAACCATTATGATATATGAAAAGTGAATTATCGCACCTTCTATGCACGAATCCAATGGTAGTAACAAAATCTGCGAACCGTTGATACCACGCCCGTGGGGCTTGCTTAAGACCATATAACGACTTCTGAAGGAGACATACGTGATTCGGAAATTTTGTATCACGAAATCCGAGGGACTGGTGCATATAAACTCTCTCTCGAAGGGAGCCATGCAAAAAAGCATTCTTAACGTCGAGCTGATGAATTGGCCAACACTTTGATAAAACTGTTAGAATTCAATATAACAACATGTTCTTAATGTTAACATAATCACTAAACCAATTTAGTAAGATTTATAGCAAGCGGAAGCATGATTTATTAAGAAAACAAGTGTATATATTTGACCAATATATTTGAATTCCAATTAGACATCAAGTCATGAAATATGCTTACAAAATAGAAGTAGTTTATAGGTTATACCTTCTGCAAGTTAGGAGGTATATGAGTGATGATGAAGATGATGAACAAGTGTGTAAAACTCAATCCTTTGATGCACCAACACCACCCTTTAAGTTAGTTAAGATTTAGACACTTAACTAACTAATTAACCAAGATCAAAACCCTTTTGTTTGCACCCAAAATTCTGATCAGCAGCAACAAGAAAGGTGATGATGAATGGAGCCTCAAAACTATGAAACCTCAAGAGATTATACCCCAAACTTATAACCAACACCTAGTACTTTTGTTAGGATTATTTGACACTTGAAAACTAGATTGCAAAGAAGAAAATGATCCTCCTTTTGACCCCTAAAATGCCACGGCATTCAGCAGCTCAGGAGACTGTTTTGTGCAGTTTATTTTGCTCTCTCACTTCATATGTTTGCATGTCTTGGTTAGCATTTAGTCAAGGAGCATGCTTATAGATACTAACAAAAGTATGGGCCATTCTCTAGCATGTTTCTTGAACTCCCAATGCCACTACAAGGATCATGTTATATAATATACATTTATATAAAACTGAATTTATAAAATTAGTTTTTTTATAAAACATGATTTTATAAAACACATATTATAAACTTGTATATTATTTGTTATGTATATTTTATAAAACAAATTTTATAAAATGTAACATAACTTAATTAATTATTTAACCTATAAATAATTAAATCCTTGTTTATATAAGTTATTCCATAACTTATATATAAACATATCAAGTAACATTATTTAAGAAACCTTTTCCTTAAAATTCAAGTGTCGCGTATTTAATCAATGATTCAATCGTTAAGATCAAATACTAATAAGGTGTTGGTAAGTTTGTTATTGGGTATGACCCAACTTGGATCATAACACATTAGCCGCATTACTTTAATATGTCTATCGGGCATACGAAATACCTACAATCTCCCACTTGCACGAGAAACATAAGAAATTAATGTAAGCGATTGATACCACCTAACGACCGTCCATCACCCCCAATATGTTATGACTTTGTGCCATTCAATAACATCATCCCTTTCGAGTTCCCATCTCGAATATGAATAGGTGAATCTTTCATTATATCCTTTCGTCCTAGATGTCATGTTAACTCCAAGAGATACATAGTGATCACTCTCTTATAGATTTAACTTTATCAGGCCTTAGACATCTGACTCTCAACGAATAAGAGGGACAAATTCCATCTTGACTACATACGTCCTAAATATGTACCTTGCATTATGCCTGAGCTCTTCCTTGTGAACTACCATATTTCAGAATAGCGAAGGAAAGAATCAAGGCACAATACTTGGTAAATATCCGAACCCAATATGTATCTCAGGTCAGAGGATACAATGATATTCGCCTTTACTCAAGATTACATGTAATCAACCACAAAGGCTCCATTTAGTGAATCTTGAGAGCGGGTCTTCCAATATTTGTATCTTACAAATATCTATGAACCTTGGTAGCAACCTTGCCCCACATTCAGTCCGTGAATGTATACCAATCCAAGTTCATAATAGTCTAAACCTCACACTTGCTCCCACAAATGTGATCGACTACGGAATTTAGAATAATTACTTATTCATGGATAAAATATGCAAAATAGGAACATAGCTCAAAATAAATTAATGCCATAATTATATTAATGAGTTTGAACAATTTCGTTCCGTTACAATACTTAAAATAAATCATGACCAATCACTAGAATATCGAAGCCCTAATGCACAAACATGTCCAGTATGTTTTGCTCCATGTAAGAGCTTCGTGAGAGGATCCGCTATATTAAGATCTGTGTGAACTTTGTGAATACATATCTTTCCCTTTTCAACTTCATCCCTTATGTAGTTGAACCTCCGCTCAATGTGATGGGTCTTTTGGTGAGCACGAGGTTCTTTAATTTGAGCAATCGCACCCTCGTTGTCACAAAAGATCTCAAGAGGTTCCTGAATGGAAGGGACTACTCCTAAGTCGTCGATGAATTTCTTCATCCATGCAGCTTCCTGAGCTGCCAATGATGCGGCAATGTACGCCGACTCTGTAGTGGATAAAGCAACAACATCCTGTTTCGAACTCTTCCAAGAGACCGCACCTCCATTTAATGTGAAGACATAACCGGATTGTGATCGAGAATCATCTCGATCAGTTTGGAAACTCGCGTCCACGTAACCTTTTACAGCGAATTCCTCCTCACCAGACCCATATATTAGAAACATATCCTTAGTCCTCCTAAGGTATTTCAATATACTTTTGACAGCAATCCAATGACTGTTTCCTGGGTTATTCTGGTATCTACTTGTCAGGCTGAGAGCGCATGACACATCCGGTCTAGTGCATATCATTGCATACATGATTGACCCAATAGCAAATGCGTATGGGACTTTCTTCATTCTCTCTTGTTCATCTTTCGTGGTGGGGCACTGAGATGAACTAAGGAGCGTTCCTCTTTAAATAGGTACCAAACCTTTCTTAGAGTTTTCCATCTTGAACCTTTTCAAGATATTTTCAATGTATGCACTTTGATTCAAACCTATCAATTTCTTGGATCTATCCCTATAGATCCCAATCCCCAAAACGTATTGTGCTTCTCCAAGATCCTTAATAGAGAAGCATTTACTTAGCCAAGTTTTAACACCTTCCATTGCCGGAATATCATTTCCAAATAACAATATATCATCCACATATAGTACAAGGAACATGATAGTGCTCCCACTAGCCTTCTTGTATACACAAGCTTCATCACCATTTTTAATGAAGCTAAATTTCTTGGCCTCCTCATTAAAATGATGATTCCACATTCTGGATGCTTGTTTCAATCCGTAGATTGATTTCTTTAACTTGCATACCTTATTAGGATATTTCGAATCCACAAAACCTTCAGGCTGAACCATATAGACATCTTCCTCAAGATGTCCATTTAGGAAAGCGGTCTTGATATCCATCTGCCATATTTCATAATCATAATGAGCAACAATGGCAAGTAATATCCTAATAGACTTCAGCATTGCCACAGGCGAAAAAGTTTCATCATAGTCAACCCCTTGAGTTTGAGTGAAACCTTTTGCTACAAGTCTAGCTTTATATGTATCCAAGTTTCCATGTATGTCGGTTTTCATTTTGAAAAGCCATTTACAATCAACTAGCCTAGAGCCAGGAGGTTGCGCAACAAGTTCCCAAAATTGGTTGTCATACATGGATTGCATCTCAGCGTTCATGGCTTCCTGCCATTTATCTTTATCAATCCTTGATAAAGCATCTTGGTAGTTGGTTGGTTCATCCAAATCAACCACATAGCAACCGTCCATGAGAAACCCATATCTCTCAGGAGGATTACTAATCCTACCAGATCTGCGAACGTCTTGTGTATTTTGATCATCCATTTGATCATTCTCAACATTTTCATGTTGAGTGCTAGTGTCAACCAATAGTGTATCATCTAATTTATCTTGAACCTCCTCAAGATCTACCTTCCTTTCACTATTACCTTCCATTAGGAACTTAGTTTCAAGGAATTCAGCCTTCCAAGCAACAAATACATTCTGCTCGGAAGGATTATAGAAATAATATCCCATATCATCCTTGGGATATCCTATGAAGATACACTTCGTGGATCGAGCATTCAACTTATTAGGGACGTAATGCTTAGGATAAGCTTCACATCCCCATACCTTTAAGTATGATAGAGATGGAGGTTTTCTGAACCACATCTCATGAGGAGTTCGTTCCACTTTCTTGGTTGGGGCCATATTTAAAATATGAGACGCGGAGCATAGACAATAACCCCAAAATGATAGAGGCAACGAGCTTCTAGCCATCATAGATCGAACCATATCCATTAGGGTTCGGTTCCTCCTCTCAGAAACTCCATTCAGTTGGGGTGTTCCAGGAGGAGTGAGTTGCGAGATAATCCCACAACTTCTAAGATGATCTTGGAAAGCATCGCTTAGGTATTCACCCCCTCTATCGGTACGAAGTACCTTGATTGTCTTATTGAGTTGATTTTGTACTTCGTTTTGATACTCTTTGAATGCTTCAAAAGTTTCGTCCTTATGTCCTAACAAGTAGACATATCCGAAACGACTGAAGTCATCAATGAAAGTAATGAAGTATCTTTCACTGTTCCTAGTCATGGACTTAAAGGGTCCACATACATCCGAATGTATTAATCCCAATAAGTCCTTAGCCCTTTCATAGGTCCCTTTGAAAGGTGCTTTAGTCATTTTGCCTTGTAAACAAGATTCACATACATCAAACGAGTCTAGTTCATTTGATTTCAAAAGGCCATTCTTTTGAAGTGTATGCAATCGATTCTTCTTTATGTGACCAAGGCGACAATGCCACAAGTAGGAATCACTCAAATCCCTTTTGAGTTTCTTGGTGTTCGTATGGAACAATGAGCTACTGCATGATGTGTCATTATGAACCAATTCATAAATATCATTCGAAGGCGAAGCCTTAAAATAGAACACATTATCTAAAGAAACATGGATATCATCATTAATGAAATTAAGATTAAAACCATATTGTTTCAAACGGGATACAGAAATAATGTTTCGAGATAAATCGGGTGTATACAAAACATTTTTCAAAATAAGCTCCAAACCACTTGGTAGCTTTAAAACAAAGTCTCCTTGAGCTTTCACTTGCACCCTTGCTCCATTTCCCATGAAGAGACTTGTCGTTCCCACTTCTTGATCACTTCTTTTGAACCCCTGCAAAGAATTGCAAATATGAGTTCCACATCCTGTGTCTAATACCCATGTATTAGAAGAAGTAATACTAAGCTCAATATATACCATATATACATTACCTGAGGTTTGCCCTGTATCCCTCTTTTCCTTCAACTCCTTAAGGTAGACCGGGCAGTTTCGTTTCCAATGACCCATTTCACCGCAACCGAAGCACGGATCTTCCTTGGGGTTAGCCTTTCCAGCAACCTTTTGCTTCTTGTTGTTGTTGGTTGGGGTAACCATCTTCCCCTTTCCCTTGCCCTTGCCTTGGTAGGCGGGTCCTTTCCTCTTAGCCGCCTTTGGCTTAGAAGTGTTATGGTTTTTGGACCCGCCTTCATTGATCGTAAACACGGGTGAAGCCCTTTTACCCATGCTTGCTTCTGCTGTCTTAAGCATGGCATGTAATTCGCCAATGCTTTTATCCCAACCATTCATGTTATAGTTTAACACGAATGTGTCAAACCTCTTTGACAATGAGTTAAGGATAAGGTCCGTGGCTAATTCATTAGACACGTTTCAATTTAGACGGTTTGCTCGATCAATAAGGCTTTTCATCTTAAGGACATAAGATGAAACAGATTGGGTGTCGTCCATCCGACATGCATGAAGCGCTCGGACCGTTTCAAAGTGCTCGACACGAGCTTGTTGATGGAACATCTCCTTCAACTGTGTGATCATGTCATATGCACTATGATGCTTGAAGTCCTTTTGGAGTTCGGGTATCGTAGTCCCAAGCATGAGGCAAGAGACTTGTAACGAATCGGTGCAATATTTCTCCCAATAAGCCATGGCTTCCGTATCATCCTCGTCCGGTTGATCGGGAATGGGGTCTTCCAACACATACGCCCTATCCTCTAGTTTGAGGACAATTCTTAGATTGCGGAACCAATCCATGAAGTTCGTATGGTTGAGTTTTTCCTTTTCGAGGATTGACCTCAACGATAGGTTGTTAAAGTTAATAGGTGCGTTAGGAATGTTGTTGTTGTTATTGGCGGCCATCTACAAAATTTAACAAAGTTGTTTAAGTATCAATTTTAATTTAACAATCAATACCCTTTAAATCCAATTGATATTTATTAAATTTTTGAATCCAACGGTAAACCAAATTTCAGTTAGGTGACCTTTATCCCGTCATTTGATTTAGTTAGGTAGTCATTATATGATAATTGCAATCCTTTTGCAACTTCTAAGTTATGGGATCATGCAATCCTTTTGCATGGCATATTATCCCATCAACGCCTATTTGTTCATCATGCTTCGGTGACCCTAAGTTCATGATTTCCAAATCAAGTCGTCCTACTTGTGTAAACGTGTAAACTTAACATACAAGTGGTTAGGTGACCTTTATCCCACAAGCATGTGAAATTTACCTTAATCATATTAGTTTGCTTACAACGGTTAGGTGACCTTTATCCCATTATGAGTTCCTTAATATTTTCAAGTGTCACACAAAAGGATGGCGTTTAACTTGTTTGCCTTGTCGATTAAGGGATTTTAAGTTTTCGTTAATTCTAGTTTAAGAAAACATTTATGCCATACACCAACATGCATTTAGTGTATGGTTCATTTGAAATCCATTTTCAAGTCTTGTAATTTTAGCCAATTACTTGATATAAACCATTTTATATATATGATCCTTATCATGTTCTTAATAACCGTTTATTAATGTCTTTTTAGCCGTTTTTAATTTAGCCATTTAAATTGACATTTTGCATGTCGTTAATAATTTAACCAATTAAATTGTAGTTATGCTTGTTGTTAACTTGAGTGATAACTTGTTGTAGTAACATACACAATCCACAATCATACAAGAAATATAACAACCACGCATGCAAACAAATGTGTTCACAATCAAGCCAATTTGGTGGACATTTGTTTAGCCGAAAACAAATGTCACCGGTTAAGGGTTAAAACACAAAGTAGAAGGTTTTAACCTCCCACTTAAACTTGCATCCAAATGCATCTTCATGTGTTCTTCAAGTCTTCATCATCTTCATCATTTTACAAAATATATCCTAATACATTTTGTCTAGAAAATGAAAATACAACCTAATCTATTTTACATGCCAAATATAAAATAAATTACATAACCAAATGAATATTATTACAAACCAATTGAATGAATAATTACAACCATATTGAAATTAACAAATCAACCAAACAAACATTCATTCAACCACAAGGTCTTGGCTATGATTGTGAACAACAACATATGAACAAATATGACCAATTTGCAAGTTCCAAACCCTCTTGGAACCTCCAAGAATTCGGCCACCTTATCAAACCCACCCAAACCCGAACATTTTTACATTCCATAATCATGCATGTGCATGGAATTCAAATATAGTGGGTTTAAAGACCATAAAAGAAGCATAATCCATAGACTTCGGCTCTAGATACCATTGTTGGAATTCAATATAACAACATGTTCTTAATGTTAACATAATCACTAAACCAATTTAGTAAGATTTATAGCAAGCAGAAGCATGATTTATTAAGAAAACAAGTGTATATATTTGACCAATATATTTGAATTCCAATTAGACATCAAGTCATGAAATATGCTTACAAAATAGAAGTAGTTTAGAGGTTATACCTTCTCCAAGTTAGGAGGTATACGAGTGATGATGAAGATGATGAACAAGTGTGTAAAACTCAATCCTTTGATGCACCAACACCACTCTTTAAGTTAGTTAAGATTTAGACACTTAACTAACTAATTAACCAAGATCAAAACCCTTTTGTTTGCACCCAAAATTCTGATCAGCAGCAACAAGAAAGGTGATGATGAATGGAGCCTCAAAACTATGAAATCTCAAGAGATTATACCCCAAACTTATAACCAACACCTAGTACTTTTGTTAGGATTATTTGACACTTGAAAACTAGCTTGCAAAGAAGAAAATGATCCTCCTTTTGACCCCTAAAATGCCACAGCATTCAGCAGCTCAGGAGACTGTTTTGTGCAGCTTATTTTGCTCTCTCACTTCATATGTTTGCATGTCTTGGTTAGCATTTAGTCAAGGAGCATGCTTATAGATACTAAAAAAAGTATGGGCCATTCTCTAGCATGTTTCTTGAACTCCCAATGCCACTACAAGGATCATGTTATACAATATACATTTATATAAAACTAAATTTATAAAATCAGTTTTTTTATAAAACATGATTTTATAAAACACATATTATAAACTTGTATATTATTTGTTATGTATATTTTATAAAACCAATTTTATAAAATGTAACATAACTTAATTAATTATTTAACCTATAAATAATTAAATCCTTGTTTATATAAGTTATTCCATAACTTATATATAAACATATCAAGTAACATTATTTAAGAAACCTTTTCCTTAAAATTCAAGTGTCGCGTATTTAATCAATGATTCAATCGTTAAGATCAAATACTAATAAGGTGTTGGTAAGTTTGTTATTGGGTATGACCCGACTTGGATCATAACACATTAGTCGCATTACTTTTATATGTCTATCGGGCATATAAAATACCTTCAAAAACAAGAGTGAGAACCGTGCGAATAGTAGCAGGTTTGACCACGGGGCTAAACGTCTCATAACAATCAACTCCGACCTGTTGTGACCTTCCATCACCAACCAAACGAGCCTTATATCGCTCAAAAGTACCGTCAGACTTATATTAATGCTTAAAAACCCACATAGAACGAATAATATGCATATCACTAGTTCGTAGAACTAAAACCCATGTCTTATTATCAATTAAAGCATTATACTCGTCAGTCATAGCTAGTTTCTAATTATGGTCAAGTAACGCATCTTTAGGATTACGCGGTATAGGAGATAGCTCGGTAGAAGTAGAAAGATTAAAAGGAATCTTGGGCTTAAAAATACCCGACATGCTACGAGTGTGAATTTGTCTAACCGGAGAAGTGTGATGAGAAGGTGGGTGGGCTCGGCTGGCTATCTGTGGGAAGTGTCGGTCCAGTTGGTAAAGTAGGTGATGAAACAGGAGAAGACTGGACCAAGGATGGTGTAGAAGGGCCAGGAGAGACAGTGGGAGATGTGGGCTCAGTTTGGTGTTGAGCTGACGGAGCTGACGGAGGAGATGTGAGCACAATAGTACTGGGTCGTAGGAATAGATGCGGGTCATCAGTAAAAGGAGAATAATACGTTGGTGAAGATTTATTAATTTTGGCGAACAGAAATTGTATTTCATCAAACATAACATGGCGTGCGATTATAATTTTGTTGGTTGTGAGATCATAACATGTATAACCTCGATGATTAGATGGATAACCAAGGAAGACACAAGGAGTGGAACGAGACTGAAGTTTATTTATAGTAGCGGAAGGTAGTAGAGGATAACATAAACATCCGAAAACACGAAGATGTTTATAAGCGGGGTAACGTTGGTAAAGAATTTGTATTGGGGTAGAATTGTGAAAAAGTTTATTGGGAATAATGTTTAATATATAGGTTGCCATTTGTAATAAATGGTGCCAAAAATTATGTGGTACAGAAGAGTGAGCAAGAAGTGTGTGCATGATATTGTTAATTGCATAAATTTTGCGTTCCGCTTTACCATTTTGAGAAGAAGTATATGGACATGAAAAGCGAAAAGTCATACCATTATTGGCACAAAAGGAATGAAAAGAGTTATTATTATATTCTTTGCCATTATCGCACTGAAAAGATTTAATGAGCATATTAAATTGTGTTTGTATATATTTGATATTTGGAGAAAGCAAGAAAAGTAGAGAAAACTTGTGATTTCTTTGAAAGTGGGTAAGTTCATAGAAAATTAGAGAAGTCGTCAAGAAAAAGTACATAAAACCGGTATCTGGCCGAACTTAAAATTGGGGATCACTATGAATAATGTCAAAAGGTAAGGAAGTAGAATTAATAGAATCAAGGAACGAAAATTTTATTTCTTTACCAAAAATGCAAGATTGACAAATAGATGTCTTATTATCCTTATGACAAGAAATAGAATGATTATTCTTAAGAAAAGATAAAATACGGTTGCCCGGATGTCCCAAACGATGATGCCACAAGTCTTGAGTGTCATACCCCCCAAATAAAGCCGGGGGTAAATATGACTTTTCCAATATCATGACACCGTTATATAAACGAGAACGACTCTAAATGAGACGTTTAACAAAATCAGTAATTCAATTGCAGTGGAAAACGAAATGTTTTACATGGTAAACCCAAATGTAATAAATGTTTAACAAATGCTAAAATATAAATAAATGTGGACTCCAATGCAACAGCAAGCAACATAGGGCAGCACATAAGATATTCTTCACCTGAGACAAACATGCTTAAAATGTCAACACAATGGTTGAGTGAACATCATAGGTTTAATAATTAATAATTTTAGACCACAAGATTTATTTCAAAACATCAAAATATCCGATATGCCATGAGTTATAATATCGAGCTAAACATTAACCCCTAACACTGTACGGGTGTCGGTAATTATTATGTACCCCCTTGAAAATCGGTCAATGGGTAGATGTAACATCCCGCGTTTTTCCATTAATTTATTTTAACGCCCATCTTTTTTTTTTATAATAACTTTCGTCATCTATATTCGTACAATTCGTTAACTAATGTTCTTGATAATTCCGTTATTCGATTATAACATCTCCCGTTTTTGTCGCGTATTTCAAAGTAATTCGTTTGGTTAATTCCCGCACCCGACTACAAACTTGAGGGACTAATATTGCCACTTGGGCAAATTTGGTTAACTAGTAACCCACCACCACCACCACTCATTTCATTCCATCATCTCCTCTCTTTTCTTACTTCCCTTTTTACTCTCAACTCACACAAATAAGGATTCATCATCCATTTCACATCTAGGGAGCTTACAACAAATCCGACAACATATTCGTGATCCTCTCTTCATCCTCTTCATTTTGGTACCAATTTCATCTCATTTGGGTAACATTTCTAAAACTCTAGATTTCATGTTCTTAGTATTTTTGACTAGAAATGGTGTTAATTAGTGTCTATGGCTCAAGTCTAACATGAATATGTGTTTAGTTTACTCGATTTGTTGTTTTGAGTAACTAGCTTGAATATGAAAAATGGGTGTGTTTAATCTTGAATTTTAGATGATTAAATGTTGTTTAAATCTTAAAGTTCATGTATTAAATGTGTTACTAGCATCATTAGCTTCATTTTGATGTGTAGGTTGATTTAGAAAAGCTTCATTTACAAAATGGTTGAATTCATGATTTTGGTTAGGGTTTGATGAACTTTAAAATGGAATTTTGATGAATTGAATGCTATGAGATGTTATTTGTAAGTGTTTAGTTGTATTGTATGTTTAATTACCTTCGAAACGGCATATCGTATGCGTAAATTGGATTCCCGAATCACCGTTTGCATTTTTTAGCTTGAAACGTTAAATAACGATCATTCGACGAGGATTTTGATTTTTGTAAATGATGTTTTTGGAAAATGAAATGTGTTTAGTTGTATTCCTCGTCAAATTACCTTTCCAACGATATAAGATACGTGTTTTGAATGTTTACGGTTCATAAGTTATATTTGTTTGAAGTTTGGTTTCTAGCATATACATGAAACAGCCCAGCATTTTTTTCAAGTGTTAAGCCGCGGAGCGGCTCCTCTAGCCACGGCGCGGCTTAAAGCGTGGAAAGTGGGCTGTCCAAAATTTCCAATTTTCGTAAAATTCTACCTATGCTACGCAACTCCGATTGACATGAAACTTGGCCAACATGCTTATATATGACTTCTAAGCTTAGAAAAATTGTCCGAGACCCGACCCGAAAACGTTGACTTTTCGTTGACTTTGACCAAAGTTTAACTTTTATTCAAACTTAACCAAACACTTATGCAATCGTTCTAATCTTATTTTATACTTGATTCTTGCATGAAACTTGACAACGTGATTCACATGCTATATATTCGAGTCGTAACGAGCTATAGGACTAATTGAACACATTTAGTCCGACCTTGTGTCTTACCTGGTAATTGATATAACTCACTTGTTTAGGTCAAGACAAAACAACTTTCATGCACATGTTTACTTTGTGAAGTACATTTATACCCGTGCACTCGAGGTGAGATCATAGTCCCATCTTTTCAACAACTTTTATACCTTTAAATCATGGGATGAGAAACATATACAGTTTTATACTACATACTTTTATACTTTGAACACAAGTACGAAGAAACAAACATTCCACAGTGAGTTTGAACAAAAATCCTCAATTTGATTATCATTAGTTACACTTGCCGGTGTAAGCGAGAACTTATGTTGTATGGCTATACGGGTTTGACAAACCCTCATTCGGACGGTTCGCTACCATTGTGCGGATGAAATATATTTTTGAGAAATAGTGTATATTCTAACACTATTGTGATGGGGTTCTATGGAAGGAAAGTTAAGTCTTGATAATTGGGTGCTCGCGAACATACTTTTGGAATGCAAACGATTTGGATAATCAATGTTATGGAAATACAAAATCTTGTGGTTCAAAAACAACGTTTACAAATACACCTATGATTTCACCAACGTTTTTCGTTGACAGTTTTCTATATGTTTTTCAGGTTCATACTTGGCTACTTGATACATGCTTTCGCACACTTTGATTACTTGCTTGGAGTCAAGCATACATGCATATGCTAGCGATAGCACTTTTGGATTTAACTTAAGCATACATACTTACGCTATTTATAGCAAACCGTGATGTTCAACTTATATTATGTCGCAAGTTGTTTCATTTATAATTTACTACTTTTGTAAAATTATCTTCTTGTCGAACTGTTTGGTAAACTAAACTTTGTAAATCTTGTATGTTTCAAACGAATGCGACATAATTTTGGTCAAATGCGTCTCATATAGGGACTATGACCACGTAACGGGACCTAAGTTAACGACGCCGTCAATGACGATTTTATCAGGTCGCTACAGATGGTATCAGAGCGTTGGTTGTAGGGAACTAGGATATGCATTAGTGTGTCTGACAGAGTCGTTAGGACGCATTAGTGAATCTAGACTACAACCGGATAGTTAACCATTGTATTCTAACTTGCATCTGCTATAGATAGCACTTACTTGACTACTTGTGCATGTATACTTGAATCATTATTAGGCAAACTTCTTAATGGCACCAAGCTTTCATCATACGAATCCGTATTCTGCCACTTTCTGGTAACACACGTAAATTCAAGATTCATACGCGTAAGGATAACGACGCTTTCATTCGTTGAACTAGTTTGGAAAATTCTGTTTTCCATGTTATTCGTCGTCGTCCCGGCTTACTATCCACAAGTGTTATAAAGTTACCACCACTACTTTAGATGAGTATCGTCATCACTATTTATCACTACGGTTACGTACTACTCGTTATCATAATTCGTTACTCTTTTCGTGCCTAAAGACATTATTGTTTGACTTGAACCGCATTGACGTGAACAATCATTTATACACTTCCCTCGGGAAACGCATCTTCAGAGTTGCACTAATTCTTTCGATTCGATACGAGTCACGTTAGAGACGTCGTTACACTTTGTTCATTTTAAATCTTCACGATTTCACGAACTTGAATCCATGGAGTGATGTGGGAATGGAGGTATGAGTTAGTGTAATATTATAACGACCCATCCTAATCCATAAGAATGAATACATTACATTTGGTTACATCGCGAGGTATTTGACCTCTATATGATACATTTTACAAACATTGCATTCGTTTTTAAAAAACAAACTTTCTTTGCATCGAAAGTTGACGGCATGCATACCATTTCATAATATATCCAACTATAATTGACTTAATAATAATCTTGATGAACTCAACGACTCGAATGCAACGTCTTTTGAAATATGTCATGAATGACTCCAAGTAATATATCTAAATGAGCAAATGCACAGCGGAAGATTTCTTTCATACCTAAGAATAAACATGCTTTAAAGTGTCAACTAAAAGGTTGGTGAGTTCATATGTTTATCATAAAACAATAAAATTCACCATTTTGATAGACCACAAGATTTAAATCCTGCATGGTACAAATGGGCCCGAATCCTATACCCACCTGTAATGTACATGCGATATCTTTTAAATACAGTACACCTTTCTCGTGTACGAAATCATCTTTCATAAATCTTAGTAACCGTATACATATCTCGTACACAAAAAAACATACACATAACCTGTGTATAAAATCATTCTCTCGATACATAACGTTCACTTTTCATTACTTTCATAGCTTGGCTTGGTAACCGACCTTAACATATAATGCGCATAATAATATCCCCAAAACAGAACATCTCGTCTGTATAATAATCATATAAACTTCGAAGTACTAAACACCACGCCCACTAGCCCTTCCGTCTAGTGAACATTCTGGGTGGGAGTGTTAAACCCGGTAGCTACCTTTAGGATTCGCGTCAATTAGGCGTGCTCTTATTCTCAAAATTAGTGATGTTCCCTAATTCTTAGGTTACCAAGCAATAATAATCAGGGGAAAAATATTCATATCAATTGTGGCAATTATCACGTCCACATAATTCAATGGTGGCAATTATTACGTCCACATAATTCATTCGAGGAATGTTTTGCTTGTGTCTATCTCGTCAAACATTTATAAAAGCATTTCATGTATTCGCAGTTCAAAATATATTTCAAAAGTATTTAATAAAGCAGTTGTAAAAGTAACGCATGTATTCTCAGTTCCAAAAATGTAAAGAGTAAAAGGGAATCAAATGAACTCACCATATTGTATTTTATTGTAAAAATACATATGACGACAATGGACAAGTGTAGGGTTGGCCTCGGATTCATGAACCTATTATTCAATCATGTATATTAATACATGTAATGGTAATCGAATATATATATATATATATATATATATATATATATATATATATATATATATATATATATATATATATATATATTATTAGTGATTTTACTTGTTTTTTTTATATCATGTGTTTTATTAATTACTTATTTAGATATATTTATCTTTATGTAGATAATTAACATTTATTACAAAAGTATTAATATGGTTAGGTTTTATGTCATAAATATATTTTTATATAGAAAATCTTCACTTGATATATTAATAGTACTAATAATAATAATGATAAAAATAATACTAATTATGATAAAAATTATGGTAATTCTAATAATAATAAAAATGATAATTTTAATATTAATGATAAAGATAGTACTAATAATAATAATGTTTGTAATGATAATACTAATAACGTTTATTGATGATACTAATAATTATGATATAATTTTGTTAATAATAATAAATAATCTAGCAATAATAACAATAACAATAACAATAATAATAATAATAATAATAATAATAATAATAATAATAATAATAATAATAATAATAATAATAATAATAATAATAATAATAATAATTTTAATGAAAATACTACCTCAATAGAAGTAGCCCTAAAAAAATGCCCAAGTCCGGGTTTGAACCCGCGGCGTCCCGCTAACCCGATAATTGTTTTCTTCTTCTTCTTCCTTAAAACTAAATCAATCTATTCATCATCATCTTCTTAAAATCATTAACAATATACATCGAATTTCCTAATCATAATCATAATCAGATTATCATCATCATTTTACAACGTCCACCATCATTCATACCCAAATCGTCTTCATGTACATCAACGATTCCTTCATGTACTCGTCATCATCTTCTCGTTCACCATGGTTATTTCGTGACTCACTCTCATCATCTTAATCTAATATTTAACATCATCACTTCATCCTTATCTTAATCTAATCATCATTATTGTGATCATATACATACATATCATCCATCAATATCATCATGATCTTCCTCTCCTCTAAAAAAAATAAATGAATATATTTGAATTGCATCAACAGTTTTTTTATAATTTCATGTTCTGACCCAGTTTAGATTTGGCCCAACATAGAGTACCCAGCCTAAATAGTAGAAGCTTATTAGCCTGTTCGCATAACAAAGGTTTCGGCTCAACAAGAGCAAATATAGCAGCCCAACTTGTAACACAATTTTCGGCCTAACTTTTAGTTTAATGAATACCACGTGATTCACAACTGGAACAGAAATATAAAGTAGCATTCTTGATCGAATAGTAGTCATTATCACTTCCTGAACCGAAAATAACAAGTGGGGTTTTCGGTTTATTTTATACTCATTTAACTAAAAATGTCATTATCATCTTTCTCTTTTCTTCTATACTAATTAGTGTCTTGCGGTTTATATAGAAACAGAAAAATGGTGTAGCACAAGCAAAACACGATGATAGTGGTGAAAGGAAGAATAGAGAAGAAGAACAAGTGGGTTTGTTGGGTTGGTTTGTCATCGAGAAAAAAATAGTAATTGTAAGCTGAAAGAAAAATCCTAGTAGGTGGTTTAATGGTGGTATTGACTATGGTGGTTGATCGAAATAGATGCAGGAGATAGACAGGCTACAACGATGCTATGGTGGTTGTAATGATTTAAAACGGAAAGAAAAATATCGCGGCTGTAAGAGAGAAAAAAAAATTAAATAAATAAAGTGCAGCAGGGATGTTTCCGTAATAGTGAGGTGGTGGTGATCAATATACAGTAACTGTAGCGAGGAATATAGCAGTAGTAGGAAATAGTTTTTGATGTTTGATGGTGATAATCGTTTGTTGCAGGTTCTTCGCGTTTCAAAACAGAAAAAGAAGTAAAAAAAATAATTAAAGGAGAGAGTGGCAGTTTATGGTTAAGGTGATTCAAAGTGGTGATCTCGTGGTGTTTGAAATGGTGGCAGTTTTATGGTAGCCGGATGGTGGTTCAATTGATGTTGGATGGAGTGGTTATGGTGGTGAGTTGTTGTGGGTTCATAATGAAGAAAGTGAAGAAAGGTGATGGAATTAAGGTGATAAGTGATGATGGTCTCACGGTGGGAAGATGGTGGCGGTGGACAGTGGTCATATCCGGTGGTAATGGTGCTTGGTGATGAATCAAGATAGATAGATGGGGTGATATCTCAATCCATATGCATGTTTATATATTATATATATATATATATAATATATAGATATATATATGAGATTCCATTTAGTGGAGAAAAACCAAAAACTAAAACAGTAACGAATAGTGAGTTAATAGTATAGCAGCCTATTATTTGGCATATACTTATCGACAGTTTTACCCGGATGGCTATATCGTGTCCATTGTTAAACAGTTAATGTATAAAAGTGTCCCTAAAAATCTCAAATATTTTAGATTAAACATATTTAATTATTTCACTCATTACCTGTTTGAAAACTGATAAAAAAGGTTCAAAAATTATTTATTTTCTGTTCCGATTTATATGTACGGAGTACTAATATTTAAACTTAAAAAGGTAAAAATACATTTAACAAATCTAAAATCTTTGTAATCGATTTACAGTTCAACTTTTATCTTAATCCATCATAAACTTATATTAAATCTATATGAACGCTAACGAAATGTCAACCGAGTATTACTAACGTTTACTAATTAAGCTCGAAATCATTTATATTCCCTTTCTATATATAAACAGTTTTAAAATAGCAAAGTTAATTACTAAAACAAATATATTATATATTTTTAAACAAATAGATTTAATATAACTTTATATATTTACAAATAATATTTATATACATATTTATATATATCTATATGTTCCATAGTTTCCATTAATAGCATTTTATTTTATTTATTTTACAATATAAATCCTAATAATCATATTATATAATATTCTAAATTATATTTCAAATTATAAATACCTATTTAAATATATATGTTATCTATTTACAAATAGTTGTTCGTGAATCGTCGGAAATGGTCGAAAGTCAAACGAATATATGAAACAGTTCAAAATATTTGTGACTCAACATTACAGACTTTGCTTATCGTGTCGAAATCATATAAAGATTAAGTTTAAATTTGGTCGAAAATTCCCGGGTCGTCACAGTACCTACCCGTTAAAGAAATTTCGTCCCGAAATTTGATTGGGATGGTCATGGTTGGTAATAAGTATGTTTTCATGACGAAAATGAGTTGATAAATAGAGTTTCATCATCATTGAGTAACATGGATAAAAAAATTCGATTATTTGAAGCGTCCGAGGCCAACCCTGCATTGTTCTGTTGTTTAATGTCGTCATATGTATTTTTACTACAAAATACAGTATGGTGAGTTCATTTACTCCCTTTTACTCATTTCATTTTTGGGCTGAAAATACATGCAATGCTTTAATAACTGTTTTGCAATATTTATATGCGTGAGTTTCATTAATCCCCTTTTAAATGCTTTTGCAATATATATTTTTGGGACTGAGAATACATGCGCTGCTTTTATAAATGCTCTACGAAATAGACACAAGTAATCGAAACTACATTCTATGGTTGGATTATCTAATCGAATATGCCCTTTTTATTAAGTATGGTAATCTAAGAATTAGGGAACAGACACCCTAATTGACGCGAACTCTAAAGATAGATCTATCGGGCCCAACAAGCCCCATTCAAAGTACCGGATGCTTTAGTACTTCAAAATTTATATCATGTCCGAAGGAGGATCCCAGAATGATGGGGATATTCTTATATGCATATTGTGAATGTCGGTTACCAGGTGTTCAATCCATATGAATGATATTTTTGTCTCTATGCATGGGACGTATGTTATTGAGAAATGGATATATGAAAGCTTGTGGTCTATTAAAATTATGAAATAAGTATTTATCTTAAACTAATGAACTCACCAACCTTTTGGTTGACACTTTAAAGCATGTTTATTCTCAGGTATGAAAGAAATCTTCCACTGTGCATTTGCTCATTTTAAAGATATTGCTTGGAGTCATTCATGGCATATTTCAAAAGACGTTGCATTCGAGTCGTTGAGTTCATTAAGATTATTATTAAGTCAATTATAATTAGATATATTATGAAATGGTATGCATGCCGTCAATTTTCGTTGTAATGAAAGATTGTATTTTCAAAAACGAATTCAATGTTTGTAAAATGTATCATATAGAGGTCAAGTACCTCGCGATGTAATCAACTGTTGTGAATTGTTTATAATCGATATGGATTTCATCCGGATGGATTAGGACGGGTCTTCACAGTTGGTATCAGAGCGGTGGTCTTAGTGAACCAGGTCTGCATTAGTGTGTCTAACTGATAAGTCGTTAGGATGCTTTAGTGAGTCTGGACTTCGACCGTGTCTGCATGTCAAAAGTTTTGCTTATCATTTCGTGTCAACAATTACCTACTTATCATCCTTAGGAAATTACCTGCTTATCATTCCTAGTCTAGACACATCTTGCTGCATTGATTGCATGAATAGTGTATAGACAAATTCATATCTTAGCGTATGCTAATTCATATCTTAGCATATCTGTTACTGTCAACTTTGCCTAACATATTTCGTAGATTCCTCCGTAACTTATTATTGCAGGGTACTAATCTACATCTTATAATCTATTTCTTATCAAAAATCCTTCATCTGATCGTACGAGATGGATCTCTCAACCAATTCGAGTCCCTCAGATTTCGATAACTATCCCGATAGTTATTCCGACAGCTATTCTGACATAGATATTCACCTAAGCTTCGAAAGCAGTGTCACCAGAATGAATCAACCAATCATCCATCCCCAATTCATCTGATGAGTTCGTAGTTGGCGTAATCAATGGAGACGCGAAGAAGGTGATCCTTTCCATCAACCAAATTCACCTCTTGGCAAAGAACCCGAAGCACTTATCGGTGAACCAGTCCGAAATATCATTTTCACCCTCATTTCCCGAATACCTATCATGATTACATAATATCTCAGATTCTAAACCTTATTCATCCGCTCGTTCCGACCGACAATCACTCCGGAATAATGGAAGAAGTCAACGAACTTCGCGCTCGAGTAATCAATTTGGAGAGTATGGTGCAAAATGTACCAGCTTCAGCAACATTACCAGCACCAACAGTACCACCAATAACAACATCCACATCCCAAGCCTCAATTTCACAATCTGTCCCACGAACATCAACATCATACACACCATAGATACCAAGGAGTATCAACAGAAATTAACGATGAAGTATTGATCCATAACTTCATTAACATTCTGCGAAGAATATGTGAATCCTAATAGTTTTAAAGATTACTTATTCTAGCTCAAACCGAAAATCAAATGAGTCTAATATTATATTGACTCATTAAATCCATGATTACATCTGAAGAAAATATATATGTATATATATATATATATATATATATATATATATATATATATATATATATATATATATATATATATATATATATATATATATATATATTTTTAAAAAGATTGTAATTATAAATTCTTTTGTACAAACTATTAATGGTGAAAATATTTTAACGGGTAGGTAATACCCGAGGAATATTTAGATTGCACATTAATCAGTTACACGGTACATTCTGCGAATCTGATTCAACAGTCATTTCCTATCCTACTTTCATCCACAGATATATGAATCCGTTCACCACAGAATAACCATTTCCATTCAAATTTCATATTTAGATTTTGACCTATCAGAATCTAACAAGTGGCATAATGAAGAAAACATTTGACGGAATAAAATTTGTTAGAAACAAACAAATTAACTATAAGAAAATTTGTTAAGAATCCACGCTAACAAAATCCTAGCTAACTGTTCCTAGCTAACTGTGGACTAATCAGTTGAGGACTACCAGCAGTGGACAATTAAAATGAATTAAAATATTGATTATAACATATGAAACTAAACAATCCTTCAAGTTTGCCACTTGATTTCATCTTAAACCTCGTTTGTATTTTAATGATTACAATCTGCGTTCAAACTTTTCATGATTTTTATAAACACCTCAATCGAGAGGATGATCCAACTACACGCAACTGTGTCAGATCCTTTAGCATTGTTATTACCGAAAATAACTTTGCAATCTCTTTCCAAATTAGCCAATTTTGTCACAGCTTTAACAAGTCAACTTCGACTTCTCATCCGGATTGGTCTTATTATAACCTTGATATATAAGTTACCTTTCGTCATCGTTACCGGGGAACCGTTTATATTCCTCCACATTAGTAGCAAACTTACCAGCAACCTCGTTACTTCTTGACTTAAATCTCTATGATAAATCATTGTATTTATTCATTGAAACCCTATCATATACTCATCCGCATCTTGTAACAAGAACTGACATACCAATTACTGGGAATCAGCAATCAGTACTTTGAAAACTCACTGCATATCTACATCAATAGTTATATGTATAACATTCATCTCTTAGAATTATGAACTTTCATTATGAAATTCTGAAAAGCACTCAGTCTACAAATCAATACTCTAAATGTTGAAAAAGCTGAATGAAGCAGCAGAAACCGTAGACAACCGTAAACGACCTCAATAGCCGAAAGTTGATGATAAAGAATTATATGTTGGCAAAGCTCAGAAAGAGTTTGAAACTGAAAAAAAAAAACTAATTGAGCAAACTACGAAGGAGTCTCTGAAGAAATCACAAGGACTAAACTTGTACATTAAGAATCCTGATGATTCTGTTTCTGATGAAATCTTTAGCGAATATCTTACTCCTGACTCTAAATTCTTGCAGACAAATTTTCTTCATCAACCTTCAAACTTAGAAATTCCAAAATATCATCATAAATATCTTCGATATTTCTGAGGATAGTTTCATAAAGATTCTTGTCCAAAATTATTTATTTCTTCCTGTTATCTATATTACATTATAAAGGAAACTACTTTAGTTTCTAAATTTCTTTAAAATTCGAGTTTGAATTATGAATGAATTTATTCATCACAATTTAATTCAAAAATTCCAAGAGATCATCGTATTTTTCGTTATAAATATCCTCCATATTTCTGAAGATATTTTCATAACTATTCTTATCTGAAATCATTAATCACTTCGTGCTATCAGTGTTACATCATATAGAAACTGTTAGTTTCTATATTCTGTAAACTTTCGAGCTTAAAATATGAATGTTATTGAAGTAATGTTAGGAACTGATGCATGAGTTAGTATAATATAATGACACTTGATCAACGTGATTATATTACAGTAAGTCATGCTGAGTTTCTAAATGGAACATGATGATTCACAGATTATAACATCATCATGTGCCATGTTACATAACTCTTTCATTCTGCTTAACTTATGAACATATCAAGAAAATATATTCTTGATAGTTCTATTCTCAGTGATTCAGGTAATTTGACAAAACAAATCGTACTACTGCCTTTCCTTTCTACCTTGTATAATATGATAATTCGAAACTCCATACCTATGCATTCTGGACCATTACTTGCGAAAAGTAAACAAAAGCATGAAGCTCCGAAATAGAAAGAGGGTATGAATCGCAGCAATTAAGGGAGCGCATTAACTGTGGATGACATTAATTATAGGAGACAGAAGCAGGGACATTGAAATATAAGGGAAGATATAAAATCCAACAACAACGTAGAAACTACAAACCGTGTATATCAATGTTTATCGCAACATAAAGACACGGGAGAATTAAAAACACTATAACCCCAAGTGCGAAGTAGAAGAAAGCAGATTCCTCCGGTGGAAGTTGGAAAAGGAGAATGATTATTGCAAAAGTAAAGATAAGGACAAGGATCAGAACTGGATTAAGCATTTTCATTTTTTGTGGATGTACGAACTAAGAAAGAAAATATAGGAATGGTTGGAATAATGGAACGGAAAAGGTAAATTTATAATAGAAATATCAGGCATAGTAATTGAGGCAGATCATCGTATTTAATTATAGAGATCTTAATTTCCTTATTCACCAAAGTCTCAAATCTTTTAGATCTCGAAGATTTTCTTTAAGTCCCTTGAATTTCAGAATTCTACCAAGACAACGTCAAAAGCTAAGACGCACCTTATTTTCTAAATTCCACTGTGACTACGTCAAAAGTTAAATCTCTATCTAAAACTATTGTGACAGCTTCATTCGTACGCTTCCCCTAATCGAATCATTTTATCTATATTAGGCAATAATGATAAAATTCTATTCATCAACTCATATTTGTTATGAAAACATTTTTATTGTTAACCATGACCACCTCACTCAAATTTCGGGACGAAATTTCTATAACGGGTAGGTACTGTGATGACCCGAGAATTTTCGACCAAATTTAAACTTAATCTTTATATGTTTCCGACACGATAAGCAAAGCATGTAATGTTGAGCCTAGAAAAATTTAGAAACGATGTTCATATATTCAATTACCCTTTGACTGTACCTACGATTCACGAACTTTTAACTGTAAACAGAAATGCATATATAAATAATTATATATGAAAATAATTATATAAATAAGTTAAGTATATTAATGAACTTTTATGCGATTTAGTCCTTATGAAAGATAATTTAAAATAACTAAAACTTGATAGGTTAAATATATAGAGTATAATGAATATAAATGATTTCGATCATAATTTGTCATCGTTAGCAAAATATTAAATGTATAATATTATACTTTGAGTTTACTTGTTTCGATATATATAATTACCATATTTATGTAAGTAATAAAACTTGATATTTAAAACCTAAGTGTATATATAGCAGTTTGAATTTCTATACATAACTAATAATATGTAAATGCAAATAAAATATATATATATATATATATATATATATATATATATATATATATATATATATATATATATATATATATAGTTATTAATAGTATTACTTTCTTTATGAATAAAGATAAATGTTATCATTATTAGTGTCATTATAAATTTAATTATTATTAGGGTTATTAAAAGTATTATTGACTTGATTACTAAAATTATCATTTTATTATTGTCATTATTTTTATTAGTATTATTATGATCTTAATACCATTAATATTATTATTTTCTATATTATTATTATTATTATTATTATTATTATTATTATTATTATAATTATTAGTATTATTAATAATTAATACACTTATTTATTTATTAATACTAATATATCAGATATAAAGCTAGATTCTGTATATCAAACACGATCTGCATTATTATCCTTGTCCAAATTTGTTAGCAATCAAACTCAACAAATCTAATACAACCAAGAAGCAGTTGAACGTCCCAATCTTATGTTTACTTTTTATTTATTTATTTATTTTCCTTTTTCTTTGATTAACTTCCCGTCGACTACAATCTTCCAATAAATTGACCAAATTCATGAATTAATACAACTCATCTTCTCACTTCTTGTTCTTCTTTAAACAAACATCACCACCACCATCACCGGAGTCACCATACACCCTCATTACATGACCACCGTACAACCCTCCTAAACCACCACCGTGAACCAAGAGCAACCTCCACAAACCACCAATAAATCACCACTCAATTATGCATCACCTTCTAATACCACAGCTCAACCACCTTAAAACCGTCATGTTCTCTCTCTTCTCTCTCTCCCATTCTTCTTCATCAACACACCATCACTCGCTATAATTTTCGGTTTTAATTCGAAGACATGTAACAATTACCATCTCCTTCACCGTCTCTCTCTCTTTTTCTCACTACAACCTTGAAAACTATTACCATCATAAACCACCATATACCATGATCAAACTACCTGTTATTACCACTACTTAAGAGACTGTTTCTGTTTCCTTAGTAACCACCAATGGCCACCAACTAGCCACCCCATTCACCACCCCTACTTGTCTCTTCCTTCTGCAATCGTAACGTCACCACCAACTGCACTATTTCCTACTGCTACAACTGCGTTTTATAGTAGAGAACCAAACCTAACTGCTGCTATGATCCTTTCTAGAAATCCAGGACTGTTACTGCTACTGGTTTTCTGTTTTCATTCACGTTGAAACTATCACAAAAGCACTATAGTGTTGACTGCTTTTAAGTAAAACAAATGTCGATTTGTGTTGCTGTGGGTTATTTTATTTACGTACTAAACATGGTGGGCCGATGGGAATCATGTCCACTCAATAAGGTTATTTCATTAATTGATATATTAGTAAAGTATTTATACTTAATTAGGTATTATAAAAAAAAAAAAAAAAAAGAGGGGCCGGTAATGTATACTGAAAATGGAATTATGAAAAATGATAGCTCATGAATAAAGTTTGCTAAATGATTAAATGGTGATGTCTTAAAGGATTAAGACAGATAATGAAAGAGGAAGAATGGGGTGATAGAAGGAATAGGTTAAATAAATTTAAGTTAGTAACTTAAACAGAAAAGAAGAAATGGAAGGGTGGTTTGGAGTCTGAGTGTTGAACAGCAGGTTATGAGTTCGAAACTAGGGATCAGCATATATTTTTTTTCCCTTCAACAAAAGATGTCTTAAGAGTTTGGATTGGACTACAAATACTCTGTTGGGCCGTTTATAATTAAATGAGTTTAATTGATGGGCAGAGATTTAATCAAATGTTGGGCCACATTTCTATTTATAGTGTTGGGCCGGATTAGGATGCTTGTAACTAGTCTGACAGCCAATTGCAATAAGATATTGAAACAGATAGAATTCAGAGTTATATATAATTAGAAGTTGATTTAAATCAGAAAAACAAGAATAACTGGATGGTTTATTGAGTGTTTGGATGAGCGAAAGGTGTCGGGTTCGAGTCTTGCAGCGGACATTCTTTTTAAAAAGTGCTTTATGAGGTAGGTTACTCTTATTTATTATTATTATTATTATTATTAGTACCAATATTATCTATATCATTATTATTACAAATAATTACGTTTATAAAAATAAAAGTTTTAAAGATATTATTAAGGTTATATGTATGTTTTAAATCAATTTACCATAATTCATATAAATATCCATATATAATAAGTTAGGATTTTTATTAAAATACTAATCAAATATATATATAACTATATTAATACTAAACATTTTGAACATATACACAAATTAAATATATATAATATATAATATAATATATAAACTTATGCAGTTACGATTATACATTTAATAAATATATAATATAACTACATTATTAATTATTAATGTAACCTATAATTAATATAACAATTATATCACTAATAATAATACATAAACTTATTCGACTACTATTATAATGTGATATAGGTTCGTGAATCCGAGGCCAACCCTGCATTGTTCTGTTGTTTAATGTCGTCATATGTATTTTTACTACAAAATACAGTATGGTGAGTTCATTTACTCCCTTTTACTCATTTCATTTTTGGGCTGAGAATACATGCAATTCTTTAATAACTGTTTTGCAATATTTATATGCGTGAGTTTCATTAATCCCCTTTTAAATGCTTTTGCAATATATATTTTTGGGACTGAGAATACATGCGCTGCTTTTATAAATGCTCTACGAAATAGACACAAGTAATCGAAACTACATTCTATGGTTGGATTATCTAATCGAATATGCCCTTTTTATTAAGTCTGGTAATCTAAGAATTAGGGAACAGACACCCTAATTGACGCAAACTCTAAAGATAGATCTATCGGGCCCAACAAGCCCCATCCAAAGTACCGGATGCTTTAGTACTTCGAAATTTATATCATGTCCGAAGGAGGATCCTGAAATGATGGGGATATTCTTATATGCATATTGTGAATGTCGGTTACCAGTTGTTCAATCCATATGAATGATATTTTTGTCTCTATGCATGGGACGTATGTTATTGAGAAATGGATATATGAAAGCTTGTGGTCTATTAAAATTATGAAATAATTATTTATCTTAAACTAATGAACTCACCAACCTTTTGGTTGACACTTTAAAGCATGTTTATTCTCAGGTATGAAAGAAATCTTCCACTGTGCATTTGCTCATTTTAAAGATATTGCTTGGAGTCATTCATGGCATATTTCAAAAGACGTTGCATTCGAGTCGTTGAGTTCATTAAGATTATTATTAAGTCAATTATAATTAGATATATTATGAAATGGTATGCATGCCGTCAATTTTCGTTGTAATGAAAGATTGTCTTTTCAAAAACGAATGCAATGTTTGTAAAATGTATCATATAGAGGTCAAGTACCTCGCGATGTAATCAACTGTTGTGAATTGTTTATAATCGATATGGATTTCGTCCGGATAGATTAGGACGGGTCTTCACAGTTGGTATCAGAGCGGTGGTCTTAGCGAACCAGGTCTGCATTAGTGTGTCTAACTGATAGGTCGTTAGGATGCTTTAGTGAGTCTGGACTTCGACCGTGTCTGCATGTCAAAAGTTTTGCTTATCATTTCGTGTCAAAAATTACCTACTTATCATCCTTAGGAAATTACCTGCTTATCATTCCTAGTCTAGACACATCTTGCTGCATTGATTGCATGAATAGTGTATAGACAAATTCATATCTTAGCGTATGCTAATTCATATCTTAGCATATCTGTTACTGTCAACTTTGCCTAACATATTCCGTAGATTCCTCCGTAACTTATTATTGCCGGGTACTAATCTACATCTTATAATCTATTTCTTATCAAAAATCCTTCATCTGATCGTACGAGATGGATCTCTCAACCAATTCGAGTCCCTCAGATTTCGATAACTATCCCGATAGTTATTTCGACAGCTATTCTGACATAGATATTCACCTAAGCTTCGAAAGCAGTGTCACCAGAATGAATCAACCAATCATCCATCCCCAATTCATCTGATGAGTTCGTAGTTGGCTTAATCAATGGAGACGCGAAGAAGGTGATCCTTTCCATCAACCAAATTCACCTCTTGGCAAAGAACCCGAAGCACTTATCGGTGAACCAGTCCGAAATATCATTTTCACCCTCATTTCCCGAATACCTATCATGATTACATAATATCTCAGATTCTAAACCTTATTCATCCGCTCGTTCCGACCGACAATCACTCCGGAATAATGGAAGAAGTCAACGAACTTCGCGCTCGAGTAATCAATTTGGAGAGTATGGTGCAAAATGTACCAGCTTTAGCAACATTACCAGCACCAACAGTACCACCAATAACAACATCCACATCCCAAGCCTCAATTTCACAATCTGTCCCACGAACATCAACATCATACACACCATAGATACCAAGGAGTATCAACAGAAATTAACGATGAAGTATTGATCCATAACTTCATTAACATTCTGCGAAGAATATGTGAATCCTAATAGTTTTAAAGATTACTTATTCTAGCTCAAACCGAAAATCAAATGAGTCTAATATTATATTGACTCATTAATTCCATGATTACATCTGAAGAAAATATATATGTATATATATATATATATATATATATATATATATATATATATATATATATATATATATATATATATATATATATATATATATATATATATATATATATATATATATATATTTAAAAAGATTGTAATTATAAATTCTTTTGTACAAACTATTAATGGTGAAAATATTTTAACGGGTAGGTAATACCCGAGGAATATTTAGATTGCACATTAATCAGTTACACGGTACATTATGCGAATCTGATTCAACAGTCATTTCCTATCCTACTTTCATCCACAGATATATGAATCCGTTCACCACAGAATAACTATTTTCATTCAATTTTCATATTTGGATTTTGACCTATCAGAATCTAACAAGTGGCATAATGAAGAAAACATTTGACGGAATAAAATTTGTTAGAAACAAACAAATTAACTATAAGAAAATTTGTTAAGAATCCACGCTAACAAAATCCTAGCTAACTGTTCCTAGCTAACTGTGGACTAATCAGTTGAGGACTACCAGCAGTGGACAATTAAAATGAATTAAAATATTGATTATAACATATGAAACTAAACAATCCTTCAAGTTTGCCACTTAATTTCATCTTAAACCTCGTTTGTATTTTAACGATTACAATCTGCGTTCAAACTTTTCATGATTTTTGTAAACACCTCAATCGAGAGGATGATCCAACTACACGCATCTGTGTCAGATCCTTTAGCATTGTTATTACCGAAAATAACTTTGCAATCTCTTTCCAAATTAGCCAATTTTGTCACAGCTTCAACAAGTCAACTTCGACTTCTCATCCGGATTGGTCTTATTATAACCTTGATATATAAGTTACCTTTCGTCATCGTTACCGGGGAACCGTTTATATTCCTCCACATTAGCAGTAAACTTACCAGCAACCTCGTTACTTCTTGACTTAAATCTCTATGATAAATCATTGTATTTATTCATTGAAACCCTATCATATACTCATCCACATCTTGTAACAAGAACTGACATACCAGTTACTGGGAATCAGCAATCAGTACTTTGAAAACTCACTGCATATCTACATCAATAGTTATATGTATAACATTCATCTCTTAGAATTATGAACTTTCATTATGAAATTCTGAAAAGCACTCAGTCTACAAATCAATACTCTAAATGTTGAAAAAGCTGAATGAAGCAGCAGAAACCGTAGACAACCGTAAACGACCTCAATAGCCAAAAGTTGATGATAAAGAATTATATGTTGGCAAAGCTCAGAAAGAGTTTGAAACTGAAAAAAAAAAAAAACTAATTGAGCAAACTACGAAGGAGTCTCTGAAGAAATCACAAGGACTAAACTTGTACATTAAGAATCCTGATGATTCTATTTCTGATGAAATCTTTAGCGAATATCTTACTCCTGACTCTAAATTCTTGCAGACAAATTTTCTTCATCAACCTTCAAACTTAGAAATTCCAAAATATCATCATAAATATCTTCGATATTTCTGAGGATAGTTTCATAAAGATTCTTGTCCAAAATTATTTATTTCTTCCTGTTATCTATATTACATTATAAAGGAAACTACTTTAGTTTCTAAATTTCTTTAAAATTCGAGTTTGAATTATGAATGAATTTATTCATCACAATTTGATTCAAAAATTCCAAGATATCATCGTATTTTTCGTTATAAATATCCTCCATATTTCTGAAGATATTTTCATAACTATTCTTATCTGAAATCATTAATCACTTCGTGCTATCAGTGTTACATCATATAGAAATTGTTAGTTTCTATATTCTGTAAACTTTCGAGCTTAAAATATGAATGTTATTGAAGTAATGTTAGGAACTGATGCATGAGTTAGTATAATATAATGACACTTGATCAACGTGATTATATTATAGTAAGTCATGCTGAGTTTCTAAATGGAACATGATGATTCACAGATTATAACATCATCATGTGCCATGTTACATAACTCTTTCATTCTGCTTAACTTCTGAACATATCAAGAAAATATATTCTTGATAGTTCTATTCTCAGTGATTCAGGTAATTTGACAAAACAAATCGTACTACTACCTTTCCTTTCTACCTTGTATAATATGATAATTCGAAACTCCATACCTATGCATTCTGGACCATTACTTGCGAAAAGTAAACAAAAGCATTAAGCTCCGAAATAGAAAGAGGGTATGAATCGCAGCAATTAAGAGAGCGCATTAACTGTGGATGACAATAATTATAGGAGACAGAAGCAGGGACATTGAAATATAAGGGAAGATATAAAATCCAACAACAACGTAGAAACTACAAACCGTGTATATCAATGTTTATCGCAACATAAAGACACGGGAGAATTAAAAACACTATAACCCCAAGTGCGAAGTAGAAGAAAGCAGATTCCTCCGGTGGAAGTTGGAAAAGGAGAATGATTATTGCAAAAGTAAAGATAAGGACAAGGATCAGAACTGGATTAAGCATTTTCATTTTTTGTGGATGTACGAACTAAGAAAGAAAATATAGGAATGGTTGGAATAATGGAAAGGAAAAGGTAAATTTATAATGGAAATATCAGACATAGTAATTGAGGCAGATCATCGTATTTAATTATAGAGATCTTAATTTCCTTATTCACCAAAGTCTCAAATCTTTTAGATCTCGAAGATTTTCTTTAAGTCCTTTGAATTTCGGAATTCTACCAAGACAACGTGAAAAGCTAAGACGCACCTTATTTTCTAAATTCCACTGTGACTACGTCAAAAGTTAAATCTCTATCTAAAACTATTGTGACAGCTTCATTCGTACGCTTCCCCTAATCGAATCATTTTATCTATATTAGGCAATAATGATAAAATTCCATTCATCAACTCATATTTGTCATGAAAACATTTTTATTGTTAACCATGACCACCTCACTCAAATTTCGGGACGAAATTTCTATAACGGGTAGGTACTGTGATGACCCAGGAATTTTCGACCAAATTTAAACTTAATCTTTATATGTTTCCGACACGATAAGCAAAGCATGTAATGTTGAGCCTAGAAAAATTTAGAAACGATGTTCATATATTCAATTACCCTTTGACTGTACCTACGATTCATGAACTTTTAACTGTAAACAGAAATGCATATATAAATAATTATATAAATAAGTGAAGTATATTAATGAACTTTTATGCGATTTAGTCCTTATGAAAGATAATTTAAAATAACTAAAACTTGATATGTTAAATATATAGAGTATAATGAATATAAATGATTTCGATCATAATTTGTCATCGTTAGCAAAATATTAAATGTATAATATAATACTTTGAGTTTACTTGTTTCGATATATATAATTACCATATTTATGTAAGTAATAAAACTTGATATTTAAAACCTAAGTGTATATATAGCAGTTTGAATTTCTATACATAACTAATAATATGTAAATGCAAATTATATATATATATATATATATATATATATATATATATATATATATATATATATATATAGTTATTAATAGTATTACTTTCTTTATGAATAAAGATAAATGTTATCATTATTAGTGTCATTATAAATTTAATTATTATTAGGGTTATTAAAAGTATTATTGACTTGATTACTAAAATTATCATTTTATTATTGTCATTATTTTTATTAGTATTATTATGATCTTAATACCATTAATATTATTATTTTCTATATTATTATTATTATTATTATTATTATTATAATTATTAGTATTATTAATAATTAATACACTTATTTATTTATTAATACTAATATATCAGATATAAAGCTAGATTCTGTATATCAAACACGATCTGCATTATTATCCTTGTCCAAATTTGTTAGCAATCAAACTCAACAAATCTAATACAACCAAGAAGCAGTTGAACGTCCCAATCTTATGTTTATTTTTTATTTATTTATTTATTTTCCTTTTTCTTTGATTAACTTCCTGTCGACTACAATCTTCCAATAAATTGACCAAATTCATGAATTAATACAACTCATCTTCTCACTTCTTGTTCTTCTTTAAACAAACATCACCACCACCATCACCGGAGTCACCATACACCCTCATTACATGACCACCGTACAACCCTCCTAAACCACCACCGTGAACCAAGAGCAACCTCCACAAACCACCAATAAATCACCACTCAATTATGCATCACCTTCTAATACCACAGCTCAACCACCTTAAAACCGTCATGTTCTCTCTCTTCTCTCTCTCCCATTCTTCTTCATCAACACACCATCACTAACTATACTTTTCGGTTTTAATTTGAAGACATGTAACAATTACCATCTCCTTCACCGTCTCTCTCTCTTTTTCTCACTACAACCTTGAAAACTATTACCATCATAAACCACCATATACCATGATCAAACTACCTGTTATTACCACTACTTAAGAGACTGTTTCTGTTTCCTTAGTAACCACCAATGGCCACCAACTAGCCACACCATTCACCACCCCTACTTGTCTCTTCCTACTGCAATCGTAACATCACCACCAACTGCACTATTTCCTACTGCTACAACTGCGTTTTACAGTAGAGAACCAAACCTAACTGCTGCTATGATCCTTTCTAGAAATCCAGGACTGTTACTACTACTGGTTTTCTGTTTTCATTCACGTTGAAACTATCACAAAAGCACTATAGTGTTGACTGCTTTTAAGTAAAACAAATGTCGATTTGTGTTGCTGTGGGTTATTTTATTTACGTACTAAACATGGTGGGCCGATGGGAATCACGTCCACTCAATAAGGTTATTTTATTAATTGATATATTAGTAAAGTATTTATACTTAATTAGGTATTATAAAAAAAAAAAAGAGGGGCCGGTAATGTATACTGAAAATGGAATTATGAAAAATGATAGCTCATGATTAAAGTTTGCTAAATGATTAAATGGTGATGTCTTAAAGGATTAAGACAGATAATGAAAGAGGAAGAATGGGGAGATAGAAGGAATAGGTTAAATAAATTTAAGTTAGTAACTTAAACAGAAAAGAAGAAATGGAAGGGTGGTTTGGAGTCTGAGTGTTGAACAGCAGGTTATGAGTTCGAAACTAGGGATCAGCATATATTTTTTTCCCTTCAACAAAAGATGTCTTAAGAGTTTGGATTGGACTACAAATACTCTGTTGGGCCGTTTATAATTAAATGAGTTTAATTGATGGGCAGAGATTTAATCAAATGTTGGGCCGCGTTTCTATTTATAGTGTTGGGCCGGATTAGGATGCTTGTAACAAGTCTGACAGCCAATTGCAATAAGATATTGAAACAGATAGAATTCCGAGTTATATATAATTAGAAGTTGATTTAAATCAGAAAAACAAGAATAACTGGATGGTTTATTGAGTGTTTGGATGAGCGAAAGGTCTCGGGTTCGAGTCTTGCACCGGACATTCTTTTTAAAAAGTGCTTTATGAGGTAGGTTACTCTTATTTATTTATTATTATTATTATTAGTACCAATATTATCTATATCATTATTATTACAAATAATTATGTTTATAAAAATAAAAGTTTTAAAGATATTATTAAGGTTATATGTATGTTTTAAATCAATTTACCATAATTCATATAAATATCCATATATAATAAGTTAGGATTTTTATTAAAATACTAATCAAATATATATATATAACTATATTAATACTAAACATTTTGAACATATACACAAATTAAATATATATAATATATAATATAATATATAAACTTATGCAGTTACGATTATACATTTAATAAATATATAATATAACTACATTATTAATTATTAATGTAACCTATAATTAATATAACAATTATATCACTAATAATAATACATAAACTTATTCGACTACTATTATAATGTGATATAGGTTCGTGAATCCGAGGCCAACCCTGCATTGTTCTGTTGTTTAATGTCGTCATATGTATTTTTACTACAAAATACAGTATGGTGAGTTCATTTACTCCCTTTTACTCATTTCATTTTTGGGCTGAGAATACATCCAATGCTTTAATAACTGTTTTGCAATATTTATATGCGTGAGTTTCATTAATCCCCTTTTAAATGCTTTTGCAATATATATTTTTGGGACTGAGAATACATGCGCTGCTTTTATAAATGCTCTACGAAATAGACACAAGTAATCGAAACTACATTCTATGGTTAGATTATCTAATCGAATATGCCCTTTTTATTAAGTCTGGTAATCTAAGAATTAGGGAACAGACACCCTAATTGACGCGAACTCTAAAGATAGATCTATCGGGCCCAACAAGCCCCATCCAAAGTACCGGATGCTTTAGTACTTCGAAATTTATATCATGTCAGAAGGAGGATCCCGGAATGATGGGGATATTCTTATATGCATATTGTGAATGTCGGTTACCAGGTGTTCAATCCATATGAATGATATTTTTGTCTCTATGCATGGGACGTATGTTATTGAGAAATGGATATATGAAAGCTTGTGGTCTATTAAAATTATGAAATAATTATTTATCTTAAACTAATGAACTCACCAACCTTTTGGTTGACACTTTAAAGCATGTTTATTCTCAGGTATGAAAGAAATCTTCCACTATGCATTTGCTCATTTTAAAGATATTGCTTGGAGTCATTCATGGCATATTTCAAAAGACGTTGCATTCGAGTCGTTGAGTTCATTAAGATTATTATTAATTCAATTATAATTAGATATATTATGAAATGGTATGCATGCCGTCAATTTTCGTTGTAATGAAAGATTGTCTTTTCAAAAACGAATGCAATGTTTGTAAAATGTATCATATAGAGGTCAAGTACCTCGCGATGTAATCAACTGTTGTGAATCGTTTATAATCGATATGGATTTCGTCCGGATGGATTAGGACGGGTCTTCACATGTAAGTAGGATAGTAAATAACTGTTGAATCAGATTCGAAGAATGTACAATGTAACTTATTAATGTGGAATCTAAATATTCCCCGGGTATTACCTACCCGTTAAAATATTTTCACCATTAACAGTTTGTACGAAAGAATTTTTAATTACAATCTTTATGAAAACATATATACATATATATTTTTTCAGATGTAATCATGAATTTAATGAGTTAATATGATATTAAACTCATTTGATTTACCGTTAGAACAAGAATATTTAATCTCTAAAACATTAGAGATTACATAATCGCCATGTCGAACAAAGATAAATGATGTAGAACGTCATGTAGAACGATGATTATACCCGAGGTACAGAATGAGATGTTGAGGCACGTGGTGTTGAAACTTGGGTTGTTGGTGGTATTGGTGAAGTTGCTGAAGCTGGTAAGTTTTGCACCATATTCTCTAAATTGATTACTCGAGCGCGAAGTTCGTTGACTTATTGTATTACTCCGGGATGATTGTCGGTTTGGACGAGCGGATGAATAAGATTCAAAATTTTGAGATAGTATATAATCGTGGCAAGATATTCAGGAAATGAGGATAAAAATGGTGTTGCGGATAGGTTCGCCGGTAAGTGCTTCAGGTTCTTCACCAAGAGGTGAATTCGGTTGATGGAAAAGATCGCCTTCTTCTCATCTCCATTGTTTAAGTCGACTACAAACCCATCAGATGAATTGGGGATGGCTGATTAATTGATTCATTCTGGTGACACCGATTTCGGAGCTTAGGTGAATATTCATGTCGGAATAGCTGTCGGAATAACTGTCGGAATAGCTATCGAAATCTGAGGGACTCGAACTGGTTGAGGGATTCATCTCGTACGATCAGATGAAGGATTTTTGATAAGAAATAGATTATAGGATGTAGATTAGTACCCTGCAATACATAATTTACATATGCATATATAATACTAAAATCCCATAAGTTACGGAGGAATCTATGGAAACTGTCAGGAAAAGTCTACAGTAACAGATACACTAAGATACGAATTTTTGTCTATACACTATTCATGCAATCAATACAGTAAGATGTGTCTAGACTAAGAGTGATAAGCAAGTGATTCCCTAAGAATGATAAGTAGGTAATTTTCGACATGAAATGATAAGCAAAACTTTTGACATGCAGACACGGTCGAAGTCCAGACCCACTAATGCATCCTAACGACTATCAGTTAGACACACTAATACAGACCTGGTTCACTAAGACCACCGCTCTGATACCACCTATAATGACCCGTCCTAGTCCATAAGAACGAATACATTACATTTGGTTACATCGCGAGGTATTTGACCTCTATATGATATATTTTACAAACATTGCATTCGTTTTTAAAAGACAAACTTTCTTTGCATCGAAAGTTGATGGCATGCATACCATTTCATAATATATCCAACTATAATTGACTTAATAATAATCTTGATGAACTCAACGACTCGAATGCAACGTCTTTTAAAATATGTCATGAATGACTCCAAGTAATATCTCTAAATGAGCAAATGCACATCAGAAGATTTCTTTCATACCTGAGAATAAACATGCTTTAAAGTGTCAACCAAAAGGTTGGTGAGTTCATAGGTTTATCATAAAACAATAAAATTCATCATTTTGATAGACCACAAGATTTAAATCCTGCATGGTACAAATGGGCCCGAATCCTATACCCACATGTAATGTACATGCGATATCTTTTAAATACAGTACACCTTTCTCGTGTACAAAATCATCTTTAATAAATCTTAGTAACCGTACACATATCTCGTGCACATAAAAAACATACACATAACCTGTGTATAAAATCATTCTCTCGATACATAACATTCACTTTTCATTACTTTCATAGCTTGGCTTGGTAACGACCTTAACATATAATGCGCATAATAATATCCCCAAAACAGAACATCTCGTCTGTATAATAATCATATAAACTTCGAAGTACTAAACACCACGCCCACTAGCCCTTCCGTCTAGTGAACATTCTGGGTGGGGGTATTAAACTCGGTAGCTACCTTTAGGATTCAGGTCAACTAGGCGTGCACTGATTCTCAAAATTAGTGATGTTCCCTAATTCTTAGGTTACCAAGCAATAATAATCAGGGGAAAAATATTCATATCAATTGTGGAAATTATCACGTCCACATAATTCAATGGTGGTAATTATCACGTCCACATAATTCATTCGAGGAATGTTTTGCTTGTGTCTATCTCGTCAAATATTTATAAAAGCATTTCATGTATTCGCAGTTCAAAATGTATTTCAAAAGCATTTAATAAAGCAGTTGTTGAAGTAGCGCATGTATTCTCAGTTCCAAAAATGTAAAGAATAAAAGGGAATCAAATGAACTCACCATATAATATTTTATAGTAAAAATACATATGACAACAATGGACAAGTGTAGGGTTGGCCTCGGATTCACGAACCTATTATTCAATCATGTATATTAATACATGTAATGGTAATCAAATAATTTTATATATATATATATATATATATATATATATATATATATATATATATATATATATATATATATATATATTAGTGATTTTACTTGTTTTTTTATATCATGTGTTTTATTAATTACTTATTTAGATATATTTATCTTTATGTAGATAATTAACATTTATTACAAAAGTATTAATATGGTTAGGTTTTATGTCATAAATATATTTTTATATAGAAAATCTTCATTTGATATACTAATAGTACTAATAATAATAATGATAAAAATAATACTAATTATGATAAAAATTATGGTAATTCTAATAATAATAAAAATGATAATTTTAATGTTAATGATAAAGATAGATCTAATAATAATAATGTTTGTAATGATAATACTAATAACGTTTATTGATGATACTAATAATTATGATATAATTTTGTTAATAATAATAAATAATCTAGCAATAATAACAACAATTATAATAATAATAATAATAATAATAATAATAATAATAATAATAATAATAATAATAATAATAATAATAATAATAATAATAATAATAATAATTTTAATTTTAATGAAAATACTACCTCAAAAGAAGTAGCCCTAAAAAAATGCCCAAGTCCGGGTTTGAACCCGCGGCGTCCCGCTAACCCGATAATTGTTTTCTTCTTCTTCTTTCTTAAAACTAAATCAATCTATTCATCATCATCTTCCTAATATCATTAACAATATACATCGAATTTCCTAATCATAATCATAATCAGATTATCATCATCATTTTACAACGTCCACCATCATTCATACCCAAATCGTCTTCATGTACATCAACGATTTCTTCATGTACTCGTCATCATCTTCTCGTTTACCATGGTTATTTCGTGACTCACTCTCATCATCTTAATCTAATATTTAACATCATCACTTCATCCTTATCTTAATCTAATTATCATTATTGTGATCATATACATACATATCATCCATCAATATCATCATGATCTTCCTCTCCTCTAAAAAAAATAAATGAATATATTTGAATTGCATCAACTATTTTTTTATAATTTCATGTTCTGACCCAGTTTAGATTTGGCCCAAGATAGAGTACCCGGCCCAAATAGTAGAAGCTTATTAGCCTGTTCGCATAACAAAGGTTTCGGCCCAACAAGAGCAAATATAGCGGCCCAACTTGTAACACAATTTTCGGCCCATTTTTTGGTTTAATGAATACCACGTGATTCACAACTGGAACATAAATATAAAGTAGCAATCTTGATCGAATAGTAGTCATTATCACTTCCTGAACCGAAAATAACAAGTGGGGTCTTCGGTTTATTGCATACTCATTTAACTAAAAATGTCATTATCATCTTTCTCTTTTCTTCTATACTAATTAGTGTCTTACGGTTTAGATAGAAACAGAAAAATGGTGTAGCACAAGCAAAACACGATGATAGTGGTGAAAGGAAGAATAGAGAAGAAGAACAAGTGGGTTTGTTGGGTTGGTTTTGTCATCGAGAAAAAAAATAGTAATTGTAAGCTGAAAGAAAAATCCTAGTAGGTGGTTTAATGGTGGTATTGACTATGGTGGTTGATCGAAACAGATGCAAGAGACAGACAGGCTACAGCGATGCTATGGTGGTTGTAATGATTTAAAACGGAAAGAAAAATATCGCGGCTGTAAGAGAGAAAAATAAATAAATAAATAAATAAAGTGCAGCAGGGATGTTGCCGTAATAGTGAGGTGGTGGTGATCAATATACAGTAACTATAGCGAGGAATATAGCAGCAGTAGGAAATAGTTCATGGTGTTTGATGGTGATAATCGTTTGTTGCAGGTTCTTCGCGTTTCAAAACAAAAAAAGAAGAAAAAAATAATTAAAGGAGAGAGTGGCAGTTTATGGTTAAGGTGATTCAAAGTGGTGATCTCGTGGTATTTGAAATGGTGACCGTTTTATGGTAGCCGGATGGTGGTTCAATTGATGTTGGATGGAGTAGTAATGGTGGTGAGTTGTTGTGGATTCATAATGAAGAAAGTGAAGAAAGGTGATGGCGTTAAGGTGATAAGTGATGATGGTCTCACGGTGGGAAGATGGTGGCGGTGGACAGTGGTCATATCCGGTGGTAATGGTGCTCAGTGATGAATCAAGATAGATAGATGGGGTGATATCTCAATCTATATGCATGTTTATATATATATATATATATATATATATATATATATATATATATATATATATATATATATATATATATATATATATATATATATATGTATATATAATATATAGATAGATATATGAGATTCCATTTAGTGGAGAAAAACCAAAAACTAAAATAGTAACGAATAGTGAGTTAATAGTATAGCAGCCTATTATTTGGCATATACTTGCCGACAGTTTTACCCGGATGGCTATATCGTGTCCATTGCTAAACAGTTAATGTATAAAAGTGTCCCTAAAAATCTCAAAGTTTTTAGATTAAATATATTTAATTATTTCACTCATTACCAGTTTGAAACCTGATCAAAAAGGTTCGAAAATTATTTATTTTCTGTTCCGATTTATATGTGCGGAGTACTAATATTTAAACTTAAAAAGGTAAAAATACATTTAATAAATCTAAAATCTTCGTAATCGATTTACAGTTCAACTTTTATCTTAATCCATCATAAACTTATATTAAATCTATATGAATGCTAACGAAATGTCAACCGAGTATTACTGACGTTTACTAATTAAGCTCGAAATCATTTATATTCCCTTTCTATATATAAACAGTTTTAAAATAGCAAAGTTAATTACTAAAACAAATATATTATATATTTTTAAACAAATAGATTTAATATAACTTCATATATTTACAAATAATATTTATATACATATTTATATATATATCTATATGTTCTATAGTTTCCATTAATAGCATTTTATTTTATTTATTTTACAATATAAATCCTAATAATCATATTATATAATATTCTAAATTATATTTCAAATTATAAATACCTATTTAAATATATATGTTATCTATTTACAAATAGTTGTTCGTAAATCGTCGGAAATGGTCAAAAGTCAAACGAATATATGAAACAGTTCAAAATATTTGTGACTCAACATTACAGACTTTGCTTATCGTGTCGAAATCATATAAAGATTAAGTTTAAATTTGGTCGAAAATTCCCGGGTCGTCACAAATATAACGACACTCGATCAACGTGGTTATATTACGATAAGTCATACCAAAGTTCTAATGACACGTGATGGTGGTTGGACTCGATCAACCTAATGACCACCATGTGCCATGTACATGACTTCATTTTTCTTGTTGGATATCCAAAAACTCTGAGAATATTGATAACAACCATGCCAAGGACACACCTTCAATTATTGTCGAACCATATTTATGCTTCCGAATGAATGACAATTTCTTTCAACTTCAAACGTATGTTACACGTGTATACTATCTCGTTTTCACACAGTTTTATCGACAAACTACAATATGCTTGTTATGCTCACATCGAGGTGGAAATTTCTCTCGCATTACACTCGTACTTCTGTTTAAGGAAATCTTTTATCTAAATTCTCAATGGAGAGAGAGACTCTTCACATTATACTAGTATTCGCCTCGAGGGTGAACAGTCATAACGAACATTTTCAGAAACCGATAAGAAATTTGTTCCAACAAACGTTTTCAAGTCCTAACAAACTTGTTCGAATATACCTCACAGAAATGTATTTCGTTTCGGATCGAGATGCTCGTTTCACTTCTAAATTTTGGGGTGCCTTACAAAAAGCCTTGGGACCACGTTTAGACATGAGTACAACACATCAACTACAACCCGAAGGATCAAACAAACATACGATTCAAACCTTGGAAACCATAATACGAGTTTGTATTATCAACTTCAAATTTACTTGGGAAAAGTACTCGCCTTTAGTCAAATTCTCTTACTACAAAATTTTCTTTCGTGTATTAACGCCGTACTTTTTCGAAACTCACATAGCCACAATTGTCATTTTCTAAATTGTTGAACCAAAGTAAGCGACAATCAAAGCAATGAACCCGAACTCATTCATGAAACAAGCGAGAAATTTATTCAAACCCAAGAAAGGCTCAAAACGGCCGTAGTCTCCAAAAGAGCTATGCCGATGTTAGACGTAAACATTTCGAATTCCAAGTGGGTAACCACGTAACGTTAAAAGTCGCACCTTGAAAAGGTGTAATCCGTTTCGGGAAACGTAGAAAGCTAAATCCGCGATACATTAATCCTTTTAAAATCTTGGGGCGTATTGTGGCCGTTGCTTACCGTTTAGATCTTCCGACTCAATTGAGCTCTGTTCATCCTACTTTCCATGTGTCAAACTTAAAGATGTGTCATGCGAAACAAGAACTTGTTATCCTTTTCGATGAGCTTACTATCAATGACAACCATCACTTCCTAGGAGAACTGTGAATCGTGAAACCAAACTTTAAAACGACGAAAAATCCTGACCATCAAAGTTCGTTGAAATGCCCAAGGAAGTACCTTCACTTATTCGTAGAATTTACAATGCAAGGTTTCGAAGAAAAAACAACAACTACTACTTTCAACTAAATTTCGGGACGAAATTTCTTTTAAGGTGTAGGTAATGTAACATCCCGCGTTTTTCTGTTAATTTATTTTAACGCCCGTCTTTTTTTTATAATATCTTTCGTCATCTATATTCGTACACTTCATTAACTAATGTTCTTGATAATTCCGTTATTCGATTATAACATCTCCCGTTTTTGTCGCGTATTTCAAAATAATTCGTTTGGTTAATTCCCGCACCCGACTACAAACTTGAGGGACTAATCTTGCCACTTGGGCAAATTTGGTTAACTAGTAACCCACAACCACCACTCATTTCATTCCATCATCTCCTCTCTTTCTTACTTCCCTTTTGACTCTCAACTTACACAAACATGGATTCATCATCCATTTCACATCTAGGGAGCTCATAACAATTCCGACAACATATTCGTGATCCTCTCTTCATCCTCTTCATTTTGGTACCAATTTTATCTCATTTGGGTAACATTTCTAAAACTCTAGATTTCATGTTCTTAGTATTTTTGACTAGAAATGGTGTTAATTAGTGTCTATGGCTCAAGTCTAACATGAATATGTGTTTAGTTTGCTCGATTTGTTGTTTTGAGTAACTAGCTTGAATATGAAAAATGGGTGTGCTTAATCTTGAATTTTGGATGATTAGATGTTGTTTAAATATTAAAGTTCATGTATTAAATGTGTTACTAGCATCATTAGCTTCATTTTGATGTTTAGGTTGATTTAGAAAAGCTTTATTTACAAAATGGTTGAATTCATGATTTTGGTTAGGGTTTGATGAACTTTAAAATGGGCTTTTGATGAATTGAATGCTATGAGATGTTATTTGTAAGTATTTAGTTGTATTGTATGTTTAATTACCTTCGAAACAGCATATTGTATGCGTAAATTGGATTCCCGAATCACCGTTTGCATTTTTGAGCTTGAAACGTTAAATAACGATCATTCGACGAGAATTTTGATTTTTGTAAATGATGTTTTTGGTAAATGAAATGTTTTTAGTTGTATTCCTCGTCAAATTACCTTTCCAACGAAATAAGATACGTGTTTTGAATGTTTACGGTTCATAAGTTATGTTTGTTTAAAGTTTAGTTCGAGCATATACATGAAAAGCCCATCATTTTTTTCAAGTGTTAAGCCACGGCGCGGCTCTTCTAGCCACGGCGCGGCTTAAAGCGTGGAAAGTGGGCTGTCCAAAATTTCCAATTTTTGTAAAATTCTACCTATGCTACGCAACTCCGATTGACATGAAACTTGGCCAACATGCTTATATATGACTTCTAAGCTTAGAAAATTGTCCGAGACCCGACCCGAAAATGTTGACTTTTTCGTTGACTTTCACCAAAGTTTGACTTTTATTCAAACTTAACCAAACACTTATGCAATCGCTCTAATCTTATTTTATACTTGATTCTTGCATGAAACTTGACAACGTGATTCACATGTTATATATTCGAGTCGTAACGAGCCATAGGACAAATTGAACACATTTCGTCCGACCTTGTGTCTTACCCGGTAATTGATATAAATTATTTGTTTAGGTCAAGACTAAATAACTTTAATGCACACGTTTACTTTGTGAAGTACATTTATACTCGTGCACTCGAGGTGAGTTCATAGTCCCATCTTTTCAACAACTTTTATACCTTTAAATCATGGGATGAGAAACATATACAGTTTTATACTACATACTTTTATACTTTGAACACAAGTACAAAGAAACAAACATTCCACAGCGAGTTTGATCAAAAATCCTCAATTCGATTATCATTAGTTACACTTGCCGGGTGTAAGCGAGAACTTATGTTGTATGGCCATACGGGTTTGACAACCCTCATTCGGACGGTTCGCTACCATTGTGCGGATGAAATATATTTTCAAGAAACAGTGTAGGTTCTAACACTATTGTGATGGGGTTCTATGGAAGGAAAGTTAAGTCTTGATAATTGGGTGCTCGCGAACATACTTTTGGAATGCAAACGATTGGGATAATCAACGTTATGGAAATACAAAATCTTGAGGTTCAAAAACAATGTTTACAAATACACCTATGATTTCACCAACATTTTTCGTTGACAGTTTTCTATATGTTTCTCAGGTTCATACTTGACTACTTGATACATGCTTCCGCACACTTAGATTTCTTACTTGGAGTCAAGCATACATGCATACGCTAGCGTTAGCACTTTTGGATTTAACTTAAGCATACATACTTACGCTATTTATAGTAAACCGTGATTTTCAACTTATATTATGTCGCAAGTTGTTTCATTTATACTTTACTACTTTTGTAAACTTATCTTCTTGTCGAACTGTTTGGTAAACTAAACTTTGTAAATCTTGTACGTTTCAAACGAATGCGACATAATTTTGGTCAAACGCGTCTCATATAGGGACTATTACCATGTAACGGGACCTAAGTTAACGACGCCGTCAACGACGATTTTGTCGGGTCGCTACAGTAGAGACGTCGCTCTCAATAGCCCTACTCACAATAATTAAGCTTGCAATATTTTAATTCCATCAATTAACGAAATTATGGCGGGGATTTGCATGTAAAGATATAAACAATACAAGTTATTAATAGTCTCACGAAGTTGCATATCAAAAAGTTTAGGCACTTGTGTCTAAATTGTAAATCATTTGAAAGTAAGCATGTGTCTCACCCCAAAAGTTGTAAAACAGTTAATAAATAGTAAAAATGGGGCTATGAAGTTCACCTTAGTAGCATAGAAGAGTTATTCCACAAGAGAAATGAATTGAACGGAAGAACGTGATCGAGATCTCAACCTAGAGATAGAATGTATGATCAGATTTTGCCTAAAAGACATAAGTATAGTAACTATACTAATGAAGATGGTTTTCTAAAATAATTTTCATTTTCGGAAAGGTTACTATTAATGGAAAGTTTCCATTCATAGTAACTTTCCAATTATAGAAAGTTCGGATTATAATCTTTAGCAAGACGTTGTAAAACTTTTCTCAAATCTCGTTGCTATCATACAAGTCACTCTGATGATCAGTTGTTACCGGGCGCTCAGGATTCTTGACCAGAATCTATGTCTTGGCATTCGAAATCCACAAACGGTTCCCATAAGGCAACAAAGATCACCCTAGGCCATATGTAGCAGTGAGGTTCGTATATAGTGCATGTTATATTGATTATAACCTTCACATGTTATATGTGTATAAACTTTTATTATATAGCGAAGTTAATTATATATGTACAGTTACTATTTGTATTATACAACTATTAATAGTTTTATAATTATATATGCATTATTATTCAAGCTACAATTACTATCTTGTGACTTGGACTAATTAATATTTATAATACTAATCACTATCTCATACAATATATATAACATAAATGTATTATATTATTTGTTTTTTAATTTACAAGATACTTATTAATATAGTACTTTATTAACCTAATATTATCCATATATACCTAAATAATTAAATAAATACCTAAGAATCATATACATAAATTTTTATAGTCTTAGTTAATTATAAAAATTAGTATAAAAATTTAAGAAAATATTTTTATTACAAATTTTGTATTTATATATGTTTTTATTCTTAATTTAATCACAAAACAATTTTAATTCTACATAAAATACTAAATAAAAATAAATAATTATTTTTAAAACTTTTTAAGTTTCTTACAGTTTAATAACCTGTAGGAAAATATTTATAAAAATATTTCTTTATTTTTACATTTATTTCCTTATTTACATTCTATTTATATAATAATAATGTTTAATTATATAATAATTAATACTTCGACCCATAAATTAATTTTTAAAATTTTTTCAGATCTAGACAAAGTTTATGAACACAGAAAAATTACTTATATATTTTTATTTATTGTATATATTTTTATTAAGAATTTCACCTTGTTTTTAGTATTAAATAACACATAATTAAAATTTAATTTTTATAAATTAGGTACGGAGCTAATTAATTAATTTAAATATCATAATTTACTGGAAAAATATTTTTTTAATTTAAATAGCCTTTTAGACCTATTTTTTTATAAATATATGCGTATACCGTATATATACATATATTAAACAAACTGTTTTAATTATTTAAAATATAAAAATGTATTAAAAATCAAAAAATTATTTTTCCTAGATCTTATATTATTTATTAATAATTAACATATATAATTTATAATTTATTGAACTAAATACATAATTATTATATATATGTTTATGTTCAGCCGAGAATAAACAAAACAAAAATAAAAATAATACAAAAACGAATTAATTTTCTGTAAAATAAATTTTTGTAAAACTTATTAATCATGTTAATAATTATCATGTAAAAATTTAGATTTAACTAAGCTTGTAACAAATAAATTTTTTTTTATTATTGTTGCTGTTTTGTTTCAGCCGAAAGGAAGAAAAAAAAAGAAAAAAAATCGAAAGAAAGAAAGAAGAAAAGAAAAAAAAACTTACAAGTTAAATTTTAAGGTTTATGAAAGAAGCTCCCAAAATTTTGTGATGAAAAATAATGAGCTTTAGGGGTGTATTTATACTTCAAAAATACTTAGTGAAAAAGAAATTACATTCCTTATAAAAATACAACTTAATTTCTTTTTTTTTATTCAGCCGACTTTAGGCCTTTTTTAATTTTTTATTAAAAAGGAACAATCTAGAATATCTTGTATTTATTTTCTTTTATTTAATTATCCTAATTTAATATATATTTATATATATATTGGTATATACATATATATATTTATATTTTTCTTCTACAAATTTACATTTGTAACCCATTACTTAATGATTTTATATATTTACTCATAATTATATTTTATTTATATTTTATTTACATTAGTATAGATTATATACATTTTAATACGTAATATATACATTTAATAATAATAATAATAATAATATTATTATTATTAGGGTTAGGGTTTACATTTGATGTTTAGGGTTTACACTAAATGATTAGGGTTAGGGTTTAGCTCATTAATTACGAGTATTAATTACTTCATTTAATATGTCCGGATAACAACCCTAATATAAAGTACGAATCAACAATGAAATCCTAGGGGCATTATAGTCATTACAGAGTGGAAAAATGAGGGTTGTTATATTGAGATACAGAGATAAAGGTCGACGGTTGACCAAGACTACGAAAAACGGAAGACGAAAAGGGGTAAAGATCATCAGTGCTATTATATCTCAGGATTTTGGTACCCGTCGGGAAGTTCTTTTACAGTAAAACCAAAAGGATCAAACTCAAGAGAAACATGATTAGCTTTAGATAAACGGCGTACGGAAACTAAATTTTCAATTAAATGCGGAGAATGCAAGACGTGTTTTAAGTATAAAAGACGAAAAAGAGTGGGAAAAGAAGCGTTACCATAGCCTTTAATTGGAATACCGTGACCATTACCAACAATAATATTTTTCGGAATACTTAAAGGATAATAAGCCATGAGTTTACCAGAAGAGGAAGCCATGTGAGATGTCGCGCCCGTATCCATATACCAATTTTCGTCACATGGATGAAGAGACAATGTATTGTTTAAGGGACCAGAAAACCGCGTTTGATATCCAGAAAAAGTAGAGAATTTTTGCGGATGCGACCTCTACCTCCTCTACTACGGTTACCCGAATTTCTACCTCCTCGACCACGAAAATTCGTAAACCTATTATTCTGTGAAGCCAAAGTAAAAGTATTAGGGTTTGGAGAAGACGTCTTCTTTGATGTCAATGGTACAGTAGTTGCGACAGGCATGGCAGGGTGCAATTTACTTGAGTTGCTCATGGTGAATCGTAAAAGATATTAATCAAGAAAAAGAAAAGATAATAATCAAGGGATGGAGAGAAGATAAGGAATTCGGAACAGAATGAATTTTGACAAAAGAGAAAAAAATATTAATTATCAAATATCTTTGTGAATCTTAAAAGCACATGCGTCTACTGTTAGTTTATATTTTGTGAAATTGCAAGTTGGTGATAATAACCAAGATAAAAAAAATTCGACAGAAAGAAAAGTCAAGGAGGATTATATTGAACACTTGGAATATGTGTTAGACTCTTAGGCAAAAGATAATAACGACAGTGATCTGTAGAAAAAGAATCGGACGTATTTGTGAGATATATTTTTTTCGTAGGAATAGAAGAAAAAGAAAGATCAAGAAGAAGGGTGAGTGATAGGATCAATTAGGCTGATACCATGAAAGTGTTTGAGACTTAATCATCCATTCTCATTCCATCAATCTATATTTATATACAAAGATACGCCTTGGCGACCAAGACTATAATTAACCATATATGTGGCAATGATAATTCTAGACAATATACAGTTCTAATGATAACCAAATATCTATATATGGAATATTTAGATGCCTAATAAAAATCGAGCAACTTGATGGTGTTTGATGAATCCGACGACATGGTGTCAATAGTGGTGGTTTACGGCGGTGATGTTCAAAAGTGAATCAAAACTCAAAATTAAAACATGATAATTTGTAGAAAGATGTGTATGATTAATCCTAACACTTCCTCGTTTTTACTTTTTCCAAAACCAACATCAACAACGCTATTTTGATTACCTGGTCAATGACCTAGTTACTCAGTCAACGTGTTCATTTGCGTTTTTTGGATTGATCACAGTTGTTGTTTATGTGGTGTGCGATAATTTATAAACAACAAACAATAGCAGCAGTAGCAGTTTATGAGCAATACAATAGTGTTTGTAATGATAATAGAGATAAATCAAACACTACAAACACAAATCTCATATTAGATTTAAATAAAAAGATATGAAGATGAAGAAGAGAGATGGATGAAGAAGATATGATTTATGAATTTAGGGTTGGGAAAATTGTTTAATTGTAACGAAAATAACTAACGATCGTTATGTTAAGGGATCAACTACGTCAATAAATTAATTTTAGTAACCTATTACCTGATTCATAAGTCATGACTTAGCATACAGTACTACATATTTAAAAGTTGAATGCATACAATAGGAGTTTTGAAAGTTGAATGCATACAATAAAAAATAGATGAAAGTTTAATGCATTTTCATACAATTTTCTCTAATAAATTCACAAAACACCAAATTCTATTCACAAAAAGTTGGGTGAAGATGGAACATGGGAGTTTGAATCCTGTTGAGGATGATAACTCTTCTGTTATCCGATTTTTAAAATTTATGTTTTGATTTTGGGTATCCTTTGATTTCTACAATATATTTTGGAACCACGATCTGCAAATTTCAATCAAAGTCCAAAAACATTTCCTCGTTTTGTAATTTCTGTTTTTGATTAATAAATATATGTAAGCAATAAATAATCAAAGACATAATTATTGAGATACTACATATGATTTGTCATTTACACAATTTGGGTCGTAGAATAATAATAATAAACTTAAAACCCTAGCGATGCCCCGTATTTTTCGAATGACATTGGGCGATTTTTTTCTTGCGTGATTTTCCGGTAATCTTTTTCAATCGTTACTGCTTATTTTTTCCTCTTGGTTGTGATTTTGTTTACGTGTTAGTATGGGCAAAACATCTGGTGGTAACAATAAGAAAAAACCTCCGCAAACAGCTCCTAGGGTTTTACGTAGCCGTAAGGTTGGTGGTGAAGTTTCAGAAGTGGATCGTGATTCACATAATGGTCAGACTGATGGGCAGGTTGATCATGTTGTAGAACATGATGTGAATACAACTGATAACATAGGTGATACGAATAAGAAGTTAGATGATATAAGTGTGCACTCTTCATCTACGTCCTCGGACGAAGAAGTGGACTCTTCCGTGCCTGATTCCTTGAAGGCTAATTCGTCAGATGTGAAGAGTACTAATGAAGCAGTTGCGTCTGGGGTTAACAAAGATGATATGTCTCAACCAGCTAAAATTTATGTAAATGCTGTTGCAGGTACAAACTCGAAAAAATTGATTAACTTTCGACAAATAGATCAAACTGATGTATTGGAGGACGGAATATATGTTGTTATTCCGATGGAGGCGGTAAAAGAAGCAGCTTCTAGGTACACCCACACGCTATATGGATATTTCATTGGTAAACGTGTGGCGTTTCCCGTGGTGCAGAATTACGCCATGAATGTGTGGAAGAAGTACGGGTTGGAGAAAATTATGATGAACACGAAGGGATTTTTCTTTTTCAAGCTTTCATCAGAGGAAGGGAAGATGAGCGTGTTACAAAATGGTCCATGGATGATTAGGACCGTGCCGATTATTCTAAATCAGTGGTCCCCTAATGTGTCGTTAACGAAGGAAGATTTAACAAAGGTACCAGTTTGGGTTCGTTTGTATGATGTGCCTTTGGTTGGGTTCACCGAGACTAGATTAAGCGTCATTGCTTCAAAAATTGGTCGTCCTATGATGTGGATGTTTATACGAGTACTATGTGTCTCGAATCATGGGGTCGTCCAAATTTCGCTCGAGCTATGATAGAGGTATCCTCTGAACAAGAACTAAATGAATGGTTAAAGGTAGCCACGCTGAATATTAATGGGAACGGTAGTACGGTGGATGAGGTGCGTATTGAATATGATTGGAAACTGCCCCGATGTTCGTGTTGTAAGGTTTTTGATGTGTGCGAGGTGTAGTACGAAATAGATTATATTTTACTACAAAATACTATTAAATACGATACAATTTTACACAAGTTCTTTATTTATTTATAGAATGGATATACCTAAACCTTGCTACAACACTTATAGGCAGTGTACCTAATCGTAGAGTAGTGTAGTTTTTAGTAAGTCCGGTTCGTTCCACAGGGAGCTAGCTGAGTCTAACGCTATATTTATTTTAAACTATATTTGTATATAAAAATATATATATAAGTAATATTATTATTGTTATAAAAGGTGGTTTTTACCGTTTAGTGACCGGTTTGTCGATTTTATGTCTTAAGTCACAATTAAAACCTAATGTAAAATATTAAATATAAATATAACTTAATTTAAAGCGTAAAGTAAATGACGATAAATAAAAATGCGATAATTAAAAGTGCAATAAATTAAAGTACGATAAATTAAATGACGATAAATAAAAGTACGATGAAATATGAAATAAAGGAATTATGCTTATTTAAACTTCCGTAATCATGATGTTCGACGTGTTGATTTTAATTTATTACCATGGGTTAATTGTCCTTTGTCCTGGATTATTCGATATGTCCATCTGGTTTTTGTCCATAATAGTCCATCGGTCATAAATATAAAGTGCGAGTGTCCTCGTCAAATTATCCTTATACCCAAAGTCAAATATTCCAACTAATTGGGGACTTAAACTGTAATAAGGTTTTAATACATTGTTAATTATTACACCAGGTTATCGACTGTGTGCAATCCAAGGTTTTAATACTTTATTAACAATTACACCAAGTATCCTTGTATGTAATCCACCCCTGTTTTAATGAGTCCATTGACTATTAATCCATCCCCGTGTCCGGTTAAATGAACGATTATTAGTATTTATAAATATCCCGCCCATCGTATCTGATCGAGTGTATGCGGTTAATTATAATTACCTCAAATTGTAAATCTCTATATTAAATTAACGAACTATCACTCCGTTAAACAAATATAAAGCTCATTAATAGCCCATAGTCTAATTTCCACAAGTGTCGGTCTTTTGTCCAAACCCCAATTATGGTCCAAAACCCAATAACCCAGTCTTAATATTTAGTCCAACATCACAATTACTTAGGCTTAAATAAACATAATAATAACTTAGCTACGAGACATTAATTTAAAAAGGTTGAACATAACTTACAATGAGTATTAATCATGTAATGTTACACGGACAGAATTTCGACTTACAAACTTAAAACATTCGCCACTATAACCTTATTATTATTAACTTAATATTAAAATTAAAATTATAAAATATAAATATAAATATATATGAGAGACAGAGAGTTGATGATTGATGAAGGTGTAATTTACTCGTCCAAATTCGTGGTATTTATAGGACATGGCCATGTTTTCTGGCTCATGCGATCGCATGAGTTTTACTCATGCTGGCCATGCGATCGCATGGCCCCTTGTCCCAGCTCACTTGTCTTTGTTTGCTAGCTTGCCGACGGTTTTTATTTTAATATATAAATATAATATATATTTATATATATATATATATATATATATATATATATATATATATATATATATATATATATATATATATATATATATATATATATATATATATATATATATATATATATATATATATATATTATATTCATGTGCATAGTTGACTTGTAATTTTAGGCCCGTTGCGTCGCACGTTGATAGTTGGTTCATATCCCGATTTCGGATTTTCGAACGTCCTTTTGTACGATTAGATATCTTGTACTTTGCGTTTTGCGGCTTGTACTCTTGTAATTTTGAGACGTTTCTCATCAATAAATTGAACCACTTGGATTGTATTTTGTACTTTTGAGCTTTTTGGTCGTTTGCATCTTCAAATCGTTGAATCTGTTTTTTGTCTTCACCTTTTATTATTTAAATGAATATCACTTGTAAATAGAACAATTGCAACTAAAAGCTTGTCTTTCTTGAAGGATAACGCTATAAAATATATGTTCGTTTTTATCATTATCAAATATTCCCACACTTGAGCGTTGCTTGTCCTCAAGCAATATAGAACTTGAATATAACTTTACTAGAATCACTTCTTTATTCTTCACACTTTGTACATCAGTGATTTTAATATGGCGGTATGAACAATGATAGTAACGATGTGGTTTACAGTCCCACATGACTATAAAAATTTAGATCCTTTAGGAAATTGGATCTTTATGAAAGCATTTGATCTTTTAAAAATTCAATCTAGCTTTTACCCTAGATAAGTTTTCTGGAATAACCCTTCACCGGTGTTTGCAAAATGTTTTTGTGGGTTTTGTGGGTTTCAGATTTGAAAATTTTAGCTCAAAACTTGCGGTTTTGTGTCACCCACTTGCTAACCTTGTATTAAGGAAGCAACACGTCCAGTATACTTGCTCCGTATATTACCTTTAGGTAAACTACCGTCCGGTTGTAAAGGAAAGCGTTGAACAAGCAACTGTTAAGGAAATGTCTAATGACATGCTTTTGATTATGGTCTATATCGTGTTGGATGCAATTACTATCCTTTGTAGGAGCAATAGTAAAGATCACCCTATAATTTTTTGGTGTGGCACAAGGTCCTGTCTTCGACCATGCTATGCAACCACCATTCTTACGGTTGACACCCGATTTGGTTCAGGAGACCTAATAAATTTCAGGTGAATTCCTAGGATTTTACGTTCAATGGTAATGAACGCATTGAAAATAGGGTTTCAGAAAACAAATCGGTTTGTAATTTTGATCAAAATATTTTCTCGTTCAGGCTCGAGTTTAGATATCATCGAATTCCATGAGTTTGTAATTCTCAATCTTTAAGGTTAAACTCAAGGATTGAGTAATATCAGGCTTAAAAGCTGATTTTTAATCTTTAAGAAGATTATCCTTTCTGGGGATCTGATTCATTAGTCTCATAAGCTATTTTGCACGGTGCCCCCCATTGTACGAGACAGATCCTCTCATGGTTAAGATAAGTCTGACCACTTGGCGACCCTGTTTGATGCTGAGGTCTGTGGATTTCCAGCTGATTTTCGAGAAAACTTTTCAAGGTTTTTCGTAGTCTCTACAACTGGTCTGGACGACAACTTCCTGACCTAAATCAAGAAGCGCGTCTCTTTTTCTCTGAAGACTGTACTTCCTTATAAATTCTATTTATATTACAATAAACTGGGTAAAACTGATTAATATTGTCCAAAACAAAAGTATTTTCAATTATTTATACAAAAATATGTGATATATGTTTTAAATAACTTGGTAAATTTTTCCCACACTTGGCTTTTATTTTTCTTTCTTTGCCTTTTTATTCTCCTCTATTCCATTTTAAATGAATTCAAGCGTTTTGGGTTGTTTCTCAATTTATGTCCTTTCCGAGGTAACAATAATTTCGGTGTAAACACCTCGTTTTATCATTCATAAATATGTATAAACATGATTTTGAGTTCATTTACTTAAACAATTTTAAAAATTTTACTGGAAGTGGGTAGTCAGTATATAAGACTATGACTGTTCTTTATTATCAGAGAGCACTAGATTCTAATACAACTACTGCGTTACTAGTAAAGTTTAACGGTGGCTATTAAACCAAGTGTATAAGTAAAAAAAAAAAATTAAAACCGAAAGAATTTAATCCCTTCCCACACTTAAGATCTTGCAATGCCCTCATTTGCAAGAAATCAGTAGCAATTTAAATTATTGAGGGTGATTAGCGTAGAAAAATTATTAAATTTTACCAAAGTTTCCAAACATATTGTTGTTTGTGTTGAATGATAAATGGTGCACATCATTTGTTCATTCCTGCAGTTGTTATTTCACATATATTTTGCATCTTGTTGTCAAAATTAGTTGCTTTTGCTGAACTTAATGCCAGTCTTTGAAAATGCGCTGTTTTACCCTGTTGTGTACATGAGATAAAATACATACAATACAAATATAAACATGCATGGTAATTTGAAATGGGACTTAATATCCCACTTTCAAATTACAAAAATGAAATATTAGTACAAAATAATAAAAATATTAAACATTACATAAAAGTATCAAAATGTTATATGTTTAACATAAATAGATAAAAATAATAAAAGATAAGAAATCACCAATGGAACACTATTGATTTGGATAGGGGTTCCAGTTCATATCATCGCTTGGGTTCCATGGTTGGTGATAGGTGTTCTGGTAGGCTTGGTTTGGGTCGTAAAGGTCAAAGGGTGGTCGCATGTCGGGCTGATGCGGTGGATAAAAAGCAGGCTGAGTCGGGATGTAGTTATGTGGTACCTGATATGATAGCTGGCTCATGATTTGGTGCTGATGAACTTGCCAGCTATTGTGTTGGCGTCGCCTGAAAGTCTCATACTCATTCGCGGCTTGCCACTGCTCATACTGACGATGTCTATCCTCATTACTCATTTCCACCTCATCTATACGCTGGAAAACGTCAGTAAAACTATCCCTAATAACATCCCTGATGTCATCTGCTTCCTCCATCTCCTCATCCGAACCCCTCTCTACCTGTGGATGGGTGCTATGATATGGTATTGGCATATTATGCCTCCGTTTTAGTACCACCCTGATATACCTGCAAGCCTATAGTATCGGTTTGTTCCGCAACTACCATCATTGGACCCCCGTGTTCCCTATCTACACCTAAGTACTCTCCAATGAGAGTAACAAAAATACCGCCTCCTATTATTCCCCCGTCCTGTATACCTTCCACAACTTTGGACAAATAATACCCAACACAGTAGGGAATATTAACAAAGCCTCTAGTGTCTCGAATGCACTTAAGGTAAACTAAATCGTTTAGAGTCATTTTCTCCTTGATTTTACCTCTTTGTGTAATCGAGTTAGCTAAAAATCTATGTATTATATGGAGCTCGGCTCTATTAATATCTAAATAGGAGTGTCTTCCTCCCCGTGTAAAAACATTAAAATTTGACATACGCCTCCATACGGCGTTAGCGTCAAAATCTCTATCTACCCTCTCACCGTGATAAATTAAAGTTGTACAATCAGGTGATAATAATTCAGTAGGGGTGTAAATCTGTAAAGCCCTGACCATGTCTATCATAGACATCCTGTACATCCTACCTCCAAGTAAAAATCTAAGAAAAGTCTTATCGTCTAACCTATCTACATCCTTATTTAAGGCTATAGTACTCATTAGCTCAATACACCACTCCTTATATACAGGCCTACGAGTGGTAAATAAACATTCCAAAGGCTCCCAATCTATTTCCCTTGGCACTTCTACATTTTTGGTCCAAAGCTTAAATTTGTTACTTTGGTACGTCGGGTAATCTCTCCAGCTTCTATCAACTCTTAGATTAGGGTGTAACTCCTCTTCATGAATTCTCGAGTGTTCTATTACATGGTGAACGGGAAATACTACGTAGGCAATAAAAAATTGTGGTTCTGGTTCATAGTATGGCACGTGTTGATCATAATGTTGTTGTTGTTGTTCCTGTTGTTGCTCCGGTTTGTGATATTGCATCTCTGGCTGTAGTTCCGGATCAGGTTGCCTAGACGATAATGATGCACAATCAGTATCGGTATTTCTCTGCAAAACACATTAATCACAAAATTTGTGCATCCAAATATGCATTAGTATTAGCAAAATAACAATTTAAAACAATTACAATAGCATGTTTAATCCATATTAAACTTATACTCATTTTCATATTGTTATCAATTCTACAATTTTTCAAATAAGCATATATGAAAATGTATACAAAGTTCATAAGCATTCAACTCAAATAACATGTCAAAATAATTATTACTAGCAATTAAACAAGTTTCAAATGGCATTTATATCACATTAATCAAGTTCATGATTTTTAGACTTAAAAAGTCCACTTTCATGCTCAAAAATCATGTTTAGGATCAAAGTTTGGATCATTTAGCTACCTAAACACGTTACACTACTTAATTTAGCAATAATCCATAACAAAAATCGGCCATAACCTGTTTATATCAAAAAGCCCCAAATTGCTCAAGAACACAAACCCTAGATTTCTAAAAATTTTGAAGTTTAAGGCTTCAAATCATGTTAAATAGCATCAATCTAGGTTATACATGCATAATATACTAACAATTTAACTCTAATTATACTAGAAATTATCAAACTAAGATTATTGCAATTAATTGAAATTATCACAAAAATTAGGAAATTTAGGAGTTTAGGGGTGAAATGTTTACCTTTCTGCTTCCCCATCTGAGAAAAGACATGATTATAGCGGATTATTGAACGAAATTTGGTTGATTTTGGTGAAAAATTGGTGAAATTTGAGAGTGTTTGTGTGTGTTTTCGTGGGTGTATGTGTGTGAAGTGGGGAGACAGAGAACCAGTCGATGGCTTTTGTTTCTGCCCAGTATTATGGTGCCATGCGATCGCATGGTTTATCTGTGCAAACCCCATGCGATCGCATGGGGTCTATTTTCTTTTTTTTTCTTTTTTTTTTTATAAAACCTTTGACTTATAAAAACAAAAATGAAATAAATTTAAAATTTTGTTTCCTTTTATATTGAGGGCGTTTCGGTACGTTGACCAAGTTCGTCCCTCGATAAAATTTTAAAAATTTGTCTTTTTAAAGCGTTGTTTTAAAAGCTAAGATTTTTGGATATTTTTAATGTTTTTGGCATACTTTAGATCGATAAAATTAAAAATAATGATAATAAAATTTCTCGTCCCGCCCTTGGGTAAAGCAATTTCGGTTCAACGACCTAGTTTTCAACTTACGACGAATTTTAAAAATCAATTTTTTTAACTTAATGAAATAAAGTACATTTTTGTTTTTAAATTCACACCAAACTTAAATTTAAAATTCATAAAATAAAATTTCATATAAATATTAATATATTTTAGTTTTACAAAACTTACATTTAAAAATAATATAGTTATTAATTTAGAAAACAAGGTAAAAATTAAAATTAAAAATCTTTTTGGTCTTTTATCCCACTTTAATCAATCAAATATTATCAAAAATATACGTCCCTCTTTTTGGTAAAGTAATTTCGGCTATATTACCTAGTTTTACTCCTGACGATTTTCTGAAATATTTTGAATTGATTGATTAAAGATATTTATACCTTATGAATAAACGGTAAATTTCGCAGTGATGTAATAAATTTTTGTATGATATCAATAATTTCGGTTTCGCATACCTAATTTTATTAAATATCAATTTAATACTTTATAGCGAACGATTCAGCGTTTATTATCAAAAGGCTAAAAGCAATAAATAAAAATAAAAACTGTACATACTTACCTGTGAGATAAAATTCTCAGAGACCTGCTTTAGTTGACTCATAGGAGAGTCGTGTAATTTGGTTTTCCATAGCTACATAAGCGTAACCTTGATTCTTCAATAACTTTTCTTCTAAACAAATGAACGGTCCTTCTCTGCATAGAGTAACAAATTCGGTATTTGAATATGTTTGATTGTTTGAACATTTACCTTCGTGTGACCATTTTCCGCATTTATGACATCTTTCAAGGTGTCGTGCTCTTCTTTTTGTTGCGGATTTTGATTTTCCTTTACCAAAATGTGTCTTATGATGATTCTTCCTGAGTTCTTTCCTTACTTCGTCCATTTTTCCTCTTATGAATGATACCAGTTCACTCGGGAAGATGTTATTCTTACGTTTAGTAATCATAGCGTGTAGTAGTAGACCATGGTTCAGATCAAAGGAATTCTTCATCTCGTAAAACCTAAAAGAAATAAAAATTCAGAATAGAAGGAGAAGACTAGTTCTTTAGGGTCTGCTAGGGAAAGACCATGCGGATTCCATTTTTGAGAATTACACTAAAACAGAACATCTAACTTTAACCGAAATTCATATTACCCTTAAAAGATTCGAATTTTCCCACACTTAGTTAGCTGTGGTGTCGTAATTGTGATTAACTTCATCTTCAACTTCCATTGGATTATCTATGTAATGTTTAACTCTGTGACCATTAACCTTAATTTCAATCCCATTCGAATTTATTAACTTTACTGTTCCGTATGGGAAAACACTTTTGACTATGAATGGTCCAGACCATCTTGATTTCAATTTTCCAGAAAATAGCTTGAATCTTGAATTAGAACTCTGTCTCCTTCCTTAAATTCTTTTGAACTTCTGATTTTTTTATCATGCCATTTCTTCGTTCTTTCCTTATAGATTAACGAATTTTCGTATGCTTCATGTCTTAATTCTTCTAATTCATTTAGTTGACTTAACCGTAGACGTCCAGCTTCATGTAAATCAAGATTACACGTCTTCAAAGCCCAAAATGCTTTGTGCTCAATTTCTAATGGAAGGTGACATGCTTTTCTGTAAACGAGTTTAAAAGTTGTGGTTCCAATTGGAGTTTTGTAGGTTGTTCTAAAAGTCCAGATTGCATCCTCCAATTTCATGGACCATTCCTTCGAATTTGATCCTACGGTTTTCTCTAGAATAGGTTTTAATACTCGGTTGGTATTTTCAACTTGTCCACTTGTTTGTGGATGATAAGCAGTTGAGATTTTATGAGTTACTCCATATCTTTTGAGAACTTTCTCAAGTTGATTATTACAAAAATGAGTACCCCGATCACTTATTAAAGCTTTCGGTGTTCCGAACCTAGCAAAAATACGTTTTAAAAAGTTGATTACAACTCGTGCATCGTTAGTTGGGAGAGCTGGTGCTTCCGCCCATTTAGATACATAATCAATGGCTACGAGAATATAGAGATTATTATGAGATTTTGGAAATGGACCCATAAAGTCAATACCCCAAACGTCAAATACTTCACATACTTGAATGACATTTTGTGACATTTCATCACGTTGACTTATTTTTCCGGCCCTTTGACAAGCATCATAGGATTTACAAAGAAGGTGTGCGTCTTTGAAAATTGTAGGCCAATAAAATCTAGCATCGTAGACTTTTCTTGCTGTGAGTTGAGGCCCATAATGCCCTCCTGTTGGTCCTGTGTGACAATGGTTTAGGATTTGACTAGCTTCATCTCTGAATATGTATCGACGTATTATTCCATCGGGATAACTTTTAAACAAATGTGGATCTTCCTAGAAATAGTGTTTTATATCACTAAAGAATTTCTTTCATTTTTGGTACGACAACCCTTTTTCAAGGAATCCACATACTAAGTAGTTTGCGTAGTCTGCAAACCATGGAATTTCATTATAATCGATCTTCAAAAGATATTCATCAGGAAAGTTGTTTTGTATGGCCGATTCGTTTAGAACTTCTAATTCGTGATTTTCAAGACGAGAAAGATGATCAGCGGCGAGATTTTCTGCTCCCTTTTTGTCTCGAATTTCAATATCAAATTCTTGTAAGAGTAAGATCTAACGGATTAATCTTGGTTTAGCATATTGTTTTGAAAACAAGTATCTAAGAGTAGAATGATCGGTATAGACCACCGTTTTAGCTAGAACGAGATATGAACGAAATTTGTCAAAAGCAAAGACAATAGCAAGGAGTTCTTTTTCAGTAGTTGTGTAATTCGTTTGTGCTCCTTGTAACGTCTTACTAGCGTAATAAATAGGTTGAAATCATTTTTCAATCCTTTGTCCTAAAACGGCTCCCATTGCAAAATCACTTGCATCGCACATGAGTTCAAATGGTAAATTCCAATTTGGAGTTATCATGATCGGCGCATTAGTGAGTTTTTCTTTAAGAATATTAAAAGATTTGATGCATTCATCCAAAAAGATGAATGGAGCATCCTTTTCTAGAAGTTTATTCATAGGAGTGGCAATTTTAGAAAAGTCTTTTATGAAACATCGGTAAAAACCGGCATGCCCTAGAAAAATCCTAACTCCTCTAACATTGGTGGGATGTGAAAGTTTAGCAATTACATCTACTTTAGCTCTATCCACTTCAATTCCTTCCTTTGAAATTTTATGACCAAGAACGATGCCTTCTTTAACCATGAAATGGCATTTCTCCCAATTAAGTACTAGATTTGATTGTTCGCATCTAATAAGCATTCGTTCAAGATTAACTAGGCATGATTCAAATGTATCACCGAAAACTGAAAAGTCATCCATGAAAACTTCCATGCATTCTTCTATCATGTCGTGAAAAATCGCCATCATGCACCTTTGAAAGGTTGCAGGGGCGTTACAAAATCCAAATGTCATGCGTTTGTAAGAAAAAGTACCATAAGGGCATGTGAATGTGGTTTTCTCTTGGTCCTCGGGTGCTATTGGAATTTGAAAATATCCAGAAAAACCGTCAAGAAAACAATAGTAACTATTCCCGGCTACTCTTTCCAACATTTGATCAATGAAAGGTAAGGGAAAGTGATCTTTTCTGGTAGCGTCATTTAATTTTCTATAATCAATACAGACACGCCATCCTATTACAGTCCTAGTAAGAATAAGCTCATTTTTTCATTTGTGATGACAGTAATGCCACCCTTCTTAGGTACGCATTGAACTGGGCTTACCCATGGACTATCAGAGATTGGATAAATTAAACCTGCATCAAGCAGTTTAATAATTTCTTTCTTAACAACATCTTGCATATTAGGATTTAGTCTTCGTTGGCATTGCACATAGGTTTTATGACCTTCTTCCATAAGGATTTTATGTGTGCAATACGAAGGACTTATGCCTTTAATGTCATGAATCTTCCATGCAATTGCTGGATTATGAGCTTTTAGCACAGAAATGAGTTGAGATTTTTCATTTTCTGTAAGAGAAGACGATATTATTATAGGTAATTTAGATTCACCATGTAAATAAGCGTATTCCAAATGGGTTGGAAGTGGATTTAACTCTAATATTGGTGGTTCTTCTATCGATGATTTGTATCGATATCTATCTTCCTCTTTTAGCATTTGAAGTTCTTCTGTTGTTGGTTCATATTCATTAGCCATAAGTGTAGCTAACATTTCAGTTTCATCAATTGGTTCAGTTCCTTCTGCTAAAAAACATTCTCCTGTTCCTTGTAATTCTGGAAATTCTTCTAACAATTCTGCATGTGAATCTATAGTTTGAATGTAATAACATGTATCATCTGCAGATTGTGGTTGTTGCATGGCTCTATCAACAGAAAAGGTAACACTCTCGTCCTCTATACTTAGGGTCAGTTTCTTACCGAACACGTCTATTATTTCTTTAGCCGTGTTTAAGAATGGTCTTCCTAATAGAGGAACTCGTGAATCTTCTTCCATGTCTAGAATAACAAAATCTACTGGAAATACTAAAGTACCAACTTTAATTAGCATGTTCTCCATTATCCCTCTTGGATATTTTACTGATCGATCGGCTAGCTATATGCTTATTCGTGTTGGTTTTAATTCTCCAAGGTCTAGTTTAGTATATAGTGAATACAACATTAAATTTATACTAGCATCTAAGTCTGCCAATGCTTCTATTAAACTAAGACTACCCAGAAAACATGGAATTGTGAAACTTCCTGGATCTGAGAGTTTTTCTGGTATCTTATTCAACAGCACTGCAGAACAATTAGCATTCACTGTAACAGCCGAGAGTTCTTCCATTTTCTTTCTATTTGTGATTAGATCTTTCAGGAATTTGTCATATCTTGGCATTCCTGAAATCACATCAATGAAAGGAAGATTTACATTTATTTGTTTAAACATATCCAAAAATTTGGATTGCTCGGCTTCAAGTCTTTCTTTTCTCATTTTACTCGGGCAAGGAAGTGGTGGTTGGTATGGTTTAACATAAGGTTTAGCCTTAACTGTGTTATCCTCATTAACCTTTTCAACTACCGGTTATGATTCCTTCTCTTGTTCAGGTTTTGGTGCCTATGTAGTAGGAATAGCGTCATCAGAAATTACATGCATTTCAGGTGGTTTGAGTGTAATACCACTTCTCGTGGTAATGGCTTTAGCTGTTTCATTCCGGGGGTTAGCATTTGTATCGCTAGGTAAACTTCCCAGTTTTCTTTCACCTATCAACCTTGCTAGGTTGCTTACTTCTTGTTCCAGATTTTGAATAGAAGCTTGTTGATTTCTAAATGGTTGAGCATTTTGTTCATTGGTTTGTTTCTGAGATGTGAAAAACTGCGTTTGAGATTCAACTAGCTTCGACATCATGTCTTCTAAATTTGTTTTTTTATCATCGGTTTGTGGTGGTTTATTTGGAAAAATAGGTCTTTGCTGATTGTAAGTATTGTTAGATACTTGTTGATTGCTAGGACCTTGTTGGTTGTTGTATGGAACATTTCGGTTATAATTCTGATTTTGATTGTAGTTTGGTCTTAGCGGTTGATAATTACTTTGATAATTATTTCCAGGCCTTTGTTTCATGTATGAAACATTCTCTCGTTGTTCCATTGTTTGTTCAATACTGAGACAATCTTTTGTCAAATGTGGTCCTCCACACTGTTCACAACTAATTCGGATTTCGTGAATATCTTTAGTCATCTTTTCCATTCGTCTTTTGAAAGCATCTAACTTTGCAGAAATGGAATCAAAGTCATGGCTAGAATCGGCTTTAGCTGCTTTAGATGATCTAACGATGTCTTTTTCTTGATGCCACTCATGTGAGTGGGAAGCAGTGTTATGAATAATTTTGTAAGCTTCAGTTGCGGTTTTCTTCATAATGGAACCACCAGCTGCTATATCGATGTCTTTTCGTGTAGTAATGTCACATCCATGATAGAATATTTGTACTATTTGATAAGTGTCTAAACCATGTTGAGGACATCCTCTCAACAACTTTCCAAATCTTGTCCACGCCTCATATAGAGTTTCATTTGGCTTTTGCGTGAACGTAACAATTTCTCCTTGAAGTCTCACAGCTTTAGATACCGGAAAGAATTGTTTAAGAAAATTTTCAACTAAGACATCCCATGTATCAATCGCCCCTTCAGGTAACGATTCTAACCAATCTTTGGCTTCTCCCTTTAAAGTTCAGGGAAATAACATGAGATAGATCTGTTCATCCTCAACTTCTCTGATTTTGAATAGAGTACAGATCCTATTAAAGGTACGAAGATGTTCTTTTGGATCTTCCTTCGGCGCACCACTAAATTGGCATTGATTAGTTACCATGTGTACGATTTGTCCTTTGATTTCATAATCTGGTGCATTAATGTCTGGTTGAGTAATGGCATGACCTTGACCAGTGCGTTTAGCTCTCATTCGGTCTTCCATACTTAGAGGTTCCGGATTTTCCATGATTGAATTTGTTGAATCTGAATCACTAGAGAATTCTGATTTAATAGTTTCTTCCTCGACAATATCTGGATGGGTGATTTGTGGTTCAGGAGGAATGATTAGTGGTTCAGGATCTCTGAATTGTCCCTGAATATCCTCCGGTTTCTCAATTGTGAGGTCGGGTTCAAAAAATGGATTATCGAAAATTTGAATCGGAGTACTTGGTTGATTAGATGATGATTATAAAGAAAAATCAACGGCGACAATGTTGGCTCGATGTCTTGATCGAGTTATAGGTGGTGAACGTATGAAAGGTGGTAAACGTTTTGCTCGGTGCATTCACTGAATATCCTATTAGTTATAAAAGATAAAAAGTATATAAGCTATCAAATTTATAGACTTTTTTGATTTTGCCCGCGTTTCGAATAGCCAATAGATGCAGCAGGTAGCCAGGACCCTTTAAATTGGAAGCCCACAACTCGCCACTAACAAATCCAACTATTACTACGAACCAGAAAATTTTGGATGTCTATCAATTTAACCGCTTAAAATAATTTTTCGTCGAAATTTAAAAAAGATAAAATCTGTGTCCTAAAAACTAGAGTGTCGAAATGAAAAAGAAAAGCGCGTCGAAAAATAAGAGGTCGAAAAATAAGCGTCGAAAAATAAAAGTCGAAAAATAATAATAATAAAATGCAGCGTCGAAACTTAAAAGCATAAAAACTAAGAATTAAAACTTACATCTAAAGGTATTAAAGCTTAAAGGAATTCTATATCCAAAACGGCAATAACTTAAAAGGCACTAAAATTTTAAAACAGCGTCGCAAAATTCTAAAGCACTTAAATCTTAGTCTATAGAAAAAGCACTTAAGGGATTTTACAGCAAAGCCTAAAAATCTAGAAATATAAAATACTACGGAAAAAAACTAAGTTTAAAACTAGTTACGAACGAAAAAAAAAATACAAATTACGAATTAAATGATTAAAAAATACAATTTATAAAAATACTAAAAAAAATGATAAAATTACAATTTTATAAAAATATTATTTTTATATTATTATTTTATAAAAGTATTAATTTATATATTAATAAAACTAATCAAAACTAATAAAACAAATTATAATTAAAAATAGAATAAACTAATTAATATTAAAACTAAAGCCTAATTAATAATAATAATTAAAATATTAAACCCTAATCCCGTATTAATTGCTGTACTAGGTTTGTCTGTCAGAAACCCTCATGCAATCGCATGAGTTTTAGTCGTCTGAGCCATGCGATCGCATGGGCCTTGATTCCAGATCAGTCCTTGGGCTGCTACAGTATTGTGGCCCGATTACTTTTTATTATATATATTTTTATTTTTATTTTTTTTTATTTTACAAAATAATATGTAATACAAAAAAAATAAAAATCTTACCTATTACTTTTAATTTTTAACAAAAGAGAAATAAAATTATAAACTTTTTAATTTTAACTAAACTTAAAAATATAGATATGTATTTTTATTTTTCTTGTTTTCATATTTTTGTTTTTAATATTTAAAACTTACTATATTTTTACAAAAATAGATAAAAAATAATTTTTTTTATATAGCGTTTCGCTTTCTGCGTTGTTGAAGTTCCCCGTCAGCGGCGCCAAAAATACTTGATGTGTGCGAGGTGTAGTACGAAATGGATTATATTTTACTACGAAATACTATTAAATACGATATAATTTTACACAAGTTATTTATTTATTTATAGAATGGATATACCTAAACCTTGCTACAACACTTATAGGCAGTGTACCTAATCGTAGAGTAGTGTAGTTTTTAGTAAGTCCGGTTCGTTCCACAGAGAGCTAGCTGAGTCTAATGCTATATTTATTTTAAACTATATTTGTATATAAAAAAATATATATATAAGTAATATTATTTTTGTTATAAAAGGGGGTTTTTACCGTTTAGTGACCGGTTTGTCGATTTTATGTCTTAAGTCACAATTAAAACCTAATGTAAAATATTAAATATAAATATAACTTAATTTAAAGCGTAAAGTAAATGACGATAAATAAAAATGCGATAATTAAAAGTGCAATAAATTAAAGTACGTTAAATAAAATAACGATAAATAAAAGTACGATGAAATATGAAATAAAGAAATTATGCTTATTTAAACTTTCGTAATCATGATGTTCGACGTGTTGATTTTAATTTATTACCATGGGTTAATTGTCATTTGTCCTGGATTATTCGATATGTCCATCTGGTTTTTATCCATAACAGTCCATCGGTCATAAATATAAAGTGCGAGTGTCCTCGTCAAATTATCCTTATACCCGAAGTCAAATATTCTAACTAATTGGGGACTTAAACTGTAATAAGGTTTTAATACATTGCTAATGATTACACCAGGTTATCGACTGTGTGCAATCCAATGTTTTAATACTTTATTAACTATTACACCAATTGTCCTTGTATGTAATCCACCCATATTTTAATGAGTCCATTGACTATTAATCCATCCCCGTGTCCGGTTAAATGAAAAATTATTAGTATTTATAAATATCCCGCCCATCGTATCCGATCGAGTGTATGTGGTTATTTATAATTACCTCAAATTTTAAATCTCTATATTAAATTAACGAACTATCATTCAGTTAAACAAATATAAAGCCCATTAATAGCCCATAGTCCAATTTCCACAAGTGTCGGTCTTTTGTCCAAACCTCAATTATGGTCCAAAACCCAATAACCCAGTCTTAATATTTAGTCCAACATCACGATTACTTCGGCTTAAATAAACATAATAATAACTTAGCTACGAGACATTAATTTAAAAATATTGAACATAACTTACAATGAGTATTAATCGCGTAGTGTTACACGGACAGAATTTCGACTTACAAACTTAAAACATTCACCACTATAACCTTATTATTATTAACTTAATATTAAAAATAAAATTATAAAATATAAATATAAATATATATGAGAGATAGAGAGTCGATGATTGATGAAGGTGTAATTTACTCGTCCAAATTCGTGGTATTTATAGGACCTGGCCATGTTTTCTGGCTCATGCGATCGCATGTGTTTTACTCATGCCGCATGGCCCGTTGACCCAGCTCACATGTCTTTGTTTGCTAGCTTGCTGACAGTTTTTATTTTAATATATAAATATAATATATATATATATATATATATATATATATATATATATATATATATATATATATATATATATATATATATATATATATATATATATATATATATATATATATATATATATAATTTATAGAATTATTTATATATTATATTATATTCATGTGCATATTTGACTTGTAATTTTAGGCCCGTTGCGTCGCGCGTTGATAGTTGGTTCATGTCCCGGTTTCGAATTTTCGAACGTCCTTTCGTACGATTAGATATCTTGTACTTTGCGTTTTACGGCTTGTACTCTTGTAATTTTGAGATGTTTCTCATCAATAAATTGAACCACTTAGATTGTATTTTGTACTTTTGAGCTTTTTGGTCGTTTGCGTCTTCAAATCATCGAATCTGTCTTTTGTCTTCACCTTTTATTATTTAAACGAATATCACTTGTAAATAGAACAATTGCAACTAAAAGGTTGTGTTTCTTGAAAGATAATGCTATAAAATATATGTTCGTTTTTAACATTATCAGTTTTCGGGCATAAAGAGTCGCAATGCCCAAAGATGGTTGTGGTAGAAGCTGTTAACGCCAACCAACCAGATAAGGATGGTTTCATTATGGTTAAACAAAAAAAGAATACTGATAGTAATAAAAATACTAACCATGGAGGTGGACTTAATTTGGGAAAGAAGCCTAAATTCATTTATCGACCTAAACAAAATTCTGGGATTGCTAGTGTGGGACAAAAAGCGGCCAATAAAGTGGTGCAAACTGATAAAGTTCATAATGGAAATAAGTTTGGTCATCTTGCTGACCAACTAGAGGACTATGGTGAAATTAAATTAAAATTAGTAGATGAGGTCAGCGATGTTGAGTTAGACGGGGGTGAAATGGGACAGTATATTGCAGCTAAACATAGTTCTGAGGGGGCAAGCACTCCTGGTCTTGATGGTTTACAATGATTAACTTCGCATCGTGGAATATTCGGGGTTTGAATCTCAATCCGAAACAAAATGAGGTTCGAGATATAGTTAACTCTAATAAGTTGTGTGTATGTGCGGTTCTTGAGTCGCATGTGGCTATTAATAATTTAAATAATATTTGCTCTTACGTGTTTCCGTCGTGGAACTGGTCATCTAACAACAGTATGTGTAATCGCGGAACAAGAATAATTATTGGTTGGGACCCGGGGATTGTTCATCTCATGATCATTAATGTGACAGATCAGTTGATAAATTGCAAGGTTTAGTCTATTAATAATGATTGGCATGTCTTTGTGTCTTTTATTTATGCGGACAATGGTTATATTAAAATGCGGTTGTTATGGAACGACTTAAGCATGCACCGTGGTTTTGTTGGGAATGAGCCTTGGTTATTGATGGGTGATTTCAATGTTTCTCTTCGCTCAGACGAATCGACTGCTGGTACTTTTTCATGTACTCTTGCTATGAGAGAATTTCAGGAGCGTGTCAATCATTTATGTATGAAAGATATTAATTGCTCTTGGTTTCAATTTACTTGGAACCAACGGCCTCGTGCGTTGTCGAGCACTTTGAAGAAAATTGATCGGGTAATGGGTAACGATGTTTTCATTGATAAATTTACTAATGCACATGCTGTTTTTTATCCTTATAGGAATTCTGATCATTGCCCGGCTGTGATTAAAATCCCTTTGGAACGAAACTCTAAGCCAAAACCTTTTAGGTTTGCTAACTTTGTTACTCATCATGAGGATTTTAAGCAGATTGTGAGTTATACTTGGAAGCAAGATATCACTGGTCATGCATTGTTTAGACTTGTGAAAAAGTTGCGGTTACTTAAGAAGCCCATGTGTAAGCTAATGTGGTCCAGGGGTAATATTCACAAAAAATTGGTGGAGTGTCGAGCTAAGCTGGATGTTGCTCAACAATTGCTTGATTCGGATCCTTTCTCTCTTGAGAAACGTGAGATGCATAGAAATGCATTGAAAGAATATAATGAAATTGTGCTTCATGAGGAGAGTTTTTTGAAAAAAAAGTTGAATATTGAATGGCTTCGAGTGGGAGATTCTAATTCTAGTTTTTTCCATAAATCTGTCAATAGTAGAGCTAACAGGAGTAGGATTCAGTCCGTATGTGATGGTAATGGAAATTTTGTTGAAGGTTCTGATGTCCCAAAGGTTTTTGTTGAGCATTATGAGTTTTTTTTGGGTTCATCGAATCCGTGCAATGAAATCACTGATCCGGGTAGTTTGTTTTTGAAAAGAATTAGTGACCAACAAGCGAACTTGATGATTAGACCTGTTACTACACAAGAAATTAAGGATGCTTTTTTCAGTATTGGTGATAGTAAATCACCGGGGCCGGGCGGGTATTCTGCAGCGTTTTTTAAGGAAGCATGGGATATTATTAGTGATGATGTGACTCGTACAGTTAAGGAATTTTTCTGTAATGGGCAAATGCTTAAAGATATCAATACCACTATTATTTCCTTATTACTGAAAGTTTAAACGCCGAGCAAGGTGAATGATTATCGGTCGATTTCATGTTGTAATGTCGTGTATAAGGGGATAAGTAAGATTATCACTATCCGTATTAAAGCATGTCTGGAAGAAGTGGTTAGTTCTAACCAATCGGCGTTTATTCCGGGCAGACGGATTTTTGACAACATTCTTCTGACACAAGAACTGATGAAAAATTACCATGTTGATCGAGGTACTCCCAGGTGTGCTTTAAAAGTGGATATTCAGAAGGCGTATGATACTATTGATTGGAATTTCTTAGAGGTAACTCTAATCTGTTTCGGTTTTCCTATGAGAATGGTTAGATGGATTATGGCTTATGTTTCATCTACGTCGTTCTCTATCAATGTTAATGGAGAATTACATGGTTTCTTTCGAGGTAAAAGAGGTTTAAGATAGGGCAATCCAATGTCGCCTTATCTTTTTATGTTAGTTATGGAAGTTTTGACTCTTATGCTTAAAAGAAATATTAGTCAGGCTCCTAACTTTCGATTCCACCCGAAAAGTGAGAAGTTTCAGATTGTCAATCTTTGTTTTGCGGATAACTTATTTATTTTTGCTCATGCTAACATCTCTTCGGTTAATGTGATCCGTGATGCAATGGAGGAGTTTAAGAATTGCTCTGGGTTAGTTCCTAGCTTACCGAACACGGCCTTCTTCTGTAATGTTTCTGCTAGTATGAAGAACTCTATTCTTGCGACTTTACCCTTTGAGGAAGGTCGATTACCGGTTAGGTATCTTGGGGTTCCTCTTGTCTCATCGCGTCTGGTGTATTGTGATTGTAAAATTTTGGTTGAGAGGGTTAAATACAAGGTTGACAATTGGATGAATAAGTTCCTTTCGTTTGCGAGGAGAGTTCAGTTAATTGTTTCGGTTCTTACATCGATGCAAATTTATTGGTGCTCGGTTTTTATTCTTCCAGACATGATTATTAAGGATATGAAGAAGTTGTTACGAGGTTTTCTTTGGTGTCAAGGACCTATGAAAAGAGGGAAAGCGAAAGTTAAATGGGATGACATGTGTTTGCCTAAAGTTGAGGGTGGTTTGGGTATAAAAAGATTAAAGAGTTGGAATGTCGCGCTGATGGCATCTCATGCTTGGCAAATTTTGACTTTTAAGCCTTCACTATGGGTTAAGTGGACATATGAGTACAAGCTTGCTTCTCACCATTTTTGGAGAATTGAGTTAAAAGCGGGGGCAGCCTGGAGTTGGGTAAAATTTTCCAAATTCGTCCATTAATTCGTAACTTTATCTGTTGTATAGTGGGGGATGGGTCAACCAGATCAGCTTGGCATGACTCATGGTGTAATCTGGGAACTCTTTCTAATATTGTGTCACATAATGACATTGTTAGAGCAGGTTAAAATGATAGAAGTGTGGTTCGTGACATTGTGATTGATTCGGGAGTGGTTTGGCCACGTGGTTGGGTCCGTAGATACCCAATTTTGCAGTCTTTTATACCTCCTGTTTTGTCTTCTGTTCCGGATAAATATGGGTGGAAGGATTCTCAAGGTATGGTCCATGATTTTTCGGTTTCTAGAGCTTGGAACTCTCTGCGTCCGCAAGGTAATAAAGTTCCATGGTTCTCGGTTGTTTGGTATTCTCAGTGTGTTCCTAGGCACGCTTTCCTGTTATGGCTTGTGTTGGGTGAGAAATTAAAAACGCAAGACAAACTCAAGCCGTGGGAGGTGCGTGATGGAAGAAGTCAATTATGCCCGTTATGTAAGAGTTGCCCGGATTCACATTCTCATCTTTTTTTCGAGTGCAAGTTTACAGCGGAAGTGTGAAGTAAGATGCAACGTATGATGCAGTTTGATGTTCAGAGCCAAGATTGGCATGTCATCGTGGAAAAGCTCACGCTTGTCGCTTCGCGTAAGTTGGCTCATATTTTAGTTGCAAAGTTGTGTTTTGCAGCTACTATATATTCTATTTGGCAAGAACGAAATTTTCATCTTTTCAAACAGGTCTTTCGAACTGAACAACAAGTTTTTGAGGCAATCGTTTCCAATACTCGCTTGAATTTGCTCACCATTTGGTTCAAGAATTCCCCTAATGTAGCTCGTATTCGGTCTACTTGGCATATAGAGGAGGTTTAATGTGTTTGCTTCTAGGCTTTGTTTACTGCTAGTTGCTTGGTTGTGGCTTTTTTGTTTGGCCGTGTTCTGCATTTTTTTTTCGGGTTGCGGTATCCTGCTATAGTCATTGGGCATAACTTGGTTCGATTCTTTATTATTTTTTAATAATATTCATCGGGGTAACCCATTACCCAAAAAAAAAAAAATTTGGGTCGTAGACTTTGAAGAAGTGGAGGTATCGACAACTAATGCTTGGGTATCGGAAATCTATGATTTTGGTGAGTTTGGATTGCGTATTATTTGAGGAATTCGACAAAGGTACGATCGTGTTAGCTACTCGTTCGAATTATGGTGTCGTTGTTGAACAAGATATTATTTCGGAGGCGGACGCAAGGGTCTTTAACCATTCGGGTCTTATGTATAAAAAACATTTTGAGACATATAAGAATGGGAGGGTTAATGGTTTTAAGATTGCTTCTGCTAGCAAGAACAACAGCATGCCGGATGACGAGCTCGAAACGACGATCGAAGATGCTAGCGGGATTATCTTTTGAAGTTTACATTGGAATGATTTCGTTGATGATGTTAGCGGGTATGTTCTGCCCTCTTCACCGGTTTCAATTCCCGATCTCTTGAAGACATTTTCCCCTTCGGTTGAAGTCTTGGGTGTTTGAAGTCCCTGTTGTTTCTTCGTTAAAGTATGATATTATTAAAAGGAAGTTTGTTAGAAACAAAGATAAGGCGGGAGTTGAAGACGTGGTGGTTCAGGATGATGGAGCGGAGAAGAGTGATGCGGTCAAAGATGGTGTCGATTTTTTTATGGCCTTGTGAAAAGGGGGTGATCCCTCCCTCGTAGGTTATTTTGGTTGGTTACAACTCTTCGAACGTTCTATCGTATAAGTTCGATAATTGGCCAGTATAGAGTTTTGGCGTGACACGACCAATGGAAAAATAATTTATCTTGCGGTCAAGACAACGTTAACCCCTTGCTTTGGTTTTTTTTCCTATGTTCAGTTAAATAACATAGCTAAACTAGTTTCCGATATGTGTCGATGCTTACGTTCAACGCGACCATTTTGTTGAGGTGTATACGGGAAAGAGATGCGATGATGCGTACCATTAGTTGATATTAAGAGATGAACACTATGATTAAGAAATTCAGTACCACCATCTCTTTGAAAAACCTTGACTTTGCGAAAAAATTGTGTTTACACAAAGGTGAGGAAACACTTAAATATGTTGGCAAATTCAGATTTTTCTTTGAGTGGATAAAACTTCGTGAACCTGTTATATGAAAGGACCCGTCCTAATCCATCCGGACGAATACATTACATTTGGTTACATCGCGAGGTACTTGACCTCTATATGATACATTTTACAAATATTGCATTCGTTTTTTAAAAGACAAATTTTCATTACATCAAAAGTTAACGACATGCATACCATTTCATAATATATCCAACTATAATTGACCTAATAATAATCTTGATGAACTCAACGACTCGAATGCAACATCTTTTGAAATATGTCATGAATGACTCCAAGTAATATCTCTAAAATGAGCAATGGCACGGCGAAAGGTTTCTTTAATACCTGAGAATAAACATGCTTTCAAGAGTCAACTAAAAGGTTGGTGAGTTCATAAGTTTATCGTAAACAATAAAATTTAACATTTTGATAGACCACGAGATTTAAATGCTGCATGGTACAAATGGGCCTGAATCCTATACCCACCTGTAATGTACTTGCGATATCTTTTAAATACAGTACACCTTTCTCGTGTACGAAATCATCTTTCATAAATCTTAGTAACCGTACACATATCTCGTGCACAAAAATAACATACACATAACCTGTGTATAAAATCATTCTCTAGATACATAACATTCACTTTTCATTTCTTTCATAGCTTGGCTTGGTAACCGATCTTAACATATAATGCGCATAATAATATCCCCAAAACAGAACATCTCTTCTGTATAATAATCATATAAACTTCGAAGTACTAAACACCACGCCCACTAGCCCTTCCGTCTAGTGAACATTCTGGGTGGGGGTGTTAAACCCGGTAGCTACCTTTAGGATTCGTGTGAATTAGGGCCATACCCGATTCTAATTCTTAGGTTACCAAGCAATAATAATCAGGGGAAAAATATTCACAACAATTAGTGGCAATTATCAAGTCTACATAATACAATAATAATCCACAGAACTTCTGTCTGCATAATAATTCATTCGAGGAATGTTTTGCTTGTGTCTATCTCGTCAAACATTTATAAAAGCATTTCATGTATTCACAGTTCAAAATATATTTCAAAAGCATTTAATAAAGCAGTTGTAAAAACAGCGCATGTATTCTCAGTCCCAAAAATGTAAAGAGTAAAAGGGAGCAAATGAACTCACGCATATAAATATTGTAAAACAGTTAATAAAGTATTTGCATGTATTCTCAGCCCAAAAATGTAATGAGTAAAAAGGGAGCAAATGAACTCACCATACTGTATTTTTGTAGTAAAAATACATATGACTATATTGAACAATGTAGGGTTGGCCTCGGATTCACGAACCTATATCATTTGCATATACATTAAAACCTATAATTTTAATAGAACACTTATATATATATATATATATATATATATATATATATATATATATATATATATATATATATATATATATATATATATATATACATATATATATATTTTTATTAGTGATGTTTATATCAATATCTTATATGTTTTATTATATATTCACTTTGTATATTTAGATAAATAAAAGTATTAATAATTTTAAGTTATGTATATTAAATATAATCTGTGTTTGAATTTTATTAGTTATAATAATATTAGAATAAGTATAATAATAGTAATAATAATTTTAATACTAATAACAGTAATAATAATAATAATAATAATAATAATAATAAAAATAATAATAATAATAATAATAATAATAATAATAATAATAATAATAATAATAACAATAATAGCAACAATAATAGTTTTAATAAAAATGGTAGTTTTAAAGCAATGATTATTTTAGTGATTATAGTCATTTCTAATAATAACAGTGTTAATAATAATAATGATAATCAGATTTGTCGTAAACATCGTGTTTAATTTTCTAGACTTATAACTGTTGTTCCTATTTTATTATTTCATAGTCATATTTGTAATTGTACATATCTTCAAATAATTATAAGTATTTTCCAAAAATTTTACCTTATTAACTTATTGTTAACCTCAAAATATCAACGTTATTAACATTTTCATAATTATGATAATAATAATAATAATAATAATAATAATAATAATAATAATAATAATAATAATAATAATAATAATAATAATAAAGAAATATTAATACTAACAATAAGGTAGCTACCTCAAAAAGATACCTTAAAAAGAAAAACTGCCGCGTACGGGGCTCGAACCCGTGACCTCTTGAACACCCACACCAACACCCATAACCATTGCGCTGCTTTATTATTTCTGATTTATAGCTCATCTAAACTATATATATAGCTCGTATCTTTGTCTATTCCTTTCTTCATCACTTTCCAATCGATCCAAAACCAACAATAATCATACAGCGAGCATTAAAGTTCGAATTATATAAAAAATATTGAAAAAGAAATGTAGTGTGTGGTAATTTAAATTAACAGAACTGAAAAAGATAAAAAAAATATAATGCATCAGCCTACTGGTTCGACGCATATACAAGAAAGAACACAAAATCAATTTTAAAAATTTAGATCGTTTTAGGTTCTGATTTCTACATGAAAAAGATTATAAATCACTCATGGAAACTTTTGAAATCATTCATTGGACTTGAATCACAACATAGAACTCGAATTCGATCAAAGAAAATTGTTTGACTTTTTATTTTATAAACTTTGACTTCGAAATTCAAGTTCAATAGAAAGAACTGGAAGGTGACATTTTACCGATAGTTTGAATAACAGATTTCTAAAACAACTGCAATATCAGTTTTTGATAATTTGTTCAAAATCGAGTTATGGGTAAAAAATACTTTGAACAGAGTTATCGAGCTTAAAAAAATTCTATTTAAATTAATAATTAGAATTTGTTGGAAATGGTGGTAATTGATAATAATAGTGGAAAGCCGATTGAATTTTATCAACAACTTGAGATGATCGATCGTTTTATATAATTGAAGAAGTGGATAGCAGATTCGAGCAGGAAGAATCAAACAAAGAAAAAAATAAAGCAGATTGTGATGTTTAACAGCTTGGTACGAATTGATACTGATATTAATAATTTGGAGACTGATACAAAATTGGATACAGTTGATTACATCCTACAACTGGATCGTACAAGAGAGGGCAGGATTCTCAATCAATAAAGGCACAAAGGACGCAGATTAGTTATTAGGTTTTGTTTATATCTTTTTTCTTTTTTTCTTTTTTATATAATTAATAAACATTAAAAAATTATTAGATTTATTAATAATAATAATAATAATAATAATAATAATAATAATAATAATAATAATAATAATAATAATAATAATAATAACAATTGATAACAATTTTATTAATAATACAAATTTATTAGTAATAACATTAATAATATTTGTTAAAGATTTTAATAATAATAGTGATGGTAATATAATGATAATATTAATAATAACAATAATGATATCTTTTATAAAAATTTTAATAATAATAAATACTATAATAATAATAATAATAATAATAATGATTTTTAATGATAACGGTAATAATAATCATAATAACAAATTATATGTATCGAATAAAAATATTAGCAATAGCAAGCTATATGTTTCAATTTCTTTATCTATATGTTTTATATTATATTAATACAGATATTGATATTAATATTAATGATAGTAATAATGAAAGTAACTATATTTTTAACTTGCAATCAACTTATTATTTTAATATCACATGTTATTAAATATGTAGTATATGTAATAACATATATTCAATATTTAATATTTATACATGATAATTATATATAGAAATTATATATACATATATATTTAATCATTTTAATTATAGCCTATTTATTTTGTATATTATTCTAATATTTAAATTAGATTTTATACTTTCAAATTATTATATATATACCTTCATTTATATATATATATATATATATATATATATATATATATATATATATACATCTTTAATTACAAACAATTGTTCGTGAATCGTCGGGATTAGTCAAAGGTTAAATGATTACATGAACACAGTTCAAAGTTTTTGAGACTCAACCTAACAGACTTTTCTTATCTTGTCAAAAATATTAAATCGTATCGAGAGTTTGATTTAAAATTAGTCAAAATTTTCCGGGTCGTCACAGTACCTACCCGTTAAATAAATTTCGTCCAGAAATTTGAGTGAGGTCGTCATGGTTAACAATAAAAATGTTTTCATGACGAATATGAGTTGATAAATAGATTTTTATCATCAGCGAGTAATATGGATAAAACAATTTTCTTAAGTGAAGCGTACAAGTGAAGTTATCACAAAAGAGTGAAATGAGGAAATAAAGATTCGTATTAAGTATTGACGTAGTCACTGTTGAAATCCGGAATTCAAGGGATTTAGAGAAAATCTTGGAAATCTATAAGATCTGATTCTTCGGGATTTATGGAAATTAAGATCTCTTTAATTAAATGCAATCATCTGTCTCGATTGCTTTGTCAGGTATCTCCATTATAAATGAACTTCTTCCGTTTCATTATTTTCACCATTCCTATACTTTCTTTATTAGTTCATACATCCAAAAGATTGTGATAATGCTTAATCTCGTTCTAATCTTTGATATTTTTCTAATTATCATTTCTGTCATCCTTCTATTTCAACTTCCACCAGAGGAATCTATTTACTTTTACTATGCTCTAGGGATTATAGTATTTCTAATCCTCCCGTGTCTTTATATTGCTATACGCGCTGGTATACATGGTTTGTAATTTATGTACTGTTATCGCGCTTTATATTTTCCCTTATATTTCGGGGCTCCATGCTCTTGTTTTCTCTTCCCGACTTTAAATCAAGCACAAAATGGTCCAGAGTTCGTAGTTACAGAGTTTCGAATGATTATAATATATTAAGCAGAAAGGAACGGTAATAGCACGAATTGATTTGTCAAATTACCAGAATCACTGAGAATAGAACTATCAAGAATATATTTTCTTGATATGTTTAGAATTTAAACAGAATGAAAGAGTTATGTAACATGACACATGATGACGTTATGGTCTGTGAATCATCACGTTTCATTAGAAACTCAGCATGACTTGCTGTAATATAATCACGTTGGCCGGGCGTCATTATATTATACTAACTCATGCATCAATTCTCAACACTTCTCCACAATTCATTCATAATTTATACTTAGATTTTACAGAAGTTTCTAACATAATGGAATACAGAAAACACGAAGAGGTTCGGACAAGAATATTTATGAAAATATCCTCAGAAATATCGAAGATATTTATGATGATATTTTGGAATTTCTCAATTCGAAAGTTGATGAAGAAAGATTTTTCGCAAGATTTTAACATGACTTCGGAGCATGATATTCTCTAAAGATTTCATCGGATCCAGAATTACCTGGATTTTTTTGAATATAGGGTTTGGTCCTTGTATTTGTCCTTGGTCTCCTTCATGGTTAGTGTGACGATCGCTCAAAATCCATATGGACGAACACGTCATTCATTGATTTCATGGTAAGGTATTTGACCTCTATATGATACGTTTTGTAAACATTGCATTCTTTTGAAAAGGCACACCATAAATGAATATTTAAATCAAAGGTTTTCGACATCTGATGATTTCTACATATAGACAATCACCATAAATAATAGTTTACAATAGTACTTCCGTTAACAATGCAGTTAAAATAAGATACATGGTGATGATTTGGTGAATGCAACGTTTCCTTGAAAAAATATGCCATGTAAAACTCCATGCACATAGCTTGTGTAACATATAATCAAACAGCGGAAGACTTCTAGGGAATCTGAGAATAAACATGCTAACAAGTGTCAACACAAAGGTTGGTGAGTTCATAGTTTTAATGTTTCGTATAATCTGTATATAAAGGTGGATCACAAGATTTCAGTTGTTTCATCAAGAAACGTTTATCAAAATATTCTACGAAATTGAGCACCCTGGTAACTAAACTTTAACGCATATATAATTTATACCCTTTGTATAATCATCTTAATAATACACGCAAACCAACGTGTACGCTTCTCAAATAGCATACGTCCGTTAAAAGGCTAGTGCTCTAGCTCGGACGGGGATATCAAGCCCTATGGATCCATATACTACTACTCGCGGCCACCAGTTCTTATAACCGGCAGTTACTAGTTACCAAAGCTAAGGGATTTTCGGTTCAAACTCAGTATAGAATTTAGTATGTACTTGTGTCCATTGTTTAAAATAAAGTGCATGTATTCTCAGCCCAAAAATATAGATTGCAAAAGCAATTAAAAAGGGAGCAAATGAAACTCACCTTAGCAGCATATAAAGTCGTTCACCAAAATGTGATCGAAACTCGGATTACCAAATAATCGTAGATCTCAACCTAGAGAACATATGTTGGTCAATAAACGTCTATCAAGCTAGGTCAGGTCATAGTGTATCACAATCCTAATGATCGAGATCGACATACAAAAGTTATCCAATGTCGTTTCAAAAAGTCAATTTTGACAGTTGTTTAACAAAACGAGACGTACCTTATATAAGGATTCATTTACTCGGTTGGTAATATTCAAAAATCCAAATTATCAATCTCGTAAACGAGTTGTTTAAATCTTAATTGTAGATTCAAAAGCAATTTCAATTAACGTCAATCATAATTCAGTTGATCATATCTTTTAATCCGTTCATCGAAATTATTCGATATCTAAATGAAAAGTTATTGATTTTTCGCCAGCTTTCCAAAAACATGTATATCATATACTTTTTATCAGTAATATATGTATTTAATTCGTGATTCATTATAACTGTTTAACGATGAAATTTAGCATACAAGCATATTTAAATATAAATATATATATATATATATATATACTCGAGCACTAGACATGGATATACAATTAATATATAAAAGATAAAATATGAGTGCTTACATATAAATATTGAGATTCAATTTTGTAGGAAAGTACGTAGACGTAACGGAGATGATAAACACTAGATTTGATTCACAAATATACCCCCGAACATTACCCATAACCTCCTTGGCAATAACCCAAAATTTCCTTAGCTCTATCCCGCTCAAAAACCCATTTTGAAGGTGACACGCTCATAACCTCGTCGTAGTATTTTAGGTATATATACTACTAATAATAATATTATAATAAGATTAATAATAATAATAATATTAATCTTAATAATAATAATAATATAAAAAAATAATAATTCGGAGGAATGAACCGAGCTTTTATAGTATGTGGCCTGCTACAGTACCTCATGCGATCGCATGAGTTTTCAGTGTTTTTGCCATGCGATCGCATGGCCGCCTTATCCGTTTTTGTTTGCTAGTTCGTCGACATCAAATAGTGTTTTAATGTAGCAAATCGTTTTCACCGTAGCACTGTAGGAAATACGATTTCACTGGAGAAAATAGTGTTTTACTGTAGCAAATAGTGTTTTACTGTAGCAAAGTCATTTTACTGTAGCAAATAGTGTTTTACTGTAGGAAAGTCGTTTTTACTTGTACATATATATATACATACATATAATTGTTCATGAATCGTCGAGAGCAGTCAAATGTAATGAAACAGTTCTAAAATTTTGAGATTCAACTTCATAGACTTTGCTTATCATGTCGGAAACGTTAAATCATTTAAAGATAAAGTTTAAATTTGGTCAAAAATTTCCCGGTTGTCACAGTTAGCTGAATCTGTTTTTCAGTTCCAAATTTTCTATCGAGCGTTCCTAACACTCCATTCTTTATCATTAACCTCTTGGCCATTTAGGCTATCTACAATTTTACTGTTTCGTCTGCATTTAATGCAGCCATATCTGAATCGTCGGTTATTAATTCGAGGTGTTTTTAGAAGAATTGTGTTTTTAGATGATTAAACGCTGATGGTAGTATGGTGGAATATAAAAGGTTCTCTGGTAACAATAAATGAGCACGCATATATATCAAGGTTATAATAAGTTTGTTTTGAATGAAAAGTTGAAGTTGACTTGTTGGAGCTGTGACAAAATTTGCTACATTGAAAGGGATTACCAAATTATTTTGGGTAATAATAATACTAAAGGAATTAGCACAGCTATGTGTTAAACGTTTACTCAGTTTCCGAGAGTTTTTAGGTGCATAACTATATGCATCAATTTTTACTTTCGTAGATGAAGTGCAGTTGGTTCATCCTCTCGATTGAGGTGTTTTCAAGAATCATGAAAGGTTTGAATGCAGATTGTAATCGTTAAGATACAATTGAGGTTTAAGATGAAATCAAGTGGCAAACTTGAAGAATTGTTTAGTTTCATATGTTATAATCAATATTTTAATTCATTTTAATTGTCCAATAATGGTAGTCCACAGTTGATAGTCCACAGTTAACAGTCCAATAATTCATATATAGTTTAATATATAAAATTGGAATTAATTTATACGTATCGTGTCCCATGTACATGTCTCAGACTCGATCACAACTCAAACTATATATATTATTATAGAATCAACCTCAACCCTGTATATGCGAACTCGAACATTACAGCGTATAGAGTGTCTATGGTTATACCAAATAATATATATAGATGCGTTGATATGATATGTCAAAACCTTGTATACGTGTCCCGATATTTAAAGTGCGTAAAATAAATAACAGAAATTAAATGACGATAAATAAAATTGCGAGAATATAAATTGCGATAATTAAATTACGATAAATAAAATGTAATCAGTTAGCTAGGAACAGTTAGCTAGGAACAGTTAGCGTGGATTCTTAACAAAATTTTTCTCGTAGTTAATTTGATTGTTTCTAACAAATTTTATTTTGTCCAATGTTTTCTTCATTATGCCACTTGTTGGATTCTGATAAATCAAAATCCAAATATGAATTTGAATAAAAATGGTTATTCTGCGGTGAACAGATACATATATATGTGGATGTAAGTAGGATAGTAAATGACTGTTGAATCAGATTCATAGATTGTACGGTGTAACCTATTAATGTGGAATCTAAATATTCCTCGGGTATTACCTACCCGTTAAAATATTTTCACAATTAACAGTTTGTACAAAAGAATTTTTAATTACAATCTTTATGAAAATATACTTGCATATATATTTTCTTCAGATGTAATCATGGATTTAATGAGTTAATATGATATTAATCTCATTTGGTTTTCAGTTGGAACTAGAATGAATAATCTCTAAAACTTTAGAGATTGCATAATCGCCATGTCGAACGAAGATAATTGAGGTAGAACGATACGTAGATCGAAGATCATACTCGAAGTACAGATGGTGATATTGAGGCGTGTGATGTTGAGGCTCCTGTTATTGGGGGTACTGGTGTTGATGTTGATGAATCTGGTACGTTTTGCACCATATTTTCCAAGGCTACAACTCGGGCGCAAAGTTCATTGACTTATTACTCCGGGATGATTGTCGGTTGGAACGAACGAGTGAATAAGGTTTAAAATCTGAGATATTATGTAATCATGACGAGATATTCGAGAAATGAGGTTGAAAATGATATTTCGGACTGGTTCACCGGTAAGTGCTACAGGTTCGTCTCCAAGAGAGAACTGTGGTGGATGAAAGAGATCACCTTCTTCTTGTCTCCAATGACTAAGTTGACTACGAACCCATCAGATGAATTGGGGATGGCTGATTGGTTGATTCATTCTAGTGAAACTGCTTTCGGAGTTTAGGTGAAACTCCCTATCGGAATTCGAGGGATTTGAACTAGTGGCGAATTCCATTTCGTATGATAGAGTAAAGGATTTTTTGATATGAAATGATTTTCGAATATTGGATGATATTCTAACTACATAGAATATCTATATATATAGTACTAAAGATTTCGTAGACTACGGAGGAATTTACAGTATATATCAGGCAAGTCTACAGTAACAGATGCGCTAAGATATGAATTTATCTATACACTGTCTTTGCAATAGAGGCAGTAAGACGTGTCTAGACTTTAAGGATGATAAGCAAATAATTTTTGACACTAAATGATAAGCAAAACTTTTGACATGCAAACACGGTCGAAGTCCAGACTCACTAATGCATCTTAACAACTATCAGTTAGACACACTAATGCAAGACCTGGTTCGCTAAGACCACCACTCTGATACCAACTGAAACACAGTTGGGGACAACCACCGTCCCACCCAGTCCCTTCCCAGCTAACCGCCTGGTGACCACTGAGTGTACCTCAGATACTGATTTTAGGGCCTGCCTCTCGGCTACTGCCAACCCTCGTAAGGGATCACAAGGAGTAAGAGCCACTGCTTCATCACAGGTAACACTGTGAGAACCTCCTTTATGACTAACCCGCCACACATGGACGGTGTTATACCAGCTCTGATACCAACTGAAAGGACCCGTCCTAATCCATCCGGACGAATACATTACATTTGGTTACATCGCGAGGTACTTGACCTCTATATGATACATTTTACAAACATTGCATTCGTTTTTAAAAAACAAACTTTCATTACATCAAAAGTTAACAACATGCATACCATTTCATAATATATCCAACTATAATTGACCTAATAATAATCTTGATGAACTCAACGACTCGAATGCAACATATTTTGAAATATGTCATGAATGACTCCAAATAATATCTCTAAAATGAGCAAATGCACAGCGGAAGGTTTCTTTAATACCTGAGAATAAACATGCTTTCAAGTGTCAACCAAAAGGTTGGTGAGTTCATAAGTTTATCGTAAACAATAAAATTCAACATTTTGATAGACCACAAGATTTAAATACTGCATGGTACAAATGGGCCCGAATTCTATACCCACCTGTAATGTACTTGCGATATCTTTTAAATACAGTACACCTTTCTCGTGTACGAAATCATCTTTCATAAATCTTAGTAACCGTACACATATCTCGTGCACAAAAATAACATACACAGAACCTGTGTATAAAATCATTCTCTCGATACATAACATTCACTTTTCATTTCTTTCATTGCTTGGCTTGGTAACCGACCTTAACATATAATGCGCATAATAATATCCCCAAAACAGAACATCTCGTCTGTATAATAATCATATAAACTTCGAAGTACTAAACACCACGCCCACTAGCCCTTCCGTCTAGTGAACATTCTGGGTGGGGGTGTTAAACCCGGTAGCTACCTTTAGGATTCGCGTGAATTAGGGCCATACCCGATTCTAATTCTTAGGTTACCAAGCAATAATAATAAGGGAAAAAATATTCACAATAATTAGTGACAATTATCAAGTCCACATAATTCAATAATAATCCACAGAACTTCTGTCTGCATAATAATTCATTCGAGGAATGTTTTTCTTGTGTCTATCTCGTTAAACATTTATAAAAGCATTTCATGTATTCGCAGTTCAAAATATATTTCAAAAAACATTTAATAAAGCAGTTGTAAAAACAGCGTATGTATTCTCAGTTCCAAAAATGTAAAGAGTAAAAGGGAGCAAATGAACTCACGCATATAAATATTGTAAAACATTTAATAAAGCATTTGCATGTATTCTCAGCCCAAAAATGTAATGAGTAAAAAGGGAGCAAATGAACTCACCATACTGTATTTTTGTAGTAAAAATACATATGACTATATTGAACAATGCAGGGTTGGCCTCGGATTCACGAACCTATATCATTTGTATATATATTAAAACCTCTATGTCAGAACCCGACCTTAACCATAAGGACGAATACAATAACATATGATTTCATGAGGTATTGACCTCTATATGCGACGTTTTTCAAAAACTGCATTCGTTTTTATAATACAAACCATAACCTTTATTACAAATACAAGGTTTAAACAACATAATAATGATTATCGTTTAACGATAATCTTAGCCTTACAAACTTTACATGTGATGATAACAATACGATTTCCAACATATTTTACATTACAAATCCTCCGATATGCAGTTTTATTTTTGACACAAATATGAATACAAGAGCAAAGATACATACGAGTTAGAACGAAAATCCTCAAGTCCATTTACCATTAGTTACACTTGTAGGGTGTGAGTGAGAACTTATGTTGTGTGGCCATGCGGGTTTTACGAACCCTCATCTAAGGGATGAAACGTATTTTCGGGATATAGTGTAGGTTCTAACACTATTATGCAGAGGTAAGATTCAGTTAAGTTTTGGTAATTGGGTGCTCGTGATACAGACAACATCTTTTGGGATGTATACGCTTGATATTCACTTTATACTAAATCTTATGGTTTACAAACAACATCTTTCGAGATGTATACGCTTTGATACAAACACATCTTTATTGATGTATACGCTTTGATACTAAACCTTGTGATTCAAAAACATACTTTTACAAATACATTTATGATCTCACCAACGTTTTTCGTTGACAGTTTTCTACATGTTTTCTCAGGTTCATACTTGGCTAATTGATACATGCTTCTGCACACTTTGATTACTTTGATTGGAGTCAAGCATACATGCATACGCTAGTGATAGCACCTTTGGATTCAAACAAATGTTTACATACTTACGCTATTTATAGCAACCGTGATTTTTAACTTATATTATGTCGCAAGTTATTTCATTTACACTTTGTAACTTTTGTAAACTTAAAATTGTTGTCGAACGGTTTTGTAAACTAAACTTTGCAAGCATGATACGTTTCAAAAGAACGCGACATAATTTTGGTCAAACTAGTCTCATATAGGGACTATGACCAAGTAACGGGACCTAAGTTAGCGGCGCCGTCAATGATGATTTTGTCGGGTCGTTACAGATGATATCAGAGCGTTAGTTGTAGGGATCTAGGATGTGCATTAGTATGTCTGACAGAGTCGTTAGGACGCATTAGTGAATCTAGACTACAACCGGATAGTTAGCCATTGCATTCTGACATACATTTGCTATAGATATCACTTACTTGACTACCTGTGCATTATACTTGAATCATTCTTAGGCAAACTTCTTGATGGTACCAAGCTTTCATCATACGAATCCGTATTCTGCCACTTTCTGGTAACACACGTAAATTCAAGATTCATACGCGTAAGGATGACGACGACTTCATTAGTCACACTTGTTCGGGAACTCTGTCTCCCAGATTGTTATTCGCCACCGTTTCAACTTACTATCGGTGTCACACAGGTGTTCCTTACTATCTACCACTTCTTGTTACTACTATCACTACTCCAGGTGAGTATCGTCATCAATACTTAACACTAAGGTTGTGTACTATTCGTTATCATGATTCGTTACACTTCTCGCTCTGAAATACATTATCGTTTGACTTGAACCGCTTTGACGTGAACAATCATTTATACACTTCCATCGGGGAACGCTTCTTTAGAGTTGCACTAATTCTTGCGATTAAATACGAGTCACGTTGGTGATGTCGCTATGCTTTGTTCATTTTAAAACTTCACGATTACACAAACCTAAATCTACGGAGTGATGTGGGGATGGAGGTATGAGTTAGCGTAATATAACAACACTCGATCAACGTGGTTATATTATGGTAAGTCATACCAAAGTTCTAATGACTCGTGATGGTGATTGGACTCGATCAACCTAATCACCACCATGTGCCATGTACATGACTTCATATTTCTTGTTTGAATATCCAAAAACTCCGAGAATGTTGATAACAACCATACCAGGGACACATCTTCGATTATTGTCGAACCATACCCATGCTTTCGAAGGAATGACAAATTCTTTCAACTTCAAACATATGTTACACGTGTATACTATCTCATTTTCGCACAGTTTTATCGACGAACTACAAAATGCTTATTATGCTCACATCGAGACGGAAGCTTCTCTCGCATCACACTCATACTTCCGTATAAGGAAATCTTTATTCTAAATTCTCAATGGAGAGAGAGACTCTTCACGTTATACTAGTATTCACCACGAGGGTGAATAGTCCTAACGAACATTTTCGGAAACTGATAAATCTTCCGCGGCGCGAAATTCTTGAGAAACAGAAACTTGTTCCAACAAACGTTTTCAAGTCCTAACAAACTTGTTTAAAATTTCTTAAGGAGATATACCTCGTTTCAGATAGAGATCCTCGTTTCACTTCTAGATTTCAGAGTGCCTTACAAAAAGCCTCGGGACCACGTTTAGACATGAGTACAACACACCAATCACAAATCAACGGACCAAATAAACATATGATTCAAACTTTGGAAACCATAATACGAGTTGTGTTATCAACTTTAAATTTATTTGAGAAAAGTTTTTGCCTTTAACCAAATTCTCTTACAACAATGGTTATCATTCAAGTCTTAACGTCACACCTTTTGAAATCTTATATGACCGGAAACGTCATCCTCTTTTTGTAGAACCAAGTAAATGATAATCAAGTCACCGAACCCGGACTCATTCATGGAGTAACCGTTAAAATTGTTCCAATCCGAGGAAGGCTCAAGACAGCCCGTAGTTGCCAAAAGAGCTATGCCGATAAAAGTCGCACCTTGGAAAGGTGTAATCCATTTCAGGAAAAGTAGAAAGCTAAATCCGTGATATTCTGATCCTTTTGAAATCTTGGGGCGTATCGTACCCGTTGCTTACCGCTTAGAACTTTCGACTCAAACAAATTCCGTTCACCCTACATCCTGTGTATCAAACTTGAAGGAGTGTCTTGCGAAACAAGAACTTGTTATCCTCTTCGATGAACTTACTATCAACGACAAACTTCCCTTCCTAGGAGGACCGGTTGAATTATAAATCGTGAAACCAAACTTTAAACCAACGTAAAATCCCGACTGTCAAGTTCGTTGAAATGCCCAAGGAAATACCTTCACATATCCGTAGAAATTGCAACGCAAGGTTTCGAATAAGAAACAACAACTACTACTTCCAACTAAATTTCGGGACGAAATTTCTTTTAAGGTCTAGGTAATGTAACATCCCGCGTTTTTCCGTTAAATTTATTTTTAACACTATCTTTTTTTTTAAATATCTTTCGTTATTTAAATTCCTAGTTTCCGTTGACTAGCGTTCATAATATTCTCGTTATTTAATTATAACATCACTCGTTTACTCGAGCGTTTTTAAAATATTCGTTTGGCGAATTCACGCACCCGCTTCGAAACTTGAGGGAGTGAGGTTGCCAAGTGGGCAAACTAGTTGACTAGGTCAACTAGTCAACCCACCTCATCCACCCATTCATTTCCACCCACCTTCTCATCTCTTTCTCCTCTTTCCCTCTTCATACTTCCATTTTTGGAACTTAAACACCTAACTCACAAAATCATCATCTAAATCCGGATCAAGAAGCAAACATCAAAACAAATTACATTTTCGTGATCCTCTCTTCATCCTCTACATTTTGGTACCAATTTCACCTCATTTGGATAACTTTATAAAAACTCTAGATTTCTTTAAATTCGTGTTTTTGACTTGAAATGGTGTTAGTTAGTGTCTATGGCTCGTGTATAACATGAATATATGATTTGTTTACTCGATTTGTTGTTTTGAGTAACTAGTTTGAACATTTGAAATGGGTTTGCTTAATCTTGCATTTTGGATGAGTTAATGTTGTTAAATTGTTAAAGTTCATGTTTTAATTGTGTTACTAGTATCACTAGCTTCGTTTTGGTGCGTAGGTTGATTAAGAAAACTTCAAAAACATGATTAATGATTTTGTGATTCTTGGTTAGGGTTTGATAGCTCTTAAGATGAACTTTTGATGCTTTGAATGTCATGAAATGTTATTTGTGAGTGTTTAGTTGTAATGTATGTTTCATTACCTTCAAAACGACATATCATACATGTAAATTGGTTGCCCGAATCATTAAATGCGTTTTACAAACTTGAAACTTTGATTATGAACGATCATTGAACATTTGACGAGGATTTGATTATTTTAAATGCATGTTTTGATTGATAATATGTTCTTAGTTGTGTTCCTTGTCAAAAGAGCTTTCCAACGATATAAGATACGCATTCTAAGTGTTTACAGTTTGTATTTTGTACTAAATAGAGTTTTGATTTGAGACTTGGATATTTGAGACTGACCAGGTACCAGCACACGTGAAATGCCGCGGCGCGGCAGTCTTGGGTCGCGGCGCGACCTAAGGCGTGTCCAGCTTCTGACCTACTTGTCAATTATATGAAAAATGTTTGGCACGCTAGGGACCTCAGATTCACATGAGACTTGTTCTAACATGCTTATATATGAATAATTAGCACAGAAAAATAGTTCGGGACCCGACCCGAACGCGTTGACTTTTTCGTTGACTTTGACCGACTAAAGTTTGACTTTTTGTCAAACTTAACCAAATGATTATGCAATCTTTCTAACATGATCCTATACTTGTATCTTGCATGAAACTTGACAATTTGATTCACATGCTACATAATCGAGTAGCATTGAGCCATAGGACTAATCGAACACATTTCGCCCGACCTTGTGTCGTAACCGGTTAATTGATACAACTTACTTGTTTAGGTCAAGGCTAAACAACTTTCATGCACGCGTTTACTTTGTGAAGTACATTTATACTCGTGCACTCGAGGTGAGATCATAGTCCCACCCTTTCAAATACTTTTATACTTTTAAATCGTGGGCTGAGAAACATATACTTTATATACATTTTATACGGTTTATACTTTCATATTTTGAACACAAATACGAATAGAAGAGCAAAGATACATACGAGTTAGAACGAAAATCCTCAAGTCCATTTACCATTAGTTACACTTGTAGGGTGTGAGCGAGAACTTATGTGGTGTGGCCATGCGGGTTTTACGAACCCTCATCTAAGGGATGAAATGTATTTTCGGGATATAGTGTAGGTTCTAACACTATTATGCAGAGGTAAGATTCAGTTAAGTTTTGGTAATTGGGTGCTCGTGATACAGACAACATCTTTTGGGATGTATACGCTTGATATTCACTTTATACTAAATCTTATGGTTTACAAACAACATCTTTCGAGATGTATACGCTTTGATACAAACACATCTTTATAGATGTATACGCTTTGATACTAAACCGTGTGATTCAAAAACATACTTTTACAAATACATTTATGATCTCACCAACGTTTTTCGTTGACAGTTTTCTACATGTTTTCTCAGGTTCATACTTGGCTAATTGATACATGCTTCCGCACACTTTGATTATTTTGATTGGAGTCAAGCATACATGCATACGCTAGTGATAGCACCTTTGGATTCAAACAAATGTTTACATACTTACGCTATTTATAGCAACCGTGATTTTCAACTTATATTATGTCGCAAGTTATTTCATTTACACTTTGTAACTTTTGTAAACTTAAAATTGTTGTCGAACGGTTTTGTAAACTAAACTTTGCAAGCATGATACGTTTCAAAAGAACGCGACATAATTTTGGTCAAACGAGCCTCATATAGGGACTATGACCACGTAACGGGACCTAAGTTAGCGGCACCATCAATGACGATTTTTTCGGGTCGCTACACTATAATTTTAATAGAACACTTATATATATATATATATATATATATATATATATATATATATATATATATATATATATATATATATATATATATATATATATATATATATATACATATATACATATATATATTTTTATTAGTGATGTTTATATCAATATCTTATATGTTTTATTATATATTCACTTTGTATATTTAGTTAAATAAAAGTATTAATAATTTTAAGTTATGTATATTAAATATAATCTGTGTTTGAATTTTATTAGTCATAATAATATTAGAATAAGTATAATAATAGTAATAATAATTTTAATACTAATAACAGTAATAATAATAATAATAATAATAATAATAATAATAATAATAATAATAATAATAATAATAATAATAATAATAATAATAACAATAATAGCAACAATAACAGTTTTAATAAAAATGGTAGTTTTAAAGCAATGATACTTTTAGTGATTATAGTCATTTCTAATAATAACAGTATTAATAATAATAATGATAATCAGATTTGTCGTAAACATCGTGTTTAATTTTCTAGACTTATAACTGTTGTTCCTATTTCATTATTTCATAGTCATATTTGTAATTGTACATATCTTCAAATAATTATAAGTATTTTCCAAAAATTTTACCATATTAACTTATTGTTAACCTCAAAATATCAACGTTATTAACATTTTCATAATTATGATAATAATAATAATAATAATAATAATAATAACAATAATAATAATAATAATAATAATAATAATAATAATAATAATAATAATAATAATAATAATAATAATAATAATAATAATAAAGAAATATTAATACTAACAATAAGGTAGCTACCTCAAAAAGACACCTTAAAAAGAAAAACTGCCGCGTACGGGGCTCGAACCCGTGACCTCTTGAACACCCGCACCAACACCCATAACCATTGCGCTGCTTTATTATTTCTGATTTATAGCTCATCTAAACTATATATATAGCTCGTATCTTTGTCTATTCCTTTCTTCATCACTTTCCAATCGATCCAAAACCAACAATAATCATACAGCGAGCATTAAAGTTCGAATTATATAAAAAATATTAAAACTGAAATGTAGTGTGTGGTAATTTAAATAAACAGAACCAAAAAGGATAAAAAAAATATATTGCATGGAAAATTTAGATCGTTTTAGGTTCTGATTTCTACACGAAAAAGATTATAAATCACTCATGGAAACTTTTGAAATCATTCATTGGACTTGAATCACAACATAGAACTCGAATTCGATCAAAGAAAATTGTTTGACTTTTTATTTTATAAACTTTGACTTCGAAATTCAAGTTCAATAGAAAGAATTGGAAGGTGACATTTTACCGATAGTTTGAATAATAGATTTCTAAAACAACTGCAATATTAGTTTTTGATAATTTGTTCAAAATCGAGTTATGGGTAAAAATACTTTGAACAGAGTTATCGAGCTTAAAAAAATTCTATTTAAATTAATAATTAGAATTTGTTTGAAATGGTGGTAATTGATAATAATAGTGGAAAGCCGATTGAATTTTATCAACAACTTGAGATGATCGATCGTTTTATATAATTGAAGAAGTGGATAGCAGATTCGAGCAGGAAGAATCAAACAAAGAAAAAAAAATAAAGCAGATTGTGATGTTTAACAGCTTGGTACGAATTGATACTGATATCTAATAATTTGGAGACTAATACAAAATTGGATACAGTTGATTACATCCTACAACTGGATCGTACAAGAGTGGGCAGGATTCTCAATCAATAAAGGCAAAAAGGACGCAGATTAGTTATTAGGTTTTGTTTATATCTTTTTTCTTTTTTTCTTTTTTATATAATTAATAAACATTAAAAAATTATTAGATTTAATAATAATAATAATAATAATAATAATAATAATAATAATAATAATAATAATAATTATAATAATTAATAACAATTTTATTAATAATACAAATTTATTAGTAATAACATTAATAATATTTGTTAAAGATTTTAATAATAATAGTGATGGTAATATAATGATAATATTAATAATAACAATAATGATATCTTTTATAAAAATTTTAATAATAATAAATACTATAATAATAATAATAATAATAATAATAATAATAATAATGATAATAATTATTTTTAATGATAACGGTAATAATAATCATAATAACAAATTATATGTATCGAATAAAAATATTAGCAATAGCAAGCTATATGTTTCAATGTCTTTATCTATATGTTTTATATTATATTAATACAGATATTGATATTAATATTAATGATAGTAATAATGAAAGTAACTATATTTTTAACTTGCAATCAACTTATTATTTTAATATCACATGTTATTAAATATGTAGTATATGTAATAACATATATTCAATATTTAATATTTATACATGATAATTATATATATAAATTATATATACATATATATTTAATCATTTTAATTATAGCTTATTTATTTTGTATATTATTCTAATGTTTAAATTAGATTTTATACTTTCAAATTATTATATATATACCTTCATTTATATATATATATATATATATATATATATATATATATATATATATATATATATATATATATATATATATATATATATATATATATATATATATATTAATTACAAACCATTGTTCGTGAATCGTCGGGATTAGTCAAAGGTTAAATGATTACATGAACAAAGTTCAAAGTTTTTGAGACTCAACCTAACAGACTTTTATTATCGTGTCAAAAATATTAAATCGTATTGAGAGTTTGATTTAAAATTAGTCAAAATTTTCTGGGTCGTCGCATTATAATCATCAAGAAATACAACATAGTATCGATAACCATCAGAAGACGGAATGGGCGAAGGACCCCAAAGATCACAATGCATAAGAACTAAAACATTCGAAGCGCGTTTTTCGTTATTAATAAATGAGAAACGTTTGCTTTTTGAAAGCTGACATGACGAACACACACGTGGTGTTGGAAATAAAGAGGTAACCGACAATTTTCCACGTTTATTTAATAAAGAAATTACATAAAAAAGAAATATGCCTTAAACGGAAATGCCATAAATTATAAGATGCACACTTTTTATTAGAAGCTAAAGTGAAAACAAAAGCTTTTTGACCACGCTCTAGAATGTAAAGATCTTCATGCCTTCGGCCCATTGCAATAATTTTCCTTGTGAGCCAATTCTGAATAGAAAACGTTTTATCATAAATCAATATATCAACATGATTATCATTTGTGAGTCATCTGATAGATAACAGGTTTTTAGTAATATAAGGAACGACTAAAATATCGAGAAGATGAAGATTGTTGGATAAAGAGGATCTACCAATGTGAGTAATGGGTAAAGTAGAACCATTACAAACAGTGACCTTGTTTTTACCTATGTAAGGAACTGAATCATCAAAATGGCTTGAAGAAGAAGCAATATGCACGGATGCACCTGAATCAACATACAAGTAAGGAGAATTATTGTTTATGTGACAACTAGCATTAAAAGCTTGTGCAAGGTTAGCATCAATCGAGGAAGCTCTAGGTGTCATGGAGGAAAGTTCTGGACATTGATTTGCATAGTGCTCATCGATTTTGCACCATTGACAGTGTGGTGACCATGTACTACGGCCACGACCACGACCACATGAACGGACATCACCTTGACCGCGAAAATTTGATGAAGATCCACATGAAGAGTAATTATTGCCGGGTTTAGTAATAAAAGCAGCGGAAGGAGGTAATGATCTTTGAATCGAGTTGAGAAAGAGTTCATGACTTTCGGTCTGAGAACACAATTCTCGAAAGGTAAGTCGAGGCTTAATAGCCCTTTGAGTAGTCAAAAAAGTTTCGAACGTGCTACCGAGACCGCAAAGAAACCAGTGACACTTATGGATATCATCAACAACGTGACCAATTGCTACAAGCTGATCACAGATCCCTTTGAATTTTTGTACATAATCAGAAACCGAAGAATTTCCCTTAGTAATCTGGTAGAGTGAATCACGTAACGTGTGCATACAGTCAGTTGAATCATGACTATAATGAGTTTCTAAAGCGAGCCAGATGTCACGTGCAGTTTTTAAACCCAAAAAGACAGCCATGGCTTCGCAGAGAGCAAGGACCAAATAATGATTAGGGCCTTTTGATCTCCTTCGACCTAAGTGGCGAATGCAGGATTTGGAGAAGTGACTCTATTTTCGACGAGAGTAGGCTCGGGTTTAACTAGTGACCCATTAATGTAACCGTCAAGTTTTTGAAAAGAAAGAAGAGGTTCTACTTGATGTTTCCAGAGAAGATACTTGTGTGAACCGTTCGTTTTCCTCCACGCTAATCATGTTGATTATCACTTTATCCTTCACTTTTTCACGCTTCTTTCGATCTTCTTTTTGTCAACTGAACGTCTTATTTGGATCAGCCATTTTGAACTTTTGACCTTGCAGCAAATGGTTAAGTTCACCAATTTTGACTTTGGCAATGATTTCTCAAATCAACGCTTTGCATTCGTCGGTGTCATGGCCGGTGACTTCATGGAATGCATAGTACGTGTCGGATTTCTGGTCGTCCCTTTTTTCCATTGGTGCCGGCAGACTGAACTTAGCTTTGATCGGTTCTGTCAGCAGGATTTCCCTTGGAGTTTTAGTCGGGCTGTCCATCAGAGAGCCCTTGTCATATGGTTTTCGGCTGCCTTTGTCATACTTGTTGTTGTCATAATTTTTTCCCTGATTATTATGACTCTTTTGATGGCTGTCATTGCGTCGGATACTGTCATGCCTGTGCCGGCTTTCATTTCGCCTCTTATCTTCCCGTTTTTTCTCATCCCGGTGATATTTGGCCTGCCTCTCCCGTCCTGAATGTTGGTACCACCTTGCTACCGTTATAGCATCAGCAAAAGTACTCAGGTTGTTCCATCGGAGTTCTGCCACGAGAGATGGATGTGCTTCTTTTTCCAGGCATTTTATAAAACTCGAGATCTATTGTGTTTTCAGGCGGTCAGGATTTTTTTGACATTCCAGCATGTATCTAGTGACAAATTTGTCGATCTTTTTTCCCCCGTTACATCGGTATTTCATGTGCGTATAAGTTTGTGAGTGTGTGCCTCCGAAGGTTTTGGTACTACATTAGAAACTTTTCTCGAAGATCCGGGAATCATGTGATGATGTTAGGCGGTAGGTAGTTAAGCAAACCATTCCCTGGTAGCAGACTGCAAAATAGTCAGAAATAGGTGATAGGCTACCTCGTCACTCCAATCTTGGGTCTTCACAGCACCTTCAAAAATTTGCAGGAAATCATCTGGGTCAGTTGTGCCGCTGTACACCCCTAAAGTGACCGGGATGAAAATGTTGTCGGGAAGAGTGTAACCGGAAATTTGTTCACAAAAATTTTGGCCGGTGGCAGATATTTCAACTGGACGTTTTGCTTTGTTGCTGGTTATTAGAGCAAATAGATTCTCAAGTGCAGTGCCTTGAACGACGGGTCACGAAAGAGAATGCTTGTAGGCTGGTGGGGCAGCTTGCACCAAGAGTCAGTGAGCCATGCGTTGACGGCATCTTTGTGACGCCCTCGCCTCTCGCATTGATGACTGGTAGAGAGGCGACATTCAAAATGCCTAAGCCCTTCTCTGGTTGTTTGCTTAATACGTTGAGGTTGTCACCTAACATGGCTTTTAACTTCTCGATTACTTGTTTTTCAACATCTGTTGAGATCATTTTAGCAATCATCTCGGTGTCATCTTGTGATGACCCAATTCCACTAAAACCACCGATTTTGAGACCAGAAATGCTGAGATTCGGCTTTCCGTAACCAGTTGGTGACTTCTCACGGTGTTCGCCTTCTTCACCGCTTGAAATATGCATCTTATCATCTGAAGTTTCACCTGAGTGGGTGATAAGGCTAAAAAGGAACATATATTTCATAGCATTATCCCCCAAGAAAGACAAGATTTTAGTTGCAATTGTTCCATTTTCAAGTAATATTCATATATTTTAAATAAGTGCGAAGACAAAAGGCGAAAACGACGATTTGAAGACAAAAAGGTCCAAAAAGCTAAAAAGTACAAGATACAATTAAAAAAGTTCAAATTATTGATGAAGAACGTCTAAAAATGACAAGAGTACAAGTTACAAAACGCAAAGTACACGATATAAAATTGTACGAAAGGACGTTCGAAAATCCGGAACTGGGACATGAGTCAACTCTCAACGCTCGACGCAACGGTGTAAAAATTACGAGTCAACTATGCACAAGAATAAAATATAATATTTAAATAATTCATAATAAGAATAATATTAAATAATAAAAAGTTGTTAATTGAGCATAGTTCAGGGGTCATAAATGAAAATTTCAATTCATAATTCGCCTATAAAAGGCATTGCATTCGATCATTTTAGGGATCCAATTTATAAATCCATCTTTTTCTTCCTCATTCATACGATATATTTATATTTATAATTTATATTTTAATTTTAATTTTAATTATAATTCTAATAATAAGGGTATGTTAGCGAATGTTGTAAGGGTGTAAGTCGAAATTCTGTCTGTGTAACGCTACGCTATTTTTAATCATTGTAAGTTATGTTCAACCTTTTTATATTAATGTCTCGTAGCTAAGTTATTATTATGCTTATTTAATCCGAAGTAATCATGATGTTGGGCTAATTACTAAAATTGGGTAATTGGGCTTTGTACCATAATTGGGGTTTGGACAAAAGAACGACACTTGTGGAAATTAGACTATGGGCTATTAATGGGCTTTATATTTGTTTAACTAAATGATAGTTTGTTAATGTTAATATAAAGATTTACAATTGGGCGTCCCTATAAATTACCATATACACTCAATCGGACACGATGGGCGGGGTATTTATATGTACGAATAATCGTTCATTTAACCGGACACGGGAATGGATTAATAGCCACTAGTAGAATAATTAAAACAGGGGTGAAATTATGTACAAAGGACACTTGGTATAATTGATAACAAAATATTAAAACCTTGGGTTACACTCAGTCGACAACCTGGTGTAATTATTAAACAAAGTATTAAAATCTTGTTACAGTTTAAATCCCCAATTAGTTGGAATATTTAACTTCGGGTATAATTAAAATTTGACGAGGACACTCGCACTTTATATTTATGACTGATGGACTGTTATGGACAAAAATCAGACGGACATATTAAATAATCCAGGACAAAGGACAATTAACCCATGGGCATAAAACTAAAATCAACACGTCAAACATCATGATTACGGAAGTTTAAATAAGCATAATTCTTTTATTTCATATTTAATTTCCTTTATTTTATATTTAATTGCACTTCTAATTATCGCATTTTTATTGTTATTGTATTTAATTGCACTTTTAATTATCGTACTTTTTAATTATCGCAAGTTTATTTTATCGCACTTTTATTATTCGCAATTTCATTATCGTTATTTACTTTATGCTTTAATTTAAGTCTTGTATTTATTTTTAATATTTTACATTTGGTTTTAACTGCGACTAAAGTTTTAAAATCGACAAACCGGTCATTAAACGGTAAAAATCCCCCTTTATAATAATAATATTACTTATATATATATATATATATATATATATATATATATATATATTTGTATTTTTACAATTATTGTGTGTAAAAAAATATAGTGTTATACTTCACGAGCTCCCTGTGGAACGAACCGGACTTACTAAAAACTATACTATAATACGATTAGGTACACTGCCTATAAGTGTTGTAGCAAGGTTTAAGTATATCCACTCGATAAATAAATAAATAACTTGTGTAAAATTGTAGCATATTTAATAGTATTTCGCACTAAAAATAATACTATTTTGTATACACCCCCTACGACATCAAGTATTTTTTGCGCCGCTGCCGGGGAGCACTAAAACGCTATATTTTTAATTTATATTTGCAAAAATTTCAATTCATAAAAAAAAAAAAAAAAAAAAAAACCTCTCCGCGACTCGCGAAGGAGACAGGCCATTTTGGCCGCGACTCGCGGACCCCCACCTACTATCCCTTAAAATAAAATGAGTAGGACTCCCAAAATAATAAGGTAAACTTACGGCCCATCCAATTCAACCATTTTATTCGGTTTTCACTCAGCTCAATAAAACTCCAATTAGCAAACGTCTCTATAATTTGTTGTCTCCACTTGTGCCTGGTAGGACCATCCCTTTAATTTACTTGATCCGAATAATAACAAAAATATATCACGGCTAAGGAAAAATAATAGTGGCCCTATAATATTCATGTACAGCTCGATATACTAATTTTTCCACCAAAAGTTTGTGTTCTTGTACTGACCCTATCCAACTGTATCCTCCCATTAACGAAAAAAAAAATAAGTGGATTAGTACCTATCATCAATCACATCACTGTAGTTTTGCATAAGTCTAAAGTGAAAAAGTTGAAACTTGAAACTTGTAAGTGAAAAAGTTTTGCAGAGTTTCAACTTTTCTACTTGAGATTATAATCATTACATTATTATTAATTATTACCACTACTATTGAGATTATTTTATTTTATAATTATTATTTTACTTAATCAATAAATATTTTTAGTATTAATGAGATACGTAGTAATGGTTATGATTTTTTTTTTAATATTTATTTTATTATTTATCTTTAAGTTGATTACAACATTTTTATTAAGTGACTAATACTACTACTATTTGGGAACAATCACGTGTAAAAAAAAACCATTTTAATTAATGATAAGGATTTGAACCTTATCAATAATACGAAAACCATTTTTATTAAGTGACTAATACTACTACTATCATTAATTTTTATACAATCACGTGTATAAAAATAGGTGAAAAACTCCCCTGCATCAAACTTATTACCTTTAGATTTGAACACCACTTTGTTTCTTATCCTTTCTTCTGTTCGTCGACCTAACCCCTCAAAAGGTTGGTCCCAGCTCGGCTGCAAAACCGACTTTGTGTAAAATAAAATAAAAAAAAATTAAAAAAAAAAATTAATAATAAAATAATATTATCTCGATGTAAAAAAAAATTTAATTTAAGTTTATTTCCTTTAGATTTTTAGACTCTAGTTACAATTTTTAGTATTAAGTTTAGTTTTGCCATAGTTATTTTTATTTCTAGAATTTTTAGGCTTTGCCGTAAAATTCCTTAAGTGCTTATTCCTTAGACTAAGTTTTAGGTGCTTTAGAATTTTGCGACGCCGTTTTTTTTCGCGCTATTTTCTTATTTTTATTTTTTTTGACGCTTTTACCTATGTATCAATTACAATTCCAATTAGTAATCTCTATTTGTAGTTTTAATTTTAAGATAGTGATAGTTATAAGGTTGGATTAACCGCGTGTTTACAAACCACTCTTCGTCTTTTTCATTTTTCGACACTTTTCGACGCGCACTCTTTTTCTCTCTTATTTCTCGCCATTCTAGTTTTTAGGACTTAGAATTTTTTCTACTTCTTCTCTAAATTTCTTAAAATTACGAAAATTTATTTTAAGTGGTTAAATTAATAGACATCAAAATTTTCTGGATCGTAGTAATAGTTGGATTTGTACGTGGACCGGGTTATTGGAGCCAAACAGTACTCAATTATATTGAGACCAAACGAATCCTGCCCCTCTGCTGCATCTTTTGGCTATTCGAAACGTGGGCAAAATCAGAAAAGTCTATTGATTGGATAACTTATATAATTTTTCTTTCCTTTTTAAAAACTAATAGGATATTCAGTGAATGCACCGAGCAAGACGTTCACCACCTTTTGTACGTTCACCACCTGTAACTCGATCAAGACATCTAGCAAATATCGTCGCCGTTGATTTTTCTTTAGAATCTTCATCCAGTCAACCAAATACTCAAACTCAAATTTCTGATAATCCAGTTTTTGAAACAAACCTCACAATTGAGAATCCGGAGAATACTCAGGGACAATTCCGAGACCCTGATCCACTAATCATTCCTCCGGAACCACCAATCATTCAAACAGAGATTGTTGAGGAAGAAACCATTAAATCAGAAACCTCTAGTGATTCAGATTCAACAAATTCAATTATGAAAAATCTGGAACCTTTAAGTATGGAAGACCGAATGAGAGCTAAACGCACTGGCCAAGGTCACGCAATTACTCATCCAGACATTAATGCGCCAGATTATGAAATCAAAGGACAAATTCTACATATGGTGACTAATCAATGCCAACTTAGTGGTGCACCGAAGGAAGATCCAAATGAACATTTACGTACCTTTAATAGAATCTGCACACTATTTAAAATCCGAGAAGTTGAGGATGAACAGATATATCTCATGTTATTTCCCTGGACTTTAAAGGGAGAAGCCAAAGATTGGTTGGAATCGTTACCTGAAGGGGCGATTGATACATGGGATGTTTTAGTTGACAAATTTCTTAAACAATTCTTTCCTGCATCTAAAGCCGTAAGACTTCAAGCAGAAATTGTTACGTTTACACAGAAGCCAAATGAAACTCTATATGAGGCATGGACAAGATATGGAAAGTTGTTAAGAGGATGTCCGCAACATGATTTAGACACCTGTCAAATAGTACAAATATTCTACCAAAGATGCGACATCACTACAAGGAAAGACATAGATATAGCAGCTGGTGGTTCTATTATGAAGAAAACCGAAACTGATGCTTACAAAATTATTGATAACACTGCTTCCCACTCACATGAGTGGCACCAAGAAAAAGATATCGTTAGATCATCTAAAGCAGCTAGAGCCGATTCTAGCCATGACTTAGATTCCATTTCCGCAAAGATAGATGCTGTGGAGAGACGAATGGAAAAGATGACTAAGGATATTCACGCAATACGAATTAGTTGTGAGCAGTGTGGAGGACCACATTTGACAAAAGATTGTCTCAGTATTGAATTAACAATGGAACAAAGAGAGAATATTTCATACATGAACCAAAGGCCTGGAAATAATTATCAGAATAATTATCAACCGCCAAGACCTATTTACAATCAAAACCAGAACTTTAACCGAAATATTCCATACAACAACCAACAAGGTCCTAGTAATCAACAAGTATCCAATAATAATTACAATCAGCAAAGACCGAATTTTCAAAACAAACCACCACAACAAACTGATGATAAAAAGCCGAATTTAGAAGATATGATGACAAAGCTAGTTGAAACTCAAACGCAGTTTTTCACATCTCAAAAACAAACCAATGAACAAAATGCTCAAGCATTTAGAAATCAACAAGCTTCTATTCAAAATCTGGAACAAGAAGTAAGTAACCTAGCAAGGTTAATAGGTGAAAGAAAACCGGGAAGTCTACCTAGTGATACAAATGCTAACCCCCGGAATGAAACAGCTAAAGCCATTACCACAAGAAGTCGTACAACACTTAAACCACCAGAAATACCTGTAACTTCTGATGAAACTATTCCTACTCCACAAGAACCACAACCTGATCAAGATAAGGAAAAAGAACCGGTAGTTGAAAAGGTTAATGAAGATAACACAGTTAAGGATAAACCTTATGTTAAACCATATCAACCACCACTTCCTTATCCGAGTAAAATGAAGAAAGAGAAACTTGAAGCCGAGCAATCCAAATTTTTAGATATGTTTAAACAAATAAATGTAAATCTTCCTTTCATTGATGTGATTTCAGGAATGCCTAGATATGCTAAATTCTTGAAAGATCTAATCTCAAATAGAAAGAAAATGGAAGAACTCTCGGCTGTTACTATGAATGCTAATTGTTCAGCAGTGCTGTTAAATAAGATACCAGAAAAACTATCTGATCCAGGAAGTTTCACAATTCCATGTTTTCTGGGTAGTCTTAGTTCAATAGAAGCATTGGCAGACTTAGGTGCTAGTATAAATCTAATGCCGTATTTACTATACACTAAACTAGACCTTGGAGAATTGAAACCAACAAGAATAAGCATACAACTAGCCGATAGATCAATAAAATATCCTAGAGGGATAATGGAGAACATGCTAGTTAAAGTTGGTACTTTAGTATTTCCAGAAGATTTTGTTGTTTTGGACATGGAAGAAGATTCTCAAGTTCCTCTCATATTAGGAAGACCATTCTTAAACACGGCTAAAGCAATGATAGACGTGTTCGGTAAGAAACTGACCCTAAGTATAGAGGATGAGAGTGTTACCTTTTCAGTTGATAGAGCAATGCAACAACCGCAATCTGCAGATGATACATGTTATTATATTCAAACTATAGATGCACATGCAGAATTATTAGAAGAATTTCCAGAATTACAAGGAACAGGAGAATGTTCTTTAGGAGAAGGAACAGAACAAATTGATGAAGCTGAAATGTTAGATACACTAATAGCTAATGGATATGAACCAACAACAGAAGAAATTCAAATGCTAAAAGAAGAAGACAAATATCGATACAAATCATCGATAGAAGAACCTCCGAAATTAGAGTTAAAGCCACTTCCAAACCATTTGGAATACGCTTATTTACATGGTGAATCTGAATTACCTGTAATAATATCGTCTTCTTTTACTGAAAATGAGAAATCACAACTCATTTCTGTGTTGAAAGCTCATAAACCAGCCATTGCATGGAAGATTCATGATATTAAAGGAATAAGTCCTTCGTATTGCACACATAAAATCCTTATGGAAGAAGGTCATAAAACATATGTGCAACGCCAACGAAGACTAAATCCTAATATGCAAGATGTAGTTAAGAAAGAGATTATTAAACTGCTAGATGCAGGTCTAATTTATCCAATCTCTGATAGTCCATGGGTAAGCCCAGTTCAATGCGTGCCTAAGAAGGGTGGCATGACTGTCATTACAAATGAGAAAAATGAGCTTATTCCTACTAGAACTGTAACAGGATGGCGTGTGTGTATTGATTATAGAAAATTAAATGACGCCACCAGAAAAGATCACTTTCCCTTACCTTTCATAGATCAAATGTTGGAAAGATTAGCCGGAAATAGTTACTATTGTTTTCTAGATGGATTTTCCGGATATTTTCAAATTCCAATAGCACCCGAGGACCAAGAGAAAACCACATTCACGTGCCCTTATGGTACTTTTGCTTACAAACGCATGCCATTTGGACTTTGCAACGCCCCTGCAACCTTTCAAAGGTGTATGATGGCGATTTTTCACGACTTGATAGAAGAATGCATGGAAGTATTCATGGATGACTTTTCAGTCTTCGGTGATACATTTAAATCATGTCTAGATAATCTGGAACGAATGCTAATTAGATGCGAACAATCAAATCTAGTTCTTAATTGGGAGAAATGCCATTTCATGGTTAAAGAAGGCATCGTTCTTGGTCATAAAATTTCAAAGAAAGGAATTGAAGTGGATAGAGCTAAAGTAGATGTAATTGCTAAACTTCCACATCCCACCAATGTTAGAGGAGTTAGGAGTTTTCTAGGGCATGCCGGTTTTTACCGACGTTTCATAAAAAAATTTTCTAAAATTGCCACTCCTATGAATAAACTCCTAGAAAAGGATGCTCCATTCATCTTTTCAGATGAGTGTATCAAATCTTTTAATATTCTTAAAGAAAAACTCACTAATGCGCCGATCATGATAACACCAAATTGGAATCTACCATTTGAACTAATGTGCGATGCAAGTGATTTTGCAATGGGAGCCGTTTTAGGACAAAGGATTGAAAAACGATTTCAACCTATATATTATGCTAGTAAGACGTTACAAGGAGCACAAACGAACTATACAACTACTGAAAAAGAACTCCTTGCTATTGTCTTTGCTTTTGACAAATTTCGATCATATCTCGTTCTAGCAAAAACGGTGGTCTATACCGACCATTCTGCTCTTAGATACCTATTTTCAAAATAAGATGCTAAACCAATATTAATCCGTTGGATCTTACTCTTACAAGAGTTTGACATTGAAATCCGAGATAAAAGAGGAGCAGAAAATCTCGCCGCTGATCATCTTTCTCGTCTTGAAAATCCCGAATTAGAAGTTCTAAATGAATCAGCCATACAAGACAACTTTCCTGATGAATATCTATTGAAAATAGATTATAAAGAAATCCCATGGTTTGCAGACTATGCAAACTACTTAGTTTGTGGATTCCTTGAAAAAGGATTATCGTACCAAAGACGAAAGAAATTCTTCAGTGATATAAAACACTATTTTTGGGAAGATCCACATCTGTTTAAAAGTTGTCCCGATGGAATAATACGCCGATGTGTATTTGGAGATGAAGCTAGTAAAATTTTAAACCATTGTCACACAGGACCAACAGGAGGGCATTATGGGCCTCAACTAACAGCAAGAAAAGTTTATGAAGCTGGATTCTATTGGCCTACAATTTACAAAGACGCACACCTTCTTTGCAAATCCTGTGATGCATGTCAAAGGGCCGGAAAAATAAGTCAACGTGATGAAATGCCACAAAATGTCATCCAAGTATGTGAAGTATTTGACATTTGGGGTATTGACTTTATGGGTCCATTTCCAAAATCTCATAATAATCTATATATACTCGTAGCCATTGATTATGTATCTAAATGGGCGGAAGCACAAGCTCTCCCAACTAACGATGCACGAGTTGTAGTCAACTTTTTAAAACGTCTTTTTGCAAGGTTTGGAACACCGAAAACTTTAATAAGTGATCGGGGTACTCATTTCTGTAATAATCAACTTGAGAAAGTTCTTAAAAGATATGGAGTAACTCATAAAATCTCCACCGCATATCATCCACAAACAAGTGGACAAGTTGAAAATACCAACCGAGCTTTAAAACGTATTCTAGAGAAAACCGTAGGATCAAATCCGAAGGAATGGTCCATTAAATTGGAGGATGCACTCTGGGCTTTTAGAACAGCCTACAAAACTCCAATTGGAACCACACCTTTTAGACTTGTTTATGGAAAAGCATGTCATCTTCCAGTAGAAATTGAACACAAAGCATTTTGGGCTTTGAAGACATGTAATCTTGATTTACATGAAGCCGGACGTCTACGATTAAGTCAACTAAACGAATTAGAAGAACTAAGACATGAAGCATACGAAAATTCATTAATCTATAAGGAAAGAACGAAGAAATGGCATGATAAAAGAATCAGAAGTTCAAAAGAATTTAAAGAAGGAGACAGAGTTCTTCTTTTCAATTCACGATTCAAGCTATTTCCTGGAAAATTGAAATCAAGATGGTCTGGACCATTCATAGTCAAAAGAGTTTTCCCATACGGAACGATAGAATTAATAAATTCAAATGGGATTGAATTTAAAGTTAATGGTCACAGAGTTAAACATTACATACATGGTCCGATGGAAGTCGACAACGAAGTTAATCACAATTTCGACACCACAGCTAACTAAGTGTAGGGAGAATCAAGTCTTTAAAGGATAATATGTATTTCTGTTAGAGTTAGATTGTCTGTTTTCGTGTAGTTCTCGAAAATGGAACCCGAATGGTCTTTCCCTAGCAGACCCTAAAGAACTAGTCTTCTCCCCCCATTCTGAATTTTTATTTTTTTTTAGGAAATGAAGACTGCCTGTGAACTAAACCATAGTCTAATGCTACACGCTTTGATCACTAAACGTAATAATGACATACTCCCGAGTGAATTAGTATCAGTAATCAGAGAAAGAATGGACGGAGTTAGAAAAGAATCCAGATGCGAAGATAATAAGTTACAATTTGGTAAAGGAAAATCAAAATCCGCAGCGAAAAGAAGAGCACGACACCTAGAAAGATGTCACAAATGCGGAAAATGGTCACATGAAGGTAAATGTTCAAATAATCAAACATATTCAAACACTGAATTTGTTACTTTATGCAGAGATGGACCGTTCATATGTTTAGAAGAAAAGACACTGAATGCTCGAGGTTACGCCTATGTAGCCATGGAAAACCAATTAAACCGACTATCTTATGAATGGGATAGATCATATAACTAAGAAATCTATTTCACAGGTATGTCTGTACAGTTTTTATTTTTATTTTTATTTTTAACCTTTTGATAATAAACGCTAATTTGTTCGCTAAAAAGTATTAAATTGGTATTGAATAAAATTAGGTTTGGCGACCGAAATTATTGATATCATTCAAAAATTTATTACATCACTGCGAAATTTAACGTTTATTCTTAAGGTATAAATATCTTTAAACAATCAACCCAAAATATTTCAAAAATTCGTCATGAGTTAAATTAGGTCTTGGAACCGAAATTACTTTACCGAAAAGAGGGGCGTATATTTTTGATAATATTTGATTGATTAAAGTGGGATAAAAAGCCAAAAACATTTTTAATTTTATTTTTACCATGTTTTTAAAATTAATATATAAATCTTAAATTAATATTGTAAACTTTGTAAAAATAATATATTTAAAATTGTAAATATTTGAAAAATTAATATAAGTTTGATGTGAATTTATAATATGAATTTTTAAAATTAAGTTTGGTGTGAATTTTTAATTTTTAAAATATGAATTTTTAATTTTATGCATTTCAAATTTTTAAGTTTGGTGTGAATTTTTAATATTAATTTTGAATTTTATATTTAAGTTGTGTGAATTTAAAAACAAAAATTTACTTTATCTCATTAAGTTAAAAATATGATTTTTAAAATTCGTCGTAAGTTGAAGACTAGGTCATTGAACCGAAATTGCTTTACCCGAGGGAGGGACGAGAGTTATTATTATCATTATTTTTAATCTTATTGAATTAAAGTATGCCAAAAACATAAAAAAAAAAAAAAAATCCAATATGTTTGAAACTTTGGTAAAATTTAATCACTTTTCTACGCTTATCACCCTCAATAATTTAAATTGTTACTGATTTCTTGCAAATGAGGGCATTGCAAGATCTTAAGTGTGGGAAGAGGTTAAATTCTTTCGGATTTTAAAAATTTTTTAAACACTTGGTTACCATTAAAAATACTAGTAACGCAGTAGTTGTATTAGAATCTAGTGCTCTCCGATAACAAGGAACAGCCCTAGTCTTATATACTGACTACCCACTTCTAGTAAATTTTTCAAAATTTTCAACAAAATGAATTCAAAATCATGTTTATACATATTTATGAACGATGAAAACTAGGTCATTGAGCCGAAATTATCGTTACCTCGGAAAGGACATAAATTGATAAACAAACCAAAATGTTAAAATTCATTTAAGAACGGAATAGAGGAGAACAAAAAGGCAAATAAAAGAAAATAAACGTCAAGTGTGGGAAAATTTACCAAGTTATTTTAAACATATGTAACATATTTCTGTAACAAATAATTTAAGATACTTTTTGCTTTGGACTAATCTAAACAGTTTTACCCGATTTATTATAATATATTTGAAAGAAAGATGGATCTACACGATGAATCAATTCCATCATTAAAAGGAAGTAAAGTCTTCCGAAAAAGAAACGCGCTTCTTGATTTAGGTCAAGAAGTTGTCGTCCAGACCAGCTGTAGGTTGACGAAAAATCTAGAAAAGTCATCACTAAAATCAGCAGGAAATCCACGGACCTCAGCATCAAACAGGGTCGCCAAGTGGTCAGATTTATCCTAACCATGAGAAGGATTTATCTTGTACAATGGGGGGGCACCGTGCAAATTAGCTTAATAAGACTAATGAATCAGATTCCCAGAAAGGATAATCTCCTTAAAGATTAAAAATCAGCTTTTAAGACTGATATTACTCAATCCTTGAGATTGACCTTAAAGATTGAGAATTCAAACTCATGGAATTCAATGATATCTAAACTCGAGCTTGAACGAGAAAATATTTTGATCAAAAATACAAACCGATTTATTTTCTGAAAATCCATTTTCAATGCGTTCATTACCATTGAACATAAAATCCTAGGAATTCACCTGGAATTCATTAGGTCACCTGAACAAAATCGGGTGTCAACCGTAAGAACGGTGGTTGCATAGCATGGTCGAAGACAGGACCTTGTGCCAGACCGAAAAATCATAGGATGATCTTTACTATTGCTCCTACCAAGGATAGTACTAGCATCCGACACGTTTTTAGATCATAATCAAATGCATGTCATTAGACATTGCCTTAACAGTTTCTTGTTCATCGCTTTCCTTTACAACCGGACGGTAGTTTACCGAAAGGTAATATACGGAACAAGTAAACTGGATGTGTGCTATTCGATACCGGGATAGCAGTGGATTACACGAACCTAAAAGTTTTAGCCAAAATATTGATCCACAAATATATTTTGCAACACCGATGGTGGATCAAATCAGAAAACTTGTCTAGGGTAAAATCTAGCTTGAATTTTCAAAAGATCAATTGTTTTCATAAAGATCCAATTTCCTAAAGGATCTAAATTTTTATAGTCATGTGGGACTGTAAACCGCCTTTCAAATGTGCACTTTGCTTTGGAAACCGAAAGTAAATCGGCTATTTGATTGCAAGTGTCGTTGACCTAAACCCAAGGCAACTGTGGATGACACACCCACCTTTAACCATATCGTTACTATCATTGTTTATACCGCCATATCAAAATCACTGATGTATAAAGTGTGAAGAATAAAGAAGTGATTTGTATGTTTTTATTTCAAGACTATATTGCTTGAGGACAAGCAACGCTCAAGTGTGGGGATATTGATAAGGCTAAAAAGGAACATATATTTCATAGCATTATCCCCCAAGAAAGACAAGATTTTAGTTGCAATTGTTCCATTTTCAAGTAATATTCGTTTATTTTAAATAAGTGCGAAGACAAAAGGCGAAAACGACGATTTGAAGACAAAAAGGTCCAAAAAGCTAAAAAGTACAAGATACAATTAAAAAGGTTCAAATTATTGATGAAGAACATCTAAAAATGACAAGAGTACAAGTTACAAAACGCAAAGTACACGATATAAAATTGTACGAAAGGACGTTCGAAAATCCGGAACCGGGACATGAGTCAACTCTCAACGCTCGACGCAACGGTGTAAAAATTACGAGTCAACTATGCACAAGAATAAAATATAATATTTAAATAATTCATAATAAGAATAATATTAAATAATAAAAAATTGTTAATTGAGCATAGTTCAGGGGTCATAAATGAAAATTTCAATTCATAATTCGCCTATAAAAGGCATTGCATTCGATCATTTTAGGGATCCAATTTATAAATCCATCTTTTTCTTCCTCATTCATACGATATATTTATATTTATAATTTATATTTTAATTTTAATTTTAATTATAATTCTAATAATAAGGGTATGTTAGCGAATGTTGTAAGGGTGTAAGTCGAAATTCTGTCTGTGTAACGCTACGCTATTTTTAATCATTGTAAGTTATGTTCAACCTTTTTATATTAATGTCTCGTAGCTAAGTTATTATTATGCTTATTTAATCCGAAGTAATCATGATGTTGGGCTAATTACTAAAATTGGGTAATTGGGCTTTGTACCATAATTGGGGTTTGGACAAAAGAACGACACTTGTGGAAATTAGACTATGGGCTATTAATGGGCTTTATATTTGTTTAACTAAATGATAGTTTGTTAATGTTAATATAAAGATTTACAATTGGGCGTCCCTATAAATTACCATATACACTCAATCGGACACGATGGGCGGGGTATTTATATGTACGAATAATCGTTCATTTAACCGGACACGGGAATGGATTAATAGCCACTAGAATAATTAAAACAGGGGTGAAATTATGTACAAAGGACACTTGGTATAATTGATAACAAAATATTAAAACCTTGGGTTACACTCAGTCGACAACCTGGTGTAATTATTAAACAAAGTATTAAAATCTTGTTACAGTTTAAATCCCCAATTAGTTGGAATATTTAACTTCGGGTATAATTAAAATTTGACGAGGACACTCGCACTTTATATTTATGACTGATGGACTGTTATGGACAAAAACCAGACGGACATATTAAATAATCCAGGACAAAGGACAATTAACCCATGGGCATAAAACTAAAATCAACACGTCAAACATCATGATTACGGAAGTTTAAATAAGCATAATTCTTTTATTTCATATTTAATTTCCTTTATTTTATATTTAATTGCACTTCTAATTATCGCATTTTTATTGTTATTGTATTTAATTGCACTTTTAATTATCGTACTTTTTAATTATCGCAAGTTTATTTTATCGCACTTTTATTATTCGCAATTTCATTATCGTTATTTACTTTATGCTTTAATTTAAGTCTTGTATTTATTTTTAATATTTTACATTTGGTTTTAACTGCGACTAAAGTTTTAAAATCGACAAACCGGTCATTAAACGGTAAAAACCCCCTTTATAATAATAATATTACTTATATATATATATTTGTATTTTTACAATTATTGTGTGTAAAAAAATATAGTGTTATACTTCACGAGCTCCCTGTGGAACGAACCGGACTTACTAAAAACTATACTATAATACGATTAGGTACACTGCCTATAAGTGTTGTAGCAAGGTTTAAGTATATCCACTCGATAAATAAATAAATAACTTGTGTAAAATTGTAGCATATTTAATAGTATTTCGCACTAAAAATAATACTATTTTGTATACACCCCCTACGACATCAGTGGGTTTGAGCAATCGATTGCTTCTGGGGTTGTGGCTGTTCCACCGCCGGTGAAATTTCTTTGTTCGTGGTGTTGGGAACGACATCGGACGTTCTCTTTTTGCTCCCCGTTTCGCTGTCGGGTTTAACTGAGTTGTACAGGCCTTTTGGTGGCTCCATTTGATCACGCCTAAATCTGAATTGGTGGTTATAGATTTAGGCTTGAGTGCTTAGTTTGGGAAAAATGTATTGGTCGATTGTTTTAACTCCAATAAGTGTGCAAACCCCGTTTGAAATCTGGATTCCAATGGCGTAAACAAATGATTAGATTAACTTCACTTGATTAGATGGAATGAGTTAATATCTTAGGTGTTGATGAATTCCGATTGAGATTCTGGTCGATCTCAATCGGAGTTATATTTTTAGCTGAACAATATTATAGTTTGATTTTGGCAGAGTAACAATACGTATTCAGTGTGTTGTAATGAATGAACCATGTGGTGTATTTATAGGTGTTTTAAAGGAATGATGACGTGACACATGTACCTTTCATAATTGTAACAAACTTTTACCAGATTCGTGGACTGACGTGGCACATGACCTTTTCATTGACATAACAAACAAATATTAACAAAATTTTCTAGATTTGTGGGCTGACGTGGCATACGACCAGTTCGTGTGTTTGTTCCAGGACTATATGCTTGTTCCGGGACCAAATGCCTGTTCCTAGACCATGCTTTATTCTTAGACTGTGTGATTATTCCAGAATGGTGTGATGGATCCTTCTGTGATGCAATGGATGGATGGCACACCTGTGATTAGGTAAAAGGTCTTACATATGAGTATCTCCCAATGCTTATCCAAGTGCTTCTCCCCAGTATCCTTCTGGCCGGGTAAGGCTACAACCGATTCATACGTTCGTAATGTTCTTGTAGAGGTTACCGGGAGACCAACGTATTTGATTAAGTATACCTTGATATGGAAATATGACTCGTAACTTATCGATGCTTTGTATCCGGTTGAGTGGTGCCGGTATCCGGTACACGTGTCCGGGTAGGGTGAGCTTTTGTGAAGTCACGACCGACCCTTATCCGGGACATTTCTTCTCGGATGTGTATTCGGATAATCTTCTGGTTGGTTTGTTTAGGTAGGACCGGGAGAAGGTACTTCCTCCTGGACCGTTACGCCGGCTAAATTCCAGACGGACCTTCTTCAAGTAATGTAAAGATGTCTTTTTTTGATACGAATTAATGTACATATCATCATATCTGATTGTCTTTGATTGTAACATTTATTTGACACTTAAAATGGAAAATGTTGAGGATTACATTTTTAGTTCTTATATTACATGTCATTTGATTGATCCACTTTTCTATTCGTTAATTCAAGAAGTATTCAATTTCATACATGTATAAACAGAAATACAGAATCATTAAGGGTGATACTCGGTACAGTAAGCTTTGTGTATCATTGTTGAATACGTATGCTATTATATAGAAATACTCTTATCATAATTTAGTTTGTAACACTACAAGAATATGACCCTTTAGGGGAGGACAATAGTCCTCACAATAAGTTCAAAAGTCCTCACAATAAGTTTATTGTGAGAACATGTCCTCACAATAAAGTCCTCGCTATAGCCCCGACGCAATAAGTTTATTGTGACGACGATGTTCACACAATAACATTTTTGAAAGAAAAATGAAAATGAAATTGTAAATAACCTACTGTGAGGACATGTTCTCACAATAGAAAATATACTAAAAATATTATTTTTAAATTCATATAATAAAATAATACCATTTGTGAGGACATGTTCTCCCAATAAGTGTCGCCACAATATGTCTATCGCGTGGACTTCTTCTCTCAGTACATTTTTTCATTTATTTATTTTAAATAGGAAGCTCTTCCTCGCAATACACCTATTGCAAGCACCTGTCCTCACAATAGGTAATAAGCAAATACAATAATTATTTGCTGTATTTGCAGCTACCCTCCCTATTGCCGTATATCCTGTTCAATGCAATTTCCAGATTACCAACAACACAATATCAACAACCAATTAATAACAATCACAAAACAATACATCAAACATCCTACTCCATTAAACTTCAAATACAACATATAGTTTAACTTCAAAATAACAAGCTCCATTAAACTTCAAATTCAAAAACTACTAGGTCAAAAAATAACGACGACATTACATCAAACAACCTAGTCGTATTCAATTTCATAACCACCATCATCATTGCCCTCTTCCCTACCATCCTCTTCAAGATCAACGCTAACATCCTCATCCGATGAAACTTCAAGGCTGAAACCTTGCTTCGCCCATTTAGTTAGTTTCTTGTCTACACGCTTTTGAGTTTTTCCAAGCATTGCCTTATCCTAAGTAAAAAAAAAAGAGCATTTCAATATCAAACAAACAATTATAACTAGTTAGAACAGATTAATTAAACTACCCCTATCTTGATCAAGTCAACTCGAAATCGCATTCGTGTGTTGGACTGTAGCCATTGAACCATTATTATTCACCTATGGCTTGAAATATATATATATATATATATATATATATATATATATATATATATATATATATATATATATATATATATATGTATATATATATATATATATATATATATATATGTGTGTGTGTGTGTGTGTGTGTGTGTGTGTGTGTGTGTGTGTGTGTGTGTATATACACATATCCATACAACAACTTGATCTATGTGATGATTTACATATCCATACAACAGCTTGATCAGTATGATCCATAGGCATATAGCTATCGAAAAAGAACATTTTACCTCACTTTCAGTAAACATGCGTTCCTGTGGTTGAGACGGGCTCGATGAGGACGACCTGAAGGAGGATGGTCTCGATGAAGAGGATGGTCTCGATGAAGACAGTCTCGATGAAGAGGGTCTCAATGAAGACGGTCTCGATGAGGGTAAAAAAAACGCGACCCATCTGGAACAATGTAATCACGACCCCTTTTGAAGCCGCGACGTACACCCAATACGTCATCCATAATATGCGACTCGGTCAAAGGGGTTGGGGCATCAACCTGGGCTTTCAGCTTATCAGACATTTGTGTCTGTATAGTTAAACAACAACAAAAAAAAAAACTCAATGTTATATAAATATTAGAGTTTTATTGAGAAAACTACCAAACTGGACCAAGTTATGAAGTTTAATGTGTAGCAGCAACAACATGTAACTGTCGTTAAAGCGTGAAATTTAAAAGTATGTAAAAATGACAAGATATGAAGTTTCATGTTCATGGTATTACCAGCATGTCATCAACACATCTTAGCTTCTAGCCAAATCAACACATTAGAACTTCAATACACAAACACACACTCAAATAATCAACAAAACTGATCAAAAGCAATAAACTCACTTTTTAATTATTTTTGACTTACTTAATTAGCTTTGATATTTTCGTTTCCCACCAAAAGCGAAAAAAGTTTCCCACCAAAAGCGAAAAAAGACAGGGTAACGTGGTGGGAGGACAATTTTTCATCTATTGTGAGGACAAGTCCTCACAAAATATTTTTTAGTTATCTTTTGATTTACTTATTAAGAATTTGATTTTGATTTAATTTAATTACTTTAAATATATCTACTTATTGGGAAGCTTTTTATCGAAGTTTTTTCATTACCGAAATTTGGTTTCACGACCGCAATAACATCATAGAGCATAACAAACAAATACAATGGCAAGTTAGTTGCAACAGTGGTGAATGGTGGTATTTACGACGGAGTTAGGTGCAACAACACTTGGTGTTTTAAAACTTATATTGTTATTACACATTAATTTCGGTAAGGCTTATCGGACAGACTTACAACTTATCAGACGAGCTTAAGGCTTATCTTATGAGTTTAAGCCTTATCGTACAAGCTTAAGGGTTATAACTTTAACTCGTCTTGTACCCTTAAGCTCGTTCAATAAGCCTTTAGCTCGTTCAAAAAATGTAAAGGTCTTTCGATAAGTCTTAAGCTCGCCCGATAACCTTAAGCTCGCCCGATTACTGTTAAGCTCGTCATAAATGCCTTCAATTGGTACGATAAACCTTCAGCTCTTCCAATACCCTTAAGCTCGTCCAATAAGCCTTCGGCTCGCCTGGAAGGCTTTTAGCTCGTACGATATTAGTAGCTAGTCGTATACCCTTAAGCTTGTTCGATAAGCCTTTAGCTCGTCCGATAAACCTAAAGGTTTTCCGATAAGTCTTAAGCTTGCTTGATAAGTCTTAAGCTCGCCCGATAACCTTAAGCTAGCAGGATAGTCGTTAAGCTCGTCACAAATTTCTTCAATTGGTATGATAAATCTTCACCTCTTCTAATACCCTTAAGCTCGTTCGATAAGCAAACGACTCGCTTGGGAAGCTTTTAGTTCGATATAACTTTAGCTCGTCTTATACCCTTAAGGTTGTTTTGATAAGCCTTTAGCTCGTCCGATAAACCTAAAGGTCTTTCGATAAGTCTTCAACTTGTTCGATAAGCCTTAAGCTTGCCCGATTGTCGTTAAGCTCATCATAAATGCCATCAATGTAGCGACCCGACAAAATCGTCATTGACGGCGCCGCTAACTTAGGTCCCGTTACGTGGTCGTAGTCCCTATATGAGACTCGTTTGACCAAAATTATGTCGCATTCATTTGAAAAGTACAAGACTTGCAAAGTTTAGTTTACCAAACGGTTCGACAACAAGTTTAAGTTTACAAAGTATAATGTATAAATGAAATAAACTTGCGACATAATATAAGTTGGATATCACGGTTGCTATAAATAGCGTAAGTATGTAAACAAAAGTTTGAATCCAAAGGTGCTATCACTAGCGTATGTATGTATGTATGCTTGACTCCAAGCAAGTATGAGTGTACGCGGAAGCATGTATCAAATAGCCATGTATGAACCTGAGAAACATATAGAAAACTGTCAACAAAAAAATTTGGTGAAATCATAGGTGTTTTAGTAAACGTTGTATTTGAACCACAAGATTTAATATAAGATGATTATCAAAATCATTTGCATTCCAAAGTTGTTGTTTGTATCGCGGGCACCCAATTATCAAACTTAACTGTTTTGTACCCTGTTATGTAGTGTTAGAACATACACTATACTTGAAAATATATTTCATCCGCTAACGGTAGCGAACCTTCCGAATGAGGCTCGTCAAGCCCATGTGATCACATAATATAAGTTCTCGTTTACACCCTGCAAGTGTAACTAATGATAATTGAATTGAGGATTTTTGTTCAAACCCGTACGTGGAATGTTCGTTTTCGTACTTGTGTTCAAAGTGTAAAAGTATGATACGTATATGTTTCTCATCCCATAGTTTAAAGCATAAAAGTTGTTTGAAAGATGGGACTATGATCTCACCTCGAGTGCACGAGTATAAAAGTACTTCACAAAGTAAACATGTGCATGAAAGTTGCTTAGCCTTGACCTAAACAAGTAAGTTGTATCAATTAACCGGTTACGACACAAGGTCGGGTGAAATGTGTTGAATTAGTCCTATGGCTCGTTACGACTCGATTATGTAGCATGTGAATCACGTTGTCAAGTTTCATGCAAGAATCAAGTATAAAATAAGATTAGAACGATTGCATAAGTGTTTGTTTAAGTTTGACTAAAAGTCAAACTTCGTCAAAGTCAAAGTCAAGTCAATGGGGTCGGGTCGGGTATCCAACAATTTTTCCATGATGAGAAAGTATATATAAGCATGTTGGCCAACTTTCATGTTGATCGGAGTTACGAGTAAGCGGGGGTGAAAACGTGAAAATCAAAAGAATTTGGGACATGCCAAAATGGCGCGCCGCTCCAATTATGGCGCGCCGCTCCATTTAACTGATCAGGAAGTCTGGCAGTTTTCACACTCAATCACGAATCCAACTTCAAATACACATAAATCATAAACCGTAAACATCTAAAACAAGTATCTTATATCGTTGGAAAGGTATTTTGATAAGGAATACAACTAACCACTTTTCATCAAGCAGAAACATCATTTACAATAGCCGAAAACTCGTCAAGTGATCATTAAATGTTCAAAATCATCGTTTCAAGTTTACAAAATGCATTTTAAGATTCGGGAATCCAATTCACACATATGATATGCCGTTTTGAAGGTAATGAAACATACATTACAACTGAACACTTACTAATAATATTTCATGGCATTCGAAACATCAAAAGTTCGTTTTAAGTCTATCAAACCCTAACCAAAATTCACAAAAATCAATAATCATGCGTTTGAAGTTTTCTTACTCAACCTACACATCAAAACGAAGCTAGTGATACTAGTAACACAATTAAAACATGTACTTTAACAAATTAACAACATTAACTCATCCACAATCAAAGATTAAGCACACTCATTTCAAATGTTCAAACTAGTTACTTAAAACAACGAATCGAGCAAACAAAACATATATTCATGTTATACACGAGCCATAGACACTAACTAACACCATTTCAAGTCAAAAACACGAATTTAGAGAAATCTAGAGTTTTAGAAATGTTACCCAAACGAGATGAAATTGGTACCAAAATGTAGAGGATGAAGAGAGGATCACGAATATGTAATTTGTTTTGATGTTTGCTTCTTGATTCGGGTTTAGATGATGATTCTTTGTGAAGATCAAAAAGATGTAAAAATGGAAGTATTAGTTGAAAGAAAAATGGAAAAGAGAAAAAAAATTAAATGAATGGAGGAAGTGAAGTGGTTGACTAGTTGACCTAGTCACCACTTTGCCCTCTTGACAACATTGGTCCCTTAAGTTTCAAAGCGAGTGCGGGATTTTACCGAACGAATATTTTAAACACGCGAGAGTAAACGGAATGTGTTATAATCCAATAACGGAAATATTAAGAACATTATTTAACGAAAGGTACCAATTTAGATAACGAAAGATATTATTTAAAAAAAGAGAGTGTTAAAAATAAATTTAACGGAAAAACGCGGGATGTTACATTACCCACACCTTAAAAGAAATTTCGTCCCGAAATTTAGTTGGAGATAGCAGTTGTTGTTTATTCCTCGAGATCTTGCGTTGTAAATTCTACGGTTAAGTGAAGGTACTTCCTTAGGCATTTCAACGAACTTGACAGTCGGGATTTCACGTCGTTTTAGAGTTTGATTTCACGAGTCAATATTTCAACCGGTTCTCCTAGGAAGGGAAATTTGTCATTGATAGTAAGATCATCGAAAAGGATAACAAGTTCTTGTTTCGCAAGACACGCCTTAAGTTTGATACGTGGAATGTAGGATGAACGGAATTTGTTTGAGTCGGAAGTTCGAAGCGGTAAGCAACGGGCACACCTTTTCGAAGCGGTAAGCAACGCCCCAAGATTTCAAAAGGACTAAAAAACAATATCGCGGAGTTATCTTTCTACGTTTCCGAAACGGACTACACCTTTTCAAGGTGCGACTTTTAGTATTACGCGGTCACTCACTTGGAATTCGAGAGGTTTATGTCTAACATCGGTATAGCTCCTTTGGCGACTACGGTCGTTTTGAGTCTTTTCTTAGGTTCGAATGATCTTAACTGTTATTTCATGAATGAGTTCGATTTCGGTGGTTTGATTGTCACCTACTTCGGTTCAACAATTAAGAAAACGACAATTTCGGCTATATGAGTTTTCAAAAAGTGTGGCGTAAATACTTTGGATGAAAATTATTGTAGTAAGAGGATTCAGCTAAAGGCAAATACTTTTCTCAAGTAAATTTGAAGTTGATAACACAAATTCGTATTACAGTTTCCAAGGTTTGAATCGTATGTTGGTTTGTTCCTTCGGGTTGTGGTTGATGTGTTGTACTCATGTCTAAACGTGGTCCCGAGGCTTTTTGTAAGGCACTCCGAAATCTAGAAGTGAAACGAGGATCTCGATCTGAAACGAAGTACATTTCTGTAAGGTATATTCGAACAAGTTTGTTAGGACCTGAAAACGTTTGTTGGAACAAGTTTCTGTTTCTCAAGAATTTTGCGCCGCGGAAGATTTTTCGGTTTCCGAAAACGTTCGTTAGGACTATTCACCCTCATGGCGAATACTAGTATAACGTGAAGAGTCACTTCATCCATTGAGAATGTAGAATAAAGATATCCTTAAACGGAAGTACGAGTGTAATGCGAGAGGAGTTTCCGGCTCGAGGTGAGCATAACAAGCATATCGTAGTTCGTCGATAAAACTGCGCGAAGACGAGATAGTATACACGTGTAACATACGTTTGATGTTGAAAGAATTTACCATTCATTTGGAAGCATAAATATGGTTCGACAATAATCGAAGATGTGTCCCGGGTATGGTTGTTATCAGTATTCTCAGAGTTTTCGGATGTTCAAACAAGAAAAATGAAGTCATGTACATGGCACTTGGTGGTGATTAGGTTGATCGAGTCCAATCACCATCATGTGTCATTAGAACTTTGGTATGACTTACCATAATATAACCACGTTGATCGAGTGTTGTTATATTACGCTAACTCATACCTCCATCCCCACATCACTTCATAGATTCAGGTTCGTGTAATCGTGAAGTTTTAAAATGAACAAAGCATAGCGACATCACCAACGTGACTCGTATTTAATCGAAAGAATTAGTGCAACTCTGAAAAAGCGTTCCCCGAGGGAAGTGTATAAATGATTGTTCATGTCAATACGGTTCAAGTCAAACAATAATGTATTTCGGTACGAGAAGTGTAACGAATCATGATAATGAATAGTACGCAACCGTAGTGATAAGTGTTGATGACGATACCCACCTAGAGTAGTGATGGTAGTAACAAGAAGTGGTAGATAGTAAGAAACACCGGTGTGACACCGATAGTAAGTTGAGACGGTTGGCGAATAACAACGTGGGAGACAGAGTTCTCGAACTAGTGTGACTAATGAAGTCGTCGTCATCCTTATGCGTATGAATCTTGAATTTACGTGTGTTACCAGAATGCTATAGAATACGAGTTCGTATAATGAAAGCTTGGTACCATTAAGAAGTTTGCCTAAGAATGATTCAAGTATAATGCACAAGTAGTCAAGTAAGTGCTATCTATAGCAAATGTATGTTAGAATGCAATGACTAACTATCCGGTTGTAGTCTAGATTCACTAATGCGTCCTAACGACTCTGTCAGACACACTAATGCACATCCTAGATCCCTACAACCAACGCTCTGATACCACCTGTAGCGACCCGACAAAATCGTCATTGACGGCGCCGCTAACTTAGGTCCCGTTACGTGGTCGTAGTCCCTATATGAGACTCGTTTGACCAAAATTTGTCGCATTCATTTAAAAAGTACAAGACTTGCAAAGTTTAGTTTACCAAACGGTTCGACAACAAGTTTAAGTTTACAAAAGTATAATGTATAAATGAAATAAACTTGCGACATAATATAAGTTGGAAATCACGGTTACTATAAATAGCGTAAGTATGTAAACAAAAGTTTGAATCCAAAGGTGCTATCACTAGCGTATGTATGTATGTATGCTTGACTCCAAGCAAGTATGAGTGTACGCGGAAGCATGTATCAAATAGCCATGTATGAACCTGAGAAACTGATAAGGCTAAAAAGGAACATATATTTCATAGCAAAATCCCCCAAGAAAGACAAGATTTTAGTTGCAATTGTTCCATTTTCAAGTGATATTCGTTTATATTAAATAAGTGCGAAGACAAAAGGCGAAAACAACGAATTAAAGACACAAAGGTCCAAAAAGCTCAAATATACAAGATACAAATAAAAAGGTTCAAATTATTGATGAAGAACGTCTAAAAATGACAAGAGTACAAGTTGCGGAACGCAAAGTACACGATATAAAATAGTACGAAAGGACGTCCGAAAATCCGGAACCGGGACCCGAGCCAAGAAGAAACGCCCGACGCAATGGACCAAAAATATCTAGTCTACTATGCACATAAATATAATATAATATATAAATAATTATTAAAATTATTTATATTTTATATATATTTAATAAATATGTCGACGAACAAGAAGACAAAAGATATGTGAGCTGTCCAGCGTGGCCATGCGAGTCGCATGGCAAATAGGCATAAACCCATGCGAGTCGCATGGCAGTAAAAATCTGGCCAAATGCCTATAAAAAGGCAGTTTATGCACGACTCAAACACATCTTTTTCTTTTCCTTCTCTGTAAACATATAACATAAATAAATAATTATAATTTTAATTATAATTTTAATAATTATGATTTAGTTTAGTATTGTAACAAATGATTTACGGGTTTTAAGTCAAGACTCTGCCCGTGTAATACTACGATATTAATACCCACTGTAAGTTATGTCTTTCCTTTTTAATTTAATGTCTCGTAGCTAAGTTATTATTATGCTTATTTAAAACGAAGTAATCATGATGTTGGGCTAATTACTAAAATTGGGTAATTGGGCTTTGTACCATAATTAAGGTTTGGGCAAAAGACCGACACTTGTGGAAATTGGACTATTGACTATTAATAGATGGGGGGTATTGTCTAATTGAGTGACAACTCATTGGAGTCTGTCGAACCTATCTTCAAATTAATTATCCTAATAATTAATAATGATTATGGTTGTCCTATTTAGTGACGTTCATATGGAATCTATTATAATCATTTAATTAATTATTCGGGTTGGGTAATTGATTATTCAAACTGATCAAGTGGGTAAATTAATATTCATATCTAATCAAAACAGGGGTAGATTACATACAGTGATAACTGGTGTAATTGTTGACAGAAGTGATAACTCCGTCACAGTTTAAATCCTTAATTAGTTGGAATATTTGACTTCGGGTATAAGGGTAATTTGACGAGGACACTCGCACTTTATATTTATGACCGATGGACTATTATGGACAAAAACCAGATAGACGTATCAAATAAACCAGGACAAAGGACAATTAACCCATGGTAATAAATTAAAATCAACACGTCAAACATCATGATTACGGAAGTTTAAATAAGCATAATTCTTTTATTATATTTCTCATCGTATCTTTATTTACTGTCATTTTATTACTCGCAATTTTATTTACTGTCATTTTATTTATTGTCATTATTTTACGCACTTTAATTATCGTCATTTATCTTTGCGCTTAAAATATAGAATCGACAAACCGGTCATTAAACGGTAAAACCCCCCTTTTATAATAATATTACTACTTATATATATATATTTATATAAATATAGTTTTATAAAAATATAGTACGTAATCACTAGCTCCCTGTGGAACGAACCGGACTTACTAAAAACTACACTACTCTACGATTAGGTACACTGCCTATAGTGTTGTAGCAAGGTTTAGGTATATCCCATCCGTAAATTAATAAAACTTGTGTCATATTTTGTAGTATTTCCTAGTAAAAATAATACTATTTCGTACCCTCACGCTACATCATCAAGTTTTTGGCGCCGCTGCCGGGGAGCACTAAAACGCTATATTTTTAATTTATATTTGCAAAAAAAAAAAAAAAAAAAAAAACAAAAAAACAAAAACGTAAAAAAAAAAAAAAAAAAACGTAAAAAAAAAAAAAATTTAAAAAATTATATATTTTTAAGATTTTGTCTATAAAAAAATTATTTTAAGTTTTATTACCTTTAGTTTTTTTTTAGACTATAGTCGCAACTTTTAGTATTAAGTTTATTTTTGCCGTAGTTATTTTTATTTTTAGATTTTTAGGCTTTGCCGTAAAATCCCTTAAGTGCTTATTCCTTAAACTAAGTATTAGGTGCTTTAGAATTTTGCGACGCCATTTTTCGTGCTATTTTCTTATTTCGTATTTTTCGACGCCTTTTACCTATGTATCAATTACAATTCCAATTAGTGATCTCCATTTGTAACTTTAATTTTAAGATAGTGATCATTATAAGGTTGGATTAACCGCGTGTTTACAAACCACTCTTCGTCTTTTTCATTTTTCGACACTTTTCGACGCGCATTTTTTTTCTCTCTTATTTCTCGCCATTCTAGTTTTTAGGACTTAGATTTTTTTCTACTTCTTCTCTAAATTTCTTAAAATTACGAAAATTTATTTTAAGTGGTTAAATTGATAGACATCAAAATTTTCTGGTTCGTAGTAATAGTTGGATTTGTACGTGGACCGGGTTATTGGAGCCAAACAGTACTCAATTATATTGAGACCAAACGAATCCTGCCCCTCTGCTGCATCTTTTGGCTATTCGAAACGTGGGCAAAATCAGAAAAGTCTATTAATTGAATAACTTATTATAATTTTTCTTTCCTTTTTAAAAACTAATAGGATATTCAGTGAATGCACCGAGCAAAACGTTCACCACCTTTCATACGTTCACCACCTGTAACTCGATCAAGACATCTAGCAAATATTGTCGCCGTTGATTTTTCTTTAGAATCGTCATCTAGTCGAACAAGAACTCCAACTCAAATTTCCGATAATCCATCTTTTGAACCCGACTTCACAATTAAGAACCCGGAGCATATTCAAGGACAATTCCAAGATCCTGAACCACTAATTATTCCTCCTGAACCACAAACCGTTAAATCAGAGTCCTCTAGTGATTCGTATTCAACAAATTCAATTATGGAAGTAACGGAACCTCTAAGTATGGAAGATCGAATGAGAGCCACACGCACGGGCCAAGGTCACGCCATTATTAAGCCAGAAGTTAATGCGCCAGATTATGAAATCAAAGGACAAATTCTACACATGGTAACTAACCAATGCCAATTCAGTGGTGCACCGAATGAAGATCCTAACGAACACCTTCGTACGTTTAAAAGAATTTGTACACTATTCAAAATCCGAGAAGTGGAAGATGAGCAGATCTATCTCATGTTGTTTCCCTGGACTTTAAAGGGAGAAGCCAAAGATTGGTTAGAATCGTTACCTGAAGGGGCGATTGACACATGGGATGTTTTAGTTGAAAAATTTCTTAAACAATTCTTTCCGGCATCTAAAGCCGTGAGACTTCAAGGAGAAATTGTTACGTTCGCGCAAAAGCTAAATGAAACATTATATGAGGCGTGGACAAGATTCGGAAGGATGTTGAGAGGATGTCCTCAACACGGTTTAGACACTTACCAAATAGTACAAATATTCTACCAAGGTGTCAACGTTGCTACACGAAAAGACATCGACATAACAGCTGGTGGTTCCATCATGAAGAAAACCGCAACTGAAGCTTACAAAATTATTGATAATACAGCCTCCCACTCGCATGAGTGGCACCAAGAAAAAGATATTTTTCGTTCATCTAAAGTGGCTAGAGCCGATTCTAGCCATGACTTTGATTCCGTTTCCGCAAAAATAGATGCTTTCGAAAGACGAATGGAAAAGATGAATAAAGATATTCACGCAATACGAATCAGTTGTGAGCAATGAGGTGGACCACACTTATTGAAAGATTGTCACATTGAACCAACGATGGAACAACGAGAGAATGTTTCCTATATGAACCAAAGGCCGGGAAATAATTATCAACCGCCAAGGCTAAACTTAAATCGAAATCAAAACATTCTTTACAATCCAAAAGGACCCGAAAATAACTGGTATAACCAACAAGGTCCGAATAACCAACCGACTCAAAACAACACTTTCAATCAACAAAGACCTAGCTTGTATAAACCACCACAACAACCCGAAGAGAAAAAGCCAAATCTAGAAGAAATGATGGCAAAGCTGATTGAATCTCAAACACAATTCATTACATCTCAAACCCAAACGAACGAGAGATTTGATCAGTCATTAAGAACTCAACAAGCTTCCATTTTGAATCTAGAAAAACACGTAGGTACTCTTGCTAGCATGATGAGTGAGAGGGAACAAGGAAAGCTACCGAGTAATACTGAAGTAAATCCTCGGAATGAGAATGTTAATATGGTTTCAACGAATTCTGAAAAACCAGCACCAGAAGATGGGAAGGTTTTAGATGAGAGTAACAATGAAGAAGTTACACCACCACCACCCGAGTATGTAAAGCCAAAGGTGGCACCATACAAACCACCCATCCCGTTTCCAAGAAAAGGAGTTGAGTATGAGCAAGTGATAGGTAATAAAGATTGTGATACCTCTGGAAAGAAGAAGAAGAAAAAGAATAAGAAAGTGCAAGAAACAAAAGCCGTAAATATAAACCCGGTGAAGACAGTTCCACCAAAACCTCCACCTAGGGTAGGTGATCCGGGTGAATTTATTGTTCCTTGTCTACTTAGTGATTGTGTCATGTATGATGCACTAGCAGATTTAGGTGCAAGTGTAAGTGTTATGCCTCTTTCCTTATATAAGAGATTAGGTGTAGGTAAGTTAAGTCCAACGGATATGAGTGTTCGACTCTTTGATCAAACCATTAAGCACCCAGTTGGAATTGCTGACAACCTACCCATTCAAGTAGGTAATTTAACCTTTCTAGTCGAATTCATTGTCATTGACATAGAAGGAGACCCAAACATTCCTCTAATTTTAGGTCGACCATTCTTTGCGTCTACCGGGGCGTTATTTGATGTAGGAAATGGAAGAATGACACTTAGTAGTTGTAGTGACCCGAACTTTTCCATGTTTATATATATTAATTTAGATTGATATTTACATGATTAAATGTTTCCAACATGTTAAGCAATCAAACTTGTTAAGACTTGATTAATTGAAATATGTTTCATATAGACAATTGACCACCCAAGTTGACCGGTGATTCACGAACGTTAAAACTTGTAAAAACTATATGATGACATATATATGGATATATATATAGTTAACATGATACTATGATAAGTAAACATATCATTAAGTATATTAACAATGAACTACATATGTAAAAACAAGACTACTAACTTAATGATTTTTAAACGAGACATATATGTAACGATTATCGTTGTAAAGACATTTAATGTATATATATCATATTAAGAGATATTCATACATGATAATATCATGATAATATAATAAATTAAAATCTTATTTGATATTATAAACATTGGGTTAACAACATTTAACAAGATCGTTAACCTAAAAGTTTCAAAACAACACTTACATGTAACGACTAACGATGACTTAACGACTCAGTTAAAATGTATATATATGTAGTGTTTTAATATGTATTTATACACTTTTGAAAGACTTCAATACACTTATCAAAATACTTCTACTTAACAAAAATGCTTACAATTACATTCTCGTTCAGTTTCATCAACAATTCTACTCGTATGCACCCGTATTCGTACTCGTACAATACGCAGCTTTTAGATGTATGTACTATTGGTATATACACTCCAATGATCAGCTCTTAGCAGCCCATGTGAGTCACCTAACACATGTGGGAACCATCATTTGGCAACTAGCATGAAATATCTCATAAAATTACAAAAATATGAGTAATCATTCATGACTTATTTACATGAAAACAAAATAACATATCCTTTATATCTAATCCATACACCAACGACCAAAAACACCTACAAACACTTTCATTCTTCAATTTTCTTCATCTAATTGATCTCTCTCAAGTTCTATCTTCAAGTTCTAAGTGTTCTTCATAAATTCCAAAAGTTCTAGTTTCATAAAATCAAGAATACTTTCAAGTTTGCTAGCTCACTTCCAATCTTGTAAGGTGATCATCCAACCTCAAGAAATCTTTGTTTCTTACAGTAGGTTATCATTCTAATACAAGGTAATAATCATATTCAAACTTTGGTTCAATTTCTATAACTATAACAATCTTATTTCAAGTGATGATCTTACTTGAACTTGTTTTCGTGTCATGATTCTGCTTCAAGAACTTCGAGCCATCCAAGGATCCATTGAAGCTAGATCCATTTTTCTCTTTTCCAGTAGGTTTATCCAAGGAACTTAAGGTAGTAATGATGTTCATAACATCATTCGATTCATACATATAAAGCTATCTTATTCGAAGGTTTAAACTTGTAATCACTAGAACATAGTTTAGTTAATTCTAAACTTGTTCGCAAACAAAAGTTAATCCTTCTAACTTGACTTTTAAAATAAACTAAACACATGTTCTATATCTATATGATATGCTAACTTAATGATTTAAAACCTGGAAACACGAAAAACACCGTAAAACCGGATTTACGCCGTCGTAGTAACACCGCGGGCTGTTTTGGGTTAGTTAATTAAAAACTATGATAAACTTTGATTTAAAAGTTGTTATTCTGAGAAAATGATTTTTATTATGAACATGAAACTATATCCAAAAATTATGGTTAAACTCAAAGTGGAAGTATGTTTTCTAAAATGGTCATCTAGACGTCGTTCTTTCGACTGAAATGACTACCTTTACAAAAACGACTTGTAACTTATTTTTCCGACTATAAACCTATACTTTTTCTGTTTAGATTCATAAAATAGAGTTCAATATGAAACCATAGCAATTTGATTCACTCAAAACGGATTTAAAATGAAGAAGTTATGGGTAAAACAAGATTGGATAATTTTTCTCATTTTAGCTACGTGAAAATTGGTAACAAATATATTCCAACCATAACTTAATCAACTTGTATTGTATATTATGTAATCTTGAGATACCATAGACACGTATACAATGTTTCGACCTATCATGTCGACACATCTATATATATTCCGGAACAACCATAGACACTCTATATGTGAATGTTGGAGTTAGCTATACAGGGTTGAGGTTGATTCCAAAATATGTATAGTTTGAGTTGTGATCAATACTGAGATACGTATACACTGGGTCGTGGATTGATTCAAGATAATATTTATCGATTTATTTCTGTATATCTAACTGTGGACAACTAGTTATAGGTTACTAACGAGGACAGCTGACTTAATAAACTTAAAACATCAAAATATATTAAAAGTGTTGTAAATATATTTTGCACATACTTTGATATATATGTATATATTGTTATAGGTTCGTGAATCAACCAGTGGCCAAGTCTTACTTCCCGACGAAGTAAAAATCTGTGAAAGTGAGTTATAGTCCCACTTTTAAAATCTAATATTTTTGGGATGAGAATACATGCAGGTTTTATAAATGATTTACAAAATAGACACAAGTACGTGAAACTACATTCTATGGTTGAATTATCGAAATCGAATATGCCCCTTTTTATTAAGTCTGGTAATCTAAGAATTAGGGAACAGACACCCTAATTGACGCGAATCCTAAAGATAGATCTATTGGGCCTAACAAACCCCATCCAAAGTACCGGATGCTTTAGTACTTCGAAATTTATATCATATTCGAAGGGTGTCCCGGAATGATGGGGATATTCTTATATATGCATCTTGTTATTGTCGGTTACCAGGTGTTCACCATATGAATGATTTTTATCTCTATGTATGGGATGTGTATTGAAATATGAAATCTTGTGGTCTATTGTTACGATTTGATATATATAGGTTAAACCTATAACTCACCAACATTTTTGTTGACGTTTAAAGCATGTTTATTCTCAGGTGAATATTAAGAGCTTCCGCTGTTGCATACTAAAATAAGGACAAGATTTGGAGTCCATGTTTGTATGATATTGTATAAAAACTGCATTCAAGAAACTGATTTCGATGTAACATATTTGTATTGTAAACCATTATGTAATGGTCATGTGTAAACAGGATATTTTAGATTATCATTATTTGATAATCTACGTAAAGCTTTTTAAACCTTTATTTATGAAATAAAGGTTATGGTTTGTTTTAAAAATGAATGCAGTCTTTGAAAAACGTCTCATATAGAGGTCAAAACCTCGCAACGAAATCAATTAATATGGAACGTTTTTAATCAATAAGAACGGGACATTTCAGTTGGTATCAGAGCGTTGGTCTTAGAGAACCAGAAAATTTGCATTAGTGTGTCTTATCGAGTTTGTTAGGATGTATTAGTGAGTCTGGACTTCGACCGTGTTTTCTTTAAAAATGATTGCTTAACATTTTTGTTGGAAACTATATATTTTTAACATATGAATATTATGTGATATATTAATCTCTTAACGTGTTTGATATTATGTGATAGATGTCTACCTCTAGAACAAGTCCCATTGACTCACCTAATAATAATGAAGAGTCAAATGTAAATTGGAATGATTTGTGGACTGATTCACAAGTTCCCGAAGAGGAACCGGAAGAAGAGTCGGAACCGGAAGAAGAATCGGAACCGGAAGAAGAATCGGAACCGGATGAAGAAATAGAACCGGTGGGGGAAATAATAAAACGGTTAAGTAAAAGAAAATCCTCAACCAACCGACCAAAGTTAATTATGGTCAATGGTGTTTCCGCCAAGGAAGCAAAATATTGGGAGGATTACCAATTCTCCGATGAATCGGATTCCGACGAGAATTCCGATGATGTTATAGAAATTACCCCAACTGAATTTAAAAAGGCAAAAGAAAATAATAAGGGAAAGGGCATAAAAATAGAGAAATCTAATTCCAACCCCGATGAACTTTATATGTATCGTCAACCCCCGAAGTCCTTAAGTTGTAACAATGACCCGGGAACCTCTAAACCACCAGGTTTTTCTAAACCAATGTGGACAACGACGGCTCGTATTAGGGGAACATCATATATCCCTAGAAACTTGGTAAAACGAACCAAAACCGAAGAAGAAGAAACGAGCGAGTCGGAATAAGATAGTTGTATTCGTGTGGTGTAATATATGTAATATAGTGTTCTTATGCTTTATGATATATGTAAAAATTGCTTGTATTAATAAGTATTTTTTTATGAATCTAACTCTTGTCTATTTTACAGTTTAAAAACACAAAATGGATAGACAACCCAATATTTTAAGAGACCTACCCGGAGACATGATTGATGAAATCTTGTCTAGAGTCGGCCAGAATTCTTCGGCACAACTATTTAAGGCGAGATCAGTTTGTAAGACATTCGAAGAACGTTCCAAGAATGTCTTGGTTTATAAGAGACTTTCGTTTGAAAGATGGGGGATATCACATTGGGAAACCCATAAGTTACGATGTGTTTACTTTGACGCATATATTGCGGGGAACCCAAATGCTATTTTACGCAACGGGTTAAGAAATTATTTTGACTCAATATATCCGAATATTGGACTTCGTGATTTAGAAAAAGCGGCTAACATGCAACATAAAGAAGCATGTTATGCTTACGGATTAGTAATGTTCGCTTCTCACCAAAGTGAGAACAAGAACATCGGGCTACAACTATTAAACAAAACGTTTCCACAAGTGACGGAGTCGGTAATTGGGGTAAGAAATGAGGTTTTTAGATTATTACGGGACTGTTGGACATTACGTAACCCTCGTCCCTTTGATGACGTTACAACACGCTGTCTTATCAACGGCCATAACGGTTATGTTGCACAAGACCAAGGATGGGAAGTAGTCCTAGTAAAACCAGAATGCATGACTTGTTTCTGGACGTATGAATTACGTGTCTTTATTGCCTTTGCTGAACGACTTGTGTACTAGCTAGAATTGTCTTCACAACTATCTTGTATCAAAGTTATTGTGTGCTATATTTCATGCTTTATGTAAAATAAGCGGTATTGTAAGTTTGTAAAATATTGTATAAAAGTTTGAACGCGAAATATTATTATAATCAGTTTTTCATATAGAATTGTAGTAGTTGAATTGTATATTAGCTACTAAGTATGAACTTAACGGGTAGGTACTACCCGAATTTAAACTTATAAAACGCTAATATGAAGAAAAATCTTTTATAAATGAGTTCATATTATGCTACAAAATACTATTAACTACTCTTAATATTCTGTATGATTAACTTGTTCCATTTAACTATTTTGAAGGAAATGGCACCGACTACTCGACACACCGTGAATATGAATGAAGAGGAATTCCGTACTTTTCTAGCTTCAAACATAGCCGCAGTACAGGCTGCGCTACATACCAACAATAACCTTGGATCTAGTAGTACAGGAAATCGTGTAGGATGCACCTACAAAGAATTCACTGCCTGCAAACCTTTGGAATTTGATGGAACCGAAGGACCGATCGGATTGAAACGGTGGACCGAGAAGGTTGAATCGGTGTTTGCCATAAGTAAGTGTACTGAAGAGGACAAAGTGAAGTACGCTACGCATACCTTCACAGGTTCTGCGTTAACATGGTGGAATACCTATCTAGAGCAAGTGGGACAAGATGATGCGTACGCACTACCGTGGTCAGCATTCAAGCACTTGATGAACGAGAAGTACCGTCCCAGAACCGAGGTCAATAAGCTCAAGACAGAACTTAGAGGGTTACGAACCCAAGGATTTGATATTACCACGTACGAAAGACGATTCACAGAATTGTGCCTATTGTGTCCGGGAGCATTCGAAGATGAGGAAGAGAAGATCGACGCGTTTGTGAAAGGATTACCGGAAAGAATCCAAGAAGATATAAGTTCACACGAGCCCGCCTCCATACAACAGGCATGTAGAATGGCTCACAAACTAGTGAACCAGATTGAAGAAAGAATTAAAGAACAGACTGCTGAAGAGGCCAATGTGAAGCAAGTCAAAAGAAAGTGGGAGGAAAACGGTGATAAGAATCACCAATACAACAACAACAGCAATTACAACAATAATCGCAACAATTATCCCAATAATCGCAACATCAATCGCAACTACAACAAACGGCCCAACAACAACAACAACAACAACAACAACAACAACAACAACAACAGCAACTACAACAATCATCCCAACAACAATAATAACCGCAACAACAACAACAATCAGAAGCAGCTATGCCAAAGGTGTGAAAAGAATCACTCGGGGTTCTGCACCAAATTTTGCAACAAGTGTAAAAGAAATGGTCATAGCGCGGCGAAGTGTGAGGTCTACGGACCAGGGGTTAATAGAACGAAAGGAACAAATGGTGTCAGAACGAGTAATGGCGGAGCAAGTAGTGTCGGAGCAAGTTATGCCAATGTAGTTTGTTATAAATGTGGAAAACCAGGCCACATTATTAGAAATTGCCCGAACCAGGAGAACACGAATGGACAAGGCCGTGGAAGAGTTTTCAATATTAATGCGGTAGAGGCACAGGAAGACCCGGAGCTTGTTACGGGTACGTTTCTTATTGACAATAAATCTGCTTACGTTTTATTTGATTCGGGTGCGGATAGAAGCTATATGAGTAGAGATTTTTGTGCTAAATTAAGTTGTCCATTGACGCCTTTGGATAGTAAATTTTTACTCGAATTAGCAAATGGTAAATTAATTTCAGCAGATAATATATGTCGGAATCGAGAAATTAAACTGGTTAGCGAAACATTTAAGATTGATTTGATACCAGTAGAGTTAGGGAGTTTTGATGTGATAATCGGTATGGACTGGTTGAAAGAAGTGAAAGCGGAGATCGTTTGTTACAAAAATGCAATTCGCATTATACGAGAAAAAGGAAAACCCTTAATGGTGTACGGAGAAAAGGGCAACACGAAGCTACATCTTATTAGTAATTTGAAGGCACAAAAACTAATAAGAAAAGGTTGCTATGCTGTTCTAGCACACGTCGAGAAAGTACAAACTGAAGAAAAGAGCATCAATGATGTTCCCATTGCAAAAGAATTTCCCGATGTATTTCCGAAAGAATTACCGGGATTACCCCCACATCGATCCGTTGAATTTCAAATAGATCTTGTACCAGGAGCTGCACCAATAGCTCGTGCTCCTTACAGACTCGCACCCAGCGAGATGAAAGAACTGCAAAGCCAATTACAAGAACTTTTAGAGCGTGGTTTCATTCGACCAAGCACATCACCGTGGGGAGCTCCTGTTTTGTTTGTCAAGAAGAAAGATGGTACATTCAGGTTGTGTATCGACTACCGAGAGTTAAACAAACTTACCATCAAGAACCGCTACCCACTACCGAGAATCGACGACTTATTTGATCAACTACAAGGCTCGTCTGTTTATTCAAAGATTGACTTACGTTCCGGGTATCATCAAATGCGGGTGAAAGAAGATGATATTCCAAAGACTGCTTTCAGAACACGTTACGGTCATTACGAGTTTATGGTCATGCCGTTTGGTTTAACTAATGCACCAGCTGTGTTCATGGACCTTATGAACCGAGTGTGTGGACCATACCTTGACAAGTTTGTCATTGTTTTCATTGATGACATACTTATTTACTCAAAGAATGACCAAGAACACGGTGAACATTTGAGAAAGGTGTTAGAAGTATTGAGGAAGGAAGAATTGTACGCTAAGTTTTCAAAGTGTGCATTTTGGTTGGAAGAAGTTCAATTCCTCGGTCACATAGTGAACAAAGAAGGTATTAAGGTGGATCCGGCAAAAATAGAAACTGTTGAAAAGTGGGAAACCCCGAAAACTCCGAAACACATACGCCAGTTTTTAGGACTAGCTGGTTACTACAGAAGGTTCATCCAAGACTTTTCCAGAATAGCAAAACCCTTGACTGCATTAACGCATAAAGGGAAGAAATTTGAATGGAATGATGAACAAGAGAAAGCGTTTCAGTTATTGAAGAAAAAGCTAACTACGGCACCTATATTGTCATTGCCTGAAGGGAATGATGATTTTGTGATTTATTGTGATGCATCAAAGCAAGGTCTCGGTTGTGTATTAATGCAACGAACGAAGGTGATTGCTTATGCGTCTAGACAATTGAAGATTCACGAACAAAATTATACGACGCATGATTTGGAATTAGGCGCGGTTGTTTTTGCATTAAAGACTTGGAGGCACTACTTATATGGGGTCAAAAGTATTATATATACCGACCACAAAAGTCTTCAACACATATTTAATCAAAAACAACTGAATATGAGGCAGCGTAGGTGGATTGAATTATTGAATGATTACGACTTTGAGATTCGTTACCACCCGGGAAAGGCAAATGTGGTAGCCGATGCCTTGAGCAGGAAGGACAGAGAACCCATTCGAGTAAAATCTATGAATATAATGATTCATAATAACCTTACTACTCAAATAAAGGAGGCGCAACAAGGAGTTTTAAAAGAGGGAAATTTAAAGGATGAAATACCCAAAGGATCGGAGAAGCATCTTAATATTCGGGAAGACGGAACCCGGTATAGGGCTGAAAGGATTTGGGTACCAAAATTTGGAGATATGAGAGAAATGGTACTTAGAGAAGCTCATAAAACCAGATACTCAATACATCCTGGAACGGGGAAGATGTACAAGGATCTCAAGAAACATTTTTGGTGGCCGGGTATGAAAGCCGATGTTGCTAAATATGTAGGAGAATGTTTGACGTGTTCTAAGGTCAAAGCTGAGCATCAGAAACCATCAGGTCTACTTCAACAACCCGAAATCCCGGAGTGGAAATGGGAAAACATTACCATGGATTTCATCACTAAATTGCCAAGGACTGCAAGTGGTTTTGATACTATTTGGGTAATAGTTGATCGTCTCACCAAATCAGCACACTTCCTACCAATAAGAGAAGATGACAAGATGGAGAAGTTAGCACGACTGTATTTGAAGGAAGTCGTCTCCAGACATGGAATACCAATCTCTATTATCTCTGATAGGGATGGCAGATTTATTTCAAGATTCTGGCAGACATTACAGCAAGCATTAGGAACTCGTCTAGACATGAGTACTGCCTATCATCCACAAACTGATGGGCAGAGCGAAAGGACGATACAAACGATTGAAGACATGCTACGAGCATGTGTTATTGATTTCGGAAACAGTTGGGATCGACATCTACCGTTAGCAGAATTTTCCTACAACAACAGCTACCATTCAAGCATTGAGATGGCGCCGTTTGAAGCACTTTATGGTAGAAAGTGCAGGTCTCCGATTTGTTGGAGTGAAGTGGGGGATAGACAGATTACGGGTCCGGAGATTATACAAGAAACTACCGAGAAGATCATCCAAATTCAACAACGGTTGAAAACCGCCCAAAGTCGACAAAAGAGCTACGCTGACATTAAAAGAAAAGATATAGAATTTGAAATTGGAGAGATGGTCATGCTTAAAGTTGCACCTTGGAAAGGCGTTGTTCGATTTGGTAAACGAGGGAAATTAAATCCAAGGTATATTGGACCATTCAAGATTATTGATCGTGTCGGACCAGTAGCTTACCGACTAGAGTTACCTCAACAACTCGCGGCTGTACATAACACTTTCCACGTCTTGAATTTAAAGAAATGTTTTGCTAAAGAAGATCTCACTATTCCGTTAGATGAAATCCAAATCAACGAAAAACTTCAATTCATCGAAGAACCCGTCGAAATAATGGATCGTGAGGTTAAAAGACTTAAGCAAAACAAGATACCAATTGTTAAGGTTCGATGGAATGCTCGTAGAGGACCCGAGTTCACCTGGGAGCATGAAGATCAGATGAAGAAGAAATACCCGCATCTATTTCCAGAAGATTCGTCAACACCTTCAACAACTTAAAATTTCGGGACGAAATTTATTTAACGGGTAGGTACTGTAGTGACCCGAACTTTTCCATGTTTATATATATTAATTGAGATTGATATTTACATGATTAAATGTTTCCAACATGTTAAGCAATCAAACTTGTTAAGACTTGATTAATTGAAATATGTTTCATATAGACAATTGACCACCCAAGTTGACCGGTGATTCACGAACGTTAAAACTTGTAAAAACTATATGATGACATATATATGGATATATATATAGTTAACATGATACTATGATAAGTAAACATATCATTAAGTATATTAACAATGAACTACATATGTAAAAACAAGACTACTAACTTAATGATTTTTAAACGAGACATATATGTAACGATTATCGTTGTAAAGACATTTAATGTATATATATCATATTAAGAGATATTCATACATGATAATATCATGATAATATAATAAATTAAAATCTTATTTGATATTATAAACATTGGGTTAACAACATTTAACAAGATCGTTAACCTAAAAGTTTCAAAACAACACTTACATGTAACGACTAACGATGACTTAACGACTCAGTTAAAATGTATATATATATGTAGTGTTTTAATATGTATTTATACACTTTTGAAAGACTTCAATACACTTATCAAAATACTTCTACTTAACAAAAATGCTTACAATTACATTCTCGTTCAGTTTCATCAACAATTCTACTCGTATGCACCCGTATTCGTACTCGTACAATACGCAGCTTTTAGATGTATGTACTATTGGTATATACACTCCAATGATTAGCTCTTAGCAGCCCATGTGAGTCACCTAACACATGTGGGAACCATCATTTGGCAACTAGCATGAAATATCTCATAAAATTACAAAAATATGAGTAATCATTCATGACTTATTTACATGAAAACAAAATAACATATCCTTTATATCTAATCCATACACCAACGACCAAAAACACCTACAAACACTTTCATTCTTCAATTTTCTTCATCTAATTGATCTCTCTCAAGTTCTATCTTCAAGTTCTAAGTGTTTTTCATAAATTCCAAAAGTTCTAGTTTCATAAAATCAAGAATACTTTCAAGTTTGCTAGCTCACTTCCAATCTTGTAAGGTGATCATCCAACCTCAAGAAATCTTTGTTTCTTACAGTAGGTTATCATTCTAATACAAGGTAATAATCATATTCAAACTTTGGTTCAATTTCTATAACTATAACAATCTTATTTCAAGTGATGATCTTACTTGAACTTGTTTTCGTGTCATGATTCTGCTTCAAGAACTTCGAGCCATCCAAGGATCCATTGAAGCTAGATCCATTTTTCTCTTTTCCAGTAGGTTTATCCAAGGAACTTAAGGTAGTAATGATGTTCATAACATCATTCGATTCATACATATAAAGCTATCTTATTCGAAGGTTTAAACTTGTAATCACTAGAACATAGTTTAGTTAATTCTAAACTTGTTCGCAAACAAAAGTTAATCCTTCTAACTTGACTTTTAAAATAAACTAAACACATGTTCTATATCTATATGATATGCTAACTTAATGATTTAAAACCTGGAAACACGAAAAACACCGTAAAACCGGATTTACGCCGTCGTAGTAACACCGCGGGCTGTTTTGGGTTAGTTAATTAAAAACTATGATAAACTTTGATTTAAAAGTTGTTATTCTGAGAAAATGATTTTTATTATGAACATGAAACTATATCCAAAAATTATGGTTAAACTCAAAGTGGAAGTATGTTTTCTAAAATGGTCATCTAGACGTCGTTCTTTCGACTGAAATGACTACCTTTACAAAAACGACTTGTAACTTATTTTTCCGACTATAAACCTATACTTTTTCTGTTTAGATTCGTAAAATAGAGTTCAATATGAAACCATAGCAATTTGATTCACTCAAAACGGATTTAAAATGAAGAAGTTATGGGTAAAACAAGATTGGATAATTTTTCTCATTTTAGCTACGTGAAAATTGGTAACAAATATATTCCAACCATAACTTAATCAACTTGTATTGTATATTATGTAATCTTGAGATACCATAGACACGTATACAATGTTTCGACCTATCATGTCGACACATCTATATATATTTCGGAACAACCATAGACACTCTATATGTGAATGTTGGAGTTAGCTATACAGGGTTGAGGTTGATTCCAAAATATGTATAGTTTGAGTTGTGATCAATACTGAGATACGTATACACTGGGTTGTGGATTGATTCAAGATAATATTTATCGATTTATTTCTGTATATCTAACTGTGGACAACTAGTTATAGGTTACTAACGAGGACAGCTGACTTAATAAACTTAAAACATCAAAATATATTAAAAGTGTTGTAAATATATTTTGAACATACTTTGATATATATGTATATATTGTTATAGGTTCGTGAATCAACCAGTGGCCAAGTCTTACTTCCCGATGAAGTAAAAATCTGTGAAAGTGAGTTATAGTCCCACTTTTAAAATCTAATATTTTTGGGATGAGAATACATGCAGGTTTTATAAATGATTTACAAAATAGACACAAGTACGTGAAACTACATTCTATGGTTGAATTATCGAAATCGAATATGCCCCTTTTTATTAAGTCTGGTAATCTAAGAATTAGGGAACAGACACCCTAATTGACGCGAATCCTAAAGATAGATCTATTGGGCCTAACAAACCCCATCCAAAGTACCGGATGCTTTAGTACTTCGAAATTTATATCATATCCGAAGGGTGTCCCGGAATGATGGGGATATTCTTATATATGCATCTTGTTATTGTCGGTTACCAGGTGTTCACCATATGAATGATTTTTATCTCTATGTATGGGATGTGTATTGAAATATGAAATCTTGTGGTCTATTGTTACGATTTGATATATATAGGTTAAACCTATAACTCACCAACATTTTTGTTGACGTTTAAAGCATGTTTATTCTCAGGTGAATATTAAGAGCTTCCGCTGTTGCATACTAAAATAAGGACAAGATTTGGAGTCCATGTTTGTATGATATTGTATAAAAACTGCATTCAAGAAACTGATTTCGATGTAACATATTTGTATTGTAAACCATTATGTAATGGTCATGTGTAAACAGGATATTTTAGATTATCATTATTTGATAATCTACGTAAAGCTTTTTAAACCTTTATTTATGAAATAAAGGTTATGGTTTGTTTTAAAAATGAATGCAGTCTTTGAAAAACGTCTCATATAGAGGTCAAAACCTCGCAACGAAATCAATTAATATGGAACGTTTTTAATCAATAAGAACGGGACATTTCAGTAGTGGTAACAAATCGATCACCTTTATGATTCGAAAGTCTAAATCTCCACCAACCAAAACCATTGAACCAGCAAAAACGATTGGTAACAACCATGTTGTTTTACCAACTCCAACGGTAGTGCTTAATAATAATGAAACGCCTAAGTGTGGGGAAAATGAAGTAACACCTAATGATGACATGATAACAAAGAACCCCGTTGTTGATACGAAATTAAATGATCTCGTTATTAATAGTTCAATGAAGAAACTTATTAAACGGATTCGCGATGCTAGAACCAAGGGGAACTTTAAGTTATGTAACCGGTTAGTATCCAATCTATCACCTAAAGAAAAGGAGAAACTAGTTGAAATTGTGGATATTACACAGGAATCCGACCAATGGCTTAAAGAAAAAGTCACGGATATGCAAGTTGATTATGGACCAAGAGAAATTAACGATGAAGTTAATCACAATTTTGACACCACGGCTTCCTAAGTGTGGGGAGATTCAAATGTTCTAAAAAGAAAATGCTATCTAGAGTTAGTTGTTCTGTTCTCGTGTAGTTCCGAGAATGGAACCCGATTGGTCTTTTCCGCTAGCAGACACTAAAGAACTAGTTTCCTCCCTCCATTCTGAATTTTTTTTTATTTTGTAGGTTTTATATAAAAATTAATATGCTTTTTAAATTTAAGTTTTGTGTGATTTTAAAAACAAAATTTACTTTATTTCATTAAGTTAAAAAAAAAAATTGATTTCTAAAATTCGTCGTGAGTTGAAGACTAGGTCATAGAGCCGAAATTGCTTTACCCGAGAGCGGGGCGAAAAATTTTGTTATCATTATTTTTAATTTTATTGATCTAAAGTATGCAAAAAAAAAATATTATATTTTATAAATTTTTGAACGTGGGGAAATATACCCAACTTCAAAAATATGTATATATGTTTGTAGTTTATATCATGAACACAACAGGGTAAAACAACGCACTTTCAAAGACTGTCATTAAAGTTCAGCAAAAGGTACCAATTTTGACGACAAGACGCAAAATAACAAATGTTATATAACAAATGGAGGAATGAACGATGAGGCGCCATCAATCATTCGACGAGCTTTGTAATTACAAACTCGGTATTTTTAATCACTTTTCTACACTAATCACCCTCATGAATTTATAATTATAGTCTGATTTCATGCAAATGAGGGCATTGCATGATCTCAAGTGTGGGGAAGGGTTATAAATTCTCTCGGGTTTATACTTAGTTTAATTGCCAAATTTCATGAAAATTTGAAAAATTTTCAACTAAAATACTAGTAACGCAGTAGTTGTATTAGAATCTAGTGCTCTCTGATAACAAGGAACAGCCCTAGTCTTATATACTGACTACCCACTTCTAGTAAAATTTTTCAAAATTTTCAATTAAATGAAGTCAAAATCATGTTTATACATATTTATGAACGATGAAAACTAGGTGTTAATACTGAAATTATCGTTACCTCGAGGATATAAATTGAGAAACAACCCAAAACGCTTGAATTCATTTAAAAAGGAATAAAGAAGAATAAAAAGGCAAAGAAAAAAACTAAGTGTGGGGAGAATGTACCAAGTTATTCAATTAAAAACTATCTATCACATGTTTCTGTAAAGTTATTGCAGGTGCTTTTGTTTTGGACTTAATTAACAGTTTTACCCGATTTATTGTAATATATTTGAAAGAAAAGATGGATCTACACGATGAATCAATTCCATCATTAAAAGGAAGTAAAGTCTTCCGAAAAAGACACGCGCTTCTTGATTTAGGTCATGAAGTTGTCGTCCAGACCAGCTGTAGGTTGACGAAAAATCTAGAAAAGTCATCTCTAAAATCAGCAGGAAATCCACGGACCTCAGCATCAAACAGGGTCGCCAAGTGGTCAGATTTATCCTAACCATGAGAAGGATTTATCTCGTACAATGGGGGGCACCGTGCAAATTAGCTTGATAAGACTAATGAATCAGATCCCCAGAAAGGATAATCTCCTTAAAGATTAAAAATCAGCTTTTAAGCCTGATATTACTCAATCCTTGAGATTGACCTTAAAGATTGAGAATTCAAACTCATGGAATTCGATGATATCTAAACTCGAGCTTGAACGAGAAAATATTTTGATCAAAATTAAAACCGATTTGTTTTCTGAAAATCCATTTTCAATGCGTTCATTACCATTGAACGTAAAATCCTGGGAATTCAACAGAATTCATTAGGTCACCTGAACCAAATCGGGTGTCAACCGTAAGAACGGTGGTTGCATAGCATGGTCGGAGACAGGACCTTGTGCCAGACCGAAAAATCATAGGATGATCTTTACTATTGCTCCTACCAAGGATAGTACTAGCATCCGACACGTAATTAGACCATGAACAAATGCATGTCATTAGACATTGCCTTAACAGTTTCTTGTTCATCGCTTTCCTTTACAACCGGACGGTAGTTTACCGAAAGGTAATATACGGAACAAGTAAACTGGATGTGTGCTTTCCGATACCGGGATAGCAGTGGATTACACGAACCTAAATGTTTTTAGCCAAAATATTGATCCACAAATATATTTTGCAACACCGATGGTGGGTCAAATCAGAAAACTTGTCTAGGGTAAAATCTAGCTTGAATTTTTAAAAGATCAAATGTTTTCATAAAGATCCAATTTCCTAAAGGATCTACATTTTTATAGTCATGTGGGACTGTAAACCGCCTTTCAAATGTGCACTTTGGTTTGGAAACCGAAAGTAAATCGGCTATTTGATTGCAAGTGTCGTTGACCTAAACCCAAGGCAACTGTGGATGACACACCCACCTTTAACCATGGTTCTATTGTTAATATCATTGTTTATACCGCTCTATCAAAATCACTGATGTACAAAGTGTGAAGAATAAAGAAGTGATTCGTGTGATGTATTATATTATTTCAAGACTGTATTGCTTGAGGACAAGCAACGCTCAAGTGTGGGGATATTGATAAGGCTAAAAAGGAACATATATTTCATAGCAAAATCCCCCAAGAAAGACAAGATTTTAGTTGCAATTGTTCCATTTTCAAGTGATATTCGTTTATATTAAATAAGTGCGAAGACAAAAGGCGAAAATGACGAATTAAAGACACAAAGGTCCAAAAAGCTCAAATATACAAGATACAAATAAAAAGGTTCAAATTATTGATGAAGAACGTCTAAAAATGACAAGAGTACAAGTTGCGGAACGCAAAGTACACGATATAAAATAGTACGAAAGGACGTCCGAAAATCCGAAACCGGGACCCGAGCCAAGAAGAAACGCCCGACGCAATGGACCAAAAATATCTAGTCTACTATGCACATAAATATAATATAATATATAAATAATTATTAAAATTATTTATATTTTATATATATTTAATAAATATGTCGACGAACAAGAAGACAAAAGATATGTGAGCTGTCCAGCGTGGCCATGCGAGTCGCATGGCAAATAGGCATAAACCCATGCGAGTCGCATGGCAGTAAAAATCTGGCCAAATGCCTATAAAAAGGCAGTTTATGCACGACTCAAACACATCTTTTTCTTTTCCTTCTCTGTAAACATATAACATAAATAAATAATTATAATTTTAATTATAATTTTAATAATTATGATTTAGTTTAGTATTGTAACAAATGATTTACGGGTTTTAAGTCAAGACTCTGCCCGTGTAATACTACGATATTAATACCCACTGTAAGTTATGTCTTTCCTTTTTAATTTAATGTCTCGTAGCTAAGTTATTATTATGCTTATTTAAAACGAAGTAATCATGATGTTGGGCTAATTACTAAAATTGGGTAATTGGGCTTTGTACCATAATTAAGGTTTGGGCAAAAGACCGACACTTGTGGAAATTGGACTATTGACTATTAATAGATGGGGGTATTGTCTAATTGAGTGACAACTCATTGGAGTCTGTCGAACCTATCTTCAAATTAATTATCCTAATAATTAATAATGATTATGGTTGTCCTATTTAGTGACGTTCATATGGAATCTATTATAATCATTTAATTAATTATTCGGGTTGGGTAATTGATTATTCAAACTGATCAAGTGGGTAAATTAATATTCATATCTAATCAAAACAGGGGTAGATTACATACAGTGATAACTGGTGTAATTGTTGACAGAAGTGATAACTCCGTCACAGTTTAAATCCTTAATTAGTTGGAATATTTGACTTCGGGTATAAGGGTAATTTGACGAGGACACTCGCACTTTATATTTATGACCGATGGACTATTATGGACAAAAACCAGATAGACGTATCAAATAAACCAGGACAAAGGACAATTAACCCATGGTAATAAATTAAAATCAACACGTCAAACATCATGATTACGGAAGTTTAAATAAGCATAATTCTTTTATTATATTTCTCATCGTATCTTTATTTACTGTCATTTTATTACTCGCAATTTTATTTACTGTCATTTTATTTATTGTCATTATTTTACGCACTTTAATTATCGTCATTTATCTTTGCGCTTAAAATATAGAATCGACAAACCGGTCATTAAACGGTAAAACCCCCCTTTTATAATAATATTACTACTTATATATATATATATTTATATAAATATAGTTTTATAAAAATATAGTACGTAATCACTAGCTCCCTGTGGAACGAACCGGACTTACTAAAAACTACACTACTCTACGATTAGGTACACTGCCTATAGTGTTGTAGCAAGGTTTAGGTATATCCCATCCGTAAATTAATAAAACTTGTGTCATATTTTGTAGTATTTCCTAGTAAAAATAATACTATTTCGTACCCTCACGCTACATCATCAGAAACATATAGAAAACTGTCAACGAAAAACATTGGTGAAATCATAGGTGTTTTAGTAAACATTGTATTTGAACCACAAGATTTAATATAAGATGATTATCAAAATCATTTGCATTCCAAAGTTGTTGTTTGTATCGCAGGCACCCAATTATCAAACTTAACTGTTTTGTACCCTGTTATGTAGTGTTAGAACATACACTATACTCGAAAATATATTTCATCCGCTAACGGTAGCGAACCGTCCGAATGAGGCTCGTCAAGCCCATGTGATCACATAATATAAGTTCTCGTTTACACCCTGCAAGTGTAACTAATGATAATTGAATTGAGGATTTTTGTTCAAACCCGTACGTGGAATGTTCGTTTTCGTACTTGTTTCAAAGTGTAAAAGTATGATACGTATATGTTTCTCATCCCATAGTTTAAAGCATAAAAGTTGTTTGAAAGATGGGACTATGATCTCACCTCGAGTGCACGAGTATAAAAGTACTTCACAAAGTAAACATGTGCATGAAAGTTGCTTAGCCTTGACCTAAACAAGTAAGTTGTATCAATTAACCGGTTACGATACAAGGTCGGGTGAAATGTGTTCAATTAGTCCTATGGCTCGTTACGACTCAATTATGTAGCATGTGAATCACGTTGTCAAGTTTCATGCATGAATCAAGTATAAAATAAGATTAGAACGATTGCATAAGTGTTTGGTTAAGTTTGATTAAAAGTCAAACTTGGTCAAAGTCAAAGTCAACGGGGTCGAGTCGGGTATCCGACAATTTTTCCATGATGAGAAAGTATATATAAGCATGTTGGCCAAGTTTCATGTTAATCGGAGTTACGAGTAAGCGGGGGTGAAAACGTGAAAATCAAAAGAATTTGGGACAGACCAAAATGGCGCGCCGCTCCAATTATGGTGCGCCGCTCCATTTAACTGATCAGCAAGTCTGGCAGTTTTCACACTCAAGCACGAATCCAACTTCAAATACACATAAATCAAAAACCGTAAACATCTAAAACAAGTATCTTATATCGTTGGAAAGGTATTTTGATAAGGAATACAACTAACCACTTTTTATCAAGAAAAAACATCATTTACAATAGCCGAAAACTCGTCAAGTGATCATTAAATGTTCAAAATCATCGTTTCAAGTTTACAAAATGCATTTTAAGATTCGGGAATCCAATTCACACATATGATATGCCATTTTGAAGGTAATGAAACATACATTACAACTAAACACTTACTAATAACATTTCATGGCATTCGAAACATCAAAAGTTCGTTTTAAGTCTATCAAACCCTAACCAAAATTCACAAAAATCAATAATCATGCTTTTGAAGTTTTCTTACTCAACCTACGCATCAAAACGAAGCTAGTGATACTAGTAACACAATTAAAACATGAACTTTAACAAATTGACAATATTAACTCATCCACAATCAAAGATTAAGCACACTCATTTCAAATGTTCAAACTAGTTACTTAAAACAACGAATCGAGCAAACAAAACATATATTCATGTTATACACGAGCCATAGACACTAACTAACACCATTTCAAGTCAAAAACACGAATTTAGAGAAATCTAGAGTTTTAGAAATGTTACCCAAACGAGATGAAATTGGTACCAAAATGTAGAGGATAAAGAGAGGATCACGGATATGTAATTTGTTTTGATGTTTGCTTCTTGATTCGGGTTTAGATGATGATTCTTTGTGAAGATCAAAAAGATGTAAAAATGGAAGTATTAGTTGAAAGAAAAATGGAAAAGAGAAAAAAAAATTAAATGAATGGAGGAGGTGAAGTGGTTGACTAGTTGACCTAGTCACCACTTTGCCCTCTTGACAACATTGGTCCCTCAAGTTTCAAAGCGGGTGCGGGATTTTACCGAACTAATATTTTAAACACGCGAGAGTAAACGGAATGTGTTATAATCTAATAACGGAAATATTAAGAACATTAGTTAACGAAAGGTACGAATTTAGATAACGAAAGATATTATTTAAAAAAAAGTGTTAAAAATAAATTTAACGAAAAAATGCGGGATGTTACAATCAATTGGTACGATAAACCTACAGCTCTTCTGATACCCTTAAGCTCGTCTGATAAGCCTTCGGCTCGTGTGGAAAGCTTTTAGCTCGTACGATATAACTTTAGCTCGTCTTATACCCTCAAAATTGTTAATAAGCCTTTAGCTAGTCCGATGAACCTAAAAGTGTTCCGATAAGTCTTAAGCTCGTCCAATAACCTTAAGCTTACCCAATTTTCATTAAGCTCATCATATATGCCTTCAATTGGTACGATAAACCTTCAACTCTTCTGATACCCTTAAGCTCGTTCGATAAGCCTTCGACTCGCCTGGAAAGCTTGTAGCTCGTACGATATAACTTTAGCTCATCTTATACCCTTAAGCTTGTTCGATAAGCCTTTAGCTCGTCCGATAAACCTAAAGGTATTCCGATAAGTCTTAAGCTCGTCCAATAAGCCTTAAGCTCGTTTGATAAGCCTTTAACTCATACGATAAGATATTATCGTACGAATAGTAAGCTTATCTGACGATGTCAAGGGTATCAGACCAACTTAAGGCTTATCGGACGATCTTAAAGATTACCATGAGAGCTGAAGGCTTATCAGATGATTAGATGACATATCGGACAATCTGAGGCATATTGGACGAGCTTAATGATTATTGGAAGACCTAGGCTTACCATACGAGTTGTAGGATTATCGGATGAGCTAAAGGAATATCGAACGAGCTTAATGCTTATTCGGACATACATAATACATAATACATAATACCTAATATATTTAATGTATATGGAGATATGTTCATACATACATTTTACTTGCATACGTTAATTAAAGTAGTTTTAACCAAAAGTTTATGAAATAAAATGAATTTATATACCTATTGTGAGGACACGTTCTCGCAATAGGTTGCGCGAGTTTTTTATTTTGTTTTAGAGGGAGCTCGAAATTTAAATATAATTTATTTTAACAATAATAAATTTACTTAGAAAAAGTTAATTACCTATTGTGAGGACATGTCCTCTCAATATCTTACCCGCGTTAATTTATAATTTTTGAGGGAACTGAAAATTTAAATATAATTCATTTTAATTAAAATTTATTTATTAGTTATGTATTGTGAGAACATGTCCTTGATATAGGTCTGGTCATAAAAAATTCAGCGTCTCTTTATTTTTTCCTTCTTTGACTAGAAAAAGAAAATCAAAAATAAAATAAATAATATCTATTATGAGGATATGTTCTCAAAAAAGTTTGGGTCAAAGTAAAAATTCAACTAACTTTTTTTTTCTTCTTACTCAATGATAAAGGATGCAACTTTCATAAAAGGAATAACCCTTCAATGCTACCAAAGATGTCGAAAAACATTCTTTTTACAAAATAGATCAACTGACTTAAAAAAAACGAACGCTAAAAGAAGCAACTTTCACAAAAGGAACAACCCTTCAATGTTAGATGTCGAATTTTTTTTTTTTTTTTTTACAATATAGATCAAGACTTTTTTTTTTAACTCGCATTCAAAACGGAGCCCCCGACGCGAAACGAGAGCTCCACAATTAGTTTATGTTATTAGATATGAAACAGTTACAACTATCACACGTCTCTTCTACACATATATACTTCAACCTAGATATCAAAGAATTCCACCACTACCTACCATTGTAAGTTAACACCTGGGATTGTAACTTTGTTTATCATTATAAGATATCAACCAACAATTGACCGTAGGTACAAAAAAAAAAAAAATTCAAACTCAATCTGGGTCAGCAAACCCAAACACTTGTAGACCTCATGCTACAAATTCCAAGAACATATAAGGTATATTTTCCAATGATACATTTGACAACTGATTTCAATTGAAAATAAGATTGAAAGTTTTAATGTTTTTAATTGCTTATCAGTTTAAAACTGATTTAGTGATTTTACAATATTTATGAACACGTATATATATGCAAATGCTTCTAACAGCTCTATTCCTGTTGAAGTATGAATCCAAATATGCTTTGGAACCACTTTATCAAAAAGGGAAAGATGCTAGTTGTTGTAGCCGTTTGACTTGTTTGGTTATGCTGTTGAATCTGACTCCATTTGTTGACCTGTGACCTTCTTAACTTGGAAGTGATGAAGACACCCTTCCTCTGATCCAAAGTCCAATTACCCTAAATAGTAATCCTCCAAAAGTAAGTGTCTTTTATTATTTTTATTATTCTTTAACACTCCCCCTCAAGTTGAATAGTGGGGTTTCCAATGTTCAACTTGTCGAGAACTTCACTGAAGAGTCTTCCGTTGACAGATTTGGTGAGTATGTCGGCTAGCTGATCTTCTGATCTGATTGATGGAAGCGAGATAATTTCGGCATCTAACTTTTCTCTAATAAAGTGTCTGTCGATTTCAACATGCTTCGTTTTGTCGTGTTGAACTGGATTTTCTGAGATGGCAATAGCAGCTTCATTGTCGCATAGGATTTGAATAGCTTCTTGAGGTGGAAAACCAATCTCCATTAGTAGCTTCTTGATCCATAAGGCCTCGACTACCCCTTTTGCTATTCCTCTAAATTTAGATTCGGCACTTGAAAGTGAGATAACTTTTTGTTTCTAACTTCTCCATGCAACTAAATTACCCCCGACGAGTGTGAAAAATTTGGATGTAGATTTTCTATCCCCTTTTTCTCCAGCCCAACTTGCATCTGTATATATTTGAGTCTTTAGATGTCCATGCCTTTTAAAAACAACTCCATGATCCGCTGTTTTCTTCAAATATCTGATAATTCTCATTACAGCTTCCATATGGTGAACCTGTGGTTGATGCATGAATTGACTAACAACTCCAACTGCACGTGCTATATCTGGTCGAGTATGAGCAAGATAGATCTTCCAAACCAAGCCCGTGACGATTGTTTTAGCCCATATAAAGCCTTTTTAAATCGACAAACTTCCCTGTTTTTAAAGTTGTCAGTGAATCCCGGTGGTGCTTCCATATAGACTTCTTCTTTTAATTCGCCATGGAGAAAAGAATTCTTCACAGCAAATTGGTGAAGTGGACAGTCTTCATTTACAGTGATATAGAAGAGAACTCTGATGGTATCAATCGTTGCAACTGGTGAGAAAGTTTCAGAGTAATCAATTCCGTATGTCTGAGTGTACCCATTTGCAACCAGTCGAGCTTTGTATCTTTCAATAGTTCCATCTGGTTTATATTTTATCGTAAATACCCATCGACATCCCATTGGTTTCTTTCCTTGAGGCATGATACATTTTCCCACATGTTATTATCACTCAAGGCTTCCATTTCAACCACCATTGCCTTTTTCCAGTTTATTGATTTTAGAGCTGAAGGGACCCGTCCAAATCCATCCGGACGAAGTCCATATCGATTATAAACGATTCACAACAGTTGATTACATCGCGAGGTACTTGACCTCTATATGATACATTTTACAAACATTGCATTTGTTTTTGAAAAGACAATATTTCATTACATCGAAAGTTGACGGCATGCATACCATTTTATAATATCTATCTATAATTGACTTAATAATAATCTTGATGAACTCAACGACTCGAATGCAACGTCTTTTGAAATATGTCATGAATGACTCCAAGTAATATCTTTAAAATGAGCAATTGCACAGTGGAAGATTTCTTTCATACCTGAGAATAAACATGCTTTCAAGTGTCAACCAAAAGGTTGGTGAGTTCATTAGTTTAACATAAATAATCATTTCCATCATTTTAATATACCACAAGATTTCATATTTCCATTTCTCATAAACATACGTCCCATGCATAGAGACAAAAATATCATTCATATGGATTGAACACCTGGTAACCGACATTCACAATATGCATATAAGAATATCCCCATCATTCCGGGATCCTCCTTCGGACATGATATTACTTTCGAAGTACTAAAGCATCCGGTACTTTGGATGGGGCTTGTTGGGCCCGATAGATCTATCTTTAGAGTTCGTGTCAAATTAGGGTGTCTGTTCCCTAATTCTTAGATTACCAGACTAAAAAGGGGCATATTCGATTTCGATCATTCAACCATATAATGTAGTTTCAATTACTTGTGTCTATTTCATAAAACAGTTATAAAAACAGCGCATGTATTCTCAGTCCCAAAAATATATATTGCAAAAGCATTTAAAAAGGGATTAATGAAACTCACAGTAATGTATTTTATAGTAAAAATACATATGACGACATTGAACAATGCAGGGTTGGCCTCGGATTCACGAACCTATATCATTTGTGTATTTATCAATTTACATAGTTGAAATCGAGCAAGTTTATATATTTTATTATTAATAATATACTTGTTATATTATGTGATTTAATATGTTTAATTTGTATATTTTATATAACTACTAATTATATCATTCATTATAACATATTAAAATTTATATTAAAGTCTATATATGATAAAAAAATATTTTATATATTAATTGATATCTTTTATATATATAGTTTATTTAATATCATTTTAATAACAAATATATAGTGATATGTAATATTCATATTATTGTAATGTATATTTTCATATAAAAATATCTATTTGTACTAGATCTGATAATGATAAGGAGGATAGTAATAATATTAGTAATTGTAGTAATATTGAAAATGTTAATATTAATAATAATACAGATAATAACTTTACTAATAATGTTAAATTCTTTGATAAAAGTAGTAGTTCTGTTAAAATGATAACTTTGAAAGTTTTTAATCAAAATAACACTTCTAATAGAAATGATAGTAATATTAATAATAGTAATAATAATACCTTCAATAATGATGATAATAACGATATTAATAATAATAATAATAATACTCACAATAATAATGATAAAGATATTAACAGTAGTTTTTAAGTACAACGGAAAGTTCATTAATAATGTTAATGAAAATAATATTATTATTATTATTTTTTTATAATACATAATAATAATAATAATAATAATAATAATAATAATAATAATAATAATAATAATAATAATAATAATAATAATAATCTTAATTATGATTATAATACATGTATTAATAATAATGATAAGGGTATTATTCTTAATATGATTTATGATAATGATACTCCTAAGTGTTAAGGGTAATAACAATTATCATGGTAATTGTAATAATAACTAATAAAGATAACAATAATAATTATTATAATTTAAAAATGGAAGCTACCTTCTTAAAACAAATTCTGAAAAAATAGCCCACTGCAAGGCTCGAACCCATGACCTCTCGAAAACCCGAACACCCACAAACCACTCGTCTGTTTCTCCTTTTCTGATTAAACGCTGACCCGGAACTAATTAAACTTCTTTTTCTGTTTTCCCTACTTCCATCTTCTTCTTCGTGGAATCTGGTGACTAGAGTAATCAAAATCAAAATTTTAAATTGCTCATTTTTTTCATATTCTCAATATGAAACAGAAACAATTTGCAAATGAAATAAAAAAAATACAGAAAAATTACGCTCGCTGCTGCTCGACGAGTAGATAAAAAAATAAATATTGATATTGATTTTGAGGAAGTTTTAGACCAAGGTTTCTACACGAAATACATTGTAAATCAAGCCTAGAAACTATTTGAATCCTCAATTGAACCTATAACCTCAAAACCACTTCGAATTTATGGATGAACAATTTGTTTGACTTTATTTTGTAAACTTTGACTTTAGAAATTCCAATTTGATACAATGATTTGGTATTTAAAACTTTGCAGAAAGTTTACACGAAGGATTTAAAACATTTTTGCATTTATAGATTTTGCTAAATGGTTTGAAATCAAAATATGAAGAAAAATAACAATACCAGAGGTTTCGCTGATAAAAAGAAAAAAAAATAAATAAATAAAATACAACATCTGATTCTTTAAATCCATTTGTAGAGTGGGTTAAATATTTCTGTTTTGAAAGATTGATTCTTCAACAAAAAATAAAATAACAGATCAAGGACATATGGTAGGGTTGCTTAGTCGACATCTTCACGGATGTAATAGAATATAGATAAGAAGAAGAAGAATAAAAAAATAAGTCAGATAGTGATATAAAATAAATACGCGTATGAAATCTGTTCTTTTATATTTCAGTAATTATATAACATTATTAATTCTTTTATATAATTATATTAATATTACACTCAATATTATAAATGTTAGTAAAAGTAATAATATAATAGGAATAGGAATAGAAGTAATAATAATATCATAAAAATAACTAAGATCATAATTTTATTACTATTTATAATAATAATGTTATTAGTAATGATAACAATAATAATAGTAATAATATAACAATTTACATGTATCATACTTTATATCCATATATTATAATTATAATAGTAATAATAATACTGATATTATTATTTATATAATGTTTAATAATTATACAATTTATATTATATGATAATATCTTTTAAATTTCTAATATTTATGTATTTTACTATAAATACATTATATAATATATGTTTGCATTTTCATAATGAAAATATAATTGTCTTACCTATACATATATAAGTATTGTATATATGTTTATTTAAAATATCATCTTATTTCATCATAGAAATAAATAGTATAATTTCAACACATAATACTCATGATGTTTATATATATACACATATACATATGATATAATAATTATGTATGTATATATATATATATATATATATATATATATATATATCTATTCATAGATTCATTTTAAATAATAATTTTCTTACCTTGTATTTTATTTTATATATATTTAATTCTAATGATCAATTATCTTTTATTATTTCCAATACATACATTTATACATATATATATATACATATATATTTATTTACAAACATTTGTTCGTGAATCGTCGGGAATGGTCAAAAGGGCAAATGCATTCATGTACTGTTCAAAAGTTTTCGAGACTCAACATTACAGACTTTTGTTTGTCGTGTCGGAAACATATAAAGATCAAGTTTAAATTTGGACGGAAATTCCCGGGTCATCACAGTACCTACCCGTTAAAGAAATTTCGTCCCGAAATTTGGGTGAGGTGGTCATGGTTAACAATAAAATTGTTTTCATGACGAATATGAGTTGATAAATAGAGTCTTATTATCATTGAATAATATGGATAAAATGATTCGATTAATCGAAGCGTATGAATGAAGTTATCACAAAAGATCGAGATGAAGAAATGTAGATTTTCCATAACTTTTGACGTAGTCGCGATTGAATTTCGAAATTCAAGGGATTTAAAGAAAATCTTCGAAATCTAAAAGATTTGATTCTTCGGCGGATAAGGAAATTAAGATCTATATACTTAAATACGATGATCTGTCTGGATTTCTCTGTCTAATATTTCCATTATAAATTAAACTCTTCCGTTCCATTATTCCACCATTCCTATACTTTCTTTCTTAGTTCATACATCCAAAAGATTGTGAAAATGCGTAATCCCGTTCTAATCCTTGATATTTTCCTAATTATCATTTCTTTCATCCTTCTTTTCAATCTTCCACCAGAAAAAATCTATTTACTTTTACTATTACCTTGAGGTGATACTATTCTTAATTATACCGTGTCTTTATATTGCTATTCATACTAATATCCATGGTTAGTAACCTCTGCGTTGTTGTTGGGTTTTATATCTTCCCTTATGTTTCGGAGCTCTTTGCCTTTTTATTCTCCTCTCGATTGCTTAGTAAAACGAGTAACGGTCCAGAATTCATAGGTATGGAGTTTCGAATGAACTTGATGTTCCAAGCAAGAAAGAATGTAATAGCACGGTTTGATTTGTCAAATTACCAGAATCACTGAGAATAGAACTATCAAGAATATATTTTCTTGATATGTTCAGAAGTTAATTTAAATAAAAGAGTTATGTAACATGGCACGTGATGACGGTATGATCTGTGAATCATCACGTTCCATTAGAAACTCAGCATGACTTACTGTAATATAATCACGTTGATCAAGTGTCATTATATTATACTAACTCATGCATCAATTCCCAACATTACTTCAATAACATTCATATTTTAAGCTCGAAAGTTTACAGAATATAGAAACTAACAGTTTCTATATGATGTAACACTGATATCATGAAGAGATTAATGATTTCAGATAAGAATAGTTATGAAAATATCTTCAGAAATATGAAGGATATTTATAATGAAAGATACGATGATATCTTGGAATTTCTAATATCGATGGGTGATGAAGAAGATTTATCCGTAAGGGTTTAGATTCAGAAGCAAGGTATTCACTAAAGATTTCATCAGAAATAGAATCATTTGGATTCTTTGAAGTCAAACTTATTCTTTGTGATTTGTCCACGGCTTCCTTCATAGTTTCGCATAATCCGCTTTTCGGTACAAAATTTTCTATTGAGTATTTCCAATACTCCATTCTTTATCATCAAACTTTCGACGGTTAAGGTCGTTTACGATTAACTACAGTTTCTGCTGCTTCATTCAGCTTTTTCAAAGTTCAATGTATTGATTCGTATGTTGAGTGCTTTTTCAAATTTCAGACTGGAAGATCACAATTTTAAGAGATAAATGTTATATGTATACATATAACTGTTGATGTAGAAACGCTGCGAGATTCGAAATACTGATTGCTGATTCTCAGTAATTGGTATGGCAATTCTCGTTACCAGATGCAGATGAGAATATGATGAGACTTCAATAGATAAATGTAGTGATTTGTCGGAGGGATTTAAGCCAAAGAGCAACGAGGTTGCTGGTACGTCTGCTGGTAATAAGATGAAATATAAAAGGTTCCCTGGTAACAATAAAAGAGTACGCATATATATCAAGATTATAATAAGGTAGTTTCGAACGAAAAGTCGAAATTGATTTGCTGAAGCTGTGACAAAATTGACTACTTTGAAAAGGGATTGCAAAGTTAATTTCGGTAATAACAACGCCAAAGGAACTAATACAGATACGTGTTAAACGTTTACTCAGGTTCTGGGTATTTTCAGGTGCATAACTATATACATCAATCTTTTCTTCCGTAGATGAAGTGCGGTTGGTTCATCCTCTGGATTGAGGTGTTTTCAAGAATTATGAAAGGTTTGAATCGCAGATTGTAATCGTCAAGATACAAATGATGTTTAAGATGAAATCAAGTGGCAAACTTGAAGAATTATTTAATTTCATATGTTATAATCAGTATTTTAATTCATTTTAATTATCCAATATTATTCGTCCACAGTCGATAGTCTACAGTTAACAGTCCAATAATTCATATACAGTTTAATATATAATATACATATCGTAACCCGTGTACATGTCTCAGACTCGATCACAACTCAAAGTATATATATTATTATACAATCAGCCTCAACCCTGTATAGCTAACTCCCGCATTACTGCATATAGAGTGTCTATGGTTATTCCAAATAATATATATAGATGCGTCGATATGATATGTCAAAACCATGTATACGTGTCCCGATATTTAAAGTGCGTAAAATAAATAACAGAAATTAAATGACGATAAATAAAATTGTGAGAATTAAAATTGAGATAAATAAAATGCAATAAATAAATTGCGATAAATAAATTGCGATAAATAAAAATGTAATCAGTTAGCTAGGAACAGTTAGCTAGGATTTTGTTAGCGTGTATTCTTAGCAAAATTTCTCATAGTTAATTAGTCTGTTTCTAACAAATTTTATTTTATCAAATGTTTTCTTCATTATGCCACTTGTTGGATTCTGATAGTTCAAAATCAGAATATGAAATTGAATAAAATGGTTATTTTGCGGTGAACGGATACGTATATCGGTGGTTGTAAGTAAGATAGTAAATGACTGTCGAATCAGATTCGAAGAATGTACAGTATAACTTATTAATGTGAAATCTAAATATTTCTCGGGTATTACCTACCCGTTAAAATATTTTCACCATTAACAGTTTGTACAAAAGAATTTTTAATTACAATCTTTATGAAAATATATATACATATATATTTTCTTCAGATGTAATTATGGATTTAATGAGTCAATATGATATTAAACTCATTTGATTTACCATTAGAACAAGAATATATAATCTCTAAAATATTAGAGATTACATAATCGCCATGTCGTACGAAGATAAATGATGTAGAACGTCACGTAGAACGATGATTATACTCGAGGTACAGAATGAGATGTTGAGGCATAGATTGTTGATGGTACAGGTGCTGCTACTGATGTACTGTTGGTGCAGGTGATGTTGCTGAAGTTGGTATATTTTGCACCATACTTTCAAAGGCTACAACTCGTGCACGAACTCGTTGACTTATTATTCCGGAATGATTGTCGGTAGGAACGAGCGAATGAATAAGGTTTAGAATTTTAGATAGAATATAATCGGGGCGAGATACTCTGGAAGTGAATGTGAAAGTGGTGTTTCAAATGGGTTCGCCGGTAAGTGCTTCAGGTTCTTCGCCAAGAGGTGTATTCGGTTAGTGGAAGGGATCGCCTTCTTCGGGTTTCCATCGGTTAAGTCATCTATGAACCCATCAGATGAATTGGGGATGGCTGATTGGTTGATACATTCTGGTGACACTGCTTTCGGAGCTTAGGTGAATATTCATGTCGGAATAGCTGTCGGAATAACTATCAGAATAGCTATCGAAATCTAAGGGACTCGAATTGGTTGAGGGATTCATCTCGTATGATCAAAAGAAGGATTTTCGATAAGAAATAGATTATAGGATGTAGATTATTACCCTGCAATACATAATTTATATATGCATATATAATACTAAAATCCCATAAGTTACGGAGGAATTTACGGAATCTGTCAGGCAAAGGTAACAATAACAGATACGCTAAGATATGAATTTTGTCTATACACTATTCATGCAATCAATGCAGTAAGATGTGTCTAGACTAAGAGTGATAATTAAGTGATTCACTAATAATGATAAGCAAGTAATTTTCGACACGAAATGATAAGTAAAACTTTTGACATGCATACACGGTCGAAGTCCAGACTTACTAATGCATCCTAACGATTTATCAGTTAGACACACTAATGCAGACCTGGTTCTCTAAGACTACTGCTCTGATACCAACTAAAGGGACCCGTCCTAATCCATCTGGACGAAGTCCATATCAATTATAAACGATTCACAACACTTGATTACATCGCGAGGTACTTGACCTCTATATAATACATTTTACAAACATTGCATTCGTTTTTGAAAAGACAATATTTCATTACATCGAAAGTTGACGGCATGCATACCATTTTATAATATCTATCTATAATTGACTTAATAATAATCTTGATGAACTCAACGACTCGAATGCAACGTCTTTTGAAATATGTCATGAATGACTCCAAGTAATATCTTTAAAATGAGCAATTGCACAGCGGAAGACATCTTTCATACCTGAGAATAAACATGCTTTCAAGTGTCAACCAAAAGGTTGGTGAGTTCATTAGTTTAACATAAATAATCATTTCCATCATTTTAATAGACCCCAAGATTTCATATTTCCATTTCTCATAAACATACGTCCCATGCATAGAGACAAAAATATCATTCATATGGATTGAACACCTGGTAACCGACATTCACAATATGCATATAAGAATATCCCCATCATTCCGGGATCCTCCTTCGGACATGATATTACTTTCGAAGTACTAAAGCATCCGGTACTTTGGATGGGGCTTGTTGGGCCCGATAGATCTATCTTTAGAGTTCGCGTCAATTAGGGTGTCTGTTCCCTAATTCTTAGATTACCAGACTAAAAAGGGGCATATTCGATTTCGATCATTCAACCATATAATGCAGTTTCAATTACTTGTGTCTATTTCGTAAAACAGTTATAAAAACAGCGCATTATTCTCAGTCCCAAAAATATATATTGCAAAAGCATTTAAAAAGGGATTAATGAAACTCACAGTAATGTATTTTATAGTAAAAATACATATGACGACATTGAACAATGCAGGGTTGGCCTCGGATTCACGAACCTATATCATTTGTGTATTTATCAATTTACATAGTTGAAATCGAGCAAGTTTATATATTTTATTATTAATAATATACTTGTTATATTATGTGATTTAATATGTTTAATTTGTATATTTTATATAACTACTAATTATATCATTCATTATAACATATTAAAATTTATATTAAAGTCTATATATGATAAAAAAAATATTTTATATATTAATTGATATCTTTTATATATATAGTTTATTTAATATCATTTTAATAACAAATATATAGTGATATGTAATATTCATATTATTGTAATGTATATTTTCATATAAAAATATCTATTTGTACTAGATCTGATAATGATAAGGAGGGTAGTAATAATATTAGTAATTGTAGTAATATTGAAAATGTTAATTTTAATAATAATACAGATAATAACTTTACTAATAATGTTAAATTCTTTGATAAAAATAGTAGTTCTGGTAAAATGATAACTTTGAAAGTTTTTAATCAAAATAACACTTCTAATAGAAATGATAGTAATATTAATAATAGTAATAATAATACCTTCAATAATGATGATAATAACGATATTAATAATAATAATAATACTCATAATAATAATGATAAAGATATTAACAGTAGTTTTTAAGTAAAACGGAAAGTTCATTAATAATGTTAATGAAAATAATATTATTATTTTTTTTTATAATACATAATAATAATAATAATAATAATTATTATTATTATTATTATTATTATTATTATTATTATTATTATTATTATTATTATTATTATTATAATAATAATAATAATAATAATAATAATAATAATAATAATCCTAATTATGATTATAATACATGTATTAATAATAATGATAAGGGTATTATTCTTAATATGATTTATGATAATGATACTCCTAAGTGTTAAGGGTAATAACAATTATCATGGTAATTGTAATAATAACTAATAAAGATAACAATAATAATAATTATAATTTAAAAATGGAAGCTACCTTCTTAAAACAAATTCTGAAAAAAATAGCCCACTGCAAGGCTCGAACCCATGACCTCTCGAAAACCCGAACACCCACAAACCACTCGTCTGTTTCTCCTTTTCTGATTAAACGCTGACCCGAAACTAATTAAACTTCTTTTTCTGTTTTCCCTACTTCCATCTTCTTCTTCGTGGAATCTGGTGACTAGAGTAATCAAAATCAAAATTTTAAATTGCTCGTTTTTTTCATATTCTCAATATGAAACAGAAACAATCTTGCAAATGAAATAAAAAAAAATACAGAAAAAATTACGCTCGCTGCTGCTCGACAAGTAGATAAAAAAATAAATATTGATATTGATTTTGAGGAAGTTTTAGACCAAGGTTTCTACACGAAATACATTGTAAATCAAGCCTAGAAACTATTTGAATCCTCAATTGAACCTATTACCTCAAAACCACTTCGAATTTATGGATGAACAATTTGTTTGACTTTATTTTGTAAACTTTGACTTTAGAAATTCGAATTTGATACAATGATTTGGTATTTAAAACTTTACAGAAAGTTTACACGAAGGATTTAAAACATTTTTGCATTTATAGATTTTGCTAAATGGTTTGAAATCAAAATATGAAGAAAAATAACAATACCAGAGGTTTCGCTGATAAAAAGAAAAAAAATAAATAAATAAATAAAATACAATATCTGATTCTTTAAATCCATTTGTAGAGTGGGTTAAATATTGCTGTTTCGAAAGATTGATTCTTCAACAAAAAATAAAATAACAGATCAAGGACATATGGTAAGGTTGCTTAGTCGACATCTTCACGGATGTAATAGAATATAGATAAGAAGAAGAAGAAGAATAAAAAAATATAAGTCAGATAGTGATATAAAATAAATACGCATATGAATATATGTTCTTTTATATTTCAGTAATTATATAACATTATTAATTCTTTTATATAATTATATTAATATTACACTCAATATTATAAATGTTAGTAAAAGTAATAATATAATAGGAATAGGAATAGAAGTAATAATAATATCATAAAAATAACTAAGATCATAATTTTATTACTATTTATAATAATAATGTTATTAGTAATGATAACAATAATAATAGTAATAATATAACAATTTACATGTATCATACTTTATATCAATATATTATAATTATAATAGTAATAATAATACTGATATTATTATTTATATAATGTTTAATAATTATACAATGTATATTATATGATAATATCTTTTAAATTTCTAATATTTATGTATTTTACTATAAATACATTATATAATATATGTTTGCATTTTCATAATGAAAATATAATTGTCTTACCTATACATATATAAGTATTGTATATATGTTTATTTAAAATATCATCTTATTTCATCATAGAAATAAATAGTATAATTTCAACACATAATACTCATGATGTTTATATATATACCCATATACATATGATATAATAATTGTTATGTATATATATATATATATATATATATATATATATATATATATATATATATATATATATATCTATTCATAGATTCATTTTAAATAATAATTTTCTTACCTTGTATTTTATTTTATATATATTTAATTCTAATGATCAATTATCTTTTATTATTTCCAATACATACATTTATACATATATATATATATACATATATATTTATTTACAAACATTTGTTCGTGAATCGTCGGGAATGGTCTAAAGGGCAAATGCATTCATGTACCGTTCAAAAGTTTTCGAGACTCAACATTACAGACTTTTGCTTGTCATGTCGGAAACATATAAAGATCAAGTTTAAATTTGGTCGGAAATTCCCGGGTCATCACAAGAGCTTGTTCAACGGAAGTTGGAATATTTTCAGAGTAGATGACGGAGTTAAATTTATGAGCTTCTTTTGACATATTTCCCTGTGCTACATTAGCCATAGGATATCTAGATATTTATGCTTATTTTTCTAGTGAGTATCGTTTAGGTGGGACACCTCTATTGACTCTTTGAGGTAGGACATATCCTTGGGTGGTTTCATCAGAATTTGAGTCATTTTGTTCCTCTTGTATTTGATGCTCATCATTCGAGGTAGTTTCGGTAGTTTCATGATTTGGTGTCTCATTATTTGAGGAGGTTTTGGTGGTTTCATGACTTTGTGTCTCATTATTCGAGGAGGTTTCAGTGGTTTCATGATTTTGTGTTGGTTCAAGATTTTGTGTTGAGGTTTGGGTTTGTATAGGTTCAGAATTTTGTGTGTTTTGTACTGGCTCAGGGTCTTGTGGTAGCCATGTCATCCAACTTAGAGTGTCATTACTTTCATTCTCCCCCTCACTCGTGAGTCGGGTGTTATTGTAAAAATATTCAGTTTCAACAAAGTCACAATTCATTGTGGTAATGATGTTTCGTCTCTTGGGATTATAACACCGATATCCTTTTTGGTTGATGCCATAACCTACCATAACACATTTCTCAGCACATGGATCGAGTTTTGTGCACTCGTGTTTTGGAATGTGAACGAAGACTGAGCACCCAAAAACTCGAGGTTCAAGGTTAAGTGAGGACGGAAGAGTAAAAAATTGAGATAACACATCCTGAGGGGTTTTTGTGCCAAGAATCTTAGTGGGTAATCAGTTTATAAGGTAGGTTGCGGTAGCAAGAGCTTCAGGCCAGAAACTTTTCGGAACCTTAGATTCAATTATTAACGCTCTAGTCATTTCTAGAAGTATTCGGTTTTTTCGTTCAGCTACACCATTTTGTTCTGGGGTGTGAGCACATGCCGTTTGATGAATAATTCCTTTTTCTTCGCAAAAAAGTTGAATAGATGTGTTAACATATCCCCCCCCCCCATTATCAGATCTTAAAACTCGTATATTTTTGTTAAATTGGGTTTGAACCATTTTTTAAAAATGACAGAATTTTTCAAACACTTCTGATTTGTTTGTTAAAAAATAAATCTAGGTCATCCGTGTACAGTCATCAATAAATATAACAAAATATCTAAAAGTTCCCCCCCCCCCCCCATTGATTGAAGTCGGATCCCATATCAGAATGAATTAAAGCAAAAAGGACATCTTTTCTAGAATTAGTGAGTTTAAACGTACTCCGGTGGCTTTTCGCCAAAATACAAGTTTCACAACTTAAAGTAACATCAGAAGGAAATAAACTAGGAAATAAAAAACGTAGATAGCTGGCCGAATGGTGTCCCAATCTTCGATGCCATAACCAAGCTTCCCTTGTAGGTGTTCCGTGAGCAAGTAACACGGAACCCTGTTGAGAAACTTCGTCAATATAATACAGTCCCCTGTGCCACGTCCAATCATAGTCCCCGTCCGGATATCCTGCAAGATGCAAAATGTCAGATACATGAGGACTTTACAAATTAGTTCTTTGTTACATGACTTACCGATAACAGCTTATGAGATAAAGCTGGAATATATAGACAATTAGGTAATTTAATTGTTGGTGAGATTTCAATAGTTCCACCACTTTCGACTTGAATAATCTCACCATTAGCCATTTGGATTTTATCCTTTTTAGGTTTAGTTTCTAAAATAATATCATTTTTATCAAACGTCATAGTATCCGTGGCCCCACAATCAAGTATCCATGACTTAGTTTTAAAACTTTTCGACACTATATTTGCTTCGGATTGGGACACTTCATTGCTTTGTAAGACGGAATAACTATTACGACAAGGAATAATATAATCGGGCTTTTTATGCTAATTTTTGTTCCGGTTTCATGTTTTCCTTTTGTCTAGTTTTATTAAACATCTTTAGCCAATTTTTATTGAGTTCAACTCTTAGTCCACTATTATTAATTTTATGTGGCCCATATTCATTACTAGCAGATTTATTCGGCCCACCTATCCTAACAGGCCCACTAACTTTATTTTTTGTAATACTACTACTAGTCTTACAAGGAAGCCTACTAGGATTAAAAAGCCTACAAGATATTTTGTCTTTTCCATTCACGTCAGGTGAAAGGACCCGTTCATATACATTATAAATGATTCTCAATAGTTTATTACATCGAGAGATACTTGACCTCTATATGATACATTTTACAAGCATTGCATTCGTTTTTAAAAGACAAACTTTCATTACATCGCAAGTTGACGGCATGCATACCATTTCATAATATATCAAACTATAATTGACTTAATAATAATCTTGATGAAATCAACGACTCGAATGCAACGTCTTTTGAAATATGTCATGAAGGACTCCAAGTAATATCTCTAAAACGAGCAAATGCACAGCGGAAGATTTCTTTCATACCTGAGAATAAACATGCTTTAAAGTGTCAACCAAAAGGTTGGTGAGTTCATTAGTTTATCATAATCAATCATTTTCATCATTTTAATAGACCACAAGAATTTCATTTTCATTTCTCATAAATATACGTCCCATGCATAGAGACAAAAATCATTCATATGGTGAACACCTGGTAACCGACATTAACAAGATGCATATAAGAATATCCCCTATCATTCCGGAAATCCTTCGGACATGATATAAAACGAATTCGAAGTACTAAAGCATCCGGTACTTTGGATGGGGTTCGTTAGGCCCAATAGATCTATCTTTAGGATTCCCGTCAATTAGTAGACCGGTTTACTAATTCTTAGGTTACCAAGCAAAAGGGGCATATTCGACTTCGATCATTCACCCATATAATGTAGTTTCAATTACTTGTGTCTATTTCGTAAAACATTTATAAAAAATTGCGCATGTATTCTCAGCCCAAAAATATAAAGGGTAAAAAGGCAAATGAAACTCACCATACTGTATTTCGTAGTAAAAATACATATAACGTCATTGAACAAGTGCAGGGTTGGCCTCGGATTCACAAACCTATATTAATTATATATATTTATGTGTTGGTCAATGTTTGTCTAACAAATTAGGTCAAGTCATAGTGTATCATAATCCTAATTCTAGAGACTAATATGCATAGGTCAACAAAAGTCAATTTGACTCAAAATGATTTCTAAAATCTATACATAATTAATATATAGTTTAAATGTCATCGTTTTATATTTTTAAATATTTAAAAAAAAATTATTAGAGTAAATAATATAATTCATTTATTAATAAATAAAATTTTATATTAAAATTTATATAATAAAATAAACTTTTATATATATTAAGTAATAAGATTTATAGAGTTCATTTAATATCATAAAGATAATATGATAGGTATTATTAAAGAAATTTTATTACACGTAGTAAAATATGTTTGTATTGTAGTGACCCGGGAATTTTTGACCAAATTTAAACTTAATCTTTATATGGTTTCGACATGATGAGCAAAGTCTGTTAAATCGTGTTTCAAAATTTTTGAATAGTTTACATGAATGCATTGGCCTCTGACCATCACCGACGATTCGCGAACAATTGTTTGTAAATAAATATGTATATATATATATATATATATATATATATATATATATATATATATATATATATATATATATATATATATATATATATATATATATATATATATATATATATATGTAAATATAAGAATGTATAATAATTAGAAGTAATGAAACATAACTTAAATTCAAACCAAGGCAATGTCGAAAGTTAAGACGCGCCTTATTTTCTAAATTCAAACCTGTCTACGTCAAAAGTTAAAAACAGATCTTTGTTTCTCATTTCATTCTTTTGTGAATAGCTTCACTCGTGCTCTTCGAATAATCAAATTGTTTTATCCATATTACTCAATAATGATAAAACTCTATTTATCAACTCATATTCATCATGAAAACATTTTTATAGTTAGCCATGACGACCTTACTCAAATTTCGGGACGAAATTTCTTTAACGGGTAGGTACTGTAGTGACCCGGGAATTTTCGACCAAATTTAAACTTAATCTTTATATGGTTTCGACATGATGAGCAAAGTCTGTTAAATCGTGTTTCAAAATTTTTGAATAGTTTACATGAATGCATTGGCCTCTGACCATCACCGACGATTCGCGAACAATTGTTTGTAAATATATATATATATATATATATATATATATATATATATATATATATATATATATATATATATATATATATATATATATATAAGAATGTATAATAATTAGAAGTAATGAAACATAACTTAAATTAAATATGTAAAATAAAATACAATTTAATTAATTGAATTGAATAGGTAAAGTAGTATATAAAATAAATTGAAACAATAAGATATAATCATTAGTACTGAATATATATAAAATAATAAACAAGATAATAATGTGATTATTAAAAATAAAACTATATATAAGTGTAGGTGACTGCTATAAATAGTTATTTAGATATGTATATAAAAGATTTAACTATTATATGTTACATATATATGTATAATTATTAAAATATACATGATTAATAATGTGTAACTTTAATATATTAAATTTAACTACAAATTTAAAATACTATTAATATTATACTTCTATTAAAATAAAAATTATTAGTAAAAATCAATAATAGTATTGTACATATTATATAGGTAAGAAATTTGTTTAGTATTTATTATTAACACATATAATTATTATTATTATTTGTATTAGTAATGTTATTAGCATTATTATTAGTTTTAGTATATTTATTATATTTATTATAATTATATTTATAAATATTAATTGTATATATAATAACCTATAGATATAGATATATGAATGAAGAGAATGGGTATACATCACTATCTCCCTTCTTTTTTCTTATTCTACTCGTGAACCTTTGCCTCCCAATCATTTATATTGCAGCTGTGTTAGGTACTTATGAATATCATTCACTAGTTGGTGTTTGTTTAAAAAAAAAAAGAAAAGAAACAGAACAGATATATATTTTTTTTTCTTATAAACACAAAACCCATTTAACCTTTAAATCGATTCAAAACGAATTGATAGGAAGTAGAATTGCAGAAGTGTTCTAAATCATGTCGTGAATGTTTCCTCAAATTCGCAGGTTCTAATTCGTTATATCAAGCTCGAATTCGAAGAGTCAAATTTCAAACCTAAAAAGTCAAACATTGTTCTACAATCAAATTCGAGTTATATGTTATGTTTCTTGTAAAATTAACGATTGATAACGTTTATATGAATGATGTACAACATATTTCATGTTGTAAGATTTTCCTAATTCGTATTAAAAATCAAAGTCATTATAATTTTTTTTTTTTAAAAACCGTAACCCTGCAGCAGCACTCTTTCTTGTTTAAATTTTTTTTATTTATTTTGCTGTTGAATAATCTATTTAATCATAAACAAAACATGTTTCATTTTATAATTATATTGTAAAACATTCTTGGAATCAAAATCAAAATTTTTTTTATTTCTATCGACGAGCAGGTAACTGCTTTAATATTTTTTTTTTCTTTCGGTCCATCAATTAAAATTAAAATTATGTGATAAGTTGTTATGTTTTTATTTTACATCCTAATTTAAACCCATTCTTTTAGCTGTTAGGATTTAGTTAAGGTTTCATTCCAAGTATACTGGGTGAAGATGAAGGAGCAGAAAAAGGAATAGATAAAACGAGATTTAAGATTTCCAATTGCATTTAAAACAGATAAATAAGCATGGAGGAACGGTTAGGGTATCGATGTATGGACAGGAGGTCGTGGGTTCGAGTCCCGTCGTGGTCTAATCTTTTTAGAAGGAGCTTTAAAGGGTATATTTTTCTATTTCATTTTCTAATTATTATTATTATTATTGTTGTTATTATTATTATTGTTATTGTTATTAAGTATTACTGTTATTGTTATTATTATCAATATTGTTATTATTAAGTATTAGGAATATTATTGTTAATATTATTATTATCATTAATATTAGTATAAGTATTATTTATATATTTATTATTATTGATTTTACCATTTTAGTATTATTATCATTCTTAAGATTATGATTATCATTATTAAATAATGTTATAACTACAAGTATTATAATTATTAATATTATCATTACTACTAAAATAAGTATTATGATAAAATTTTCAATTTATCATGATTATAAATACAAGCATGAATATTATTATTAATATCACTAACAGTTGTATATTTATTATTATTATTATGATTAGAATCATTATTATTATCATGAAAATAACACAAGTTATCATCATTCTCATTAATATTAATATTAATATTTTTTTTTTTTTTGTAATTATTAGTTTTACTATTATTATTATTAACATAAGTATCAAATTTAACAATATCGTTATTATTATTAGTATTATCGATATTAAGAAAGTTACTATTATCAGTAAATCATTATTATCAAAACTAGCATTTTTGTTACAAATAACTATTTTGTATCTTAAATATACTTAATACATATATTATAATTATATTAATAGTTTATATATCTACTTAGCTAACATAATAACAATAGTTATATAAATATTTATATATAACAAACTAATGATATCTTTTTATATAATGCTAGCCAATATATATATATATATATATATATATATATATATATATATATATATATATATATATATATATATATATATATATATATATATATATATATTAATATAACTAAATATATATGATATTAAACAATCTGAATATATGCACAAACTAATTAAGCATAATATATAATTAATGATAAAATATAAAATTGTTCGATTATGATTATGTGTAGTAATATATATACAAATGATATAGGTTCGTGAATCCGAGGCCAACCCTGCATTGTTCAGTTGTTCAAAGTCGTCATATGTATTTTTACTACAAAATACAGTATAGTGAGTTTATTTGCTCCCTTTTTAAATGCTTTTGCAATATATATTTTTGGGACTGAGAATACATGCACTGCTTTTATAACTGTGTTACGAAATAGACACAAGTACTCAAAACTACATTCTATGGTTGGATTATTAAACCGAATATGCCCCTTGTTATTAAGTCTGGTAATCTAAGAATTAAGGAACAGACACCCTAATTGACGCGAACTCTAAAGATAGATCTATCGGGCCCAACAAGCCCCATCCAAAGTACTGGATGCTTTAGTACTTTGAAATTTATATCATGTCCGAAGGAGGATCCCGGAATGATGGGGATATTCTTATATGCATATTGTGAATGTCGGTTACTAGGTGTTCAATCCATATGAATGATATTTTTGTCTCTATGCATGGGACGTATGTTTATGAGAAATGGAAATATGAAATCTTGTGGTATATTAAAATTATGAAATGATTATTTATGTAAACTAATGAACTCACCAACCTTTTGGTTGATACTTTAAAGCATGTTTATTCTCAGGTACGAAAGAAATCTTCCGCTGTGCATTTGCTCATTTTAGAGATATTACTTGGAGTCATTCATGACATATTTCAAAAGACGTTGCATTCGAGTCATTGAGTTCATCAAGATTATTATTAAGTCAATTATAGTTAGATGTATTATGAAATGGTATGCATGCCGTCAACTTTCGATGTAATGAAAGATTGTCTTTTCAAAAATGAATGCAATGTTTGTAAATGTATCATATAGAGGTCAAGTACCTCGCGATGTAATCAACTGTTGTAAATCGTTTATAATCGATATGGACTTCGTCCGGATGGATTAGGACGGGTCTTCACAGTTGGTATCAGAGCGGTGGTCTTAGCGAACCAGGTCTTGCATTAGTGTGTCTAACTGATAGTCGTTAGGATGCATTAGTGAGTCTGGACTTCGACCGTGTCTGCATGTCAAAAGTTTTGCTTATCATTTCGTGTCAAAAATTACTTGCTTATCATCCTTAAAGTCTAGACACGTCTTATTGCCGCTATTTCATAGACAGTGTATAGATAAATACATATCTTAGCATATCTGTTGTTGTTACTTTTGCCTGACAGCTTCCGTAGATTCCTCCGTAACTTATGGGATTTTAGTATTATATATGCATATGTAAATTATGTATTGTAGGGTACTAATCTACATCCTATAATCTATTTCTTATCGAAAATCCTTCATCTGATCGTACGGGATGAATCCTTCAACCAGTTCGAATCCCTCGAATTCCGATAACTATTCTGATAGTTATTCCGACAGCTATTCCGACGTGGGCGTTCACCTAAGCTCCAGAAACAGCGTCATCGGCATGAATCAACCAATCAGCCATTATCAATTCATCTGATGGGTTCGTAGTTGACTTAATTAATGGAAACGCGCAGAAGGCAATCCCTTCCGCCAACCGAATTCACCTCTTGACAATGAACCTGAAGCGTTTACCGACGAACCTATTCGAGACACCATTTTCAGTCTCATTTCCAGGATAACTCGACAAGATCATATTCTATCCACAATTCTGAACCTTATTCATCCACTCGTTCCGACCGACAATCGTCCTGGAGTAATGAGTCAACGAACTTCGCGCTCGAATAAACAATTCGGAGAATATGGTGCAAAATGTACCAGCTTCAGCAACATCACCGACACCAACAGTACCATCGGTAACAGCACCTGTATCATCAACAATCCATGTTTCAATATCATCATCTGTACTTTGAGTATGATCTTCGTTCTACGTATCGTTCTACCTCATTTATCTTCGTTCGACATGGCGAATATGTAATCTCTAAAGTTTTAGAGATTATTTAATCTAGTTCCAACCAAAAATCAAATGAGTTTAATATCATATTAACTCATTAAATACATGAATACATCTGAAGAAAATATATATGTATATATGTTTTCATAAAGATTGTAATTAAAAATTCTCTTGTACAAACTGTTAATGGTGAAAATATTTTAACGGGTAGGTAATACCCGAGGAATATTTAGATTTTGCATTAATAAGTTACACTGTACATTCTTCGAATCTGATTCAACAGACATTTACTATCCTACTTGAAACCACAGCTATACGAATCCGTTCATCACAGAATAACCATTTTCATTCAATTTCATATTTGGATTTTGACCTATCAGAATCCGACAAGTGGCATAATGAAGAAAACATTGTACAAAATAAAATTTGTTAGAAACAAACAAATTAACTATGAGAAATTTTGTTAAGAATCCACGCTAACAAAATCCTAGCTAACTGTTCCTAGCTAACTGATTACATTTTATTTATGGCAATTTATTTTATCGCAATTTACATTCTCGCAATTTTATTTATCGTCATTAAATTTCTGTTATTTATTTTACGCACTTTATTTATCGTTATTTAATTTTCTATTATTTATTTTACGCACTTTAAATATCGGGACACGTATACAAGGTTTTGACATATCATATCAACGCATCTATATATATTATTTGGAATCACAATAGACACTCTATATGCAGTAATGATCGAGTTCTCTATATAGGGTTGAGGTTGATTCTACAATAATATATATACTTTGAGTTGTGATCGAGTCTGAGACGTATACGGGTCACGACACGTATTAATTAATTCGAATATGATATATTAAACTATATATGAATTATTGAACTGTCATCTGTGGACTATCGACTGTGGACTAATAAGATTGGACAATTAAAAAAAATGAATTAAAATATTGATTATAACATATGAAACTAAACAATTCTTCTAGTTTGCCACTTGATTTCATCTTAAACCTCATTGTATCTTGACAATTACAATCTGCGTTCAAACCTTTCATGATTCTTGAAACACCTCAATCGAGAGGATGAACCAACTGCACTTCATCTGCGGAGAGAAAGATTTATGCATTTAGTTATGCACCTGGAAACTCTCGGCAACTGAGTAAAAGTTTAACACGTAGCCGCGTCAGTTCCTTTGGCATTTATTAGCAAAAATAACTTTGCGATCTCTTTTCAAAGTAGCAAATTTTGTCACAGCTTCAGCAAATCAACTTCGACTTTTCGTTCGAAACAACCTTATTATCACCTTGATTATTATGTATGTTCTTTTATTGTTACCGGGGAACCTTTCATATTTTACCATATTACTAGCAGACGTACCAGCAACCTCGTTGCTTCTTGGTTTAAATCTCTCCAATAAATCATTATATTTCTTCATTGAAACCCCATCATATACTCATCCGCATCTTGTAACGAGAACTGCCATACCAATTGCTGGGAATTAGCTATCAGTACTTTGAAAACTCACAGCATATCTACATCAACAGTTATATGTATCCATATAACATTTATCTCTTAGAATTATGATCTTTCGTTCTGAAATTCTAAAAAGCACTCAGTCTACAAATTAATACTCTGAATGTTGAAAAAGCTGAATGAAGCAGCAGAAACCGTAGACAACTGTAAACGACCTTAATCATCGGAAGTTTGATGATAAAAAAAAATAGTATGTTGGAAAAGATCATAAAAGTTGGAACTGGAAAACGGATTGAGCTAACCACGAAGGAGACCAAGGACAAATACACGGACCATACCATATATTCAAAGAATCCAGGTAATTCTGGATCCGATGAAACCTTCAACGAATATCTTGCTCTGTACTCATGTTAAAATCTTGCTGAAAAATCTCCCTCATCAACCATCGAACTTAGAAATTCCATAATATTATCATCAATATCTTCGATATTTCTGAGGATATTTTCATTGATATTCTCGTCCGAAATTATATACCTCTTCGTACTTCCTGTGTATCATTATGTTGGAAACATTTAATAGAAAATTTAGTACCGAAAAGCGGATTATGCGAAACTAGGAAGGAAGCCGTGGACAAATCACAAAGAATAAGTTTGACTTCAAAGAATTCAAATGATTCAATGCCTTCTGAAGTCTTTAGCGAATATCTTGCTCCTTACTCTAAACCCTTGCGGACAAAAGTCTCCATCATCCTTTAATCTTAGATATTCACAGATATTATCGTATCTTTCATTATAAATATCCTCCATATTTCTGAAGATATTTTCATAACTATTCTTATCTGAAATCATTAATCTCTTCGTGCAATCAGTATTACATCATATAGAAACTGTTAGTTTCTATATTCTGTAAACTTTCAAGTTTAGAATATGAATGTTATTGAAGTAATGTTGGGAACTGATGCATGAGTTACTATAATATAATGACACTTGATCAACGTGATTATATTACAGTAAGTCATGATGAGTTTCTAAATGGAACATGATGATTCACAGATTATAACGTCATCATGTGTCATGTTACATAACTCTTTCATTCTGATTAACTTCTGAACATATCAAGAAAATATATTCTTGATAGTTCTATACTCAGTGATTCTGATAATTTGACAAATCAAAACGTGCTAATACCTTCTTTCTTATTTAGAACATGATGTTTATCCGAAATTCCATATTTACGAATTCTGGACCATTACTCGCTTTACTAGAGGTCGGGAGAATAATAAAAAGGCAAAGAGATCCAAAATATAAGAGAAAATATAAAGCCCAATGATAACACCGAAATTACAAACCGTGAATATCAGTACGTATAGCAATATAAAGACACGGGAGGATTATAAATACAATAATCCCTAGAGCATAATAGAAATAAACAGATTCTTCAGGTGGGAGTTGGAAAAGAAGAACGATCATTGCGATAGTTAGAATAAGAACAAGGATCAGAACAGGGTTAAGCATTTTCATAAATCCTTTGAATTTAGGAATTGAGTATAGAAGTGGTGAAAATAAATGGAAAGGAAAAGGTAAATTTATAAAGAAAATATCAGACGTAGTAATCGGGACAGATCACCGTAATTAATTAAAGAGATCTTAATTTCCATAAATCCCGAAGAATCAGATCTTATAGATCTTCAAGATTTTCTTTAAATCCCTTGAATTCCAGAATTCAACCAAGGCAATGTCGAAAGTTAAGACGCGCCTTATTTTCTAAATTCAAACCTGTCTACGTCAAAAGTTAAAAACAAATCTTTGTTTCTCATTTCATTCTTTTGTGAATAGCTTCACTCGTGCTCTTCGAATAATCAAATTGTTTTATCCATATTACTCAATGATGATAAAACTCTATTTATCAACTCATATTCGTCACGAAAATATTTTTATAGTTAGCCATGACAACCTCACTCAAATTTTGGGACGAAATTTCTTTAACGGGTAGGTACTGTAGTGACCCGGGAATTTTCGACCAAATTTAAACTTAATCTTTATATGGTTTCGACATGACGAGCAAAGTCTATTAAATCGTGTTTCAAAATTTTTGAATAGTTTACATGAATGCATTGGCCTCTGACCATCACCGACGATTCGCGAACAATTGTTTGTAAATATATATATATATATATATATATATATATATATATATATATATATATATATATATATATATATATATATATATATATATATATATATATATATATATATATATATATATATATATATAAATATAAGAATGTATAATAATTAGAAGTAATGAAACATAACTTAAATTAAATATGTAAAATAAAATACAATTTAATTAATTGAATTGAATAGGTAAAGTAGTATATAAAATAAATTGAAACAATAAGATATAATCATTAGTACTGAATATATATAAAATAATAAATAAGATAATAATGTGATTATTAAAAATAAAACTATATATAAGTGTAGGTGACTGCTATAAATAGTTATTTAGATATGTATATAAAAGATTTAACTATTATATGTTACATATATATGTATAATTATTAAAATATACATGATTAATAATGTGTAACTTTAATATATTAAATTTAACTACAAATTTAAAATACTATTAATATTATACTTCTATTAAAATAAAAATTATTAGTAAATATCAATAATAGTATTGTACATATTATATAGGTAAGAAATTTGTTTAGTATTTATTATTAACACATATAATTATTATTATTTGTATTAGTAATGTTATTAGCATTATTATTAGTTTTAGTATATTTATTATATTTATTATAATTATATTTATAAATATTAATTGTATATATAATAACCTATAGATATAGATATATGAATGAAGAGAATGGGTATACATCACTATCTCCCTTCTCTTTTCTTATTCTACTCGTGGACCTTTGCATCCCAATCATTTATATTGCAGCTGTGTTAGGTACTTATGAATATCATTCACTAGTTGGTGTTTGTTTAAAAAAAAAGAAAAAAAAAAGAAAAGAAACAGAACCGATATATATATTTTTTTCTTATAAACTCAAAACCCATTTAACCTTTAAATCGATTCAAAATGAATTGATAGGAAGTAGAATTGCAGAAGTGTTCTAAATCATGTCGTGAATGTTTCCTCAAATTCGCAGGTTCTAAATCGTTATATCAAGCTCGAATTCGAAGAGTCAAATTTCAAACCTAAAAAGTCAAACATTGTTCTACAATCGAATTCGAGTTATATGTTATGTTTCTTGTTAAATTAACGATTGATAACGTTTATATGATTGATGTACAACATATTTCATGTTGTAAGATTTTCCTAATTCGTATTAAAAATCAAAGTCATTATAATTTTTTTTTTTAAAACCGTAACCCTGCAGCAGCACTCTTTCTTGTTTAAATTTTTATTTATTTATTTTGCTGTTGAATAATCTATTTAATCACAAACAAAACATGTTTCATTTTATAATTATATTGTAAAACATTCTTGGAATCAAAATCAAAATTTTTTTTATTTCTATCGACGAGCAGGTAACTGCTTTAATATTTTTTTTTCTTTCGGTCCATCAATTAAAATTAAAATTATGTGATAAGTTGTTATGTTTTTATTTTACATCCTAATTTAAACCCATTCTTTTAGCTGTTAGGATTTAGTTAAGGTTTCATTCCAAGTATACTGGGTGAAGATGAAGGAGCAGAAAAAGGAATAGATAAAACGAGATTTAAGATTTCTAATTGCATTTAAAACAGATAAGTAAGCATGGAGGAACGGTTAGGGTATTGATGTATGGACGGGAGGTCGCGGGTTCGAGTCCCGTCGTGGTCTAATCTTTTTAGAAGGAGCTTTAAAGGGTATATTTTTCTATTTCATTTTCTAATTATTATTATTATTATTGTTGTTATTATTATTGTTGTTATTATTATTAAGTATTAGTGTTATTGTTATTATTATCAATATTGTTATTATTAAGTATTAGGAATATTATTGTTAATATTATTATCATTAATATTAGTATAAGTATTATTTATATATTTATTATTATTGATTTTACCATTTTAGTATTATTATCATTCTTAAGATTATGATTATCATTATTAAATAATGTTATAACTACAAGTATTATAATTATTAATATTATTATTACTACTAAAATAAGTATTATGATAAAATTTTCAATTTATCATGATTATAAATACAAGCATTAATATTATTATTAATATCACTAACAGTTGTATATTTATTATTATTATTATGATTAGAATCATTATTATTATCATGAAAATAACACAAGTTATCATCATTGTCATTAGTATTAATATTAATATCTTTTTTTTTGTAATTATTAGTTTTACTATTATTATTATTAACATAAGTATCAAATTTAACAATATCGTTATTATTATTAGTATTATCGATATTAAGAAAGTTACTATTATCAGTAAATCATTATTATCAAAACTAGCATTTTTGTTACAAATAACTATTTTGTATCTTAAATATACTTAATACATATATTATAATTATATTAATAGTTTATATATCTACTTAGCTAACATAATAACAATAGTTATATAAATATTTATATATAACAAACTAATGATATCTTTTTATATAATGCTAGCCAATATATATATATATATATAGATATATTAATATAACTAAATATATATGATATTAAATGTGACAACCCGGAAATTTTCAACCAAATTTAAACTTTATCTTTATATTATTCTGACACGATAAGCAAAGTTTGTTAAGTTAAATCTCAAGAATTTTAAATTGTGTTCATACATTCATTATAACCTCGACCAAATTCCGACGATTCACGAACCGTTATATATAAATAAATATGTATATATATGTATATATATATATTATATAACTTGAGAATATTAATAAAGTATTAAACGTATAATACTTTACATGAACGTATTTGTTTCAATATGTTTATAGATGGAATTAGAAGATAATATCAAATGATTGATTTATCAGATACATTGTGATATGATTACGGGTCTATGTTATGAGGTCCACTGTGATTTAAGAAATCTATTCTTTTTGACAACATTCAGAAAATGGTAAAGTGATTTATAAGTAAGAACGTGAAGTGTAAATAACTTAGATGTTGGATATCGACAAGTTAAGTAACTCGACATTTTTTATTAAAATAATTTCATACGTTTAATTAACCTTTGAACTTTATCGCATGCTTCACCAACAGACTGTAATTTAAAAACTTGAAATCTATTATGAATATATATGATTCTACTTTTCTAAAAAGTTTTATGATATAACGATTTCCATTATTTTAACCTTTAAACAAAATGATTCTTAAATATATTTAGTTTTGGAAAACAACATTATCATATTTATTTGATTTAGTTTCAAACGAACAAAAATATTTTCAGTTTAAAAAGAACATTATTATTAAAACATATATAACTTTTATAAATATCTAGAACCACTTTTGACAACTCATTACTTAACCAGTATGATAAAGATAACGATATTTATATTAAATATATATAACGATTTAAATTAATATTATATATTTTTATACGCGTATTATACGTACATAGTTTTATACTTTTACTATACTTAAACTTTACCTTTACTTTATTTTTACTTTACTTTAACTTTAATAATTCACTTTAATAATTCATACTTTAATAATTCACTTTAATAATCCATACTTTAATAATTCACTTTAATAATTCATACTTTAATAATTCACTTTAATAATTCATACTTTAATAATTCACTTTAATAATTCATACTTTAATAATTCACTTTAATAATTCAAAAATCTATTATAAATAGAATTCAATAGGTTTCATTATTTCATAGAAACTTGAAAATATTTTTCTCTAAACTCTCTTAATCGATTTACATATATATATTTACTCCGTATTGTTTCAAGATATTATTAGTATACATAAAATATTGCGACGGAGTGATGTCCGAGTGATTTCGAAATTGTTTTTCGAGCGGGATAGAGCTAAGGAAATTATGGGTTATAGCTATGAAGGTTATGGGTATGGTTCGGGAGTATTGCTCGTGAGTCAAACTAGTGTTTATCATCTCCGTTGCGTCTACATACCTTTCCTGCAATATTGAATCTCAATATTGATACGTGAGTACTCGTAATTTAACTTTTACATACTAATAGTGTATCCCTGACTAGTGCTCGAGTATATAGGATTATGCATGTTTGTACTTTTAATATTGCCTTTAGTTAGGTTATATTAAATCCTGAATTAGTTATATATGTGACTGAGATAAGGTATAAGATATGCATGTCGTTGGAAAGCTAGCAAAAAATTAAGAACTTTTCATTTATATATCGAATGATTTCGATGAACGGATTTGAAGTTATAGTCCATCGAATTTTTGTATTATTATTAAAAATGATTATTATTATCGTCGTTATTATCGTAGTTCTAGTTTTATCTTATTATTATTATTATTATTATTATTATTATTATTATTATCTTTATCAATAAAAGGATTTATCATTAAAAAATTTTATTTTTATTATTATTACTATCGTTATTATCATTAAAGTTATAATTAGTATTATTATTATTATTATCTAATTATTATTATTATTATTATTATTATTATTATTATTATTATTATCATTATTATCATTATTATTATTATCATTATTAATATATATATCATTATTTAAAAATAGTTATTGTTATTATTATTATTATATTATCATTATCGTTAATAATGTCATAGTAATTATCATTATTAGTATTATTGTAATTAAAACAAATATTAGTAACACCTAATTATTTTGATTACTATTATTATCATTATTATGAACACGATATAAAAGACGATTAAAAGCTATTAAACGAAATGATTAGGAAATAATGAGTAAGAGTATCATGATGAAATTAAAATATTATAAGATATTGATTTAGATAAAATTATCGTTCTTATTATTTTTATCATTACTATTATTATTAAAAGTATCGTTAGTATTAAAACTATCATTTTAACAAAAATTGTTATTTTAATAGAAATGTCATTGTTACTATAAAATATCATTATTATTATTATTATTTTAAATAGAATTATTATTTTAAAGATAATATTAAAAATTATCGTAAATATTAAAGTTATCATAATTAGAATTATCGTTTTATCATAATGTCATCTTAGTAATTATAAATATTGATATTTTTATAATAATAATTAATATTGCAAAATAATACAACTTTTACTTACTATCATTATAGATATTATTTAATCAAATAAATATGTAATACAAACATATTTTACTACGTGTAATAACTTACTTTAATAATACCTATCATATTATCTTTATGATATTAAATGAACCCTATAAATTTTATTACTTAATATATATAAAAGTATATTTTATTATATAAATTTAATATAAAATTTTAATTATTAATAAATAAATTATATTAGTTACTCTAATAAATCTTTTAAAAATATAAAATGACGATATTTAAACTATATATTAATCATGTATAGATTTTTAGAAATTATTTTGAGTCAAATTTACTTTTGTTGACTTTTGCATACTAGTCTCGAGCATTAGGATTGTGGTACACTATGACTTGACCTAATTTGTTAGACAAATATTGACCAACACATAAATATATATAATTAATTTAGGTTCGTGAATCCGAGGCCAACCTTGCACTTGCTCATTGACGTTATATGTATTTTTACTACGAAATACAGTATGGTGAGTTTCATTTACCTTTTTACCCTTTATATTTTTGGGACTGAGAATACATGCGCTTTTATAATTGTTTGACGAAATAGACACAAGTAATTGAAACTACATTCTATGGTTGAATTATCGAAATCGAATATGCCCCTTTTTATTAAAGTCTGGTAATCTAAGAATTAGGGAACAGACACCCTAATTGACACGAATCCTAAAGATAGATCTATTGGGCCTAACAAACCCCATCCAAAGTACCGGATGCTTTAGTACTTCAAAATTAATATCATGTCCGAAGGAGGATCCCGGAATGATAGGGGATATTCTTATATGTATCTAGTTAATGTCGATTACCAGGTGTTCACCATATGAATGATTATTTTTGTCTCTATGCATGGGACGTATATTTATGAGAACTGGAAATGAAATTCTTGTGGTCTATTAAAATGATGGAAATAAATGATTATGATAAACTAATGAACTCACCAACCTTTTGGTTGACACTTTAAAGCATGTTTATTCTCAGGTGTTACAGAAATCTTCCGCTGTGCATTTGCTCATTTTAAAGATATTACTTGGAGTCTTTCATAGCATATTTCGAAGAACGTTGCATTCGAGTCATTGAGTTCATCAAAGATTATTATTAAATCAATTTATAGTTGGATAGTGGATATTATGAAATGGTATGCATGCCTGTCAATTTTCAATGTAAAGAAAGTTTGTCTTTTAAAAACGAATGCAATGTTTGTAAAATGTATCATATAGAGGTCAAATACCTCGCAATGTAATCAACTATTGTGAATCGTTTATAATGTATATGAACGGGTCCTTTCATTAAACAATCTGAATATATGCACAAACTAATTAAGCATAATATATAATTAATGATAAAATATAAAATTGTTCGATTATGATTATGTGTAGTAATATATATACAAATGATATAGGTTCGTGAATCCGAGGCCAACCCTGCATTGTTCAGTTGTTCAAAGTCGTCATATGTATTTTTACTACAAAATACAGTATAGTGAGTTTATTTGCTCCCTTTTTAAATGCTTTTGCAATATATATTTTTGGGACTGAGAATACATGCGCTGCTTTTATAACTGTGTTACGAAATAGACACAAGTACTCAAAACTACATTCTATGGTTGGATTATTAAACCGAATATGCCCCTTGTTATTAAGTCTGGTAATCTAAGAATTAGGGAACAGACACCTTAATTGACGCGAACTCTAAAGATAGATCTATCGGGCCCAACAAGCCCCATCCAAAGTACCGGATGCTTTAGTACTTCGAAATTTATATCATGTCCGAAGGAGGATCCAGGAATAATGGGGATATTCTTATATGCATATTGTGAATGTCGGTTACCAGGTGTTCAATCCATATGAATGATATTTTTGTCTCTATGCATGGGACGTATGTTTATGAGAAATGGAAATATGAAATCTTGTGGTCTATTAAAATTATGAAATGATTATTTATGTAAACTAATGAACTCACCAACCTTTTGGTTGACACTTTAAAGCATGTTTATTCTCAGGTACGAAAAAAATCTTCCGCTGTGCATTTGCTCATTTTAGAGATATTACTTGGAGTCATTCATGACATATTTCAAAAGACGTTGCATTCGAGTCGTTGAGTTCATCAAGATTATTATTAAGTCAATTATAGTTAGATGTATTATGAAATGGTATGCATGCCGTCAACTTTCGATGTAATGAAAGATTGTCTTTTCAAAAACGAATGCAATGTTTGTAAATGTATCATATAGAGGTCAAGTACCTCGCGATGTAATCAACTGTTGTGAATCGTTTATAATCGATATGGACTTCGTTCGGATGGATTAGGACGGGTATTCACATGTATCACATATTTATTTGATAAAATAATATTCATAATAATAGTAAGTAAAAGTTGTACTATTTTATAATAATAATTATTATTATTTTATTAATAACAATATCAATATTTATAATTACTAAGATGACATTATGATAAAATAATAATTCTAGTTATGATAACTTTAATATTTACGACACTTTTTAATATTATCTTTAAAATAATAATTCTATTTAAAATGATAATAATAGTGGTATTTTATAATAACAATGACATTTATATTAAAATGATAATTTTTGTTAAAATGATAGTTTTAATACTAACGATACTTTTATTAATAATAGTAATGATAAAAATAATAAGAACGATAATTTTATCTAAATCAATATCTTATAATATTTTAATTTCATCGTGATACACATACTCATTATTTCCTAAACGTTTCGTTTAATAGCTTTTAATTGACTTTCATATCATGTTCATAATAATGTTAATAATAGTAATCAAAATAATTAGGTGTTACTATTATTAGTTTTAATTACAATAATACTAATAATGATAATTACTATGACATTATTAACGATAATAGTAATAATTATTTTAATGATAATATAATAATAATAACAATAACAATAACCATTTTTGAATAATGATATATATATTAATAATAATAATAATAATAATAATAATATAATAATAATAATAATTAGATAATAATAATAATGCTAATTATAACGTTAAGAATAATAACGATAGTAATAATAATAAAAATAACAATTTTTAATGATAATTCCTTTTATTGATAAAGATAAGATAAAACTAGAACGACGATAATAACGACGATAATAATAATCATTTTTTAATAATAATACCAAATTTCAATTGACTATAACTAAATTTCGTTCATCGAAACCATTCGATATCTAAATGAAAAGTTCTTAATTTTTCGCTAGCTTTCCAACGACATGCATATCTTATACCTTATCTCAACCGCATACGTAACTAATTTAGGATTCAACATATCCTATCTAATGGAAATATCAAAAGTACAAGCATGCATAATCTTATATTCTCGAGCACTAGTCAGGGATACACTATTAGTATGTAAAAAATTAAATTATGAGTACTCACGTATCAATATTGAGATTCAATATTGCAGGAAAGGTACGTAGACGCAACGGGGATGATAAATACTAGTTTGACTCACGAGCAATATTCCCGAACCATACCCATAACCTCCGTAGCTATAACCCATAATTTCCTTAGCTCTATCCCGCTCGAAAAATAATTTCAAAATCACTCGGACAGCACTTCGTCGTATTATTTTATGTATACTAATAATATCTTGAAATAATACGGAGTAAATATATATATGTACATCGATTGAGAGAGTTTAGAGAAAAATATTTTCAAGTTTCTATGAAATAATGAAACCTATTGAATTCTATTTATAATAGATTTTTGAATTATTAAAGTGAATTATTAAAGTATGAATTATTAAAGTGAATTATTAAAGTATGAATTATTAAAGTGAATTATTAAAGTACGAATTATTAAAGTGAATTATTAAAGTATGAATTATTAAAGTTAAAGTAAAGTAAAAATAAAGTAAAGGTAAAGTTTAAGTATAGTAAAGGTATAAAACTATGTACGTATAATACGCGTATAAATATATATAATATTAATTTAAATCGTTATATATATTTAATAAAATAAAATATAAATATCGTTATCTTTATCATACTGGTTAAGTAATGAGTTATCAAAAGTGGTTCTAGATATTTATAAAAGTTATATACGTTTTAATAATAAAGTTCTTTTTTAAACTGAAAACGTTTTTGTACGTTTGAAACTAAATCAAATAAATATGATAATTTTGTTTTTCCAAAACTAAATATATTTAAGAATCATTTTGTTTAAAGGTTAAAATAATGGAAATCGTTATATCATAAAACGTTTTAGAAAAGTAGAATCATATATATTCATAATAGGTTTTTCGAACGCACTTTCATACGTTTAGAAAACTAGCCTTTTACGTTAGGCGACGTGTACCCTTATTAATAATTTGACTTACTCATCAATAAATTACCTTATAAAAAATGTAACTTATAAAATTGAGCGTTGTGGTCATTTGCTTCTATAAATCAGTGACTCATTGTTTATCAAAATATATTATTTTAAATCGGGACGTTTTATGACTAAGTTATATATATTTATATTTTCATTTCGAAATATAAATTTGAACTATTTACTTAATATAATTTTTCAAAACTAATGTCATTCAAAACTTATATATTTAGAAATCTTTTAAATATTAAGAATTACTATTTCGTAACATTTGTATTTTAAAGTTTAAAATTGATATAGTTCATTTATATACAATCGTTCATAAAATATTTTAATAACCAAATTATTTTATATTCAAAAATCATTTTATTACAAAGGTTATAATAGTAGAAGTTGTTATGTCATAAGACGTTTTTAATAATAAAAGTCTATTATATCGAAAAGACGTTTTCGTTTAAGAAAGTAAAATCATATATGAATCATATCAGGTTTCAAGGTTTTAATTTCCATTTTAATCATGACTCGTAGGATTAAGTCTAAAGGAAAAATCAAACGTAAGGAATCATCTTAATGTAAAATGTCGATCTATTTAACTTGTCAATATCCATCTTCTAAGTTATCTATATTCTACAATTTTACTTCCACGTTAATTAATATACAAGTTTAATAGTTTAACTTATCAAAAGTCACGAGACAATTATTGTAAAGCATAAATTGAAAATCAAACGGGAATCTCCACTAACCCTTGTCTAGTTCCCGTTAATTGACACTTTTGTTCCTTCTAATAAATCACTTTACTAATTATTCCGAATACTGTTAAAAAGAATAAATTTCTCAAATCATAATGGACCTCTTAACAGAGACTCGTAATTATAATTCAATGTATCTAATAATTTAATTATTTGATATCATCTTTTAATTCCATTGATAACTATTAGAATATATTTTGAAACAAATACGTTTATATAAAGTATTATAAATCTAATACTTTGTTAATGTTTTCAAGTTATAATATATATACACATTTACATATATAATCATGTTCGTTCATATATTGGTTCGTGAATCATTGGAATTTGGTCGAGGTTAAATGAGTGTATGAACACAGTTTAAAATTCTTGAGATTCAACTTACAAACTTTGCTTATCATGTCGGGAATATATAAAGATTAAAGTTTAAATTTGGTCGAAAATTTCCGGGTTGTCACAGTACCTACCCGTTAAAGAAATTTCGTCCCGAAATTTGATTGGGATGGTCATGGCTGACAATTAGTATGTTTTCATGACACATATAAGCTGAAGATTAGGGTTTATCATCATTGAGTAATATGGATAAAATCATTTGATTTTGTGAAGAGTACGAGTGAAGCTATTACCAAAAGAGTGAAATGAGTAGGTATAGATTCGTCATATCTTTTGACGTAGATAGAATTGATTTTCAAGTTCAAGAGATTTGGAGAAAATCTTCGTAATAAGATTTGATTAAGGAAATTAGGATCCGCATTAAATGCGATCATCCATTTTGATTGCTCTGTTGGATATTTTACTATAAATCCACTCCATTCGTTTCCTTACCACTCACACCTTCTCTTCTTTCTCCCTCAGCTCATACTTTAAAGTATTTGTCAATATGCTCCATCCAGTTCTGATTCTTGATATACTCCTTACCTTCATATCTGTCATTCTTCTTTTTCATCTGCCGCCGGAAGAATCTATTTATTTTTACTATACCCTTGGGTTTATAGTGTTTTTAGTTCTCCCGTGTCTTTATATTGCTATTTGCATCGATATATACGTTTTATAATTTCTGGGTGGTTGTTGGATTTTATATCTTCTCTTATATTTCGATGTCTCTACTTCTGTCTCCCATAATCATTGTCATCTCCAGTTAATGCTCTCTTTTATTTGCTGCGATTTATACCTTAATTTCTATTTCGGTATTTTGTCCTTTCGTTTCTTCTTCTTGCGATTAAGCACCGCTTGTAATGGTACAGAATTCGCATATATGATTTTCGGAATAAACATTGTTAATGCTCTAGGAAGGAAATTGTAATGGAATGATCTTGACTTGTCAAATTACCAGAATACCTCGGAAAAAGTCGAATCATCAAGAAATATTTTCTTTATATTTTAGAGATTTAGTAGAATACAAGAGTCGTGTAACATGGCACATGATGACGGTATAGTCTGTGAATCATCACGTTCCATTTAGAAACTCAGCATGACTTACTGTAATATAATCACGTTGATCAAGTGTCATTATATTATACTAATTCATGCTTCGGTTCCCAACACTACTTCAAAATATTCTTATTTTAAACTCGAACGTTTCAAAGAATTTAGAAACTAAAATAGTTTCTTTTATGATATAATACAGATAGCGCGAAGAGGTAAATGATTTCAGATAAGAATAATTAAGAAAATATCTTCAGAAATATGGAGGATATTTATAATGAAAGATACGATGATATCTTAGAATTTCTAATATCAGAGGATGATGAAGAATATTGTCCGCAGGGGTTTAGAGTCAGGAGCAAGGTATTCGTTAATGACTTCAGTAGGTACTGAATCATTTGGATCCTTTGAAGTCAGGTTCAGTCTTTGTGATTTGTCCACAGTCTCCTTCATACTTTGCTCAATCCGGTTTCCAATTCCAAGACTTCTCTTTTTTTTCTGCGCTTTGCCAGCACACTTCTTCATTATCATTAAACTTTTACTGTTAAAGTCGTTTATAGTTTTTGCTGCTTCATCAGCATTTTTCCATTTTCGGAGAACCAATTCGTAGTTCGGAGTGTTTTTCAGAAACTTCACATTCAAATTAAGTCCAGAAGATAGACGTTATATATACACATATAACTGTTGGCGTAGACATGCTGCGAGATTTCAAAATACTGATTGCTAATTCCCGATGATTCGTATGGAAATTCTCGTTACAAGATGCGAATGAGTAAATGATGGGGTTTCGGTAATTATAATGATTCTTCGAAAGGTCAAAGATCAGTGAAGTTGTGATTAAGTTTATGGCTAATGTGGTGAAACATGAAAGGTTCTTCGGTAACAAAAGGGTAATCATATATATCAAGATTATGATAAGGCTACTCCGAATGAAAAATCGAAGTTGTCTTGCTGGAGCTGTGATAGAATTTGCTACTTTGAAAAGGAATTGCAAAGTTATTTTTGCTAATAAATGCCAAAAGATCTGACACAGATCTGTGTTGAATTATGACTTTGGTTTCGAGAGCTTTTTAAGTACATAACTGTGGGTAATATGTGGTTGAATCATCATCTCGATTGCTCATTATTTGAAGTGTCTTCAGAAATTTTCGAAGGATTTGAACACAGATTGTAATCGTTAATATACATTTGATGTTCTAACACAATTTTGAAGTCAAAATATAGCTTTCAAAGATGTAAGAATCTAAAAGTGATGGTACCGGTTATATTTCGTATTGAATTCTGAGGTTTCAAAATCAGAATATGTAATTGGGTTTAAATGAGTATTGTTGTTTTGATTGCTATGAAAGAATGTATATTATTGTGAAAGTAAGAAGTATAGTTGATAATTTGCTTAATCAGATTCGAAGAATGTAACATATTAATTGTGAATATATATATATATATATATATATCGGGTATTACCTACTCGTTAAAAAAATTTCACAATTAATATTTTGTACAAAAGAATTTTATTACAGTCTTTATGAAAATATATATGTATATATTCTCTTCAGATGTAACATAGATTTCAATGAGTCAATACTAAATTAAACTCATTTGATTTATGGTTGAAACCAGAATTGAATAATCCCTTGAAGGCTTTAGAGATTACATAAGTATTTCTTCAATAATTATGAATCAATACTTCGTTATTTGTTGAGGCGTGATGTTGGTTTTCGTTAAATTCTTGTGAACTTCGCAAAGTACGAATGATGCTATCTGAAAAGTTTCGGGTACATCGATGAAGAAAGTATAAAATCAAATATATACTTGATTTATTATGAATTTGAATTTTTTGAATTGAGACAGAGTTTGTAGTTAACGATGGTTAAGTTGCAGGCGAAGGACGTACATTATTGCATATTTGTAGTATGAATTAACCGAGTAGTTAAGATTCACACACAATAGCTTAGCACGGAAAGACTTATATTTATTTCAAAATATATATATATATATATATATATATATATATATATATATATATATATATATATATATATATATATATATATATATATATATAAAATATACATATAATTTCTTCAGGAGGAATGAGTTAATTCTTCATAACTCGTTGATACAATATACACGTTATTGATTCGTAATGATGTCCACAGTGATTCTTGAACTGACGGAGTTTTGTGATGTTACAGGTGTTGTTGATTCTGATGTTGGCTGTACTGACGATGCGGGTGACGCTGACGATACCGTTGATGTTGTTGGTAAAACAAGTTTAGCTTGTTAACCACACACCATTTTTGTCAGGTTTTCTACTCTTTCTTCTATCATTTTGGTTCGCTTAACTGATATATGGTTAGGGCCAGATTAGATAATCTCTAAGACTTTAGAGATTACATAATCGTTGCGCAATGTTTCTCTAATGAAGTTATGAATTAATACTTCATCAGTTATTGTTGTTGGTACTCCTTGGTATCTATGGTGCGTATGACGTTGATGCTCGTGGGTCAGATTGTGAAGTTGAGGTTTACGACGCGGTTGTGGTTGGGGGTGGTAATGGTACTTTTGGCGTTGATGATGGTGGTACTGGTTATGCTGCTGGTGCTGTTGCTGGTGTTTGTAATCTTTGCACCATATTCTCCAAAGCCACTACCCGAGCGCGAAGCTCGTTGACTTCTTCTATTATATCGGGGTGATTGTCGGTTCGGACGAGAGGATAAATAAAATCTAGAATTTGATGTAGTATATAATCGTGACGAGATACTCTGGAAATGAGAGAGAAAATGGTGTTTCGGATTGGTTCGCCGGTAAGTGCTTCAGGTTCTTCGTCAAGAGGACAATGTAGTGGATGGAAAGGATCGCCTTCTTCTTGTCTCCAATGATTGAGGAGCCTACAAACCCATCCCCAATTCATCCAGAATAGATGATGGTTAATTGGTTGATCCATTCCGGTCACACTGCTTTCGGAGCTGGAGTGGGATTCCATTTCGGAATCCGAGTGACTTGAACTGATGACAAATTCCATTTCGTACGATTGGATAAAGGATTTTTTTGATATAAAATGATTTTCCGGCTATCGGATGGTATTCTATTTACATAGGATATCTATATATATAGATTAAAAGATTTCGTAGATTACGGAGGAATTTGCGGGATATGTCAGACAAAGTTTAAGGTAACAGATATGATAAGATATGATTTAGCAGATATGCTAAGATATGAATTTTGTCTATACACTACTCATGTAATTAATGTAGCAAGACGTGTCTAGACTAATAATGATAAGTAGGTAATTTCATAAGGATGATAAGCAGATGATTTTCGACTAGAAATGATAAGCAAAACTTTTGACATGCAGACACGGTCGAAGTCCAGACTCACTAATGCATCCTAACGACTTATCAGTTAGACACACTAATGCAGACCTGGTTCGCTAAGACAACCGCTCTGATACAAACTGAAAGGACCCGTTCATATACATTATAAACGATTCTCAATAGTTGATTACATCGCGAGGTACTTGACCTCTATATGATACATTTTACAAGCATTGCATTCGTTTTTAAAAGACAAACTTTCATTACATCGCAAGTTGACGGCATGCATACCATTTCATAATATATCCAACTATAATTGACTTAATAATAATCTTGATGAAATCAACGACTCGAATGCAACGTCTTTTGAAATATGTCATGAAGGACTCCAAGTAATATCTCTAAAACGAGCAAATGCACAGCGGAAGATTTCTTTCATACCTGAGAATAAACATGCTTTAAAGTATCAACCAAAAGGTTGGTGAGTTCATTAGTTTATCATAATCAATCATTTTCATCATTTTAATAGACCACAAGAATTTCATTTTCATTTCTCATAAATATACGTCCCATGCATAGAGACAAAAATCATTCTTATGGTGAACACCTGGTAACCGACATTAACAAGATGCATATAAGAATATCCCCTATCATTCCGGGAAATCCTTCGGACATGATATAAAACGAATTCGAAGTACTTAAGCATCCGGTACTTTGGATGGGGTTCGTTAGGCCCAATAGATCTATATTTAGGATTCCCGTCAATTAGTAGACCGGATTACTAATTCTTAGGTTACCAAGCAAAAGGGGCATATTCGGCTTCGATCATTCACCCATATAATGTAGTTTCAATTACTTGTGTCTATTTCGTAAAACATTTATAAAAAATTGCACATGTATTCTCAGCCCAAAAATATAAAGGGTAAAAAGGCAAATGAAACTCACCATACTGTATTTCGTAGTAAAAATACATATAACATCATTGAACAAGTGCAGGGTTGGCCTCGGATTCACGAACCTATATTAATTATATATATATATGTGTTGATCAATGTTTATCTAACAAATTAGGTCAAGTCATAGTGTACCATAATCCTAATGCTCGAGACTAATATGCATAGGTCAACAAAAGTCAATTTGACTCAAAATGATTTCTAGAATCTATACATAATTAATATATAGTTTAAATGTCATCATTTTATATTTTTAAATATTTAAAAAAAATTATTAGAGTAAATAATATAATTCATTTATTAATAAATAAAATTTTATATTAAAATTTATATAATAAAATATACTTTTATATATATTAAGTAATAAGATTTATAGAGTTCATTTAATATCATAAAGAAAATATGATAGGTATTATTAAAGAAATTTTATAACACGTAGTAAAATATGTTTGTATCACATATTTATTTGATAAAATAATATTCATAATAATAGTAAGTAAAAGTTGTATTATTTTGTAATAATAATTATTATTATTTTATTAATAAAAATATCAATATTTATAATTACTAAGATGACATTAAAATAAAATGATAATTCTAGTTATGATAACTTTAATATTTACGACACTTTTTAATATTATCTTTAAAATAATAATTCTATTTAAAATGATAATAATAGTGGTATTTTATAATAACAATGACATTTCTATTAAAATGATAATTTTTGTTAAAATGATAGTTTTAATACTAACGATACTTTTATTAATAATAGTAATGATAAAAATAATAAGAACGATAATTTTATCTAAATCAATATCTTATAATATTTTAATTTTATCATGATACACATACTCATTATTTCCTAAACGTTTCATTTAATAGCTTTTAATCGACTTTCATATCATGTTCATAATAATGTTAATAATAGTAATCAAAATAATTAGGTGTTACTAATATTAGTTTTAATTACAATAATACTAATAATGATAATTACTATGACATTATTAATGATAATAGTAATAATTATTTTAATGATAATATAATAATAATAATAACAATAACAATAACCATTTTTGAATAATGATATATATATATAATAATAATAATAATAATAATAATAATAATAATAATAATAATAATAATAATAATAATAATAATAATAATAATAATAATAATAATATAATGATAATAATAATTAGATAATAATAATAATACTAATTATAACTTTAAGAATAATAACGATAGTAATAATAATAAAAATAACAATTTTTAATGATAATTCCTTTTATTGATAAAGATAAGATAAAACTAGAATGACGATAATAACGATGATAATAATAATAATTTTTTAATAATAATACCAAATTTCAATTGACTATAACTAAATTTCGTTCATCGAAACCATTCGATATCTAAATGAAAAGTTCTTAATTTCTCGCTAGCTTTCCAACGACATGCATATCTTATACCTTATCTCAACCGCATACGTAACTAATTCAGGATTCAACATATCCTATCTAATGGCAATATCAAAAGTACAAGCATGCATAATCCTATATTCTCAAGCACTAGTCAGGGATACACTATTAGTATGTAAAAAAATTAAATTATGAGTACTCACGTATCAATATTGAGATTCAATATTGCAGGAAAGGTACGTAGACGCAACGGGGATGATAAATACTAGTTTGACTCACGAGCAATATTCCCGAACCATACCCATAACCTCCATAGCTATAACCCATAATTTCCTTAGCTCTATCCCGCTTGAAAAACAATTTCGAAATCACTCGGACAGCACTCCGTCGTATTATTTTATGTATACTAATAATATCTTGAAATAATACGGAGTAAATATATATATGTACATCGATTGAGAGAGTTTAGAGAAAAATATTTTGAAGTTTCTATGAAATAATAAAACCTATTGAATTCTATTTATAATAGATTTTTGAATTATTAAAGTGAATTATTAAAGTATTGTTATAATAATAATAATAATATAGATATGGATAGTCAATTTTGGTGTATACATATAGTCAATTTTGGTACACAAAGTATGTATTTTTATATTGAGATTTTAGGCTATAAATACTCATGAATGGAAGCATTAAACTTGCACCATTTTCTCACACTTACAAAGTGTTTCTTTCTTTCTCTCCATTATCATCTTTGTTCTTACACTTCATTATTAGTATTCTAAATCAAGAATCAAATCACTAAAGGTAGTTATAAGCCTACTGAATTATAACATCAAGAATCAAACCACTAAAGGTAGTTATAAGCCTACTGAATTATAACATCAAGAATCAAACCACTAAAGGTAGTTATAAGCCTACTGAATTATAACACGTTATCAGCACGATAATCTTAATACTAAATATGGTTGGCTCTGCCACCAAAATGATATATGGTCGGTTATACCACCAAAATGATATATGGTCGGTTATACCACCAAAATGATATATGGTCGGTTATACCACCAGAATGATATAGGTCGGTTATACCACCTGAAAAAATATATGGTCGACACTGTCGCCAAATTTTCATTTATGTTTACTAATATTTATATTTTTGTTATATAACATTTATTTATGATTGCTTACACATGGTCGACACTGTCACCTACTTATCATTTATGTTATATTAAATTTATGTTTAATGTTTATATACTTATGAATATAAATTGACTCTAATTTATCATGATGTTTGTTTTAATTTTTGATAATAGAAAATGTCGAATCTGGAAAAGCTTAAATTTACTCCTTTAGAATCAACTGGAAACAACTACATGCCATGGGTTATAAAAGTAAAAATGCATCTTAAATCAATGGGCATTCTTGAAACCATAAATGAAAACAACACTTGTTCTGAAAAAGAACAAGCTACGGCATGTTGCTTTATTCATCAACATATTGATGAATGCTTACAAAATAATTATGTGACTGTAGAAGATCCCCATGTTTTATGGGAAGGTCTCAAAAGCAGATTCAATAATCAAAGAGAAATTTTACTTCCAGCTGCAATGGAACAATGGAGAACATTAAGGTTCCAAGACTTTAAGAAAGTAAATGAATACAGCTCAGCTCTGTATAATACATGTTCACAACTTAAATTCTGTGGACATGAAATTAGTGATGCAGACATGATGGAGAAAACTTTCTCCACAATGAATGCTGCAAACATCACAGTGCAAAGAAATTTGAGAATGCTAAAGTTCAAAACATATCCTGAACTTAATTCATATCTCTTAGTTGCAGAGCAAAATGATGAGCTATTAATGAAAAATCAGCAATCCCGTCCTACTGGTACACTTGCAATCCCTGAAGCAAATACTGCAAATAATTATAAACAGGGACAAGGACGCGGGCAAGGTCGTGGTTATAATAACCATCACCATCATCATGCCAAAAGCCATAACTATGGTAGAAACCATCCTTATGGTAATGGTAATGGGCGTGGACGTGGTCATGGTCGTGGCCGTGGTGGTCAAAGAAATAGTAATCCACGAAAATATAAATATCAACCACAAAACAAGCCCATTAAACAAGATGTTGAAGAAAATTCTTCTAAAAATTCTGAAGAATCTTGCTACAGATGTGGTAGAATGGGCCACTGGGCTAATACTTGCCGAACATCTAAACATCTTGTTAAGATGTATCAGGATTCGCTGAAAGGTAAAGAAAAGGAAGTAAATTTTGTGGATAATATTGATCCAACAGTCACTGAGAAACCATCTGATTTATATGAAGATTTCTTGAATGTTTAAGTTGTGTGTCTTTTGAAAAATAAACGATTTAATATCGTCTGTCTTTGTCATTATGTTTGCTAAATGTTTCAGTACTATCTATTTGCGTTTAAAATATTGTGTAATATTAATGTACTCACTATTTATTTCTTATATATGAAGTTCAATATGAATTTTGCTGGAATACAACATCAATCAAGTGGTGGAGATCTCTGTATAGCAGACAGTGGAACTACACACACTATACTTAAATCCGAGAAATATTTTATTGATCTAAAACCAACGGAAGGAACTATACATACAATATCAGGACCTGCTAACTTGATAAAAGGGATAGGAAAGGCAAATTTCATACTACCAAATGGTACAAAATTTTTAATAAATGATGCCTTATTTTCTCCCAAGTCAAGCAGAAATTTATTGAGTTTCTCCGACATATACCTTAACGGGTATGATTATCAGTCAGTGACAACAGAAAATGAGAAATATTTAAGTATCACTGACAAGAGTCATGTGGTTGAAAAACTGCCAAGACTTAGTTCTGGATTACATTATACACATATAAATGTACCAGAAATACATATGGTAGTTAACGAAAAATATATTGATCCTGGTGTATTCAGTTTATGGCATAACAGATTAGGCCATCCAGGATCAACAATGATGAAAAGGATTATTGAATGTACTCATGGACATCCACTAAAGGATAGAAAAATCCATCATGATACAATGGTTCCATGTACATCTTGCTCTCTTGGAAAATTGATAACTAGACCCTCACCACTTAAGGTTGAGAAAGAATCACCAATGTTTCTTGAAAGAATTCAAGGTGATATATGTGGACCAATTCATCCACCATGTGGACCATTTAGATATTTCATGGTTCTAATAGACGCATCTAGCAGATGGTCTCATGTTTGTCTGTTATCAAGCCGTAATGTGGCATTTGCAAAATTTCTTGCCCAAATTATTAAATTGAGAACTCATTTTCCTGATTACACCATTAAAAGGGTGAGACTTGATAATGCTGGTGAATTTACATCTCAAGCATTTAATGACTATTGCATGTCTATAGGAATTGTTGTTGAACATTCTGTTGCTCATGTGCATACACAAAATGGTTTAGCCGAGTCATTGATTAAACGTTTACAATTAATCGCTAGACCATTGATAATGAGAACAAAACTCCCTGTATCTATATGGGGTCATGCAATTTTACATGCTGCTGCATTGATTCGCATCAGACCAAGTGCAAGTCATAAATATTCCCCCCTACAACTTGCTTTTGGTCAAGAGCCAAATATTTCCCATCTTAGAACATTTGGTTGTGCAGTGTATGTTCCAATTGCGACACCACAACGTACAAAAATGGGTCCTCAAAGGAGGTTGGGAATATATGTTGGATATGAAACATCTTCAATATTAAGGTATATTGAACCTATGACAGGTGACGTTTTTACAGCACGTTTTGCTGATTGTCATTTTAATGAAACATTGTTCCCTAGATTAGGGGGAGAAATGAAAAATAAAGAAAATGATGTTTCATGGTGTGAACCTCAATTAAAGTATCTTGATCCTCGCACAAAAGAATGCGAGACAGAAGTTCAAAAGATAATGCATATACAAGAACTTGCAAATCAATTGCCTGATGCATTTACAGATACAAAAACGGTGACAAAATCATATATACCAGCAGTAAATACTCCAGCTCGAATTGAAATTCCAAAAGCTGGCAATAACGTCACTCATGAATCTTTGCCACGTCAGAAACGTGGAAGACCAATCGGTTCAAAGGATAAAAATCCTCGAAAAAGAAAATCAGCTGATAATGAAGTAAAAGAAAGTGTTCAAGAAGAACCACAAATCAGTACTCCTACTGCAGAGGAGATTGATGATGTCAATACAGAAATTGCAATCAATTATGCATATTCAAAAATATTATGGAACCGAAATGAAATGAAAAATCTTGATGAGAAATTTTCATTTAATGTTGCATATGACATCATGAATAATGATGATGATCCAGAACCAACATCTATGGTTGAATGTCAAAATAGACATGATTGGGCTCAATGGAAAGAAGCAATACGAGCTGAATTAGAATCACTCAATAAAAGAAAAGTTTTCGGATCCATCATTCTCACTCCTAAAGATGTGAAACCTGTAGGATACAGATGGATTTTTGTCCGAAAAAGAAATGAGAAAAATGAAGTTACAAGGTATAAAGCTAGACTTGTAGCTCAAGGTTTTTCTCAAAGACCGGGAATTGATTATGAAGAAACTTATTCTCATGTTATGGATGCAATTACTTTTAGGTACTTAATCAGTCTGGCAGTTTCTAAAAATTTAGAAATGCATCTCATGGATGTTGTGACTGCTTATCTATATGGATCACTTGATAGTGATATATATATGAAGATACCTGAAGGATTTAAGGTACCAGAAGCATCAAATGCAAAACCCAAAGAAATGTATTCGATTAAATTACAAAGATCTTTATATGGGTTAAAACAATCGGGACGTATGTGGTATAACCGATTAAGTGATTACTTGATAAGCAAAGGGTATACAAATAATCTTACTTGCCCTTGTGTTTTCATTAAGAAAACAACATCCGGATATGTGATCATAGCTGTTTATGTTGATGATCTTAACATCATAGGTACAAATAAAGAGATCCATGAAGCCATTCAACTTCTAAAGAAAGAATTTGAAATGAAAGATCTCGGAAAAACCAAGTATTGTCTTGGTTTACAAATTGAGCATATGCCTAATGGTTTACTTGTACATCAAACAACATATACTGAAAAGATTTTGAAACGTTTCAATATGGACAAGGCAAAACCATTAAGTACTCCTATGGTTGTTAGATCACTCAATGTTGAAGCTGATCCATTTCGTCCATGTGAAGATCAAGAAGACATTCTTGGACCAGAAGTACCATATCTTAGTGCAATTGGAGCTCTTATGTATCTTACAAATTGTACAAGACCTGACATTTCTTTTGCAGTTAATTTGTTGGCAAGGTTCAGCTCTGCTCCTACCAAAAGACACTGGAATGGGATCAAACACATATTTCGATACCTTCGAGGAACTACTGATTTAGGATTATTTTATTCTAACGAATCAAAACAAGATTTGGTTGGTTATGCAGATGCAGGTTATTTATCTGATCCACATAAAGCTAAATCTCAAACTGGATATGTATTCCTAAATGGAGGTACTGCAATATCATGGCGTTCTCAAAAACAAACACTTGTTGCTACATCGTCAAATCATGCCGAAGTGATTGCATTACATGAAGCTACTCGAGAATGTTTTTGGTTGAGATCAATGACACAACTCATTACTGATTCTTGTGGACTAGAACGCGATAAAAGTCCAACAACTATCTATGAAGATAATGCAGCTTGCATAGCACAGATGAAAGAAGGGTATATCAAAAGTGACCGAACAAAACACATACCACCTAGATTCTTCTCATACACTCAAAATCTCATTAAGGACAACCAGATTGAAATGATATATGTGCAATCTAGCAAAAACTCTGCTGATCTTTTCACGAAAGCACTTCCAACTGCTATTTTCAGAACACACGTTCATAACATTGGCATGAGACATGTTCAAAAGATGTAACAGCTGAAGCGATGTCTACTTGAGGGGGAGTCAACTCCATGCTGCACTCTTTTTCCCTTAGCTAAAGTTTTTTCCCACTGGGTTTTCTTTAGCAAGGTTTTTAACGAGGCAGTAATTTATAGTTGATCTTCAACAAAATAAAATTGCTATCCAAGGGGGAGTGTTATAATAATAATAATAATATAGATATGGATAGTCAATTTTGGTGTATACATATAGTCAATTTTGGTACACAAAGTATGTATTTTTATATTGAGATTTTAGGCTATAAATACTCATGAATGCAAGCATTAAACTTGTACCATTTTCTCACACTTACAAAGTGTTTCTTTCTTTCTCTCCATTATCATCTTTGTTCTTACACTTCATTATTAGTATTCTAAATCAAGAATCAAATCACTAAAGGTAGTTATAAGCCTACTGAATTATAACATCAAGAATCAAACCACTAAAGGTAGTTATAAGCCTACTGAATTATAACATCAAGAATCAAACCACTAAAGGTAGTTATAAGCCTACTGAATTATAACAAGTATGAATTATTAAAGTGAATTATTAAAGTATGAATTATTAAAGTGAATTATTAAAGTATGAATTATTAAAGTGAATTATTAAAGTATGAATTATTAAAGTGAATTATTAAAGTTAAAATAAAGTAAAAATAAAGTAAAGGTAAAGTTTAAGTATAGTAAAGGTATAAAACTATGTACGTATAATACGCGTATAAATATATATAATATTAATTTAAATCGTTATATATATTTAATAAAATAAAATATAAATATCGTTATCTTTATCATACTGGTTAAGTAATGAGTTGTCAAAAGTGGTTCTAGATATTTATAAAAGTTATATACGTTTTAATAATAAAGTTCTTTTTTAAACTGAAAACGTTTTTGTACGTTTGAAACTAATTCAAATAAATATGATAATTTTGTTTTTCCAAAACTAAATATATTTAAGAATCATTTTATTTAAAGGTTAAAATAATGGAAATCGTTATATCATAAAACGTTTTAGAAAAGTAGAATCATATATATTCATAATAGGTTTTTCGAACGCACTTTCATACGTTTAGAAAACTGGCCTTTTACGTTACGCGACGTGTACCCTTATTAATAATTTGACTTACTCATCAATAAATTACCTTATAAAAAATGTAACTTATAAAATTGAGCGTTGTGGTCATTTGCTTCTATAAATCAGTGACTCATTGTTTATCAAAATATATTATTTTAAATCAGGACGTTTTTTGACTAAGTTATATATATTTATATTTTCATTTCGAAATATAAATTTGAACTATTTACTTAATATAGTTTTTCAAAACTAATGTCATTCAAAACTTATATATTTAGAAATCTTTTAAATATTAAGAATTACTATTTCGTAACATTTGTATTTTAAAGTTTAAAATTGATATAGTTCATTTATATACAATCGTTCATAAAATATTTTAATAACCAAATTATTTTATATTCAAAAATCATTTTATTACAAAGATTATAATAGTAGAAGTTGTTATGTCATAAGACGTTTTTAATAATAAAAGTCTATTATATCGAAAAGACGTTTTCGTTTAAGAAAGTAAAATCATATATGAATCATATCAGGTTTCAAGGTTTTAATTTCCATTTTAATCATGACTCGTAGGATTAAGTCTAAAGGAAAAATCAAACGTAAGGAATCATCTTAATGTAAAATGTCGAGCTATTTAACTTGTCAATATCCATCTTCTAAGTTATCTATATTCTACAATTTTACTTCCACGTTAATTAATATACAAGTTTAATAGTTTAACTTATCAAAAGTCACGAGACAATTATTGTAAAGCATAAATTGAAAACCAAATGGAAATCTCCACTAACCCTTGTCTAGTTCCCGTTAATTGACACTTTTGTTCCTTCTAATAAATCACTTTACCAATTATTCTGAATACCGTTAAAAAGAATAAATTTCTCAAATCATAGTGGACCTCTTAACAGAGACTCGTAATTATAATTCAATGTATCTAATAATTTAATTATTTGATATCATCTTTTAATTCCATTGATAACTATTAGAATATATTTTGAAACAAATACGTTTATATAAAGTATTATAAGTCTAATACTTTGCTAATGTTTTCAAGTTATAATATATATACACATATACATATATAATCATGTTCGTTCATATATTGGTTCGTGAATCATTGGAATTTGGTAGAGGTTAAATGAGTGTATGAACACAGTTTAAAATTCTTGAGATTCAACTTACAAACTTTGCTTATCATGTCGGAAATATATAAAGATTAAAGTTTAAATTTGGTCGGAAATTTCCGGGTTGTCACCTCAGGTGGGATTGTATTCCCAAAATCTATCACGTGATTTACCCTATTCCCACAAGTTATATTTTTTTCTTTTTTAATTAATTAGTTTACGTTAGGTGGGATTGTATTCCCAAGATGCTTCACGTGATCTACCCTATTTCCTATACAGCACTCGTGACTGAGTTTCCTATTTCCCAAATCCAACTTGTTTCTTATCTCATTAGGGCTACATACAAAAGAAAAGGGTTTTGGGAAAATACCTGTTTCGATTGAAGCAATTCCTCCAAATCCTGTCGCCATTTCAGTAGTGGTTGTTGGTGGCTCCACCACCGCTGCTGTTGCTTTACCCGGCTTTGTCCACAAATCTGGAAACCCTATCTTCTTGAAACATTGTTCCTTAGTGTGCCTTGATTTACCACACTCAGAGCACTTTAACTTCGATTTATCAACCCTTTGCAGTTGAGAAGCAAATCGAATGGATTTTGTTGCTGCTAATCCGGTTGCAATTCCTTGGCTTGATGTTGAATCGATGCCGGATTGCCCTAAGATTTGTTGGTGAGCCACCTCTTTTCTGACTTTGGCATATGCTTCCTCTACCGAAGGTAAGGGATCTAATCTGAGCAATTCCCTTTTAATTGAATCATGCTTTTGGTCAAGGGAGTTCAGAATTTGGAACAATTTCTGTTCTACCCTGATTTGGTTATAGGTATTGATGTCAACAGCACATTTCATCGGGTTTGGCTCTCTCCTTTCTATTTCTCCCCATATTCCTTGTAAAGTAATCCAAAGATTTTCAAGTGACATACCTTTCTGTTTGATGTAATTTTCCTTTACATGTAGGTCAAACGTCTGGAGTTTGTCTTTACCACTACTGTAGGTAGTGGCAAGAGCATCCCATAAGGCTTTTGAGGTTGGGAACTCAGTTAAATTACTTGCAATTCCAGGTTCTATGTTCTGTATGAGCCATGAGAACACAATCAAGTCCTCCTATTCCCATTGCTCATACTTTTCATCATTGATGTCGGGTGAGTTGGTGGTTAGATGATGAAGGAGGGCCTTGGATTTACCTCTAATGGCAACCTTCATCATCCTAGACCACAAAGCATAGTTTGAGCTATTTAAGCTTAAAGTAATCTGTAAGCAATCTGACATTTTTGGTTGGAAATTCATGCTATTTTTCAAAAAACTAGCTAATTGGCTTGATAATTCACTGCTGTTTGTTGGGTCTGATTGAGCATGGCTACCGTCGAAAGACATGGCAGCCACTCAAGGTAAATTATTGAAGCTTAAAAAAAGGGTGTTTTGATCCAGGATCAATACTCCTTCAGCTCTGATACCATGATTTTAATTGAAAATAAGATTGAAAGTTTTAATGTTTTTGATTGCTTATCAGTTTAAAACTGATTTAGTGATATATATATATATATATATATATATATATATATATATATATATATATATATATATATATATATATATATATATATATATATATATATATATATATGCAAATGCTTCTAACACCTCTATTCCTATTGAAGTATGGGTCCAAATATGCTTTGAAACCACTTTATCAAAAAGGGAAAGATGCTAGTTGTTGTAGCCGTTTGACTTGTTTGGTTCTGCTGCAGAATCTGACTCCATTTGTTGACTTGTGACCTTCTTAACTTGGAAGTGATTAAGATACTCTTCTTCTGATCCAAAGTCCAATTACCCTAAATGGTAATCCTCCAAAAGTAAGTGTCTTTTATTATTTTTATTGTTCATTAACAACAACTTTCTTATCAAGTTCCATAAAGTTATTATCATATAGACTTTCATTGATAGCACCACATATTTATTTAAACCCTATTACGATACCGCCCTTTCAGAAGCGAAGCAACAATCGGAAAAATGATCATAACTTCATATTGGTACTACAAAAGGATGCCCTGCATGAAGAAGACAACTAATCAGAAACCTACGGGATCTTCTATATTTATATAAATATCCATCAGTTAAATTGCTTAACATATGCTCTAGCTTTACCCATTTAAGCACACCCATCTAAACTACTGTTAAATCGCAGCTACTAATTCATAGCAAAATTCACGAACAAAACAACGACATGACTGCAAAACACTGGTAACCTTCATGAGATAGGACAACAAAAAGGATATACCACCTGCAATATAGGAACTTGAAGGCACCACACACACATTTGATTTCATATTCACCCCGAACAACATAGACCACCCACATCTTCCAGAAGCACTCCCCACCAACAACATAAACCGCCACAAACTTCTAACAAGAAGCACCACCAGAAGGTAAAAAACTTACACTACAAACACTATAAAACATATCCAAAAAGCAACACATAACCCAGTGAAACACTAACAGAATCCGATGTAAAACCTTTTCTTAGCTTCAGTAGTGAATCCCCTACTAAAAAAAGGGGCAGGCCCGCACGCCTAATTTTAAACTACTAACGCAGGCGGTGGACTCTTTTATTAGGGAAGGGAAGAAGGGGCCTAAGCATGACAGATGTCGTACACTTGAGTGGAAAGGGAAAGCGAGACCTTACCTCTTTTTCCAGGCCTGTTCGTACATCAAAAAGTTGATGAGCCGTGTGATGGGAAACCTTTCCGTAAAGCAGCAACAACATCCGCAACACCAATACCAAACAAGGAAGAAGCACAAGTAAGCAACACTAGCGCAAAAAGACAACTATTAGCCGACGATGCAGACAATAAAACAAAAAGAAAATGGAATTGAAAGCACATAATGAAAAAACACTATCTGATTTTTTCTATGCATCTAATATATGTAATGTATGCAGATCATCTATTGTTTTTTATTTATTTTTTTTGGACAGCGATTGGGATCACCCGAGGGGGACTAAACCACCCGTTACGATCATCTCCCGTTTTGACTATGCCGATGCAGCGATAATAACCTCGCCCCATCGCTGGCCCGGGAGGAAACCTTGAAATCGATCCAAGGGCACGGCCAAGTAAAACCCCCTTCCCCTTTACCCCCCAAACGATATGGGAAAGGTGACATGGGTGGATACTTCATGGCAGGGATGAAATTGTGTTTTTCGACTAGGCAGATCATCTATTCTGCCTATGTATGTAATGTATCCACATAAACAAATCGTAGCTATTTTTCTTTTGTAAATACATAACGCTACGTTACATATGAATATGTAACCCGAAAAACCCCGCCGCAGTGCGCGGGCCGAACCGGGTCTTGTTCTTACCAAGACTAGCTAGCAAGACCCTATTCATCAATTTGTTTCGGGTCATTAACATTAACAACATAATATAGTGAATCGGACCGTCTCATATTAAGTAAATCATTAGCCACAAAAAGATATCGATCACCCCGAATATTCGTGGAACGAAGTTAATTCATACAATCATACCTGATATCAAAGTCTCATTAACAATTCATAATTAAGGTTAAATCATTCCAAAGAAAGAAAAAGTCGGTATATAACATTATCATCTATTTATCTCACATGTATTTTCCTTACTAAGAAATTAGTTAATTTTTTAAACAACAAATCTATCTACCTCCCTATCAAGTATAAAATTCATGAAAAAAATGACGTTATTCAAAATGTTAACTAACACATCTTAAATTACATTCTTTATTCTTCACTATTATACTATAACAGATACATTAAATTAATTAAAGTGTGTTACCATCAATAATCCTTCATAGAACTAGCAAAATATGCCTTATAACAATAAACGTGTAAAAAAAAACTTTCCATAAACAATATTGTAAATCACAAAATAGTTGAAGGGTTGACTGTAACTTACCCTAATATAAATTCAAACTGTACACAACATTTATTATTCTGTTATAAAATATCTAGATTGGATGTTAATTTTATTATTATTATATTTCTTGCATAGTAATATTTTATACTATAAATAGACATGTATGGTAACCATTTAAGGTGCACCATTTCTCTTGAAATATCAATATCAATATTTCTTCTCTCCTTCTTCTCTCTTTTTCTCTCTTTGTTCTTATAACCATTAAAGGTAGTTATAAGCCTACTGAATTATAACACGTTATCAGCACGAAGAGCTTAGTGTAATCAAAGGATATCTCAAACGATCACGAGTCACTAATCAAGGTATGAAATTATTAAGGTTTTTCAGACTCGGACATATCAAATTTTGGACTACTAACATTTTGAACTACTAATTTTTATTAAGTTCTTAGTGCATTTGTATTGTTCTTATTATATGGTTGGCTCTGCCACCTAAATTATATATGGTCGACACTGTCGCCTAACTATCATTTATGTTTACTAACTTTTATTAACTTCACTAACATTTATATTTATGTTATTTAAGTTATATATGGCCGGTTATACCGCCTGAATTATATTTTCTGTAATCTAACTCCTATTAACTTCACTAACATTTATATTTATGTTATTTAAGTTATATATGGTCGGTTATACCGCCTGAATTATATTTTCTGTAATCTAACTCTTATTAACTTCACTAACATTTATATTTATGTTAATAAGACCTCATGATTGTACGCAACACGTCATTTGACAACACGGTACTTTATGTACGCAACACGTCATTTGACAACACGGTACCATGGGTCGAGATTAATTCCGATCAATACGAATACGACGGGGTCTTTATATGTTATCTAACATTTATGATTACTTATGCAATTAATCATTATTTATTTCATGCATACTAATGTTTATTCTTAAATTTATAATTTTAAAAGTTAAAATAAAAAAATAGTTTGTATTTTTATTAAAAGTAAATCTTAAAAGTTAAAATAAGAAAAAGTAGTTTTTACTTTTATTAAAAGTAAATCTTAAAAGTTAAAATACAAAAAGTAGTTTGTATTTTTATTAAAAGTAAATCTTAAAAGTAAAAATAAGAAAAAGTAGTTTGTATTTTTATTAAAAGTATATCTTAAAAGTTAAAGTAAGAAAAAAAAAGGATGGTAAAATGGAATAGTTTTTGTCAAAAATGAAGTATTGAAAATGAAGTGGTCTCCTTCTATAACTAAAAAAAAATTATATACTTTTATCAAATGAATTTTTTTGTGGCCGACAATTTCAAACACGAGTCCGTGTTTAGTTTATCAAGAATATCTCTTGCTTTGGTGAAAGGTCACGATCACGATATCAGGTGTTGTGAAAGAATTAAAAAATTGGTCAAGTGGCCTTTTAAAAACTAGAAAAAAAATTTAAACAAAAAGTTTTTTTTATATATTTATAATTTACGGGTAACGTAAAAAAAAGGAAGTTTTTTTTTAAAAAAAAAAAACAAAGAAAGTGTTTAAATGAGTTTTACAGAAAGGGGGAAAGCAAAGTAAAAAAAAAATTTTTTTTTCCAAACAAAGGTAAATTAAAGTAGGACTTAATACAAGAAAAAAGTAAACATCTCCTAGACGTGATAAAATCTATCAATGATAAGTATTAGACTTGATGAGCTAAATGTGACAAAAATGTTTCAACATGTCTTATGTTAATTTTCTAAAATAAGTTATTATTATTCCGAGTTTAACACATATACATATGTTAATTAAAAATAACCTTTTTGTTCTTATGTAGTGTTGGGTTGCAATTTTGGTTGTATGCCATAATTCCATCCAGTAGAGTGACAATAGAAAACTTTTGATGATAATCAATAAAAAACTTTTTTCCAAACTTGTCAAATGTTTTGTTAAAAACGTGACCGTTGAAAAAAGGAGGTTGAATAATAAAACTTAAAAAAAAAATTATTTTTTTTAAGAGTGTGCATCAAAATGGCCCGTTTAATAATGGGGAGTAAAAATATAGTCAAATTGTTTCAACGAACAAGGGTTCAATTGGATGTCTCTTAAAAAAAATCCGCGGGTACGGGTGATGGATCCAATGGATCCGCATCCACGACCCGCGGGTGCTATCCCTAATTGTGACAAGTACAAATCAACTAAAAGTCTAAAAAATAAATGCTCTTATAGGGACCAAATGTTCACAATAATTGCCTAAGCTAGATATGAAACAAATAGTTCAAAAAAAAAAAAAAAAAGGTCGTTGTGCGTTTTCTGGATAATAGCCGAAATACACTTACAAAAGTAGGTCAGCCGTCAATTCTTTATGGCCATATCAACGTAGATCAACAAAATCATTTATGGTTTTGATAAAAGATTAATTGAAAATTAATTGTTTTTTGGTCTTGGATTCTCGGTAACAAAAGCAAAGGTTGTTTTTGGTTGCCACAACAAACAAGACAGAGGTTGTTGACCTTTGTTGTTAAACATGGCACAAGTGAACAATAACAATAGATTATTGTTTTTTTTTTGAAAAGAATAATGATGCGTTAATTTTATTGTATAAAATAAAATTAAAGAAAATGGTTTTCATTGATGACTATGAACAAACGCAAACAAAGTATTTGTGGTATTTGGTGATTAAAAAAAAAGTGCATCTAAAGCTTCTACTGAAAATAATATGCATCTAAAGCTTCTACTGAAAATTAATGTGCAAGGTACAACGTATAACTATATGGTCAAATTCATTTGAGCCTTCGGAGTCACAAGTATATGATGTATATATATTACTCAATTAACAAAATAGTAAATCGAAATTAATTCATATGAATAGTAAAACGAAATTAATTAATTTACTATTCACATAAAAAAGCGTAGCGCATATAATAAGCGCATATGATAAAAAGCGAATATGATGAAAAGCGCAGCGCATATGATGAAAAGCGCATATGGTGAAAAACACAGCGCATATGATTAAAAGCGTATATGGTGAAAAGGATATATGATGAAAAAGCACATATGGTGATTTATGAAGAAAAAAAAAACATATGGTGATTAATGGAAAGCACATATGGTGATTAATGAAAAGAATATTGTGAAAAAGAATCACAAATGTTTCTTGAAAGAATTCAAGGTAAGATATATGAACCAATTCATCCATCATGTGAACCATTTTGATATTTCATGGTTCTAATAGACGCATCTAGCGGATGGTCTCATATTTGTATGTTATCAAGCCGTAATATGGCATTTGCAAAGTTTCTTGCACAAATTATTAAATTGAGAACACATTATTCTGATTACACCATTAAAAGGATGAGACTTGATAATGCTGGTGAGTTAACATCTCAAGCATTTAATGATCATTATATATCTACAGGGATTGTTGTTGAACATCCAGTTGCTCATGTGCATACACAAAATTGGTTTAGCTGAATCAATAGATAAACGCTTACAGCTAATAACTAGACAATTGATAATGAGTACAAATCTCTCAATATTTATATGTGAACATGTAAATTTACATGCTGCGACATTAATTCGCATTATACCATGTGGAAGTCGTAAATATTTTCACTTAATACTTGATTTTGGCCAAGAGCCAAATATTTTCTACCTTAAAACATTGGTTGTGCAGTGTATGTTCCAATTGTATCACCACAACACAATAAAATGGTTCTTCAAAGAAAGATGATAATATATTTTGGATATAAAACATCTTCAATCATAAGATATATTGAACCCATGATGGGTGATGTTTTTACAGCACGTTTTGCTGATTGTCATTTTAATAAAACATTGTTCCCTAGATTAGGGGGAGAAATAAAAATAAAAAATAAAATGATGCTTCATGATGTGAACATCAATTAAGGTATATTGAACTCGCACAAAAGAATGTGAAACGAAAGTTCAAAAATAATGCATATGCAAGAACTTGCAAATTAATTACTTTATGCATTTACAGATATAAAAAAAGTGACTAAATCATATATACCAGCGATAAATGCTCCAGCTCGAACTGAAATTCCAAAAGCTGGCAATAATGTCACTGTTGAGTCTTTGCCACGCATCAAACGTGGAAGATCAATTGGTTCCGAAGATAAAAATCCTCGAAAAAGAAAATCAGCTGATAATGAGGTAAGAGAAAGTGTTCAAGAAGAACCACAAATCAATATTCCTTCTGCAGAGGATATTGATAAATGTAAATACTAAAATTGTGATAAATTATGCAATATTATGGAACCGAAATGAAACTAAAATCTCTATGAGATATTTTCATATAATGTTACAATGACATCATGAATAAAGATGATGATCTGGAACTAAAATCTGTCATTGAATATACAAAATGGACATGATTGAGCTCAATGGAAAGGAGCAATACGAGCTGAATTAGAATCGCTCGATAAAAGAAAAGTTTTCGGATCAATCATTATCACTTTTAAAGATGTGAAACGTATGGGATACAAATGAATTTTTATCCGAAAAGAAATGTGCAAATGAAGTTACAAGGCAAAACTAGACTTGTAACTCAATATTTTCCACAAAGACCAGAAATGAATTAGGAGGAAAACTTATCCTCCTGTAATGGATACAATTACTTATTAGACACTTAATCAACCTGGTAGTTATTTAAATGCATCTCATGAATGTTGTTACTACTTATCTGTATGGATCACTTAATAGTGATATATATGAATATACCTAAAGGGTTAAGGTATCATAAGCATCTAATGTAAAACCCAAGGGAATATATTCCATTAAATCACAAAGATTTCTAAGTGGGTTTATACAAACGGGACGTATGTGGTATAACCGATTAAATGACTACTTAAAAAAAAAGGGTATAAATATAAACTTATTTTGCACGTATGTTTTATAAAAACAATGTTCGGATATGAGATCGTAGTTGTTTATGTCAATGTTCTTAACATCATATGAACGAATAAAGAGATCTATGAAATCATTCAACTTCTAAAGAATTATTTTGAAATGAAAGATCATGAAAATCTTAACAGATCGGAAGTTCCATATTTTAGTGCAATTGAGGTTCTTATGTATCTTATAGATTGTACAAGACCTGACATTTCTTTTGCAGTTAATTTGTTGACAAGGTTCAGCTCAGCCCCTACCAAAAGACATTGGAATGGGATCAAACAAATAGTTTGATACCTTCGGGGAACTACTGATTTATAATTATTTTATTCTAACAACTCGAAACAAGATTTGTTTGGTTATACAGATGCAGATTATTTATCCGATCTACATAAAGCTAAATCTCAAACTGGATATGTATTCCTAAATGGAGGCACCGCAATATCATGACGTTCTCAAAACAAACACTTGTTGCAACATCATCAAATCATGCCGAAGTGATTGCATTACATGAAGCTACTCGGGAATGATTTTTAGTTAAGATCAATGATACAAATCATTATTGATTCTTGTGGACTAGAACGCTATAAAAGCGTAACAACTATCTATGAAGATAATACAGCTTACATAATACAAATGAAAGAAGAGTATCAAAAATGACAGAACAAAACATAAATGCTGACGAGGCGCTAAAGCTATAAACGGTCATAAGTTTGATGGAAAAGAATGGTATATTGGTAAGGCTCAGAAAAAGACTGAAAGGGAATATGAACTGAAACAACGGTTTGAACAAACCATGAAGGAGACTGTAGACAAATCACGAGGGCCAAACTTGTACATAAAAGATTTAGATGATACAGTTTCAGATGAAAACCTCAGATTTTTCTCATATACTCAAGATATCGTAAAAGACAACCAGATTAAAATGAGATACGTTCAATCAACAACTCTGCTGATCTTTATACCAAAGCACTGCTAACTGCTATTTTCAGAACACACGTTCATAATATTGGCATGAGGCATGTTCAGAAGATGTAACAACTCAGGCGTTGCCTACTTGAGGGGGAGTCAACTTTATGCTGCACTCTTTTTCCCTTAGCTAAAGTTTTATCCCAATGAGTTTTCTTTAGCAAGGTTTTTAACGAGGCAGTACTAGTTATTCTCTAATAAAATTGTCATCCAAGGGGGAGTGTTATAAAATATCTAGATTGGATGTTAATTTTATTATTATTATATTTCTTGCATAGTAATATTTTATACTATAAATAGACATGTATGGTAACCATTTAAGGTGCACCATTTCTCTTGAAATATCAATATCAATATTTCTTCTCTCCTTCTTCTCTCTTTTTCTCTCTTTGTTCTTATAACCATTAAAGGTAGTTATAAGCCTACTGAATTATAACATATTCTTATTTTTCACAAAACTTAGAAAACTTGGAGTGCATGATTCATGATAAAATGTTTTATTAGATGAAATATGACAAGAATTTAGTTAATGCTATAATCCTATTTATTGATTATTGAAGCCAATGATTGATGATTAAGATTGACATATATTTAATATAATTACAATAGAACAACTATATGTAAGTTATTTTAGTTAACTTTCTAATGTTGAATGATAACATTTCAGATTCAACAACTATAGGGTTGAAAAGAGATTATGTTGTGGAATGAGACTAAAGTCCTTGAAATTATTGTTTATAATATACGACATGAATTTAGATTAAAAGCTAATGGATCATCATAAAACATAAATATGAAATAATATATTCATACCTTAGTAGATTTTGAAATGATTTTCATAACTCCTGATGAGCCGAGACCCGTGTTCAACATGGTTCCCTTAAAACAGAATCATTATCTACACGTCGTCTATTTTCCAAGGTACAACGCCCAAAGCTATGTACAGCCGGAGTCGAAACTTGCTCGAAATTGCAGAGAATGGATATTTGTTTTGCTAAAATTTTCTATGTTTTTCCTTGTGCTCTCCATGGTAAGAATGGTGTGTATTTATACACCAAAACCAATAAGCATAATGATTTACTTACCATTATTAGGAGTCGGAAATTCGGAAATGATTGAGAGGAATCTAGAGCAAAGTCGAATCTGGTGGGTCAACCAAACCCGCTTAAACTAGCGGGTTACGGGTCAAAAACAAATCAACAGGTAGGATGCAAAGCTGACCCAAAAATACACCATTTTTCCTTTAGTTCTAACATCAATCACCTCACTTTGAAGCACGATATCTCAGTTATCACAACATAACTTTGGACATATAATATATCACTGTAAAGCTCTTGTCAAGAGCTACGTGGTCATACAAAATATTACTCATTATATATGTAATATTATTTAGGTCCAAAGTTAGGAAAATATACACTTGGAAACTAATTTTTTCCAACAATACCTACATATGGATCACTAGAAAATTATGAAACCAACTTTGAGAGATGAAGACTATATCCTTACCAAGGCTAGCAAGACCCCATTCATCAATTTGTTTCGGCTTATTAACATTAACAACATAATATAGAGAATCAGACTGTCTGATATTAACTAAATCATTAGCAACCAAAAGATATGGATCACTGAAATTAATTCATACATGATATCAAAGTCTCATTAACAATTGTGTTACCATAAATCCTTAATAGAACTAGCAAAATATGCCTTATAACCATGAACATGTAAAACACTTTCCATAAACAATATTGTAAATCACAAAATAGTTGAAGGGTTAATGTTGTAACTTCCCCTAATATAAAACCAAACTGTACACTAACATTTATTATTCTTATTTTGCATAAATATCAAAAAATGGAATTTTTTGAGAAAGCAGTGGCCGTTAAACTAAAAAGCCATCTCGACAAATACCTCATCGCCGGAGATGACTATCAAACCGTTTATCAAAGCCGAACCGCCCGTTCAACACGACCGGCACGATGGTTAATCGAACACGTGGACAATCACGTGATCCGTCTGAAAAGCTGTTACGGCCGTTACTTAACGGCATGCAGTACACCGGTACTTTTAGGAACAGCTGGCAATAAAATCATCCAATCAGTTACTGAAAACACAAGAGATTTATCAATTGAATGGCAACCAATAAGAGATGGGTTTCAGTTTAAGCTGAAATCGTGTGTTGGAACGTATTTGAGAGCCAATGGTGCGATGCCACCGTGGCGGAATACGGTGACGCATGACGGAAGTTTTACGAGTTCAATGAATAATTGGATTTTGTGGGACGTTGAACCTGTTGATGTTATGGAAGATGATTGTGTTGTTGCAAATAATTGTTTAGTGTTAGTTCCTAGTTTTCCGGAGTCCGATAATGTTTCTGGATCGGGTTTTGGGTCGGGTCAGTCTTCCGGGTCGTCACCTCGGAGCCTTCCACAATCGAGGAAAAAGGTACCTAGTTCTCCAATATTTTAATATTTATTTATTTGCTATATAATAATTTAATTGACATGAAATTTGTGGTAATTAATTAATTGGATTTAAATAATTTTAACTCTTTTAGTAAAGGAGGTCTTAAACGACACTATTCATGTATATTTAATTACCTATTATATCTGTAATTATATTTATAATAATAATATAAATTTAACTATTTAGATTAATTTAAAAATATAACTGTAAATTTATTAGACAAAAAAATAAATGGATTAAAAAATGTTGTGTGACCTTCCTTTTTGTAACATACTTATACTTATGAGTGCTATATATATTTATATTTATTTATATTAAAAAGAGAAGAATTGAAATACTATATGATGTGTACGTATTATTTACTCCTTATATATTTCCATAAATTAACTAAATATTACGTGTAACGTTTCTTTTTTCGTACCAATTTTGTGTAGCTTTTGCATTGGTGTGATAATGAATTGAAGATAATAAATTCCCGGTTGATATAAAACGTCATAGATAATAGATAATTATAATAATGGACACGTTTTAAAGATATCAAATTTTTTTGGGATGTGTGGAAAGTTAATTATTTGTTATATATGATGGTGATTAGATTACGTTGTTTATTTAGATAGACCTAACGGGTAAAGATACATGTCAAAATGGTACTATAAAGAAATACCGGTGATCAAAAAAAGGAAAATTTGTGGTTTTGGTAATATAAAAGAGTTTTACAAGTGTCACACGTTAAATTTAACTCAATCAACCTCAATTATTTTAAAATTTTATACATAATTTGTACAGTAATTAATACGTGTATAAAAAAGTAAATATCATATTTAGTTAATAATAATTAGACAAATGTTAAAATTTAAAGAAATCTCAGTTTATTTAAATAGGGCTCAATAGAAATCTTATATTCATACAATTAAATTAGTTAGTACTGACCGGAACATAAATCAGATCATAAGTCTAGTCTATAGACGTATATAGGCCTCCTTTTACTTTGATAAATTCACTAGTTAACCAAAGAATTTAGACATAAAGCGTTCAACAAATCATTAATGATGCTTATGGTAACATTTTAATATCCGTAACAAAACATATGAAAATCTAGTTATAATATGCTATATGCTATGAAAATGAACAAAAGATTAAAACATACTGTAATATGGAACTCAATTAGCACTTTGCATTGCACTTTGCACTTACCATTAAAATAAAAGGCATATAACATGTGGATGTGAATTCTAAATAATGGACCTCCCAACAAAATGTGAAGATTGAGTTATTGGCCACATAGAATGTCAAAATTCCAACACTCGTAGTGGATGGTAGATATGGTCATTTATCATATTAGCTAGTGCTTTCACATGCAAAAAAACACAACCCTAAATATGTTCCATCTTCTAGTGTACCACTTTTTTTTTACACACTACTTGTGATTATGCTTTCTCATAGCTAGAGAACAAGTGGAGAGTAGGATAGTGTCAATTTGAAACATATATTTTACTATTACCAAATGTTAGATACTCCATTTGTCCTATCAATTTTGACGAAAACTTCTTAATTGTAATTTTCACCGATCAAGTTTCATATCTACTCGCTTGAGACTTTTTTGATCGGTTAAACAACCAAAGAGACTAATAATGAGATAACTCAAAATAGTAATGTGAATATTAATTTATCATGAGACGAATAGAGTAATAGGTTAGGACACTAACTTAGTGAAACATGTATAGATATACATCATTATGTAATTTATATGAACATGTATAGATGTATATACATCATTACGTATTTATATGAGTCGTTTGTATGGTAGCAATGTAGTTTACGAAGTACTTAAAAGAATTGGGGACAATGAGAATCAGATTCACAATAGCTTAGAACTATATATGTATATATATACCAAATGTTGGACCAAATTCCATTGATAACCTCCTTCCTTCCTCCCACTAGTAGAAAAAGAAAATTTTGTAAAATAACCGTAGAAAAACTTGTTTTTTTTTTATTATAAAAATGCTTATATGTTTGTAAATTAGAAGTGCTTAGCTAAAACATAAGGGTGATGATATTAAAAATATTTTGTACACCACTAATTGGTGATATCTATTGTATAGCACCATAAAGGACTTGGTGATATACGAAATTTTTTCAGTGATATACGAGTACATCAACTAGTCAAAGTATAAAGTACCCAACAAGTGGAAGTCATTTGTTTAGTAAATATAATACATGATTAGTTGGATTGTATGTGAAATCTTGATTATAAATGTAGTCCGATTTGGCCAAATATTCCCGACTAATACGACTAAAGTAGCGTGATTAATTTCGTCTAGTCTTCGACTTAGCCAAAGTAGAATTTATTAGTTGTCAAAAGTCCAATTTACTATGTCAAAATTGATTTTATTACTTAAAACCGGATTTTATTCACTCAAATTCGGTTAATTTCAGTCAAAGTTATAGTTGATCACCGTCAAACTAGTCGATTATGAATCTCCAAGTAGTCCCTAGTCGAATTTTTTGGCCAAAAGGTATGTCATAGGGTGTGTTTATGAGATTTGTAAAACTTCTATACCTGGCTTTCCCATATCCAGGGGCGGACCTATATAGTGTTCAGTGGTAGCACGGGACACCACTGAAATACGCGATGTAGTGAAATTTTTTTGAGTTTTTAACTAGTTACACTACTGGATAGTGTACATTTTTTTGAGTGACACCATTGAAATAAGACATCTAGTAGAAATTTTTTAGGTGTTTTAACCGGTGACTACCCCATCCTAGATCCGTCACTGCCCATATTCGGGTTTTGGCATATCTCGGGTTAAGGCATGTGGACAACTTTTTCTTTACTCGTTCTGAAACTCGGCTTTGAAAAGGCCAGGTTTCACTTCTTTCACTTAAAACGGCTTTGGAAGCATATGTTCAATATCCTCTTTCATTCTTCTAATAAAAATGGACAGCAAAATCACATGCAATTTTACTACCACTTGTCCATTTCATATCCACATCCACCTCGTTATTGTAATAAATGAAAAAGCTATAAAAGAGTTAGACATGAAGTAACTGAGCTCATTAAAAACTTAAATTCGGCCTTCCGAATCTGGTTTCAGAACGCGTTAGAAAAAGTGGTCAAAATCCAAACTTGGGAAGACCGAGTTTCAAAAAGGATGGCCACATGGCCTAACCCGAACTTGACAAGCTCATCTTCATGGTCAGTGGCGAAACTTGAATCCGAATACAAATCGGACGGGTGCAAAAACTTAAAATTTTCTATTAAGAGCGGGGTAAACCTAAATAAAAACCTTATTTTTTTAGTAAATTTCTTATTAGTGTATTTAAAAAAAAAAAAAAAAAAAACAGATCAGGCGGATGCCCCTACATGTCTTCATAATACTGCGCCCTTGTTCGTGGTGATTTGTCAAACTCGGATTTGAGAAGGCCGGGTATACCGGTGTTTCAAATCTCATCCATGCATAGTTCTAGGACAACACACACACCGTAAAAATATACCTTTTGGCCAAAAAATTCTCCGTAGTCCCTACCTACACCGATTAGTAATTACAAAGTCACAAGAGACAAGTTCCCATTTAAAGATGTTTACGACCTTATGTGAAGTGTAAACAATATATTATCCTATATATACTAGTAGGTTGGTCGTTTCGTTTGTTATATTTTGTCGTTTAATTTTATCCTATATACTATTAGGTTGGTCGTTTCGTTTGTTATACTTTGTCGTTTAATTTTAACAAGTGAAGGTGAGGTTAGATTGTACCAAGGACGTTGATAGTGGGTGACATCTACACTACTAATATTCCACATTGGTCCCTGTGACTCTACTGTGGTTTGTCCGTTTACATTGGTCCCCGTGACTCTACTGTTGTTTGTCGTTTCCCACGATTAAGTGAATCTTATTGAAAGTTGTCACTAAAAGTAAATTTACAACAAAGTATATAGATACTATATTGTCGATACACTACTTATATAAAGTATATCATGTTTTCTCACTTAAACATGCATTAACTTAAATGGTGAAGATATATGAACGTTCTCAATAGTATAAGCTCCATAATTTCTAGGAAAATTAAAATTGTACAACATTTTAAGTGAATAAATAATATTTGAAAGTTGTTTAAAAATGAAGATAAATAATGGGAGTTATATTAGGCTTTTTCAACACGTTGTGCGTATTTAACTAGAAAAGTATTGTGATAGTATATGGGCCCAAATGAACCCTTTTGTCACTATCTTCTTTAGTATATCCAGATATGAATTTGAGCCCAAGTGGGTTGAGATGACGCTGGTGGCCCGGTAAACACAAGTCTATGTCAATTGGACTCCTTGATTATAATGGCCCAAATTTATGCAACTTTAAATCACCATGTATTCGTAAAGTTGCATACGAGCATTGACTTATATCGGGTAATCACTTTTTTCGCGAACCTTAGTGCAAGCAATTTATAAAAGCGCACCAGTCTTAAGATAGTATTACCCGGACCAAGTCTATATGATGGCGTTAGTATTTTGGAGCATTTTTTAGTTATACCATTAGTATTTATGAACATGTTAGTGTTAGTGAAGTTATAACATGAGTATTTTCGAACATGTTCTTTAGTTACCCCATGATATAATGTTACTGAAATTTGAACCAGAAAACTTGTAAGAAAATTAGTACCCTGACAATGGCGGATCTTAGTGCATCCGTAGGGTGGTATCTGTCACACTTGGATTTGAAAAAAAAAAAAAAAAATTTTGACTAAAAGTTTTTTTTTAATTAAAAAATAAGATTTTTTTTTTAGTGTTTACCCATGTCATTGGTTTTACCTATCTTAAAGTCGAGTTCATGTTCCGCCACTGACCATTAGGTTACCTTCAGGGGTGGACCTTAGTGGTACCCGGAGGTGGTACCCTCCCACCTAGGAAAAAATTTCTGGTGTAATATTCTATAATTTTTAGGGGTAAATTTTTTTATACCATCACCCCTAAATTAATATTTTCGCCTTCATGTTACGATGGTTATATCAAAACCACCATTAAATAAAGATAAAACTGAAAATCACTAAAAAGCAGACACAATACAAAACCATGAAAACAAAACCCTGATCACTTAACTCGAACTCAACTATATCGACATTACCCCCTAACGAAAACAGTCATACGAAGTGTTTTGTCTTCTTTGATAAATAAATAAATCAATTAAAAAAAAATAAAAAATCTCTATAAACTAAACTTGATGTATGATCATGCTTAGTTGCTTACTATGTTAATTTGGTCACATCTACATAAAAACAAACGCGGGTACAAAAACAGTTTATATTGGTCATCAAACAACACGTAAACTAATATCCGTATGTAATACGCGTTTGATAAATCATATGCTAATTTGTTTGCTTTGAGTTTGACACCAAACATATACAAATAACAGGTGAGGATGTTTGAAGGTACAATGACAGTGACAAATACCCAATTTCAAACTAAACTCACCAAATTCATCTCCTTTTCTTTTCATTCTTTTACACAGAAACTTCCTCATTTTCGACTTCATTTACCTTCAATGTTAACGATGATCAAACAACGAAAACAACAATTAATCCAACATCAACAGCAGCCAGAATCACCTTCATTAACGGATCTACGTAACGCTAAAATGGTTCGCTTAAAAAGTCACCACGGTAAATACCTTCACGCTAATCACGACCAAGTAAACGTTTCCCAAGACCGCAACAAGGGATCAAACAGCAACCGTTGGATCATCGAGTTTGTTGATGATACGCCCGATGATGTCACCATTGTTCGCTTCAAGTCGTGCTATAATAAATACTTAACGGCTTCGAATCATCATTTTTTGCTTGGAATGACTGGAAATAAAGTTGTGCAATCTGTGCCTAGTCGACTTGACTCGTCGGTTGAATGGGAACCGATAACCGAAGGGAAACAAGTGAAGTTTAAGACGAGATACGGGCATTATTTGAGGGCTAACGGCGGGCTTCCTCCATGGAGGAATTCGGTTACTCACGATATTCCTCATAGAACGATTACGCAAGATTGGATCATGTGGCAAATTGAGTTTGTTGAGACTGTTGCTGATTCGATGCAGTTGGTTCCTTATTCGGGATCGTTTAGTTCCACTGAAACCAGCTCCCCGTCAACTAATCGGTCGAAGTCCCCGACTTTCTCAAATCATGAGGTACGGATTGATAAACTATCATCTTAATTTATAAGTAAACGTTATAAGTGTCTACTATTCACTTTTTAAAGTCTTACTTTGTCAACTTTACTGTAAATATTTTTATTTGTGTTATATGATATTTGATGAAAAATTATATGAATGAATTGCCCTTAAATGTGTTTTTATTCATATAATTTTCATTAAATATTATATAACACAGATGAAAATATTTAGTGTCAAAGTTGACAAAGCAAGACTTAAAAAGTAACGGTAGACACTTAGAGTGAAACATAAGGGATAATCTTTTTTATTTTTAATTTTTAATTTTTTTTTTGTAGTCGATTGATTCACCGCTAAAGAGGGAAGAAGGGCGAGCGATATATTACCATGTGGTGTCTGAAGATGTTGGGGAGATTGACGAAAACTCGCAAGGATTTTGCGTTAGTTTCAAAGGAAACGGAGTTAACGAGTTGACACGTATGTTAGAGGAAGAAACGAGACTACACAACATAACGGTTTGTTCTCAAAGTCCATTAGACGGGAAGCTTTACCCCCTTCGATTGCAGCTTCCTCCTAATAATGTTACCATGAAAGTTGTCGTCGTTCAAAATTCTAAAGAAGGTGAGAAACAGTATCGCTTCAAGGTTCGAAGTTCTTCAAAGTCTTCTTATGGAGGATACTTTTGATGATCAAGTGAATACAGTAAACCAATCAAATTTTTTGTGAATATCAGGTTTACGACAAATTTGATCGGTTTGTTAAAAATTTAATGGGGAGAATGATACTAGTATGTAGTATAGAGTTTTCAAGAAGAGAGGTAAAATTAATTATCAGGGGTTTTTGTTAAACCATAACTTAATCAAGGGCCTCAGGTTTACTTAAAGTTTCAACTATAAAGATCTAGTTATCAGGTATTTAATAAGAAGCTTATAAGTTCTTAATGAACTTGTTGAAGTGCAACAATTTGTAGCTATTGAAGGGTTTGTTGTAACCGATAACTTCATAAATCTCGATGAACTCTTCGTGTTGCAAGTTGTTGATGACATTTCCCTTTTTATAGATCATGTCCTGAACAAGAGATACAAAGGATATAACATCCTTTGTATTGCATTTCCTCATGGCATCCATGTCTGCATTCCATCAAAATATATCATCCCTATCAACTCGTGTATCTACTCTAAGGGTGTGCTTTTTATTTTTCTTTATTTTTTTTTTTTTTTTTTTTTTTGCCGAAAATAAAGAAAAAACTAATATAAAAAACGGAAAACGTTCTTGATAAGAAAACGTCTTCAACAAGAGATACAAAGGATAAACCGACGAGGCTCGTACCTAGAAAGCGGCTAACAAATATACTATATACACCGCGCCTCATCTAAACTAAACCGTACCGAAATTAGAAGGTCACTAACCAAAAAGGCACCAACGAACGCTACAAACAAAATTATAACTTAGAAACATACCAAAACCGCATAACCAAACATAACACAAAAAGCATGACACAAGTGAGACTACGTGTTGGATAGGGCGACACAAAAAACCCTTTTCTTTCAACATTCTCTTCTCTTTCCACACCTCCGGATATCTGGTGCTAAATCGTCGCCCCTTTCACTATTTTTTAATAATATCGTTGTCTATCTCTGTGGCATCGATTATACAAGTGATATCGGCTAAAAAGTCACGTTTTCACCCCGGTATTAAGTCCAAAAAACAAGAAAAATTCGAACTTTATTGGAAAAATACCCGCTTCGTCGGTTAAAATTGAAGGTCAAGTAATTACGAAGACGGTGCAAAAAGAATCAAGAGAATCAGAGCTAAAACGAAGATTCTAGAGCGAAAACGGTAGAAGACAAGAAATCAAGTTACGATCCAGCGAATCAGCAAGCCAAACGGCTTGCCAAACGGGCTGCCAAACGGCCTGCCAGTATGGCAAACGGCCTGCCATACGCCCAGATCAAACGGGCACGTTAAACGGGCTGGCCTGGCAAACGGCCCCTGCAAACGCCTTGCCAAACGGCCTGCCAGCCGTTTGCAGGCAAATTTCAAGCTTATTTAAAGGGTCTTTGTCATTCATTCCAACACACACTTCAATTCACTTCTTTCTCTCTCTTGTACAATATTAGTCATACTTTCAAGGTCTTCGACTCCGTGCGAAAAATCTAGTACCCGGAGAAGAACGCCGAAGATTTTATTAGGAGCGGTCTGGAGTTTGAAGTTGCCACTTTTGTATTCGGAACTCGTTTAATCTACTGGTACTTCTATCCTTTATCTTATCATAATGTCTTCTATAATTATGTTCTGTGATGTTGTTGCTATGATTAGCGAGTAGTTATCTTTAGTGTATGCTATGATATAACCAGTTATAATGCCGAAATAATATTATGGTTTGTGTATGTTGTTGAAATGCTTTCCGATTATGCTTTAAACTCAATCGCTTTTTCAACTAATAGAACGTAGTTATTGGCTCTGTTATTGGGAAGTCGCGAACCCCAATTCAGAGTACACTATCTGTGTCACCCCTTGGTAAGAGAACTCAATCGGATAAAACGTAAGATCGACTGAGGCACACCGGTTGTAGTAAGTCTATCAAGCTTTGGATTCCGACCGAGGACTCTTTCGTAGTGAAACATCTAATTAGACCCCTAGTACATTGTCGGTCCCAAACCATGCTAGTGTAGTCACCAAGCATATAAACTTCGTATGTGCATGTTGAAGCACAACGGTTGTTGTAAGCTGTACCTCTGCTAAGTAAGGCCATGGAACCCGGTCAGTGCTGATTAGTACACTGCACCATAACGTGGTCTCAAGCATTGCACTCCGCTTGAGGGATTCTTGGTTAATTAAGGAACTGTTTGTTTAAACACATAAAGAATTGGACCGTTAGGATAACCGAACGTGTTTATGGAAGTCAACTTGACTTGGTCATGGAGTTCTTTATGGTTGAACTCTTTTTAAAAGGGCCTAACTATCTTTTAAACCCAATCATTAACGAAAGCATTGAAACACATCACATCTCTCGGATATGGTAAACCCTGTATTCTATTATGCTTAAGAAAGTTTAGACCCTTGTGGAATGTTAATACGTCACCCAACCGAGTCGCTCAATTGGATGAGCCGTCTGAACGTGTATGCCTATAGTCAGACTGCACGGGACATTGCTGTCTATTCAGAATCTTCAAGCCTATCGCATTACCCAGTGACATGTCTTACGACAGGGGCGTTTAGGACCAGTGTAATGAATACAAGGTCTCTACCTATTCATGAGCCAGCATTCTATAATTCTGGCAGAGTACCTGATGAAATCATAGTATGCACTTGTTTTAACCTTATCTGAATTACGAATTTTATTGCATTTACTTTATCTGTCTTATAAACTAGAAAAACCCAAAATTAGGTAACCACTACTCTCTTATAACTATCTTAAGCTCTAAATAGAGGTTCCATTCTACTGATATCTTAAAAATACGACCCTAGGTCATACTTCCCTTACTCATAATAAGGAGCAGTACGATTTAGGCCCCGCTAAATATAAATTTAAAACAGTACCCCCTCTTGGTGGCTGATTCTAATGTGTTGCGACCTAACGACACCGCACAAATAAAATCGTTCGTTTTGGCCAAATCAAGGGGGAGTATAAGTTTTTGGAGCCGTTGCCGGGGAACTGGTATCAGATAATACTGCTTTCTATCAAACTCATTCACAAGCATTTAGTGGTGTCTAAGAAAGACAATTATACACAGACTTGTTGTTGGATTTTCCGAACAGTCTCCAATTATATTGGAACCAAATGAATCCTGCCTCTCCGTAGTCGGCCTGACCACTTGGTTTGTTGAATAGTTCGTGCGAAGCTCTATTATCGAAGTACCAGGGAATCAGTAGCAAGAATCAAAAACATATTCGACCTTAGGATAGTTAGATTATCTTAGATTAAATTAGATTACTTTAAATTAGACTACCTTAGATTAAGATTACCTTAGATTGCATTAGAATTACCTTAGTTTAGAAATTTAGTTTATCGGCTTAAAATTAAAAACAAAAAGGCATACCCAGTGTATGACCCAAACCCGATCTAGACCAGGGCCGTTGTTTTTCATACCTGATCCAGACACAATAATCTCTAAAGCACGCAAGGAAACACGAATCAGAAATCAAATGGCATTACGCGTTACTTTAGCAGAAAATACCAAACCCTCGATTAAAGGTTGAGGAGGACCTGAAATGTCCCGTTCATATCGATTATAAACGTTCCATATTAATTGATTTCGTTGCGAGGTTTTGACCTCTATATGAGACGTTTTTCAAAGACTGCATTCGTTTTTAAAACAAACCATAACCTTTATTTTATCGACAAGGTTAAAAAGACATCACCTAGATTATCCAGAAATGATAATCTAAAAAATATCACACTTACACACTACCAATACTTATTGATTTACAATATTAATATGTTACAACAAAATAAATCTCGAATGCAGTTTTAAACAATATTATACAAGCATGCTGACACCAAATCTTGTCCATATATTAGCATGCAACAGCGGAAGCTCTTAATAATCACCTGAGAATAAACATGCTTTAAACGTCAACAAAAATGTTGGTGAGTTATAGATTTAACCTATATATTTATCAAATTGTAATAATAGACCACAAGATTTCATATTTCAATATACATCCCATACATAGAGATAAAAATCATTCATATGGTGAACACCTGGTAACCGACATTAACAAGATGCATATAAGAATATCCCCTATCATTCCGAGAAATTCATCGGACATGATAAAACAACATCGAAGTAATAAAGCATCCGCAACCATGGATGGGGTTCGTTAGGCCCAATAGATCTATCTTTAGTATTCGCGTCAATTAGTAGATCGATTTACTAATTTTTAGGTTACCAAGCAAAAAGGGACATATTCGGCTTCGATCATTCACCCATATAATGTAGTTTTATTTACTTATTTCTATTTCGTTAAACATTTATAAAACTGCATGTATTCTCATCCCAAAATATTAGATTTTAAAAGTGGGACTATAACTCACTTTCACAAATTTTTACTTCGTCGGGAAGTAAGACTTGGCCACTGGTCGATTCACGAACCTATAACAAATATGTACATATATATCAAAGTATGTTCAAAATATATTTACAACATTTTTAATACATTTTACTGTTTTAAGTTTATTAAGTCAGTTGTCCTCGTTAGTAACCTACAACTAGTTGACCACAGTTAGATGTACAGAAATAAATCGATATATATTATCTTGAATCAATCCACGACCCAGTGTATACACGTCTCAGGCTAGATTACAACTCAAAGTATATATATTTTTGGAATCAACCTCAACCCTGTATAGCTAACTCCAACATTACTGCATATAGAGTGTCTATGGTTGTTCCAAATAATATATATACATGGGTCGATATGATATGTCAAAACATTTGCATACGTGTCTATGGTATCCCAAGATTACATAATATATTAGAATACATGTATAATACAATATGAGTTAGCTAGGATATGATTAATATAGATTTGTTACCAATTTTCACGTAGTTACAACAAGCAAAAATATCCAATTTGTTTTACCCATAACTTCTTCGTTTTAAATCCGTTTTGAGTGATTCAAGTTGCTATGGTTTCATATTGAACTTAAGTTTATGAATCTAAACATAAAAAGCATAAGTTTATAGTCGGAAATACAGGTTATAAGTCATTTTTTTAAAGGTAGTCATTTCAGTCGAAAGAACGACGTCTAGATGACCATTTTGGAAAACATACTTCCACTTTGAGTTTAACCATGATTTTTGGATATAGTTTCATGTTAATAAGAAAAATCATTTTCCCAGAAGAACAACTTTTAAATCAAAGTTTATCATAGTTTTTAATTAACGAACCCAAAACAGCCCGCGGTGTTACTACGACGACGTATATCCAGTTTTACGGTATTTTTCGTGTTTTCAGGTTTTAAATCATTAAGTTAGCATATCATATAGATATAGAACATGTGTTTAGTTGATTTTAAAAGTCAAGTTAGAAGGATTAACTTTTGTTTGCGAACAAGTTTAGAATTAACTAAACTATGTTCTAGTGATTACAAGTTTAAACCTTCGAATAAGGTAGTTTTATATATATGAATCGAATGATGTTATGAACATAATTACTACCTCAAGTTTAGTAGGTAAACCTACTGGAAATGATGAAAAAATAACTTGAGCTTCAAAGGATCTTTGATGGCTTGGAAGTTCTTGAAATAGAATAATGACACAAAAACAAGTTCAAGTAAGATTATTACTCGAATTAAGATAGTTATAGTTATAGAAATTGAATCAAAGCTTGAATATGAATATTACCTTGATTTAGAAAGATAACGTACTGTAAATAACAAAGGTTTCTTGATCTTAGATAATTGCTTGGAATGGATTAGGAAACTTGGAAGTAAACTTGTAAACTTGGAAGTGTTCTTGATGTGTTCTTGAGTAATTGTTTTTATGATGATTATAGGTAATAACCAAAGATTATATTTGATGATTTTTGCTGGAAAAATAGTAACTTAGACGTTCATGGAACAGTGTGTGTGTTTTGAGAGAGAATTGGGAAGAAAATTGGAAGTGAAATGGAGTAGGTGGTGAGTGGTGTAGGTGAGTGGGGTTAAAAGGAGTTCTTGTTTTTGTTTCCTTGCTCATAAGTCATGCTAGTTGTCTAATTATTGGTTCCACATGTTTGTTGACTATCTAGGGCTACTAAGAGCTGAATTATTATGTGTATATACCAATAGTATATATGTCTAGGAGTTGGGTATTGTACGAGTACGAATACGGTTGCATACGAGTAGAATTGTTGATGAAAATGAATGAGAATGCAATTGTAAGCATTTTTGTTAAGTAGAAGTACTTTGATATGTGTCTTGAAGTCTTTCAAAAGTGTACTAATACATCTAAATACACTACATGTATATACATTTTAACTGAGTCATTAAGTCATCATTAGTCGTTACATGTAAGTGTTGTTTTGAAACCTTTAAGTTAACGATCTCATTTAATGTTGTTAACCCTTTGTTTATTATATCTAATGAGATGTTAAATTATTACATTATCAAGATATTATGATGTATAAATATATCTTAATATGATATATATACATTAAAATATCGTTACAACGATAATCGTTACATATATGCCTCGTTTCAAAATTCTTAAGTTAGTAGTCTTGTTTTACATATGTAGTTCATTGTTAACATACTTAATGATATATATAATTATCATTTTATCATGTTAAATATAGTGCAACAATATCTTAATATGATACATATGTATTTAGTAAGACATTGTAATAACGGTAATCGTTATATATATCGTTTCGAGTTTCTTAACTTAGTAGTCTCATTTTTATGTATATAACTCATTGTTAATATACTTATGGAGATACTTACTTATCATAATCTTATGTTAACTATATGTATATCCATTTATATATCGTCATGTCGTTTTTACAAGTTTTAACGTTCGTGAATCGCCGGTCAACTTGGGTGGTCAATTGTCTACATGAAACTCATTTCAAATAATCAAGTCTTAACAAGTTTGATTGCTTAACATGTTGGAAACATTTAATCATGCAAATATAGTTTTCAATTAATATATAATCATGGAAAAGTTCAGGTCACTACAGGACCGATCAGATTTCCAGAGATTCAAGGACACTCGTTCGAGTTAAAATATCACATCATACAGCTCATCCAAAACAGCTGTCAGTTTCATGGACTACCGAATGACGATCCTAACTCTCACTTTGATAAATTCATATCTCTTTCGAACTCCTACAAACAGCTAGGGATAGGACAAGATATAGTCCGGCTATACTTGTTTCCATATTCTCTCACTCATCATGCTCAAACATGGTTCGAAGGACTAGAAAAAAATTCCATCACGTCATGGACGGAGATGGCTACTAAATTCCTAACCAAATATTTCCCTCCTTCTAAACAAACCAAACTTAAGAATGACATCATTAACTTCAAACAAAGTTATGATGAATCTCTTTACACTGCATGAGAGCGATTCAAAACCCTGCTGAAGAAATGCCCTAATCACCAGTTAGAACGGTCAGCTCAAATCTGTACATTCTACAATGGTCTTACGGTAAATCATAGGACAACGATCGATGCAGCAGCTCAAGAAAATATGATGAACCAAACCTCACACGAAGCATGGGAATTGCTCGAGAACATGCCAATGCATCATCATGACTGGAACAGTGGTGAAACAACTTCATCATCTGCCCCACTCTCTGCACTTAATAGTCAGACAGAGGCCATCAAATCCCTCACAGATAAGATGGAAGCTCTCGCTAAATAACTCGGAGAATTGAAGACGTAGCAGCAGCAAGTTAACCAAGCTCAGGCCTGTGTTAGTTGTACCAACCCGTAACCCACTGAAGAATATCAAATTGAGTACGAAAACCCTGACGGTTCAGTATGTTACGTTCAATACCCAGCTCGTCAACCAAATCCCGAATTTAATCAACAACCTAGGGTTAACCAATTTCAACGAAGCAACTAGCCTTTTCCCTGTCGCTACCCACCTTATCCAGTCCAACAATCTTAATTGTCCTACGATCAACCACTTCCACTCACTGGTCCGCCAGTAGAGGAAAATTCCCCAACCACCCAATTTACAAAAGTAACCAACCCCACTCTCAGAGCTGATGATCAATTGACTCAGTTCATTCAAGGACAACAACAGTTAAATCAGAGAACTGCATCCAGATAAGACCAGACGAAGATACTAATGAGAAATCAATTGGCTCTGCTCAAAAGTCTAGAGACGCAGCTCGGACAGTTATCACAACGCCTTGAAACCTGACCACAAAGAAGGTTACCTAGTAATACTATCCAAAATCCACACATAGAGGAAGCTAAGCAAATGGATTCTATAATCCCCGAGGAAGAACCACCGGAGAAGGTCAGCTAGGCTCAAGAACAAATCGACATATACTCAGAAGCTACCCCCTGCAACTCCAGTTCGTGTACCCTACCCGGGAAGGCTACAGGAGGAACCATCCAAGCTTGATTCCTTCAAACTCGATGGAAGATTTCTGAACACTATGTCCAAAGCTCCAAAATAGAAGAGACACATCCGAAGGCTTCTCTTTACTAAGGATACTAGATTCTAACAAAATTCCACTGAGTGAAGAATACTCGAAATTACTCAGAAACTCTCTACCACCAAAGCTAGGAGACACGGGCCGATTCGTTTTCCCGTGTTCGATCTATCAATCTGGAACCATTCATACGCTAGAAGATTTAGGAGCAAGTATCAACCTAATTCCCTACTCTCTCTATAAGAGATTAGAGTTAGGAGACATGTCACCAACTAAAATGATAATCCAACTTGTCGATCACACAATTCGATATCTTAAGGGCATAGTTGAGAACGTCTTGGTGAAAGTCGACAAATTCTTGTACCCTACAGATTTCGTAGTGCTGGACATTAAGGAAGACCTACACACACCACTAGTGTTAGGAAGACCTTTCATTAATACGGCTAGGACGGTCATTGATGTGTATAATCAAACCTTGATCTTGCGATCACATGGGGAGAGCGTTACCTTCAAAATTGACCGACCTACCGATCTTTCTGGACAGGTAGAGATGTTTGCTATTTCCACCAGACGGATCACTTCCGATGATGAGTCTTCACCACCAGCCGATGATATCGAAATGGGTGTCGAATCACAATCTGCAGACGACCCAGAAATGGAAGAAGAGGATCCCAGCGAAGAAATAGAGGAAGAGGAAGAATCTGAAGAGGAAGAGGAAATGAAAGACATAAAAGAAACTGTGATAATACCCTCTCTAAGTATTGAGCGTCATAAAGAATTAATGAGGCTTGAGATAGAAGATCACAGTTTAATCATTCGTTTCAAGAAGAAGACTGATAAGGTTGAGGTTAAAGATATGGAAATTGACCCTGCAAGTATCAAAGTGGATAACCAGAATACTGAAGAAGCCCGTTCATCAGACGAATCCTCAAAAAAACATTATACCGATGATGACGAGGAAGAGCAACATGAATACATTCTAGATAACTCATACTCTCCAACCGAACCAGATCAAGGGGAGTCGGACTCTTCTTCAGATCAGATTCCGATCATATCTACACACACCGACATGATAACTTTCATCAATAACACCGATGAATTTGAAGATATTCTCGAAGCCATCCGTAAATCAACAATTGATTACACGCTACGCTTAACGGAACGAATCATGGCTATCCCAGAAGAATACAATCTCTATCTCCAAAGAGAAGACAATGATGTTGAAATCCTAGAAGAGCGCATTTAAGACTTCATCAACACCCTTCTCGATCATATCTACCGCGAAGAAAGGAAACGAGAGCACAATTCAGTGGTTCGCACTATTCTTGAGACAAGATTCTGTCGAGATCAGAAGATCATTTACTCTAAGGTTTACAACACCTTAGCCGGATCTGCACTTCCTTTCTCAGCAAACCAACGAGCACTACTGACTCTCATCCGGAAGCATATGGATCTTTCCACCGGACGCCTGACTTATCACTCTGATTTGCAAATGATCGAGGATATTCACATCTTTTTCGCTCTCTTGAAAAAATATTATTTCGAAAGCACACTAGACAGGCTAGTGATTTATGTAACAATTGATCACCACGCTGATCTGATTATCAAAGAGTTGCGAGACGCAGTTACAGAAGAAGTAAGATGCAACAATCCATTCTCTCATCTTGAACCAGACCAAGTCAACATTGCCACTTACGTTACGAAGCAGATAGCATGTATCTTCCACGAATCCACGGATCCAAATTTCACATTTAAAGCTGGATATCGGGAGATATACTCAAAGACGGTGACATTGATGCTTGGGTCAGGATTGCTTTTCACTTCTTTTCAGCTTCGCCTTTTGACCAATCTGTGCAAACCTACAGACTCTTACTGTGGAGATCACCATTCCGAAGATTTTGAGATGCTAAAGATACAGTTTCTGACACTGTTTGAAGACCTCCGAAATGAGCATCCTATCAGAGAGATAATCACCACCAGTACTGCCTCTATGATTGACATTCATGGGTCAACCAGCAGAGCCGTGGATCATATTCTCATCGGACTTCAAGATTTATCACGAGCCGAAACTGCACACTACCTATCCTTCAGAAGATCTTTAAGAGAAGTACCGGATCTTCTACCACTTTTGGTCCGACACTATCTCAGGATTTTCCCTCCAAGACTCACATTCCCTCAAGAAGACCAAGATCACAACCACTAGCGAGGAATGTTTGCTTTCTAAGCATCACTACGGTCGAGCCAACGACCTTAATCAAAAGCGCTTCTCGGGAGGCAACCCGTGCAATAAAGTAGAGTAGAAGAATAAAGGATGACAAATGAGCCGATCAATAAAGGACGCAAGGATTGAAAGCCAGCTAGTATCTTCACAAGCAACATCTGCTAAGGTTACTTCTTTCCTCCCGTTACTATCTCAAACTTTCAATTATGCCACATCCTAGCTTATCACTAAGTGTGGGATCCCAACCCAAATAAATACAAGACAAATACTCCCAAATCTTCAACTAGAACTCCTAAGTGTGGGATACACTAGGAACATTGAGGATAATGTTCATCTAAGTGTGGGATGCTGGTATAATCTTTTTATGTTGTATTAAAATAACCCACTATGAAGATTCCAAGTTCTTAAGCCAAATTTTAAAATTTTTAACAAGAGAAAGCCTTTTCGAAAAAGTGTTTTTGAAAACCTAAAACGTTTGTAAATAAAAGTAAGGCTTAAGTAGGGTGGAAATCTTGTTAGGTTGAACCAAATCTCGAATAGAGCATTGCATGACTAGGCATTATCGACCTAAATTGATTATGGTGAGGTACCCAAATAAGGCCAGCATTCATCTTTAATGCTTCACTATTTTCCATTGAGAGTGTCAATGTCTGTGCTCAGAATCAAAACTTGTTTTAGATCTACATTTCTAAAGCAGCGAAACTTGATTCAGTTATAATCAGAAGAGCTAGCCATTTGTCAAAAATAAACCTTTCGCACCTCCACTACTTCTACTTCACCACCTCATTCACATCATCTTTACTATCACTTGAAAAATCCAGAAAATGAGATTCCTTCTGAAAACCTAATGTTATAAACCTCTCAAGTATCATGGCAAAGGTCTTGAAAAAGTTTACCGGCAAAAAGTTTCTCGAGATGATATCTCCAAAAAAAAATTTCAAAAGTTCTGAAAAAGGAGCAGAACTTATAAAGAGAATCGCCGAAGAAGAACTTGACCGAAAATGATTATCAAATGAAGAAAAGTTCAAAAGTTCTTCTAAAAAATATCAGCACTCCTATCTATCTTAAATTCCGAATAAAAGTCTTCATAAAGACTGTATTACCTTTTTCTCACCCCTCAAAAACAACTTCACCGCCACTCCAAAATTCCTTTCCATCATTGACAAATGACCTAGAAGCTATGGTTACTACCGTTCTCACATTAGTAATATGGATTTGAGTCTTTATCAAGCCTATGACGATGGGTACAGCATGGCTGGCTATGAGTGAATTCATTTCTTAGATTTATAGGGAACCCAAAACACTTGTGTGATTTGAGTGACCCGTGAAAGCTAGCCTAAGTCATGTAACCTTCTCGCATGCTTGCAGAGATAGTTTCAATCCTAACATAGATAACTAATCTTACTTTTCGCTCTTATAATAAAAAGCAAACCGCTTAGGCTATTTGAAAAGAAACACCGAAAAGATTTCTTAAGAAAAAAATGAGAGTTTGATTGAGAACAAGCAAAGTCTAAGTGTGGGATATTTGATATCGGCGAAAACATCACGTTTTCACCCCGGTATTAAGGCCCAAAAACAAGAAAGATTCGAACTTTATCGGAAAAATGAAATGCCCCGTTCATATACATTATAAACGATTCACAATAGTTGAATACATCGCGAGGTATTTGACCTCTATATGATGCATTTTACAAACATTGCATTCGTTTTTAAAAGACAAACTTTCCTTACATCGAAAGTTGACAGCATGCATACCATTTCATAATACATCCAACTATAATTGACTTAATAATAATCTTGATGAACTCAACGACTCGAATGCAACGTCTTTCGAAATATGCTATGAATGACTCCAAGTAATATCCTTAAAATGAGATAATGCACAGCGGAAGATTTCTTTAATACCTGAGAATAAACGTGCTTTAAAGTGTCAACCAAAAGGTTGGTGAGTTCATTAGTTTATCGTACTCAATCATTTCCATAATTTTAATAGACCACAAGATTTCATTTAATCAATAATCATACACTCGCAAGTGTTTAAAATTCATTCGTATGGATTGAACACCTGGTAACCGACATTAACAAAATGCATCTAGAATATCCCCAAACATATAAACATCGAAGTACTAAAGCAGTTCAAATTCTCTGACTGGGGCGTGTCAAAGCCCATAGATCTATCTTTAGGATTCACGTCAATTGGTGTCAATTATAATAAACACCAATTCTTAGGCTACCAAGTTCAACAAGGGCGATATCCGGTATAACAATTCAACCATAGAATGTAGTATCGATTACTTGTGTCTATTTCGTAAAACATTTATAAAAGTGCATGTATTCTCAGTCCCAAAAATGTATATTGCAAAAGCATTTAAAAAGGGAGCAAATGAAACTCACTATACGGTATTTCGTAGCAATTATGCATATGACGGCACTGAACAAGTGCAGGGTTGGTCTCGGATTCACGAACCTATATTAAGTATATATATATTTATAAATTGGTCAATATCTGTCTAAAAAATTCAGGTCAAGTCGTAGTGTATCACAATTCTAATGCTCGAGATTATCATGCAAAAGTCAACAAAAATCAATTTGACCCAAAATGACTTCCAAAAATTCATACGTGTTTATTATATAGCTTAAATATAGTTGTTTTATATATTTAAATATATTTATCAAATTTTATTAGAGTAAATAATAATATAAGTCATTTATTAATAAATAAAAATTTATATTAAAATTTATATATAAAAATATACTTTTATATATTTTAAATAATAAAATTTATACAGTTCACTCAATATTATAAAAACATGGTGGTATGTATTATTAATGTAAATATATTACGTGTGGTAAAAATATCTTTGTATCACATATTTGTTTGATAAAATAATATTGATAATAATAATAATAAGTAACAGTTGTATTATTTTGTAATAATAATAATAATAATAATAATAATAATAATAATAATAATTATTATTATTATTATTATTATTATTATTATTATTCTACTAATAATAATAACAATATTTATATTTACAAATGATGATATTAATTATGATAAAATGATAATTCTAATCATGATAATTATAACGATACTTTTTAATATTAACTGTAATAATAATAATATCTTATATAATAGTAATTCTTTTCAAAATGATAATTTTTAATATACTAAAATGATATTTTATAATAACAATGACATTTCTATTAAAAATGATAATTTTAATAAAAATGATAGTTTTAATATAAATGATACTTTTAATAATAATAATAATAATGATAAAAAATAATGAAAAAGGATATTTTTTTTCTTAAATCAATATCATACAATATTTTAATTTCATCATGATACTTATACTCGTTATTTCCTAATTGATTTGTTTAATAGCTTTAGTCCTCTTTTAAATCGCATTCATAATAATGATAATAATATTAGTCATAATAATTAGATGATACTAATATTAATTTTTAATGATAATGATACTAATAATAATAAATATTATAATAACATTAATGATAATACTAATAACTATTTTAATGATAATAAATAAAATAATAATAATAATAATAATAATAATAATAATAATAATAATAATAATAATAATAATAATAATAATAATAATAATGATAATTTTATTAATAATCTTGATGATAATAACGATAGTAATACTAATATAAATGACAATTTTTAATGATAACATTTATAACGATAATGATAATGATAATAATAATAATAATAATAATAATAATAATAATAATAATAATAATAATAATAATAATAATAATAATAATAATAATAATAATAATAATAATAATAATAATAATAATAATAATAATAATAATAATAATAATAATAATTAGTTAATAATAATAACGACGATAATAACGATGATAGTAATAATAATAATAATTATTTTAACAATAATACCTAAAATTATAGATAATTCAATTGACTACATCTTTTAATCCGTTCATCGAAACTATTCGATATCTAAATGAAAAGGTATTGATTTTTCGCCAGCTTTCCAACGACATGCATATCATATACCTTATCTCAGTAGTATGTGTATTAAACTCATGATCTATCATAAATTATTTAACGACGAAATTAAACATACAAACATGCATAATCATATATACTCGAGCACTAGTCAGAGATACATTACTAACATATAAAAGTTAAGTTATGAGTGCTCACGTATCAATATTGTGATTCAATATTGCAGGAAAGTACGTAAACACAACGGAGATGATAAACACTAGTTTGACCTCATGAGCATACTCCCGAACATTATCCATAACCTCCATAGCTATAACCCATAATTTCCTTAGCCTTATCCCGCTCGCAAAACCCATTTTGAAAACATGCGAGCAGAACCTCGTCGTAGTATTTTATGTATACTAATAATATCTTGAAATAATACAAAGTATATATATATATATATATATATATATATATATATATATATATATATATATATATATATATATATATATATATATATATATATATATATATATATATATATATTAGTAAATCGATTATGAGAGTTTAGAGAAATATATTTTCAGTTTCTATGAAATAATGAAACCTATTGAATTCTATTTATAATAGATTTTTAAATTATTAAAGTGAATTATTAAAGTGAATTATTAAAGTACGAATTATTAAAGTGAATTATTAAAGTATGAATTATTAAAGTGAATTATTAAAGTTAAAGTAAAGTAAAAGTAAAGTAAAGGTAAAGTTAAAGTATAGTAAAAGTATAAAACTATGTACGTATAATACGCGTATAAATATATATAATATTAATTTAATTCGTTATATATATTTAATAAAATAAAATATAAATATCGTTATCTTTATCATACTGGTTAAGTAATGAGTTGTCAAAAGTGATTCTAGATATGTATAAAAGTTATATACGTTTTAATAATAAATAAGTTCTTTTTAAACTGAAAATGTATTTGTACGTCTGAAACTAAATCAAATAAATATGATAATTTTGTTTTCCAAAACTAAATATATTTAAGAATCATTTTGTTAAAAGGTTAAAATAATGGAAATCGTTATATCATAAAACGTTTTAGAAAAGTAGAATTATATATATTCATAATAGGTTTCAAGTTTTTAAATTATAGTCTGTTGGTGAAGCATAAGATAAAGTCCAAAGGTTAAATAAACGTATGAAATCATCTTAATGAAAAATGTCGAGTTACTTAACTTGTCGATATCCAACATCTAAGTTATTTACACTCCACGTTCTTACTTTCATATTAAATAAAGTGAAAGTTAACATAGTTATCTTATCAAAGTCATGAGGAAAATATTATAAAACATGAATTGAAAATTAAACAGGAATCTCTACTAACCCTTGTCTAGTTTCCGTTAATTGACATATTTGTTCTTACTTATAAATCATTTTACCATTTTCCGAATGTTATAAAAAAATAGATTTCTTAAATCACAGTGGACCTCATAACATAGACCCATAATCATATCACAATGTATCTGATAATTCAATAATTTGATATTATCTTTTAATTCCATCGATAAATATATTAAACATATATTGAAACAAATACGTTCATGTAAAGTATTATACATCTAATACTTTGTTAACATTTTTAATTAATATAACTATATATTATATATACATATCTATATACACATAAATGTTCGTGAATCGTCAAGCACAGTCAAAGGGTAATTGATTACATGAATATAGTTCCAAAACTTTTTGAGACTCAACATTACAGACTTTGCTTATCGTGTCGAAATAATATAAAGATTAAGTTTAAATTTGGTCGGAAATTTCCGGGTTGTTACACAAAATACCCGCTTCGTCAGTTAAAATTGAAGATCAAGTAATTACGAAGACGGTGCAAAAAGAATCAAGAGAATCGGAGCTAAAACGAAGATTCTAGAGCGAAAACGGTGGAAGACAAGAAATCAACTTACGATCTAGCGAATCAGCAAGCCAAACGGGCTGCCAAATGGCCTGACAGTATGGTAAACGGCCTGCCATACGCCTAGATCAAACGGGCACGTTAAACGGGCAGGCCTGGTAAACAGCCCCTGCAAACGGCTTGCCAAACGGCCTTCCAGCCGTTTGCAGGTAAATTTCAAGCTTATTTAAAGGGTCTTTGTCATTCAATCCAACACACACTTCAATTCACTTCTTTCTCTCTCTTGTATAATATTACTCATACTTTCAAGGTCTTCGACTCCGTGCGGGAAATCTAGTACCCGGAGAAGAACGCCGAAGATTGTATTAGGAGCAGTCTGAAGTTTGAAGTTGTCACTTTTGTATTCGAAACTCCTTTAATCTACTGGTACTTCTATCCTTTATCTTATAATAATGTCTTCTATCATTATGTTCTGTGATGTTGTTGCCATGATTAGCGAGTAGTTATCTTTAGTGTATGCTATGATATAACCAGTTATAATGCCAAAATAATATTATTGTTTGTAAATGTTGTTGAAATGATTTCCGATTATGCTTTAAACTCAATCGCTTTTCCAACTAATAGAACGTAGTTATTGGCTAGAGCAATTGGGAAGTCGCGAACCCTGATTCAGAGTACACTATCTATGTCACCCCCTGGTAAGAGAAGTATATCGGATACAATGTAAGATCGATTGAGGCACACCGGTTGTAGTAAGTCTATCAAGCTTTGGATTCCGACTAAGGACTCTTTCGTAGTGAAACATCTAACTAGACTCCTAGTACATTTTCAGTCCTAGACCATGCTAGTGTAGTCACCAAGCATATAAACTTCGTACGTGCATGTTGAAGCACAACGGTTGTTGTAAGTTGTACCTCTTTTAAGTAAGGACATGGAACCCGGTTAGTGCTGATTAGTACACTGCACCATAACGCGGTCTCAAGCATTGCACCTTGCTTGAGGGATTCTTGGTTAATTAAGGAACTGTTTGTTTAAATACATAAAGGATTGGACCTTAGGATAACCGAACGTGTTCATGGAAGTCAACTTGACTTGGCCATGGTGTTCTTTATGATTGAACTTTTTTTTAAAAGGGCCTAACTATCTTTTAAACCCAATCATTAACGAAATCATTGAAACACATCACGTCTCTCGGATATGGTAAACCCTGTATTTTATTATGTTTAAGAAAGTTTAGACCTTTGTGGAATGTTAATACGTCACCCAATCGAGTCACTCAATTGGATGAGCCATCTGAATGTGTATGCTTGTAGTCAGATTGCACGGGCGTCGGGGGTAAAGGACGTTGCTGTCTATTCAAAATCTTCAATCCTATTGCATTACCCAGTGACATGTGTTACGACGGGGGCGTTTAGGACCAGTGTAATGAATACAAGGTCTCTACCTATTCATGAGCCAGCATTCCATAATTCCGGCAGAGTTACTGATGAAATCATAGTATGCACTTGTTTTAACCTTATCTGAATTACGAATTTTATTGCATTTACTTTATCTATCTTATAAACTAGAAAAACCCAAAATTAGGTAACCACTACTCCTTTATAACTATCTTAAGCTATAAGTATAAGTTCGATTCTACTGATATCTTAAAAATACGACCCTAGGTCATACTTTCTTTACTCATAATAAGGAGTAGTACGATTTAGGCCCCGCTAAATATAAATTTAAAACAGTACCCCCCTCTTGGTGGCTGATTCTGACGTGTTGCGACCTAACGACACCGCACAAATAAAACTGTCCGTTTTGGCCATATCAACAAGTTCGTGAAGATGCCTGACCAACTACCTAATACTATGTAGGCTCATCAAACAGCGCTTTTTTGATATGTCATATTGCCGTTAGTTATATGTAACATCCAAATAATTTTATAAGGTATTATTTTATTATTTTCTATTGATAACTTAACCTTGGTTAGAAAAAGGACTTATCATGTAAAGTCAGGACTTGGATTGAAAGACTTGGTGCAAGGGAGGGTTAAAAGTGTACTTATGAATAACTTAACACCTCTAAAATATGGATACATCTCTTTTATTCTAGAAGTTAAAAAAAATATTTATAGAAATAGAGAGTGGGTGAAAATGTCGATTTTAAGAAGCAACAATCAAGAACCATAAATTTCCTTCATGCAAATTAATATTTTGGGTGTAATCACCTTCAACAACACTAGCTAGAACCATTGAAGGCTAAGATTCATCATCTTTTCTACACCCAGTTTTAATTTTGGGTTTTTGTAACCCTAAGTTAAGGTATAAACTTTTATGCTTCTAAATTTGAAATTTATGTATCTAGATAATGTTTTAATTGTTTGGAATCAAGGTTTTGGTTCCTTTGAAACCCTAATTCAAAAATTAGGGTTAGGGATTGTGGATTTGGGGTTTATTTGAAATAATGAACTAGTTTAATGAAATTAGAAGTTTTAACTAGTGAATTGCAAGTGGTTTAGTTTGAGTCAAAATCAAATTTTTCACTTTTAGAAGAAATTGTTGATTAAACTAAGAAATTTATGTGCAAGTTAAAGACTTGTATGATTTTTGGTAATGAGAAATGAAACTTGCAATTTGTAAGTCTTGTGTTCATGTTTAGAAGGTGTCAAAATGGGTTTTGTGGATCAAGTTTAGAAGTGGGTTTGAGATGAATTGGGCTTGATAATAGTTCAAAAGATGTTAAAATGAGTTTATGAATCTAAATGGTTAATCTTAGAGTAGTCGGTCTTGTTTGACCAAATATGAATGAATTTTGTGATATATATATATATATATATATATATGTATGTATGTATGTATGTGTATGCTTATTATTAGGTGGAATTGTGCTTGATGACGGATACGTTGACTTCTTGACCGGAAGTATTTGATAAATGGTTATTGAATAGTTGCTTGAAACTTGTTTGTTACGTAATTTGCTCGGATTTGAGGTGAGTACAATGTGTGTTTACTTGTTAATAAGATTTGTATTGGTATGCGATTGTTTGTATTGTAGATGATATGAGGTGCTTGGTTCACGTTGGAGAATGCATCAAGCGGGATCTCGGTTCACGTTAGAGAACGCATCGTGGATCCATAGTGGTATGAGGATCTTGGTTCACGTTAGAGAACGCATCAACCGGGATCTCGGTTCACGTTGGAGAACACATCTAGATATCAAGCGGGATCTCAGTTCACGTTGGAGAACGCATCGTGGATCCATAGTGGTATGAGGTGCTTGGTTCACGTTGGAGAACGCATCAACTAGGATCTCAGTTCACATTAGAGAACGCATCTAGATATCAAGCGGGGTCTCGGTTCACGTTGGAGAACGCATCGTGGATCCATAGTGGTATGAGGTGCTTGGTTCATGTTGGAGAATGCATCAATCGGGATCCCGGTTCACGTTGGAAAACGCCTCTAGATCCGTACTGGTAGAGTTCTAGGTTCATGTTGGAGAACGCATCGGGAACCATATGTGATTGTGAAATTGTATAACTTGATTGTTTTGTGATATGTGGATAATTGTTTATCTTTATGAATGTTGTTAAATCGCATGCACATATTGTATTCACTAAGCGTTTCGCTTATTCTGTTGTTGTTTAACTTTTTTATAGGTTTCGGATTGAGCAAAAATAGATAAGACAGATGATTAGTTTAATTATGCATGAGATGATTTTACGATGCGGTTAAGTTTGATTTGATGTAGCTGAGACTTGTTTATGCTTATGCTAGATGCCTTTGGTAGGTGCGTTGGGTGGGAGAGTGATATCCCAAGAATCATGCTTTGATCCATTGATTGTTGTTTTGTCAAATGGGTCAAATTTTCCACCTAATATTGTAACGGGTCAATCTATTATCAAGTATTGTATAATGATATAACCTTGTTAAAAGTCTTGGTTTAAATACATTTGAAATGAAATATGATTTGGTTAAGCAACTGGTGTCGAAATGGGTTGGAATTGAAATGGGTCACGGTGCAAAAATGTGGCCGTATTCCCTATTTTGATCAGAACTAGATCCCATAGTGGGATCTAAAAAAAATTGTCGTTTTCGGTTATTTAGTCGAGGTTGTTTCAGGTGGTATCAGAGCGCTGGATAAGGGATCTGGGTGCTTGCTTGTAGAAGTAGGATTGTCTAGACTTAAACCTTAGAGATTGTGTATTATATGTAAATATGTGGGGCTTAAATATGTGATTGACGATATGACCCGATATGATGAGACTTGTGCCTATTGTAATAGGTAGATGATTTACATGCCATGTTAGTATATTATGGTTGTTGTGTAGTACATGTCTTCTGTGTTGTTTGTCGTATACGTGTACTTGATTTTCCATGTTGAAATGTGTTAGACGGATTATCGGGTAGTATTTGTGGATATGCATACTTGAATTGCCATGAAAATTTTTGTTAGATGATTTGTTAGAAGGTAATTGGCAGAAGTCTATATATTAGTGTTAAGTAAGGGACACTTCTGGATCATTGGTAGAAGTCTCTATATTAGTGTTCAGTAAGGGACACTTCTCGAGCATTGGTAGAAGTCTCTATATTAGTGTTCGAAATGGGAGACTTTTGGAGCAACACACTTGTGAAAGGTCTTGTGTGTCTTTGGTAGTGGGTGATTTAGAAGTTCCTAATTGCATATTCATTATTTGTGATGTTGAAAGTGTGAATAGCTGTGACTTAGTTCATACTAGATAGCGACGTTTCGATAGAAGATAGTAGACTACCTTTAGTAAGTAGTTAACGTGATTTGCCGATGACATGTGCTATGTGATAATTTTGGGACCTGAAAGTTTATTAGATGAGGTGCTTAGTAAGAACTTAGTGCCTATAATGTATAGGTAGCTAAATGACATGTCTATGTGTGGTACATGCGAATATGTATTTTTGAAATATGTCTGGATTGAAATTGTATACATAGATTTGTGTAAAGAATTGAGTGAATGTCTCCTTACTTCATGTAAAGTACTCCCTATGTCGTGTGAAGGCGATAAAGTACATGCTTGTAATAGTGCCTGATCACCATTATTACAATTGTGTATTTTGTCACGCGAGCATGACATATTGTGTCCGAACGGAGGAACATGACATGGTTAGAAGATGTTAGTGACGAGTAGGATGTCATGTAGTGATTCTTAGATTATGTTGACTTTAAGATACTTGTCGAGAAGCATGTATATTAGATTAAGTAGACCGACATTGGGTTTGAGAGCAATTTTGGAGTCATGTAATGGTTCCTAGATTGCGGTGGTTCGGGTGCTGTGCTTGTTGTCACATCGGGTGTGTTGTAGGTTGAGGAGACTTACGGTGAATATAGACACTTAAGACAAGTAGGTGGAATCACGAGATTGGGGAGTTTATAGCCACCCTAAGTAGTGGGTTCATGATCGAGACTGTATGATTGTGGTCTTCTACCGTAACTAGGATGACCGATACGAGTGTGTGGTTGAGACTTGGATCCCGTAATGGGATGTAACAAGTATTGTGATTTTAATATAGGTTACGACCCAGTAGAGTGTGTGGTTAGAGTGTCATGTCGTGATTCTAGTTGTGAGTCGTCTTTTGGTGTTGGTGTGTCGGAGAGTCTTCGGGTCGCTAAACTCATGAGAGTGAGACCCTTTATGACGATGATTCGTGTTTGTATGTTTGTGGGATTGTAGGGTGAGTTCCTTATGGAATTTCCCCTATATTCGTAGTTGTTTCAATGTGCGGAGAAGTAAAAGTCTTGGTGCTTCCAAGCAATTCTTTAGTGTGTTGTGAAGCTCTTAGCTAGGCTATATTGTTTAACTTAGGTGGATTCTTGAAGGGCGTGAGTTCGCTAGAATAACAATAAGGTTTGTAAGGTAATTATGACTTCAGGTCATTAGGTTACGTATTAGGTGACATCGGGTGTATGGAACCATAGTGATCGAGTCTTTAAACCTCGATAAAGGGTGGTGGGAGTCGGAAAGACAATGTGTCATCTAACCTTTTATACCTGCTAGTGCAATGTTCGCCTCCAATGATGATGTAGTCGTGTTGTGCTTAGGGAACCGGTGAGAGACCCTTGGGGATAGTAGTGTATGGTCGTTTTGTACAACAGATTTTAACGATTCAACAATTGCGAGAGCCGAAGTTTGAGAACGGTGTAGTAAACACTTCATATGAAGTGCAGAAGGACCATCTAAGATCCTTCATATGCTCAACGTTGGAGCAAAGTTTGATGACGGGTGTACAATGAGTTTGCGAGATGGGTGAATCTCGTCTCTTTAACGAGGTTGGGTGTTTGAGGTTTCCCGGTGGGGCTCGGACTTAACGGTCTAGATAAGTCAAGGCTGGTGTTGATAATGCGGGCGACGCATTCATGATGCCTAAGTGATCGCTCTTTTCCATGAGAGTGAGCAAATGTATGTCGGCAGTTGGATGGTTAAGTGAATGAAAGGTCGACTGGATTCGACTGACTTGTAGAATTGGTAAAGCAAGGTAGCTTATGCCTAGGTCCAGAGGTGTAGGTAGACTTTTGAAGAAGTCTACCTTGTGGATAGCGGTGAGGTGGAGTGCGAGGTACGCGTTATGTAGGTGTTATGTCATTGTTTGAATGACGCTAAAGGGTGACTGTGTATGTCCACTATAATAGCTTGAGGTGAATTCTTGAGAATTCAAAGAGTATGACCAACGATAAGAGCAGTCATGCCTATTGAAGAGTGGTGAATTCGCAAGGTGTTATCATCTTGGCGATGTGAATGTGGAGCAGAGTTCTAAGTGAGGGAGTTTATACTACCGCACGAAGAAGCTCGTGTAGTGTTATACCAGAAGATGTATTGAAAAGAACCGTTCGAGACCTCAATAAGGATTCTAACTCCTATCGAGATAGAGTAACTGGGCATTGGTAACGGACTCGAGGTCGGATGATTCGACTGCTGAGTTATGGCTCGAGAGTGCCATGAGTAGAGTATATGACGATGTGTTTCGAATGAAGAGTCGGTTCCCGTATGAAGGGGCAATCGGGTCTCACTAGTGAGGGATAGGAGGCCGGTGATGACCTCAGGGAATTCCAAAGTGATTTTTTGAGTGTATCGTGAAGGGTGTTTCCGCAACATTAATAGGGATGGCGTAAATTTCGGATGGTGTTTGCAAGTGATTCTGAGTTTGTACCGAGATGATTGCATCATTTTCCCTGTTCGGGGAACATGTTTGTAGGAATCATTACTGTAATACTCTACTATGAGGACGATGGTATGGTGAGGAGTTCTAGTTCTGATTCTCTCATATAGAGACACACGGTTGTTTGTTTGGGTACGTGGGTGTGGTCCCTGGTATTGTGAGAGGTATCATGTGATTTGAGATTAGGTTGGAATGTTGGGGTCATCCTCACGAACGATCAAGGAAAGAGGCTCATCCGGCATTGGTGAGCATATGGTGAGATGTGTGATGAAGTGCAACAATTGACGAGGTGAGAACTTGTTGATGACGGAATTCTAGTACAATAATGAAAGGACCCGTCCTAATCCATCCGGACAAAGTCCATATCGATTATAAACGATTCACAACAGTTGATTACATCGCGAGGTACTTGACCTATATATGATACATTTTACAAACATTGCATTCGTTTTTGAAAAGACAATCTTTCATTACATTGAAAGTTAACGGCATGCATACCATTTTATAATATATCTAACTATAATTGACTTAATAATAATCTTGATGAACTCAACGACTCGAATGCAACGTCTTTTGAAATATGTCATGAATGACTCCAAATAATAACTTTAAAATGAGCATTTGCACAGCGGAAGACTTCTTTCATACCTGAGAACAAACATTCTTTAAAGTGTCAACCAAAAGGTTGGTGAGTTCATTAGTTTAACATAAATAATCATTTCATAATTTTAATAGACCACAAGATTTCATATTTCTATTTCTCATAAATATACGTCCCATGCATAGAGACAAAAATATCATTCATATGGATTGAACACCTGGTAACCGACATTCACAATATGCATATAAGAATATCCCCATCATTCCGGGATCCTCCTTCGGACATGATATAAATTTCGAAGTACTAAAGCATCCGGTACTTTGGATGGGGCTTGTTGGGCCCGATAGATCTATCTTTAGGATTCGCGTCAATTAGGGTGTCTGTTCCCTAATTCTTAGATTACCAGACTAAAAAGGGGCATATTCGGTTTAATAATCCAACCATAGAATGTAGTTTCATTTACTCGTGTCTATTTCGTAAAACAGTTATAAAAGCAGCGCATGTATTCTCAGTCCCAAAAATATATATTGCAAAAGCATTTAAAAAGGGAGCAAATGAAAACTCACGCTTATAAATATTGTAAAATAGTTATTAAAACATTTCATGTATTCTCAGCCCAAAAATATATATAAAAAGGGAATAATGAAACTCACCTAATATTTTTTGTAGTAAAAATACATAGAATGACATTGAACAAGTATAGGGTTGGCCTTGGATTCACGAACCTATTTCAGTAATATATATATTAAAACACATGTAATTGTAATTGAACTAATTTATTCATTATATCCTTAATTTATATCTTATGTATATTTAATTTGTATATATATTCAAAATGGTTAATATTTATGTAGTTATATTAATATATTTATATACATACTTGTTCGATGTTTTATTTAAAAATCGATAGTTTGTTATTTGTACGTATTTATATAAATAATTTTTAGTAGGTTTGATATATATAAAGTTATGTGAAATTTTAATATAAGTATAGTTTATATAATAAATAAATTTTAAGTACAAAATATTTATCTGTTTTAAAAAGGCAATTTTTGGTATTAATGATTTTCTACTACTAATAATAATAATAATAATAATAATAATAATAATAATAATAATAATAATAACTTTATTAAAATTGATAATATTAATAATAATAATGATATTGTTAATAATAATATTTTTATTTAATGATACTAATAATAATAATAATAATATTAGAAAAACTACCTCAATTTGATAAGCCTTAAAAAAAAGACTCCTATGCTCACACCAGGGATTGAACTCCCAACCTCTCGTTTAGCTACTAACACCCCTAGACCATCCTTCCAAATTTTATTTTCTAGCTAAATACTCCTCCACGTCTATTTAACCCGTCTTCATCACCCGACCAAGCTTCCTTATCCGGCCCAACCAATTTACGGCCCAACAACTGAATTCGTGGCCCGTTGTATATATAAGCAATTTGGTTCAGCTTTTGATTTAGAAAAAAAAAATGACGTAAAGGGGATTTGAAACAGAAATGGTACGTAGCCTTCATCCATACCATATGCACTAATCATCGTCTTCCTCGCTATCCTTTCATCACCATCATTTTCATATCGAATGTCATCATCATCATATCTTTATCATAATGCATTATCTATCATTCGGTCATAAAAATTTTCGAATCATTCTAACTCCATGATCATACGTAATCATCATCATCATCCTCATGCCACCGTGATCATCCTAATTATTAAAAGCATAACTTCATCATCTTGTTGTCGATCACAATCATCAACGTGACCGTCATATATCACCATACTTATTTTATCATCATTTCACAACCCCATCATCATCTTAATCGCGTACATCATCATCATTTAACATGCTCTATCATCATAATCGTAATCCAAACATTATCATCATGTCATCATCTTTATTTTTACTTTATCCCTCCTAATACTGCGTAATACTCATGACTTGTTCAAATATTTGGGTACTTTAACTAATTTATTTGAACCATCCATTATAATATTGCTACCACTACCTAAACAATATGATGAGTGGGGATATATGTCAACTAAAAGAAAAAAAAATAAAGGAAGGGCACTTGTAACCTTTTTCACTATTTTATCATTATTGCTCATCATTCTTCATCATTTGTAAATTGTATTTTTTTATCCTTATAGAAACGGCGAGTAGCAGCACTCCTTGGATATGTTTGTGTGTCGACTGAAAGAACAGAAGTGAATAGAGGTAGTAGTCGATGGGTTTGTGTGGTGTTTTGAGTTATAATCGGATCATAATTAAGAACAGGAAATGGAATAGGTGGTTTTCGAATGGAACGGACATAGTAGCATCAATAACTCGACAGAAGTTTGGCTTGGGTTCTTGGAGTGGCGGTTCTAATGAAGAGTTGAACAAAAACGAACTAATTTGCATGTGATGATTAAAGAGACAGAAAAGAAGGAAAAATAAAAATAAAAGGTTGAAAGCAATTGCTAATAGAATTTGTTGGTATTGTGAATTAATTGGTACTTTCAATCAATCATCAACAGTTGGTTTGACAAATTGAATCTGATTTGGATCCTATAATTAATTACGTATATATAAAAAAATATAATATATAAACTGTTTTTATATAACTATAAATCTGTATATGTATTTGATTATAAACTTAACTGTATTTTGCATATGTATATGTATATATAATACTGATTAAATATGTACATGTATTGATACTAACAACAATTATATAGAATTTATAATAATGATAATAATATCAATATTTCTAATAATTAATAATTAATAATTAAATAAGTTAATAGTAATACTAATAATATTAATAATAATAACGTCTAATAATAATGTTAATGTTAATCATAATAACTGATAATGCTAAAAACGAACATATAATTCATAGCATTATTCCTCAAGAAAGAAAAGCTTTTAGTTGCAATTGTTCTATTTACAAGTGATATTCGTTTAAATAATAAAAGGTGAAGACAAAAGACAGATTCGACGAATTGAAGACGCAAACGACCAAAAAGCTCAAAAGTACAAAAGACAATCAAAAAGGTTCCAATTATTGATAAGAAACGTCTCGAAATTACAAGAGTACAAGATTCAAAACGCAAAGTACAAGATATTAAATTGTACGCAAGGACGTTCAAAAATCCGGAACCGGGACATGAGTCAACTCTCAACGCTCGACGCAACGGACTAAAAATTACAAATCAACTATGCACATAAATATAATATAATATTTAAATAATTCTTATAATTATTTAATATATTATATATATTTATAAATCCGTCGGCAAGAAAGACTCCAAAGTATCTGAGCTATAATTTCAAACTCCGCGACTCGCGGAGTTTGAAGGCCAAAAAGGCCGCGAGTCGCGGAGCCCCAATTTCAGAAAATCCCTATAAAGCTCGCGCATTCTGATCGTAATCATCATCTTTTTCTTCTCCTCATTCATACGTAAAATATATATATATATTTATAATTTATATTTTTATTTTAATTATAATTCTAATAATAAGGGTATGTTAGCGAATGTTGTAAGGGTGTAAGTCGAAATTCTGTCCGTGTAATGCTACGCTATTTTTAATCATTGTAAGTTATGTTCAACCTTTTTACATTAATGTCTCGTAGCTAAGTTATTATTATGCTTATTTAATCCGAAGTAATCATGATGTTGGGCTAATTACTAAAATTGGGTAATTGGACTTTGTACCATAATTGGGGTTTGGACAAAAGAACGACACCTGTGGAAATTAGACTATGGGCTATTAATGGGCTTTATATTTGTTTAACTAAATGATAGTTTGTTAATGTTAATATAAAGATTTACAATTGGGCGTCCCTATAAATTACCATATACACTCGATCGGACACGATGGGCGGGGTATTTATATGTACAAAGAATCGTTCATTTAACCGGACACGGGAATGGATTAATAGCCTCTAGAATAATTAAAACAGGGGTAAAATTATGTACAAGGACACTTGGTATAATTGATAACAAAATATTAAAACCTTGGGTTACACTCAGTCGACATCCTGGTGTAATTATTAAACAAAGTATTAAAATCTTGTTACAGTTTAAGTCCCCAATTAGTTGGAATATTTAACTTCGGGTATAAGGATAATTTGACGAAGACACTCGCACTTTATATTTATGACTGATGGACTATTATGGACAAAAACCAGACGGACATATTAAATAATCCAGGACAAAGGACAATTAACCCATGGGAATAAAACTAAAATCAACACGTCAAACATCATGATTACGGAAGTTTAAATAAGCATAATTCTTTTATTTCATATTTAATTTCCTTTATTTTATATTTAATTGCACTTCTAATTATCACATTTTTATTATTTATTGTTATTTAATCGCACTTTTAATTATCGTACTTTTTAATTATCGCAATTTTATTTTATCGCACTTTTATTTATAGCAATTTCATTATCGTTATTTATTTTACGCTTTAAATTAAGTCTTTTATTTATTTAATATTTTATATTAGGTTTTAACTGCGACTAAAGTTTTAAAATCGACAAACCGGTCATTAAACGGTAAAAAACCCCCTTTATAATAATAATATTACTTATATATATATTTATATTTTTATAAAAGTAAACTAATATAGCGTTGAGCTTTGTTTAAAAAAAAAAAGATTCCCTGTGGAACGAACCGGACTTACTAAAAACTACACTACTGTACGATTAGGTACACTGCCTATAAGTGTTGTAGCAAGGTTTAAGTATATCCGTTCTCTAAATAAATAAATATCTTGTGTAAAATTGTATCGTATTTAATAGTTTTTCCTAGTAAATTAATAACTATTTTATACCACTCCGCTACCACTATCAAGTATTTTTGGCGCCGCTGCCGGGGAACTTCTTAAATGCCGAAAGCGCAACGCTAATATATAAAAAAAAAAAAAGATTTTTAGTTTACTTTTATTAAAATTCATTTTTATAAAAGTATTTTTAAATATTCGAAAATATAAAAAGAAAAACAAAAAAAATATAAGTATTTTTAAGATTTTGTTAAATATTTAAGTTTTATAAAGTTTTTTTATTTTTTATATAAGTTTTATTTAAGTATTTTGTTTTTATTTAAAAACATATATAAAAAAAATATATATATAAATCTAGTTTTAAGATTTTTATTTATAAAATTATAAAATATTTCTATTTTAGTTTTTAGATATAAGTTTTTATTATATAAATACTTTTATTAAAACAGAAAATTAAAAACAGAAAAAAAATATATAAAAAAAATAAAGAAAAACGCGTAGAATTTAAATAACCTGTCAGTTGAAAACTGGAACCCCGCGAGTCGCGGGGTTTGAAGCTTTGAATACCGCAAGTCGCGGAGCTGCTCTGACACACTGACAGAACCCTAATTTCACATTAATTACGGATTATATTATAATTATTAATATAAAACCCTAATTAGGTTTTAATTAATTATTAATTTTAGTTTTTATTATTATTTTGTTTAATTAGTTTAATTAAAATATTAAATTAATAGTTTTAATAAATAAATAATATAAAAATAATATTTTTATAAAAATTGTAATTTTTACAACTTTTTGTATATTTTTATATTTTGTCCCTTTTTAATTGGTTTAGCTTAATATTTGTATTTTTAGCTCATATTTAGTTTTAAACTTAGTTTTTACTATAGTTATTTTTACTCCTAGATTTTTAGTCTTTGCCGTAGAATTCCTTAAGTGCTTTTTTTCTTTAGACTAAGATTTAAGTGCTTTAGAATTTTGCGACGCCTTTTTAAGTTTTAGTTTCTTTTTAAGTTATTTCCATTTGGGATTTAGTTTTTCCTGTAAGCTTTAATATTTTTAGACACCTTTTACTATGTATCAATTATCATTCCAATTAGTAATCTCAATTTGCGATTATAATTTTAAGTTAGTTGTAGTAATAAGGTTAGGTTAGTCAAGTATTTTTAAGTTTTATAAGTTTCTTTAATTTTTCCGTCACCTTTTATTTTTCAACCATTTTTCTTTTTTGACATTTTTCCGACGAACTCTTTTTCTTTCTTATTTCTCGCTTTTCTAGTTTTAGGACATAGATTTTTATTCTACTTCTTATCTAAATTTCTTAAAATTACGAAAATTTATTTTAAGTGGTTAAATTGATAGACATCGAAATTTTCTGGTTCGTAGTAATAGTTGGATTTGTACGTGGACCGGGTTATTGGAGCCAAACAGTCTTCAATTATGTTGAGACCAAACGAATCCTGCCCCTCTGCTGCATCTTTTGGCTATTCGAAACGTGGGCAAAATCAGAAAAGTCTATTAATTGGATAACTTATTATAATTTTTCTTTCCTTTTAAAAACTAATAGGATATTCAGTGAATGCACCGAGCAAGACGTTCACCACCTTTTGTACGTTCACCACCTGTAACTAGATCAAGACATTTAGCAAATATTACTGCCGTTGATTTTTCTTTAGAATCATCATCCAGTCGACCAAGTACTTCAGTTCAAATTTCCGATAATCCATTTTTTGAACCCGACCTTACAATTGAGAATCCGGAGAATATTCAGGAACGGTTCGTAGATCCTGAACCATTAAACTTTCCTCCGGAACCACCAATCATTCAAACAGAGATTGTTGAGGAACGAACCATTAAATCAGAATCCTCTAGTGATTCCGATTCAACAAATTCAATTATGGAGAATCTGGAACCTTTAAGTATGGAAGACCGAATGAGAGCTAAACGCACTGGCCAAGGTCACGCAATTACTCATCCAGACATTAATGCGCCAGATTATGAAATCAAAGGACAAATTCTACACATGGTGACTAATCAATGCCAATTTAGTGGTGCGCCGAAGGAAGATCCAAATGAACATCTACGTACCTTTAATAGGATCTGCACACTATTTAAAATCCGAGAAGTGGAGGATGAACAGATATATCTCATGTTATTTCCCTGGACTTTAAAGGGAGAAGCCAAAGATTGGTTGGAATCGTTACCTGAAGGGGCGATTGATACATGGGATGTTTTAGTTGACAAATTTCTTAAACAATTCTTTCCTGCATCTAAAGCCGTAAGACTTCAAGCAGAAATTGTTACGTTTACACAGAAACCAAATGAAACTTTATATGAGGCGTGGACAAGATATGGAAAGTTGTTAAGAGGATGTCCGCAATATGGTTTAGACACCTGTCAAATAGTACAAATATTCTACCAAGGATGCGACATCACTACAAGAAAAGACATAGATATAGCAGCTGGTGGTTCTATTATAAAGAAAACCGAAACAGATGCTTACAAAATTATTGATAACACTGCTTCCCACTCACATGAGTGGCACCAAGAAAAAGATATCATTAGATCATCTAAAGCAGCTAGAGCAGATTCTAGCCATGACTTAGATTCCATTTCCGCAAAGATAGATGCTGTGGAGAGACGAATGGAAAAGATGACTAAAGATATTCACTCAATACGAATTAGTTGTGAGCAGTGTGGAGGACCACATTTGACAAAAGATTGTCTCAGTATTGAATTAACAATGGAACAAAGAGAGAATATTTCATACATAAACCAAAGGCCTGGAAATAATTATCAGAATAATTATCAACCGCCAAGACCAATTTACAATCAAAACCAGAATTATAACCGAACTATTCCATACAACAACCAACAAGGTCCTAGCAATCAACAAGTATCCAATAATAATTACAATCAGTAAAGACCGAATTTTCAAAACAAACCACCACAACAAACCGATGATAAAAAGCCGAATTTAGAAGATATGATGACGAAGCTAGTTGAAACTCAAACGCAGTTTTTCACATCTCAAAAACAAACCAATGAACAAAATGCTCAAGCATTTAGAAATCAACAAGCTTCTATTCAAAATCTGGAACAAGAAGTAAGTAACCTAGCAAGGTTAATAGGTGAAAGAAAACCGGGAAGTCTACCTAGTAATATAAATGCTAACCCCCGGAATGAAACAGCTAAAGCTATTACCACAAGAAGTGGTACAACACTTAAACCACCGAAAATACCTGTAACTTCTGAAGAAACTATTCCTACTCCACAAGAACCACAACCTGATCAAGATAAGGAAAAAGAACCGGTAGTTGAAAAGGTTAATGAAGATAACACAGTTAAGGCTAAACCTTATGTTAAACCATACCAACCACCACTTCCTTACCCGAGTAAAATGAAGAAAGAGAAACTTGAAGCCGAGCAATCCAAATTTTTGGATATGTTTAAACAGATAAATGTAAATCTTCCTTTCATTGATGTGATTTCAGGAATGCCTAGATATGCTAAATTCTTGAAAGATCTAATTTCAAATAGAAAGAAAATGGAAGAACTCTCGGCTGTTACTATGAATGCTAATTGTTCAGCAGTGCTGTTGAATAAGATACCAGAAAAATTATCTGATCCAGGAAGTTTCACAATTCCATGTTTTCTGGGTAGTCTTAGTTCAATAGAAGCATTGGCAGACTTAGGTGCTAGTATAAATCTAATGCCATATTCACTATACGCTAAACTAGACCTTGGAGAATTGAAACCAACCAGAATAAGCATACAACTAGCCGATAGATCAATAAAATATCCTAGAGGGATAATGGAGAACATGCTAGTTAAAGTTGGTACTTTAGTATTTCCAGTAGATTTTGTTGTTCTGGACATGGAAGAAGATTCTCAAGTTCCTCTCATATTAGGAAGACCATTCTTAAACACGGCTAAAGCAATGATAGACGTGTTCGGTAAGAAACTAACCCTAAGTATAGAGGATGAGAGTGTTACCTTTTCAGTTGATAGAGCAATGCAACAACCACAATATGCAGATGATACATGTTATTATATTCAAACTATAGATGCACATGCAGAATTATTAGAAGAATTTCCAGAATTACAAGGAACAGGAGAATGTTCTTTAGGAGAAGGTAATGAACCAATTGATGAAGCTGAAATGTTAGCTACACTTATAGCTAATGGATATGAACCAACAACAGAAGAAATTCAAATGCTAAAAGAAGAAGACAGATATCGATACAAATCATCGATAGAAGAACCTCCGAAATTAGAGTTAAAGCCACTTCCAAACCATTTGGAATAGGCTTATTTACATGGTAAATCTGAATTACCTGTAATAATATCATCTTCTCTTACTGAAAATGAGAAATCACAACTCATTTCTGTGTTGAAAGCTCATAAACCAGCCATTGCATGGAAGATTCATGATATTAAAGGAATAAGTCCTTCGTATTGCACACATAAAATCCTTATGGAAGAAGGTCATAAAACGTATGTGCAACGCCAACGAAGACTAAATCCTAATATGCAAGATGTAGTTAAGAAAGAGATTATTAAACTGCTAGACGCAGGTCTAATTTATCCAATCTATGATAGTCCATGGGTAAGCCCAGTTCAATGCGTGCCTAAGAAGGGTGGCATGACTGTCATTACAAATGAGAAAAATGAACTTATTCCTACTAGGACTGTAACAGGATGGCGTGTGTGTATTGATTATAGAAAATTAAATGACGCCACCAGAAAAGATCACTTTCCCTTACCTTTCATAGATCAAATGTTGGAAAGATTAGCCGGAAATAGTTATTATTGTTTTCTAGATGGATTTTCCGGATATTTTCAAATTCCAATAGCACCCGAAGACCAAGAGAAAACCACATTCACGTGCCCTTATGGTACTTTTGCTTACAAACGCATGCCATTTGGACTTTGTAACGCCCCTGCAACCTTTCAAAGGTGTATGATGGCGATTTTTCACGACATGATAGAAGAATGCATGGAAGTATTCATGGATGACTTTTCAGTCTTCGGTGATACATTTGAATCATGTCTAGTTAATCTTGAACGAATGCTTATTAGATGCGAACAATCAAATCTAGTACTTAATTGGGAGAAATGCCATTTCATGGTTAAAGAAGGCATCGTTCTTGGACATAAAATTTCAAAGGAAGGAATTGAAGTGGATAGAGCTAAAGTAGATATAATTGCTAAACTTCCACATCCCACCAATGTTAGAGGAGTTAGGAGTTTTCTAGGGCATGCCGGTTTTTACCGACGTTTCATAAAAGATTTTTCTAAAATTGCCACTCCTATGAATAAACTCCTAGAAAAGGATGCTCCATTCATCTTTTCAGATGAGTGTATCAAATCTTTTAATATTCTTAAAGAGAAACTCACTAATGCGCCGATCATGATAACACCAAATTGGAATCTACCATTTGAACTAATGTGCGATGCAAGTGATTTTGCAATGGGAGCCGTTTTAGGACAAAGGATTGAAAAACGATTTCAACCTATATATTATGCTAGTAAGACGTTACAAGGAGCACAAACAAACTATACAACTACTGAAAAAGAACTCCTTGCTATTGTCTTTGCTTTTGACAAATTTCGATCATATCTCGTTCTAGCAAAAACGGTGGTCTATACCGACCATTCTGCTCTTAGATACTTATTTTCAAAACAAGATGCTAAACCAAGATTAATCCGTTGGATCTTACTCTTACAAGAGTTTGATATTGAAATCCGAGATAAAAGAGGAGCAGAAAATCTCGCCGCTGATCATCTTTCTCGTCTTGAAAATCCCGAATTAGAAGTTCTAAATGAATCGACCATACAAGACAACTTTCCTGATGAATATCTATTGAAGATAGATTATAAAGAAATACCATGGTTTGCAGACTATGCAAACTATTTAGTATGTGGATTCCTTGAAAAAGGATTATCGTACCAAAGACGAAAGAAATTCTTCAGTGATATAAAACACTATTTTTGGGAAGATCCACATCTGTTTAAAAGTTGTCCCGATGGAATAATACGCCGATGTGTATTTGGAGATGAAGCTAGTAAAATATTAAACCATTGTCACACAGAACCAACAGGATGGCATTATGGGCCTCAACTAACAGCAAGAAAAGTTTATGAAGCTGGATTCTATTGGCCTACAATTTACAAAGATGCACACCTTCTTTGCAAATCCTGTGATGCTTGTCAAAGAGCCGGAAAAATAAGTCAACGTGATGAAATGCCACAAAATGTCATCCAAGTATGTGAAGTATTTGACATTTGGGGTATTGACTTTATGGGTCCATTTCCAAAATCTCATAATAATCTATATATACTCGTAGCCATTGATTATGTATCTAAATGGGCGGAAGCACAAGCTCTCCCAACTAACGATGCACGAGTTGTAGTCAACTTTTTAAAACGTCTTTTTGCAAGGTTTGGAACACCGAAAGCTTTAATAAGTGATCGGGGTACTCATTTCTGTAATAATCAACTTGAGAAAGTTCTTAAAAGATATGGAGTAACTCATAAAATCTCCACCGCATATCATCCACAAACAAGTGGACAAGTTGAAAATACCAACCGAGCTTTAAAACGTATTTTAGAGAAAACCGTAGGATCAAATCCGAAGGAATGGTCCATTAAATTGGAGGATGCACTCTGGGCTTTTAGAACAGCCTACAAAACTCCAATTGGAACCACACCTTTTAGACTTGTTTATGGAAAAGCATGTCATCTTCCAGTAGAAATTGAACACAAAGCATTTTGGGCTTTGAAAACATGTAATCTTGATTTACATGAAGCCGGACGTCTACGATTAAGTCAACTAAACGAATTAGAAGAATTAAGACATGAAGCATACGAAAATTCGTTAATCTATAAGGAAAGAACGAAGAAATGGCATGATAAAAGAATCAGAAGTTCAAAAGAATTTAAAGAAGGAGACAGAGTTCTTTTTTTCAATTCACGATTCAAGCTATTTCCTGGAAAATTGAAATCAAGATGGTCTGGACCATTCATAGTCAAAAGAGTTTTCCCATACGGAACGATAGAATTAATAAATTCAAATGGGATTGAATTTAAAGTTAATGGTCACAGAGTTAAACATTACATACATGGTCCGATGGAAGTCGACAACGAAGTTAATCACAATTTTGACACAACAGCTAACTAAGTGTGGGGAGAATCAAGTCTTTAAAGCATAATATGTATTTCTGTTAGAGTTAGATTGTCTGTTTTCGTGTAGTTCTCGAAAATGGAACCCGAATGGTCTTTCCCTAGCAGACCCTAAAGAACTAGTCTTCTCTCCCCCATTCTGAATTTTTATTTTTTTAGGTTTTTACGAAATGAAGACTGCCTGTGAACTAAACCATGGTCTAATGCTACACGCTTTGATCACTAAACGTAATAATGACATACTACCGAGTGAATTAGTATCAGTAATCAGAGAAAGAATGGACGGAGTTAGAAAAGAATCCAGATGCGAAGATAATAAGTTACAATTTGGTAAAGGAAAATCAAAATCCGCAGCGAAAAGAAGAGCACAACACCTAGAAAGATGTCACAAATGCAGAAAATGGTCACATGGAGGTAAATGTTCAAATAATCAAACCTATTCAAATACCGAATTTGTTACTTTATGCAGAGACGGACCGTTCATATGTTTAGAAGAAAAGACACTGAATGCTCGAGGTTACGCCTATGTAGCCATGGAAAACCAATTAAACCGACTATCTTATGAATGGGATAGATCATATAACTAAGAAATCTATTTCACAGGTATGTCTGTACAGTTTTTATTTTTATTTTTATTTTTAACCTTTTGATAATAAACGCTAATTTGTTCGCTAAAAAGTATTAAATTGGTATTGAATAAAATTAGGTTTGGCAACCAAAATTATTGATATCATTCAAAAATTTATTACATCACTGCGAAATTTAACGTTTATTCTTAAGGTATAAATATCTTTAAACAATCAACCCAAAATATTTCAAAAATTCGTCATGAGTTAAATTAGGTTTTGGAACCGAAATTACTTTACCGAAAAGAGGGGCGCATATTTTTGATAATATTTGATTGACTAAAGTGGGATAAAAAGCCAAAAAGATTTTTAATTTTATTTTTACCATGTTTTTAAAATTAATATTTAAATCTTAAATTAATATTATAAACTTTGTAAAAACAATATATTTAAAATTGTAAATATTTGAAAAAATTAATATAAGTTTGGTATGAATCTATAAATTTTTAAATTAAGTTTGGTGTGAATTTTTAATTTTTAAAATATAAATTTTTAATTTTATGCATTTCAAATTTTAAGTTTGGTGTGAATTTTTAATATAAATTTTGAATTTTATATTTAAGTTGTGTGAATTTAAAAACAAAAATTTACTTTATCTCATTAAGTTAAAAATATGATTTTTAAAATTCGTCGTAAGTTGAAGACTAGGTCTTTGAACCGAAATTTCTTGACCCGAGAGAGGGACGAGAACTTTTATTATCATTATTTTTAATCTCATTGAATTAAAGTATGCCAAAAACATTAAAAAACCCCAAAAATCTTAGCTTTTAAAACAATCGCTACAAAAAGACAAATTTTAAAATTTTGTCGAGGGACGGACTAGGTCATCGATCCGAAACGACCTCGTCCTAAATAACAAGGGAAACAAAATTTTAAAATTTAGTACTTAATTGTTTTATAAGTTAATGATTAAAAAAAAAAGCAAACTCCGCGAGTCGCGGAGTTTGAAGGCTTAAATGCCGCGACTCGCGGAGGGGTCGGATTACAGAAAAAAAAATATAGCTGAAACAGATCAGTCCCACTCCACAACTCAAAAACACAGCGAAAAACTGCCGAAAAACCCCTCGAAATACACCCCAAAATCACAATTTTTAACCGTTAATCACCAAATTTTTTACTAAAATCATGTTGAGAAGGATGCTATCTAGGAATTACTCAAGGAAAACGGTAAATTTCTACACCTAAACACCATTTAATCCGAAATTTGGTGTTCTTGAGCAATTTTTTCCCCAATTTGATTTTGATGCTTTTTAGTGTAATTATGCTTAAATTGTTTATGTATTATGCTTGTATATGTAGTGACCCGAACTTTTCCATGTTTATATATATTAATTGAGATTGATATTTACATGATTAAATGTTTCCAACATGTTAAGCAATCAAACTTGTTAAGACTTGATTAATTGAAATATGTTTCATATAGACAATTGACCACCCAAGTTGACCGGTGATTCACGAACGTTAAAACTTGTAAAAACTATATGATGACATATATATGGATATATATATATAGTTAACATGATACTATGATAAGTAAACATATCATTAAGTATATTAACAATGAACTACATATGTAAAAACAAGACTACTAACTTAATGATTTTTAAACGAGACATATATGTAACGATTATCGTTGTAAAGACATTTAATGTATATATATCATATTAAGAGATGTTCATACATGATAATATCATGATAATATAATAATTTAAAATCTCATTTGATATTATAAACATTGGGTTAACAACATTTAACAAGATCGTTAACCTAAAGGTTTCAAAACAACACTTACATGTAACGACTAACGATGACTTAACGACTCAGTTAAAATGTATATACATGTAGTGTTTTAATATGTATTTATACACTTTTGAAAGACTTAAATACACTTATCAAAATACTTCTACTTAACAAAAATGCTTACAATTACATCCTCGTTCAGTTTCATCAACAATTCTACTCGTATGCACCCGTATTCGTACTCGTACAATACACAGCTTTTAGATGTATGTACTATTGGTATATACACTTCAATGATCAGCTCTTAGCAGCCCATGTGAGTCACCTAACACATGTGGGAACCATCATTTGGCAACTAGCATGAAATATCTCATAAAATTACAAAAATATGAGTAATCATTCATGACTTATTTACATGAAAACAAAATTACATATCCTTTATATCTAATCCATACACCAACGACCAAAAACACCTACAAACACTTTCATTCTTCAATTTTCTTCATCTAATTGATCTCTCTCAAGTTCTATCTTCAAGTTCTAAGTGTTCTTCATATATTCTACAAGTTCTAGTTACATAAAATCAAGAATACTTTCAAGTTTGCTAGCTCACTTCCAATCTTGTAAGGTGATCATCCAACCTCAAGAAATCTTTGTTTCTTACAGTAGGTTATCATTCTAATACAAGGTAATAATCATATTCAAACTTTGGTTCAATTTCTATAACTATAACAATCTTATTTCAAGTGATGATCTTACTTGAACTTGTTTTCGTGTCATGATTCTGCTTCAAGAACTTCGAGCCATCCAAGGATCCGTTGAAGCTAGATCCATTTTTCACTTTTCCAGTAGGTTTATCCAAGGAACTTAAGGTAGTAATGATGTTCATAACATCATTCAATTCATACATATAAAGCTATCTTATTCGAAGGTTTAAACTTGTAATCACTAGAACATAGTTTAGTTAATTCTAAACTTGTTCGCAAACAAAAGTTAATCCTTCTAACTTGACTTTTAAAATAAACTAAACACATGTTCTATATCTATATGATATGCTAACTTAATGATTTAAAACCTGAAAACACGAAAAACACCGTAAAACCGGATTTATGCCGTCGTAGTAACACCGCGGGCTGTTTTGGGTTAGTTAATTAAAAACTATGATAAACTTTGATTTAAAAGTTGTTATTCTGAGAAAATGATTTTTATTATGAACATGAAACTATATCCAAAAATTATGGTTAAACTCAAAGTGGAAGTATGTTTTCTAAAATGGTCATCTAGACGTCGTTCTTTCGACTGAAATGACTACCTTTACAAAAACGACTTGTAACTTATTTTTCCGACTATAAACCTATACTTTTTCTGTTTAGATTCATAAAATATAGTTCAATATGAAACCATAGCAATTTGATTCACTCAAAACGGATTTAAAATGAAGAAGTTATGGGTAAAACAAGATTGGATAATTTTTCTCATTTTAGCTACGTGAAAATTGGTAACAAATATATTCCAACCATAACTTAATCAACTTGTATTGTATATTATGTAATCTTGAGATACCATAGACACGTATACAATGTTTCGACCTATCATGTCGACACATCTATATATATTTTGGAACAACCATAGACACTCTATATGTGAATGTTGGAGTTAGCTATACAGGGTTGAGGTTGATTCCAAAATATGTATAGTTTGAGTTGTGATCAATACTGAGATACGTATACACTGGGTCGTGGATTGATTCAAGATAATATTTATCGATTTATTTCTGTATATCTAACTGTGGACAAATAGTTATAGGTTACTAACAAGGACAGCTGACTTAATAAACTTAAAACATCAAAATATATTAAAAGTGTTGTAAATATATTTTGAACATACTTTGATATATATGTATATATTGTTATAGGTTCGTGAATCAACCAGTGGCCAAGTTTTACTTCCCGACGAAGTAAAAATCTGTGAAAGTGAGTTATAGTCCCACTTTTAAAATCTAATCTTTTTGGGATGAGAATACATGCAGGTTTTATAAATGATTTACAAAATAGACACAAGTACATGAAACTACATTCTATGGTTGAATTATCGAAATCGAATATACCCCTTTTTATTAAGTCTGGTAATCTAAGAATTAGGGAACAGACACCCTAATTGACGCGAATCCTAAAGATAGATCTATTGGGCCTAAAAAACCCCATCCAAAGTACCGGATGCTTTAGTACTTCGAAATTTATATCATATCCGAAGGGTGTCCCGGAATGATGGGGATATTCTTATATATGCATCTTGTTAATGTCGGTTACCAGGTGTTCAACATATGAATGATTTTTATCTCTATGTATGGGATGTGTATTGAAATATGAAATCTTGTGGTCTATTATTATGATTTGATATATATAGGTTAAACATATAACTCACCAACATTTTTGTTGACGTTTTAAGCATGTTTATTCTCAGGTGATTATTAAGAGCTTCTGCTGTCGCATACTTAAATAAGGACGAGATTTGGAGTCCATGCTTGTATGATATTGTGTAAAAACTGCATTCAAGAAACTTATTTTGTTGTAACATATTTGTATTGTAAACCATTATGTAATGGTCGTGTGTAAACAGGATATTTTAGATTATCATTATTTGATAATCTACGTAAAGCTTTTTAAACCTTTATTTATGAAATAAAGGTTATGGTTTGTTTTAAAATGAATGCAGTCTTTGAAAAACGTCTCATATAGAGGTCAAAACCTCGCAACGAAATCAATTAATATGGAACGTTTTTAATCAATAAGAACGGGACATTTCAGTTGGTATCCGAGCGTTGGTCTTAGAGAACCAGAATTTTGCATTAGTGTGTCTTATCGAGTTTGTTAGGATGCATTAGTGAGTCTGGACTTCGACCGTGTTTACTTGAAAAATGATTGCTTAACAAATTTTGTTGGAAACTATATATTTTTAACATGCTTAACAAAGAAGAGTCGGAACCGGAAGAAGAATCGGAACCGGATGAAGAAATAGAACCGGTGGGGGAAATAATAAAACGGTTAAGTAAAAGAAAATCCTCAACCAACCGACCAAGGTTAATTATGGTCAATGGTGTTTCCGCCAAGGAAGCAAAATATTGGGAGGATTACCAATTCTCCGATGAATCGGATTCCGATGAGAATTCCGATGATGTTATAGAAATTACCCCAACTGAATTTAAAAAGGCAAAAGAAAATAATAAGGGAAAGGGCATAAAAATAGAGAAGTCTAATTCCAACCCCGATGAACTTTATATGTATCGTCAACCCCCGAAGTCCTTAAGTTGTAACAATGACCCGGGAACCTCTAAACCACCAGGTTTTTCTAAACCAATGTGGATCACGACGGCTCGTATTAGGGGAACATCATATATCCCTAGAAACTTGGCAAAACGAACCAAAACCGAACAAGAAGAAACGAGCGAGTCGGAATAAGATAGTTATATTCGTGTGGTGTAATATATGTAATATAGTGTGCTTATGCTTTATGATATATGTAAAAATTGCTTGTATTAATAAGTATTTTTTTTTTATGAATCTAACTCTTGTCTATTTTACAGTATAAAAACACAAAATGGATAGACAACCCAATATTTTAAGAGACCTACCCAGAGACATGATTGATGAAATCTTGTCTAGAGTCGGTCAGAATTCCTCGGCACAACTATTTAAGGCGAGATCAGTTTGTAAGACATTCGAAGAACGTTCCAAGAATGTCTTGGTTTATAAGAGACTTTCGTTTGAAAGATGGGGGATATCACATTGGGAAACCCATAAGTTACGATGTGTTTACTTTGATGCATATATTGCGGGGAACTCAAATGCTATTTTACGCAACGGGTTAAGAAATTATTTTGACTCAGTATATCAGAATATAGGACTTCGTGATTTAGAAAAAGCGGCTAACATGCAACATAAAGAAGCATGTTATGCTTACGGGTTAGTAATGTTCGCTTCTCACCAAAGTGAGAACAAGAACATCGGGCTACAACTATTAAACAAAACGTTCCCACAAGTGACGGAGTCGGTAATTGGGGTAAGAAATGAGGTTTTTAGGTTATTACGAGACTGTTGGTCATTACGTAACCCTCGTCCCTTTGACGACGTTACAACACGCTGTCTTATCAACGGCCATAACGGTTATGTTCCACAAGACCAAGGATGGGAAGTAGTCCTAGTAAAACCAGAATGCATGACTTGTTTCTGGACGTATGAATTACGTGTCTTTATTGCCTTTGCTGAACGACTTGTGTACTAGCTAGAATTATCTTCACAACCATCTTGTATCAAATTTATTGTGTGCTATATTTCATGCTATATGTAAAATAAGCGGTATTGTAAGTTTGTAAAATGTTGTGTAAAAGTTTGAACGCGAAATATTATTATAATCAGTTTTTCATATAGAATTGTAGTAGTTGAATTGTATATTAGCTACTAAGTATGAACTTAACGGGTAGGTACTACCCGAATTTAAACTTATAAAACGCTAATATGAAGAAAAAGCTTTTATAAATGAGTTCATATTATGCTACGAAATACTATTAACTACTCTTAATATTCTGTATGATTAACTTGTTCCATTTGACTATTTTGAAGGAAATGGCACCGACTACTCGACACACCGTGAATATGAATGAAGAGGAATTCCGTACTTTTCTAGCTTCAAACATAGCCGCAGTACAGGCTGCGCTACATCCCAACAATAACCTTGGATCTAGCAGTACAGGAAATCGTGTAGGATGCACCTACAAAGAATTCACTGCCTGCAAACCTTTGGAATTTGATGGAACCGAAGGACCGATCGGATTGAAACGGTGGACCGAGAAGGTCGAATCGGTGTTTGCCATAAGTAAGTGTACTGAAGAGGACAAAGTGAAGTACGCTACGCATACCTTCACAGGTTCTGCGTTAACATGGTGGAATACCTATCTAGAGCAAGTGGGACAAGACGATGCGTACGCACTACCGTGGTCAGCATTCAAGCACTTGATGAACGAGAAGTACCGTCCCAGAACCGAGGTCAATAAGCTCAAGACAGAACTTAGAGGGTTACGAACCCTAGGATTTGATATTACCACGTACGAAAGACGATTCACAGAATTGTGCCTATTGTGTCCGGGAGCATTCGAAGATGAGGAAGAGAAGATCGACGCGTTTGTGAAAGGATTACCGGAAAGAATCCAAGAAGATATAAGTTCACACGAGCCCGCCTCCATACAACAGGCATGTAGAATGGCTCACAAACTAGTGAACCAGATTGAAGAAAGAATTAAAGAACAGACTGCTGAAGAGGCCAATGTGAAGCAAGTCAAAAGAAAGTGGGAGGAAAACGGTGATAAGAATCACCAATACAACAACAACAGCAATTACAACAATAATCGCAACAATTATCCCAACAATCGCAACATCAATCGCAACTACAACAAACGGCCCAACAACAATAACAGCAACAACAACAACAGCAACTACAACAATCATCCCAACAACAATAATAACCGCAACAACAACAACAATCAGAAGCAGCTATGCCAAAGGTGTGAAAAGAATCACTCGGGGTTCTGCACCAAATTTTGCAACAAGTGTAAAAGAAATGGTCATAGCGCGGCGAAGTGTGAGGTCTATGGACCAGGGGTTAATAGAACGAAAGGAACAAATGGTGTCGGAACGAGTAATGGCGGAGCAAGTAGTGTCAGAGCAAGTTATGCCAATGTAGTTTGTTATAAATGTGGAAAACCGGGCCACATTATTAGAAATTGCCCGAACCAGGAGAACACGAATGGACAAGGCCGCGGAAGAGTTTTCAATATTAATGCGGCAGAGGCACAGGAAGACCCGGAGCTTGTTACGGGTACGTTTCTTATTGACAATAAATCTGCTTACGTTTTATTTGATTCGGGTGCGGATAGAAGCTATATGAGTAGAGATTTTTGTGCTAAATTAAGTTGTCCATTGACGCCTTTGGATAGTAAATTTTTACTCGAATTAGCAAATGGTAAATTAATTTCAGCAGATAATATATGTCGGAATCGAGAAATTAAACTGGTTAGCGAAACATTTAAGATTGATTTGATACCAGTAGAGTTAGGGAGTTTTGATGTGATAATCGGTATGGACTGGTTGAAAGAAGTGAAAGCGGAGATCGTTTGTTACAAAAATGCAATTCGCATTATACGAGAAAAAGGAAAACCCTTAATGGTGTACGGAGAAAAGGGCAACACGAAGCTACATCTTATTAGTAATTTGAAGGCACAAAAACTAATAAGAAAAGGTTGCTATGCTGTTCTAGCACACGTCGAGAAAGTACAAACTGAAGAAAAGAGCATCAATGATGTTCCCATTGCAAAAGAATTTCCCGATGTATTTCCGAAAGAATTACCGGGATTACCCCCACATCGATTCGTTGAATTTCAAATAGATCTTGTACCAGGAGCTGCACCAATAGCTCGTGCTCCTTACAGACTCGCACCCAGCGAGATGAAAGAACTGCAAAGCCAATTACAAGAACTTTTAGAGCGTGGTTTCATTCGACCAAGCACATCACCGTGGGGAGCTCCTGTTTTGTTTGTCAAGAAGAAAGATGGTACATTCAGGTTGTGTATCGACTACCGAGAGTTGAACAAACTTACCATCAAGAACCGCTACCCACTACCGAGAATCGACGACTTATTTGATCAACTACAAGGCTCGTCTGTTTATTCAAAGATTGACTTACGTTCCGGGTATCATCAAATGCGGGTGAAAGAAGATGATATTCCAAAGACTGCTTTCAGAACACGTTACGGTCATTACGAGTTTATGGTCATGCCATTTGGTTTAACTAATGCACCAGCTGTGTTCATGGACCTTATGAACCGAGTGTGTGGACCATACCTTGACAAGTTTGTCATTGTTTTCATTGATGACATACTTATTTACTCAAAGAATGACCAAGAACACGGTGAACATTTGAGAAAGGTGTTAGAAGTATTGAGGAAGGAAGAATTGTACGCTAAGTTTTCAAAGTGTGCATTTTGGTTGGAAGAAGTTCAATTCCTCGGTCACATAGTGAACAAAGAAGGTATTAAGGTGGATCCGGCAAAGATAGAAACTGTTGAAAAGTGGGAAACCCCGAAAACTCCGAAACACATATGCCAGTTTTTAGGACTAGCTGGTTACTACAGAAGGTTCATCCAAGACTTTTCCAGAATAGCAAAACCCTTGACTGCATTAACGCATAAAGGGAAGAAATTTGAATGGAAGGATGAACAAGAGAAAGCGTTTCAGTTATTGAAGAAAAAGCTAACTACGGCACCTATATTGTCATTGCCTGAAGGGAATGATGATTTTGTGATTTATTGTGACGCATCAAAGCAAGGTCTCGGTTGTGTATTAATGCAACGAACGAAGGTGATTGCTTATGCGTCTAGACAATTGAAGATTCACGAGAAAAATTATACGACGCATGATTTGGAATTAGGCGCGGTTGTTTTTGCATTAAACACTTGGAGGAACTACTTATATGGGGTCAAAAGTATTATATATACCGACCACAAAAGTCTTCAACACATATTTAATCAGAAACAACTGAATATGAGGCAGCGTAGGTGGATTGAATTGTTGAATGATTACGACTTTGAGATTCGTTACCACCCGGGGAAGGCAAATGTGGTAGCCGATGCCTTGAGCAGGAAGGACAGAGAACCCATTCGAGTAAAATCTATGAATATAATGATTCATAATAACCTTACTACTCAAATAAAGGAGGCGCAACAAGGAGTTTTAAAAGAAGGAAATTTAAAAGATGAAATACCCAAAGGATCAGAGAAGCATCTTAATATTCGGGAAGACGGAACCCGGTATAGGGCTGAAAGGATTTGGGTACCAAAATTTGGAGATATGAGAGAAATGGTACTTAGAGAAGCTCATAAAACCAGATACTCAATACATCCTGGAACGGGGAAGATGTACAAGGATCTCAAGAAACATTTTTGGTGGCCGGGTATGAAAGCCGATGTTGCTAAATACGTAGGATAATGTTTTACGTGTTCTAAGGTCAAAGCTGAGCATCAAAAACCATCAGGTCTACTTCAACAACCCGAAATCCCGGAATGGAAATGGGAAAACATTACCATGGATTTCATCACTAAATTGCCAAGGACTGCAAGTGGTTTTGATACTATTTGGGTAATAGTTGATCGTCTCACCAAATCAGCACACTTCCTGCCAATAAGAGAAGATGACAAGATGGAGAAGTTAGCACGACTGTATTTGAAGGAAGTCATCTCCAGACATGGAATACCAATCTCTATTATCTCTGATAGGGATGGCAGATTTATTTCAAGATTCTGGCAGACATTACAGCAAGCATTAGGAACTCGTCTAGACATGAGTACTGCCTATCATCCACAAACTGATGGGCAGAGTGAAAGGACGATACAAACGCTTGAAGACATGCTACGAGCATGTGTTATTGATTTCGGAAACAGTTGGGATCGACATCTACCGTTAGCAGAATTTTCCTACAACAACAGCTACCATTCAAGCATTGAGATGGCGCCGTTTGAAGCACTTTATGGTAGAAAGTGCAGGTCTCCGATTTGTTGGAGTGAAGTGGGGGATAGACAGATTACGGGTCCGGAGATTATACAAGAAACTACCGAGAAGATCATCCAAATTCAACAACGGTTGAAAACCGCCCAAAGTCGACAAAAGAGCTACGCTGACATTAAAAGAAAAGATATAGAATTTGAAATTGGAGAGATGGTCATGCTTAAAGTTGCACCTTGGAAAGGCGTTGTTCGATTTGGTAAACGAGGGAAATTAAATCCAAGGTATATTGGACCATTCAAGATTATTGATCGTGTCGGACCAGTAGCTTACCGACTAGAGTTACCTCAACAACTCGCGGCTGTACATAACACTTTCCACGTCTCGAATTTGAAGAAATGTTTTGCTAAAGAAGATCTCACTATTCCGTTAGATGAAATCCAAATCAACGAAAAACTTCAATTCATCGAAGAACCCGTCGAAATAATGGATCGTGAGGTTAAAAGACTTAAGCAAAACAAGATACCAATTGTTAAGGTTCGATGGAATGCTCGTAGAGGACCCGAGTTCACCTGGGAGCGTGAAGATCAGATGAAGAAGAAATACCCGCATCTATTTCCAGAAGATTCATCAACACCTTCAACAGCTTAAAATTTCGGGACGAAATTTATTTAACGGGTAGGTACTGTAGTGACCCGAACTTTTCCATGTTTATATATATTAATTGAGATTGATATTTACATGATTAAATGTTTCCAACATGTTAAGCAATCAAACTTGTTAAGACTTGATTAATTGAAATATGTTTCATATAGACAATTGACCACCCAAGTTGACCGGTGATTCACGAACGTTAAAACTTGTAAAAACTATATGATGACATATATATGGATATATATATAGTTAACATGATACTATGATAAGTAAACATATCATTAAGTATATTAACAATGAACTACATATGTAAAAACAAGACTACTAACTTAATGATTTTTAAACGAGACATATATGTAACGATTATCGTTGTAAAGACATTTAATGTATATATATCATATTAAGAGATGTTCATACATGATAATATCATGATAATATAATAATTTAAAATCTCATTTGATATTATAAACATTGGGTTAACAACATTTAACAAGATCGTTAACCTAAAGGTTTCAAAACAACACTTACATGTAACGACTAACGATGACTTAACGACTCAGTTAAAATGTATATACATGTAGTGTTTTAATATGTATTTATACACTTTTGAAAGACTTCAATACACTTATCAAAATACTTCTACTTAACAAAAATGCTTACAATTACATCCTCGTTCAGTTTCATCAACAATTCTACTCGTATGCACCCGTATTCGTACTCGTACAATACACAGCTTTTAGATGTATGTACTATTGGTATATACACTCCAATGATCAGCTCTTAGCAGCCCATGTGAGTCACCTAACACATGTGGGAACCATCATTTGGCAACTAGCATGAAATATCTCATAAAATTACAAAAATATGAGTAATCATTCATGACTTATTTACATGAAAACAAAATTACATATCCTTTATATCTAATCCATACACCAACGACCAAAAACACCTACAAACACTTTCATTCTTCAATTTTCTTCATCTAATTGATCTCTCTCAAGTTCTATCTTCAAGTTCTAAGTGTTCTTCATATATTCTACAAGTTCTAGTTACATAAAATCAAGAATACTTTCAAGTTTGCTAGCTCACTTCCAATCTTGTAAGGTGATCATCCAACCTCAAGAAATCTTTGTTTCTTACATTAGGTTATCATTCTAATACAAGGTAATAATCATATTCAAACTTTAGTTCAATTTCTATAACTATAACAATCTTATTTCAAGTGATGATCTTACTTGAACTTGTTTTCGTGTCATGATTCTGCTTCAAGAACTTCGAGCCATCCAAGGATCCGTTGAAGCTAGATCCATTTTTCACTTTTCCAGTAGGTTTATCCAAGGAACTTAAGGTAGTAATGATGTTCATAACATCATTCAATTCATACATATAAAGCTATCTTATTCGAAGGTTTAAACTTGTAATCACTAGAACATAGTTTAGTTAATTCTAAACTTGTTCGCAAACAAAAGTTAATCCTTCTAACTTGACTTTTAAAATCAACTAAACACATGTTCTATATCTATATGATATGCTAACTTAATGATTTAAAACCTGAAAACACGAAAAACACCGTAAAACCGGATTTACGCCGTCGTAGTAACACCGCGGGCTGTTTTGGGTTAGTTAATTAAAAACTATGATAAACTTTGATTTAAAAGTTGTTATTCTGAGAAAATGATTTTTATTATGAACATGAAACTATATCCAAAAATTATGGTTAAACTCAAAGTGGAAGTATGTTTTCTAAAATGGTCATCTAGACGTCGTTCTTTCGACTGAAATGACTACCTTTACAAAAACGACTTGTAACTTATTTTTCCGACTATAAACCTATACTTTTTCTGTTTAGATTCATAAAATAGAGTTCAATATGAAACCATAGCAATTTGATTCACTCAAAACGGATTTAAAATGAAGAAGTTATGGGTAAAACAAGATTGGATAATTTTTCTCATTTTAGCTACGTGAAAATTGGTAACAAATATATTCCAACCATAACTTAATCAACTTGTATTGTATATTATGTAATCTTGAGATACCATAGACACGTATACAATGTTTCGACCTATCATGTCGACACATCTATATATATTTCGGAACAACCATAGACACTCTATATGTGAATGTTAGAGTTAGCTATACAGGGTTGAGGTTGATTCCAAAATATGTATAGTTTGAGTTGTGATCAATACTGAGATACGTATACACTGGGTCGTGGATTGATTCAAGATAATATTTATCGATTTATTTCTGTATATCTAACTGTGGACAAATAGTTATAGGTTACTAACAAGGACATCTGACTTAATAAACTTAAAACATCAAAATATATTAAAAGTGTTGTAAATATATTTTGAACATACTTTGATATATATGTATATATTGTTATAGGTTCGTGAATCAACCAGTGGCCAAGTTTTACTTCCCGACGAAGTAAAAATCTGTGAAAGTGAGTTATAGTCCCACTTTTAAAATCTAATCTTTTTGGGATGAGAATACATGCAGGTTTTATAAATGATTTACAAAATAGACACAAGTACATGAAACTACATTCTATGGTTGAATTATCGAAATCGAATATACCCCTTTTTATTAAGTCTAGTAATCTAAGAATTAGGGAACAGACACCCTAATTGACGCGAATCCTAAAGATAGATCTATTGGGCCTAACAAACCCCATCCAAAGTACCGGATGCTTTAGTACTTCGAAATTTATATCATATCCGAAGGGTGTCCCGGAATGATGGGGATATTCTTATATATGCATCTTGTTAATGTCGGTTACCAGGTGTTCAACATATGAATGATTTTTATCTCTATGTATGGGATGTGTATTGAAATATGAAATCTTGTGGTCTATTATTATGATTTGATATATATAGGTTAAACATATAACTCACCAACATTTTTGTTGACGTTTTAAGCATGTTTATTCTCAGGTGATTATTAAGAGCTTCCGCTGTCGCATACTTAAATAAGGACGAGATTTGGAGTCCATGCTTGTATGATATTGTGTAAAAACTGCATTCAAGAAACTTATTTTGTTGTAACATATTTGTATTGTAAACCATTATGTAATGGTCGTGTGTAAACAGGATATTTTAGATTATCATTATTTGATAATCTACGTAAAGCTTTTTAAACCTTTATTTATGAAATAAAGGTTATGGTTTGTTTTAAAATGAATGCAGTCTTTGAAAAACGTCTCATATAGAGGTCAAAACCTCGCAACGAAATCAATTAATATGGAACGTTTTTAATCAATAAGAACGGGACATTTCAGTATAACCTAGATTGATGCTGTTTAACATGATTAGAAGCCTTAAACTTCAAATTTTGAGTAATCTAGGGTTTGTGTTCTTGAGCAAATTTGGGGCTTTTTGATATAAACAGGTTATGGCCGATTTTTGTCATGAATTGTTGCTAAATTAAGTAGTGTAACATGTCTAGGTAGTTAAATGATCAAAACTTTGAGCCTAAACATGATTTTGAGAATTAAAGTGGACTTTTTCAAGTCTAAAAATTCATGAACTTGATTTTTGAAAGATAATGCCATTTGAGACTTGTTTAATTGCTAGTAATGATTATTTTGACATGTTGTTTGAGTTGAATGCTTATGAACTTGGCGAACATTTTCGTATATGCTTATTTGAAAAAGTGTAGATTTGATGAAAATATGAAAATAAGCTTAAGGTTGATATAAATTGATCATGTCATTGTAATTATTTTGATTGATGATTTTGCTGACACTAATGCATATTTGGATGCACAAAAATTGTGTTTGATGTGTTTTGCAGACTGAAAGGGGTGAATCTTCATCACAAGCCCGCAATGCTCCTGCTGAGAATGCAGAACAACAGGAGGTGGATAACTACTACAAGCAGGATATACCTCATCCAGTCATGACCTTTTCTGATATGCACTTGGAAGAGTTGCACCCGAACCTGAGATTTGACAGACTTTGGATAGATTATCCAAAATATCAAAGGGGTTTGCATACTCTTCATTCTAAGGTTGTTGAGGTACCAAGGGTCATAGAATGGGGACCCTTAGAAGCTGTAGAATTGGCCGGGCCAATTAGGGAATTACTTGTACAGAGGTATGGTAATTCTTCTTTTAATGACTGGGTACGTTTATTCACCATGCGTAGACCTGTATATAAAGTATGGTGTGAAGAGTTGTTATGTAGTATAGAGTTGAATGATCGGGTAGCTAGTTTAACCGATCGTTCTTTTATTAGATTTTTGTTAGGCGGTTCGATGCGCCACATGTCTTTACTGGACATGGCTCAGGCTTTACGTATATATACGCCTGAGGAGTTAGCATCTGCCGCTTGTAGAGGGTTGATACTAAACGGTAGAAAGATAGATGAAAATTTTGATACACACGGTGTGTGGAGTCAAATGACAAGCCATCACCGTTTCAAAGGGGGAAATTACTCTTATTTGGATATAGATAGAGCCGAATTAAGAGTGATTCATAGGTTTTTAGCTAATTCGATTACACAAAGGGGTAAAAACAAGGAAAAGGTAAATGAACAGGATTTTTTTTACCATATGTGTATTCGAGACCCACAAAGCGCTGTAAGTATACCGTATTGTGTGGGTTATTATTTATCAGCTATGGTTCGGGGGATGCGACCGCATAGCATAATAGGAGGTGGTATTTTTATTACTTTGATTGGTGAATATCTCGGTGTGGATATAAGTCGGGGGGATTATTAGTAGAAGAACCAGAACCCCGCGATACTATAGGTTTAAATGTATACCATGGTGCGAAAGTTTTGAAAAGGCGAAATAACGCCGCAGTACCATACCATGGTAGACATCCACAGGTTGAGAGAAACCAACAGCAAGGTAATGTAGGAGGGGGGAATGAGATGCAAGAAATGCAAAGGTTTATAGCTTCTCAGGAGTACGAAAATGCTAGACAGAGAGCATTTGAAGATTGGCAAGTTCATCAGAACCAAATCATAGCTCATTGCCAACATATAGGTAGAAACTATATTCCTACACCGAAACCCATCTTCCCTCCCTGGTCTATAGAGATGCAGCCACCGTATCCTACGTATGACCCTGCCGAAGCATTCTATAGCACCTATGGTTATGCCTGGAACCCCTATTGGTACCAGTATCATCCCTAGTATTCTTAGTTTTATTTATTTTGTAATTTGTAATGATTGATACGTTTAATACTTTTGTTAATATTGTAATAGTTTTTATAATTGTCTAACTTTTATTCTTAGATTTTAATAATTTTTGAATGTGGGGTAATATACCAAACTTCAAAAATATGTATATATGTTTGCAGTTTATCTTATGTACACAACAGGGTAAAACAACGCATTTTCAAAGACTGGCATTAAGTTCAGCAAAAGCAACTAATTTTGACGACAAGATGCAAAATATATGTGAAATAACAACAAGACGGAATGAACAAATGATGTGCACCATTTATCATTCAGCAAACAAACGCCAATATATTTGGAAACTTTGGTAAAAATTTAATCATTTTCACACAAATCACCCTCAATAATTTAAATTATTCCTGATTTCTTGCAAATGAGGGCATTGCAAGATCTTAAGTGTGGGAAGGGGTTAAATTCTTTCGGATTTTAAAATTTTTTACTTTATACACTTGGTTACCATTAAAAATACTAGTAAAGCAGTAGTTGTATTAGAATCTAGTGCTCTCTGATAATAAAGAACAGCCCTGGTCTTATATACTGACTACCCAATTCTAGTAAAATTTTTCAAAATTTTCAATTAAATGAACTCAAAATCATGTTTATACATATTTATGAACGATAAAACTAGGTTTTAACACCGAAATTATTTTTACCTCGGAAAGGACATAAATTGAGAAACAAACCAAAATGTTAAAATTCATTTAAAATGGAATAGAGGACGATAAAAAGGAAAATAAAAGCCAAGTGTGGGAAAATTTACCAAGTTATCTTAAACATATGTCACATATATCTGTAACAAATAACTGAAAATACTTTTGCTTTGGACTAAACTAAACTGTTTTACCCGATAAAAGAAAAGAAGAGATGGATCTACACGATGAATCAATTCCATCATTAAAAGGAAGTAAAGTCTCCCGAAAAAGAAACGCGCTTCTTGATTTAGGTCATGAAGTTGTCGTCCAGACCAGCTGTAGGTTGACGAAAAATCTAGAAAAGTCATCACTAAAATCAGCAGGAAATCCACGGACCTCAGCATTAAACAGGGTCGCCAAGTGGTCAGATTTATCCTAACCATGAGAAGGATTTATCTCGTACAATGGGGGGGCACCATGCAAATTAGCTGGATAAGACTAATGAATCAGATCCCCAGAAAGGATAATCTCCTTAAAGATTAAAAATCAGCTTTTAAGACTGATATTACTCAATCCTAGAGATTGACCTTAAAGATTGAGAATTCAAACTCATAGAATTCAATGATATCTAAACTTGAGCTTGAACGAGAAAATATTTTGATCAAAATTACAAACCGATTTGTTTTCTGAAAACCCTATTTTCAATGCGTTCATTACCATTGAACGTAAAATCCTAGGAATTCACCTGGAATTCATTAGGTCACCTGAACTAAAACGGGTGTCAACCGTAAGAACGGTGGTTGCATAGTGGTCAAAGACAGGACCTTGTGCCATACCAAAAAATTATAAGGGTGAGCTTTACTATTGCTCCTACCAAGGATAGTAATTGCGTCCGACACGTTATAGACCATAATTAAAAGCATGTCAGGGGACATTCCCTTAACAGTTGCTTGTTCAACACTTTCCTTTACAACCGGATGGTAGTTTACCGAAAGGTAATATACGGGACAAGTGAACTGGACGTGTTGCTTTCCAAATAAAAGGTTAGCAAGTGGGTGACACAAAACCATAAGTTTTGAGCTAAAATTTTCAAAACTGAAACCCACCAAACCCACAAAAATATTTTGCAAACACCGGTAAAGGGTTATCCCGGAAAACTTATCTAGGGTAAAAACTAGATTTAATTTTCAAAAGATCAAATGTTTTCATAAAGATCCAATTTCCTTAATGGATCTAAATTTTTATAGTCATGTGGGACTGTAAACCATATCGTTACTACCATTGTTTATACCGCCGTATAGAAAATCACTGATGTACAAAGTGTGAAGAATAAAGAAGTGATTCTAGTATTTCAAGACGATATTGCTTGAGGACAAGCAACGCTCAAGTGTGGGAATATTTGATAATGCTAAAAACGAACATATAATTCATAGCATTATTCCTCAAGAAAGACAAGCTTTTAGTTGCAATTGTTCTATTTACAAGTGATATTCGTTTAAATAATAAAAGGTGAAGACAAAAGACAGATTCGACGAATTGAAGACGCAAACGACCAAAAAGCTCAAAAGTACAAAAGACAATCAAAAAGGTTCCAATTATTGATAAGAAACGTCTCGAAATTACAAGAGTACAAGATTCAAAACGCAAAGTACAAGATATTAAATTGTATGCAAGGACGTTCGAAAATCCGGAACCGGGACATGAGTCAACTCTCAACGCTCGACGCAACGGACTAAAAATTACAAATCAACTATGCACATAAATATAATATAATATTTAAATAATTCTTATAATTATTTAATATATTATATATATTTATAAATCCGTCGGCAAGAAAGACTCCAAAGTATCTGAGCTGTAATTTCAAACTCCGCGACTCGCGGAGTTTGAAGGCCAAAAAGGCCGCGAGTCGCGGAGCCCCAATTTCAGAAAATCCCTATAAAGCTCGCGCATTCTGATCGTAATCATCATCTTTTTCTTCTCCTCATTCATACGTAAAATATATATATATATTTATAATTTATATTTTAATTTTAATTATAATTCTAATAATAAGGGTATGTTAGCGAATGTTGTAAGGGTGTAAGTCGAAATTCTGTCCGTGTAACGCTACGCTATTTTTAATCATTGTAAGTTATGTTCAACCTTTTTACATTAATGTCTCGTAGCTAAGTTATTATTATGCTTATTTAATCCGAAGTAATCATGATGTTGGGCTAATTACTAAAATTGGGTAATTGGACTTTGTACCATAATTGGGGTTTGGACAAAAGAACGACACTTGTGGAAATTAGACTATGGGCTATTAATGGGCTTTATATTTGTTTAACTAAATGATAGTTTGTTAATGTTAATATAAAGATTTACAATTGGGCGTCCCTATAAATTACCATATACACTCGATCGGACACGATGGGCAGGGTATTTATATATACAAATAATCGTTCATTTAACCGGACACGGGAATGGATTAATAGCCACTAGAATAATTAAAACAGGGGTAAAATTATGTACAAGGACACTTGGTATAATTGATAACAAAATATTAAAACCTTGGGTTACACTCAGTCGACATCCTGGTGTAATTATTAAACAAAGTATTAAAATCTTGTTACAGTTTAAGTCCCCAATTAGTTGGAATATTTAACTTCGGGTATAAGGATAATTTGACGAGGACACTCGCACTTTATATTTATGACTGATGGACTGTTATGGACAAAAACCAGACGGACATATTAAATAATCCAGGACAAAGGACAATTAACCCATGGGAATAAAACTAAAATCAACACGTCAAACATCATGATTACGGAAGTTTAAATAAGCATAATTCTTTTATTTCATATTTAATTTCCTTTATTTTATATTTAATTGCACTTCTAATTATCACATTTTTATTATTTATTGTTATTTAATCGCACTTTTAATTATCGTACTTTTTAATTATCGCAATTTTATTTTATCGCACTTTTATTTATAGCAATTTCATTATCGTTATTTATTTTACGCTTTAAATTAAGTCTTTTATTTATTTAATATTTTACATTAGGTTTTAACTGCGACTAAAGTTTTAAAATCGACAAACCGGTCATTAAACGGTAAAAACCCCCCTTTATAATAATAATATTACTTATATATATATTTGTATTTTTATAAAAGTAAACTAATATAGCGTTGAGCTTTGTTTAAAAAAAAAAGATTCCCTGTGGAACGAACCGGACTTACTAAAAACTACACTACTGTACGATTAGGTACACTGCCTATAAGTGTTGTAGCAAGGTTTAAGTATATCCGTTCTCTAAATAAATAAATATCATGTGTAAAATTGTATCGTATTTAATAGTTTTTCCTAGTAAATTAATAACTATTTTATACCACTCCGCTACCACTATCAATAACTAACAGTATCACTTTACTACTATTCATAATCATGATGATATTAATAATAATATTAATAATAAATCAAATGTATCAACTTTTATATCTATGTATATAATTTATTAAAATAATAACATTTATAATACTGATATTATTATTATGATTAGTATTAATATTTATGTTAATGGTAACAAAGGTTATAATAATTATATTTTATCATGTACTTACATATATTGAAATAAATAAACTCAAGATATAACATTTAATAGCTTGTTAATATTCACCATTATAATATATAATTATTTACATGTATAATTATATATATATATATATATATATATATATATATATATATATATATATATATATATATATATATATATATATATATATACATATATATATATATATATATATATATATATATATATATATATACATTTCTATTTACGATTAAAGGTTCGTGAATCGTTGGGATAGTCACAGTAATATTTAATATATGATAATAGTTCAAAAACTTTGAGACTCAACATTACAGACTTTGCTTATTGTGTCGAAATCATATAAAGATTAAGTTTAAATTTGGTCGAAAATTGTCGGGTCGTCACAGTACCTACCCGTTAAAGAAATTTCGTTCCGAAATTTGAGTGAGGTCATCATGGCTAACAATAAAAATGTTTTCATGACGAATATGGGTTGATAAATAGAGTTTTATTATCATTGAGTAATATGGATAAAATGATTCGATTAATTGAAGCGTATGAATGAAGTTATCACAAAAGATCGAGATGAAGAAATGGAGATTTTTCATAACTTTTGACGTAGTCGCGATTGAATTTAGAAAATAAGGTGCCTCTTAACTTTTGACGTAGGGGGTTGAATTCCGGAATTCAAGGGATTTAAAGAAGATCTTCGATAACTAAAAGATTTGATTCTTCGGTGAGTATGGAAATTAAGATCTCTATAATCAAATACGGCGATCTGCCTCAATTACTCTGTCTGATTTTTCCACTATAAAATTAAGCTCTTCCGTTCCATTATTCTCACCATTCCTATACTTTCTTTCTTAGTTCATACATCCAAAAGATGATGAAAATGCTTTATCCCGTTCTAATCCTTGTTATTTTCCTAATTATCATTTCTGTCATCCTTCTTTCAATCTTCCATCAGAAAAATCTGTCTACTTCTGGTATTACCTTGGGGTGATACTATTCTTAATTATACCGTGTCTTTAAATTGTTGTTCATATTAATATCCACGGTTTATAACCTCCGTGTTGTTATTGGGCTTTACATTTCCTCTAATATTTTGGAACACTTTGCCTTCTTATTATCTTCTCGATCTCTAGTAAAGCGAGTAACGGTCCAGGATTCGTAAGTATCGGGCTTCGAATGAACTTAATGTTCCAAACAAGAAAGAACATAATGGCACGATTTGATTTGTCAAATTACCAGAATCACTGAGAATAGAACTATCAAGAATATACTTTCTTGATATGTTCGGAAGTTAAGCAGAATGAAAGGGTTATGTAACATGGCACATGGTGATGGTATGGTCTGTGAATCATCATGTTCCATTTAGAAACTCAGCATGACTTACTGTAATATAATCACGTTGATCAAGTATCATTATATTATACTAACTCATGCATCAGTTCCCAACATTACTTCAATAATCATTCATATTTTAAGCTCGAAAGTTTACAGAATATAAAAACTATCAGTTTCTATATGATGTAACACTGATAGCACGAAGAGATTAATGATTTCAGATAAGAATAATTATAAAAATATCTTCAGAAATATGGAGAATATTTATAATGAAAGATACGATGATATCTTGGAATTTCTAATATCGAAGGATGATGAAGAAGATTTATCCGTAAGGGTTTAGATTCGGAAGCAGGGTATTCGCTAAAGATTTCATTAGAAACAGAATCATTTGGATTCTTTGAAGTCAAACTTATTCTTTGTGATTTGACCACGACTTCCTTCATAGTTTCGCATAATCCGTTTTTCGGTACTAGATTTTCTATTGAATGTTTCCAATATAATGATACACAGGAAGCACGAAGAGGTATATAATTTCGGACGAGAATATTTATGAAAATATCCTCAGAAATATCGAAGATATTGATGATGATATTTTGGAATTTCTAAGTTCGATGGTTGATAGAGAAAGATTTTCCGCAAAATTTTAACATGACCTCAGAGCAAGATATTCTCTAAAGATTTCAACGGATCCAGAATTATCTGGATTCTTTGAATATAGGGTATGGTCCTTGTATTTGTCCTTGGTCTCCTTCGTGGTTAGCTCAATCCGCTTTTTAGTTCCAATTTTTTTTTTTTTTTTTTTTTTGAGCTTTTCCAACATACTAATATTTATCATCAAACTTTCGATGATTATGGTCGTTTACGGTTATCTACAGTTTTTGCTGCTTCATTCAGCTTTTTCAACATTCAGAGTATTGATTTGTAGGCTGGGTGCTTTTCAAAATTTTAGAATTGAAGATCGTAATTCTAGGAGATAATTGCTATATGTAGACATATAACTGTTGATGTAGACATGCTGTGAGATTTCAAAATACTGATTGCTAAACCCTGGTAATTGGTATGGCAATTTTCGTTACAAAATACGGATGAGTATATGATAGGGTGTCAATGAACATAATGATTCTTCGGAAGGTCAGAGATCAATGAAATTGCTGGTAAATTTACTACTAAGGTCGTGAAATATAAATGATTCTCAGGTAACGATGACGAAAGGTAACTTATATAATCAAGATTATAATAAGGCTAATCCGAATGAAAGTCGAAGTTGATTTGCTGAAGCTGTGACAAAATTGGCTACTTTGAAGAGGGATTTTAAAGTTATTTTCGGTAATAACAACGCTAAAGGAGCTAGCACAGATACTTGTTAAACGTTTACTCAGGTTCCGAGAGTTTTTCAGGTGCATAACTATATGCATCAATCTTTTCTTCTGTAGATGAAGTACAGTTGGTTCCTCCTCTCGATTGAGGTGTTTTCAAAATCATGAAAGGTTTGAACGCAGATTGTAATCGTCAAGATACAAATGAGGTTTAAGATGAAATCAAGTGGCAACTTGAAGAATTGTTTAGTTTCATATGTTATAATCAATATTTTAATTCATTTTAATTGTCCAATGCTATTAGTCCACAGTCGATAGTCCACAGTTAACAGTCTAATAATTTACATATAGTTTAATATATAATATTCGAATTAATTAATAAATATCGTGACCCTTGTACATGTCTCAGACTCGATCACAACTCAAAGTATATATATTATTTGAGAATCAACCTCAACCCTGTATAGAGAACTCGATCATTACTGCATATAGAGTGTCTATGGTGATTCCAAATAATATATATAGATGCGTCGATATGATATGTCAAAACCTTGTATACGTGTCCCGATATTTAAAGTGCGTAAAATAAATAACAGAAATTAAATGACGATAAATTAAATTGCGATAATTAATTGTGATAAATGAACTGCTATAAATAAAATGTAATCAGTTAGCTAGGAACAGTTAGCTAGGATCTTGTTAGCGTGGTTTCTTAACAAAATTTCATATTGTTAATTAGTCTGTTTCTAATCAATTTTTATTGTTTTCATTATTTCTTCATTATGCCACTTGTTGGATTCTGGTAAGTCAAAATCCAAATATGAAATTGAATGAAAATGGTTATCCTGTGATGAACGGATTTGTATAGCTGTGGTTGCAAGTAAGATAGTAAATGACTGTTGAATCAGATTCGAAGAATGTACAGTGTAACTTATTAATGCGAAATTTAAATATTCCTCGGGTATTACCTACCTGTTAAAATATTTTCACCATTAACAGTTTGTACAATAAAAATTTTAATTACAATCTTGATGAAAACATATATACATATATATTTTCTTCAGACGTAATTATGGATTTAATGAGTCAATGTGATATTAAATTCATCATATTTACGGCTAGAACTAGAGTACATAATCTCTAAAATATTAGAGATTACATAATCACCATGAAGGACGAAGATAGTTTATGTAGAACGATTCGTAAAACGATTCGTAGAAAGATGATTATGCTTGAGGTATAGATTGCGAGGTTGAGACGTGTGATGATGTTGTTGTTGTTGGTACTCCTTGGTATCCATGGTGCGTATGACGTTGATGTTCGAGGTATAGATTAAGATGTTGAGGTGTGGGATGCGGATGTTGATGTTGGTGGTGGTGATGGTACTGTTGACATTGGTGGTGGTACTGGTTATGCTGCTGATGTTGCTGCTGGTGTTTGTAACCTTCACACCATATTCTCTAAAGCCACTACCCGAGCGCGAAGCTCGTTGACTTCTTCTATTACACCGGGGTGATTTTCGGTTCGGACTAGCGGATAAATATAATCTAGAATTTGGTATAGTATATAATCGTGGCGAGATACTCTGGAAATGAGAGAAAAGATGGTGTTTCGAACAGGTTCACCGGTAAGTGCTTCAGGTTCTTCGCCAATAGCGCAATGTGGCGGATGGAAAGGATCACCTTCTTCTTGTCTCCAATGATTGAGGAGGCTACGAACCCATCCCCAATTCATCCAGAATAGATGATGACTAATTTTTTGATCCATTCCGGTCACACTGCTTTCGGAGCTTGAGTGGGATTCCATTTCGGAATCCGAGTGACTTGAACTAATGATGAATTCCATTTCGTACGATTGAATAAAGAATTTTTAGATATGAAATGATTTTCTGGCTAACGGATGGTATTCTTAATTTCATAGAATACCCATATATATAGAACAAAAGGTTTCGTAGATTACGGAGGAATTTATGGAATACGCCAGGTAAGGTTTACAGTAACAGATACGCTAAGATATGAATCTTGTCTATACACTATTCATGCAATCAATGCAGCAAGACGTGTCTAGACTAAGAATGATAAGCAGATAATTTTCGACACAAAATGATAAGCAAAACTTTTTGACATGCAGACCAGGTCGAAGTCCAGACTCACTAATGCATCCTAACGACTATAAGTTAGACTCACTAATGCAAGACCTGGTTCGCTAAGACCACCGCTCTGATACCAACTGAAAGGACCCGTCCTAATCCATCCGGACGAAGTCCATATCGATTATAAACGATTCACAACAGTTGATTACATCGCGAGGTACTTGACCTCTATATGATACATTTTACAAACATTGCATTCGTTTTTGAAAAGACAATCTTTCATTACATTGAAAGTTAACGGCATGCATACCATTTTATAATATATCTAACTATAATTGACTTAATAATAATCTTGATGAACTCAACGACTCGAATGCAACGTCTTTTAAAATATGTCATGAATGACTCCAAGTAATAACTTTAAAATGAGCATTTGCACAACGGAAGACTTCTTTCATACTTGAGAACAAACATGCTTTAAAGTGTCAACCAAAAGGTTGGTGAGTTTATTAGTTTAACATAAATAATCATTTCATAATTTTAATAGACCACAAGATTTCATATTTCTATTTCTCATAAATATACGTCTCATGCATAGAGACAAAAATATCATTCATATGGATTGAACACCTGGTAACCGACATTCACAATATGCATATAAGAATATCCCCATCATTCCGGGATCCTCCTTCGGACATGATATAAATTTCGAAGTACTAAAGCATCCGGTACTTTGGATGGGGCTTGTTGGGCCCGATAGATCTATCTTTAGGATTCGCATCAATTAGGGTGTCTGTTCCCTAATTCTTAGATTACCAGACTAAAAAGGGGCATATTCGGTTTAATAATCCAACCATAGAATGTAGTTTCATTTACTCGTGTCTATTTCGTAAAACAGTTATAAAAGCAGCGCATGTATTCTCAGTCCCAAAAATATATATTGCAAAAGCATTTAAAAAGGGAGCAAATGAAAACTCACGCTTATAAATATTGTAAAATAGTTATTAAAACATTTCATGTATTCTCAGCCCAAAAATATATATAAAAAGGGAATAATGAAACTCACCTAATGTATTTTGTAGTAAAAATACATAGAACGACATTGAACAAGTATAGGGTTGGCCTTGGATTCACGAACCTATTTCAGTAATATATATATTAAATCACATGTAATTGTAATTGAACTAATTTATTCATTATATCCTTAATTTATATCTTATGTATATTTAATTTGTGTATATATTCAAAATGGTTAATATTTATGTAGTTATATTAATATATTTATATACATACTTGTTCGATGTTTTATTAAAAATCGATAGTTTGTTATTTGTACGTATTTATATAAATAATTTTTAGTAGGTTTGATATATATAAAGTTATGTGAAATTTTAATATAAGTATAGTTTATATAATAAGTAAATTTTATGTACAAAATATTTATCTGTTTTAAAAAGGAAATTTTTGGTATTAATGATTTTCTACTAATAATAATAATAATAATAATAATAATAATAATAATAATAATAATAATAATAATAATAATAATAATAATAATAATAATAATAATAATAATAATAATAATAATAACTTTATTAAAATTGATAATATTAATAATAATAATGATATTGTTAATAATAATAATATATTTATTTAATGATACTAATAATAATAATAATATTAGAAAAACTACCTCAATTTGATAAGCCTTAAAAAAAAGACTCCTATGATTGAACTCCCAACCTCTCGTTTAGCTACTAACACCCCTAGACCATCCTTCCAACTTTTATTTTCTGGCTAAATACTCCTCCACGTCTATTTAACCCGTCTTCATCACCCGACCCAGCTTCCTTATCCGGCCCAACCAATTTACGGCCCAACAACTGAATTCGTGGCCCGTTGTATATATAAGCAATTTGGTTCAGCTTTTGATTTATATAAAAAAATGACGTAAAGGGGATTTGAAATAGAAATGGTACGTAGCCTTCATCCATACCATATGCACTAATCATCGTCTTCCTCGCTATCTTTTCATCACCATCATTTTCATATCGATTGTCATCATCATCATATCTTTATCATAATGCATTATCTATCATTCGGTCATAAAATTTTTCGAATCATTCTAACTCCATGATCATACGTAATCATCATCATCATCCTCATGCCACCGTGATCATCCTAATTATCAAAAGCATAACTTCATCATCTTGTTGTCGATCACAATCATCAACGTGACCGTCATATATCACCATACTTATTTTATCATCATTTCACAACCCCATCATCATCTTAATCGCGTACATCATCATCATTTAACATGCTCTATCATCATAACCATAATCCAAACATTATCATCATGTCATCATCTTTTATTATTACTTTATCCCTCCTAATACTGCGTAATACTCATGACTTGTTCAAATATTTGGGTACTTTAACTAATTTATTTGAACCATCCATTATAATATTGCTACCACTACCTAAACAATATGATGAGTGGGGATATATGTCGACTAAAAGAAAAAAAAATAAAGGAAGGGCACTTGTAACCTTTTTCACTATTTTATCATTATTGCTCATTATTCTTCATCATTTGTAAATTGTATTTTTTTATCCTTATAGAAACGGCGAGTAGCAGCACTCCTTGGATATGTTTGTGTGTCGACTGAAAGAACAGAAGTGAATAGAGGTAGTAGTCGATGGGTTTGTGTGGTGTTTTGAGTTATAATCGGATCATAATTAAGAACAGGAAATGGAATAGGTGGTTTTCGAATGGAACGGACATAGTAGCATCAATAACTCGACAGAAGTTTGGCTTGGGTTCTTGGAATGGCGGTTCTAATGAAGAGTTGAACAAAAACGAACTAATTTGCATGTGATGATTAAAGAGACAGAAAAGAAGGAAAAAAATAAAAGGCTGAAAGCAATTGCTAACAGAATTTGTTGGTATTGTGAATTAATTGGTACTTTCAATCAATCATCAACAGTTGGTTTGACAAATTGAATCTGATTTTGATCTTATAATTAATTACGTATATATAAAAAAAATATAATATATAAACTGTTTTTATATAACTATAAATCTGTATATGTATTTGATTATAAACTTAACTGTATTTTGCATATGTATATGTATATGTATATATAATACTGATTAAATATGTACATGTATTGATACTAACAACAATTATATAGAATTTATAATAATGATAATAATATCAATATTTCTAATAATTAATAATTAATAATTAAATAAGTTAATAGTAATACTAATAATATTAATAATAATAACGTCTAATAATAATGTTAATGTTAATCATAATAACTAACATTATCACTTTACTACTATTCATAATCATGATGATATTAATAATAATATTAATAATAAATCAAATGTATCAACTTTTATATCTATGTATGTAATTTATTAAAATAATAACATTTATAATACTGATATTATTATTATGATTAGTATTAATATTTATGTTAATGGTAACAAAGGTTATAATAATTATATTTTATCATGTACTTACATATATTGAAATAAATAAACTCAAGATATAACATTTAATAGCTTGTTAATATTCACCATTATAATATATAATTATTTACATGTATAATTATATACATATATATATATATATATATATATATATATATATATATATATATACATTTCTATTTACGATTAAAGGTTCGTGAATCGTTGAGATAATCACAGTAATATTTAATATATGATAATAGTTCAAAAACTTTGAGACTCAACATTACAGACTTTGCTTATTGTGTCGAAATCATATAAAGATTAAGTTTAAATTTGGTCGGAAATTGCCGGGTCGTCACAAATAATAGTTTCCATGCTAGTGCTAGGAAGTCATCTGACGTTAGGCATTGCTAAGAATAGAGAAGAAACCTCGTGTAATGGGGTGGTGAATTGTCGAGAGTGTGGTGTAGTGACGTTGTCCTGGAATGATTCAAGGACGAGCAATCATCGTGAGTAGGTTGAGGAGACTGCTAGTACTCTGAGAATGATAGTAATGGTGATATCTGAGATTTCACCGCGGAATGGATTAGTTCGAATGTGGTCGAGGTAGACAAATTTTACGCAAGAGGATGTGTGACCGATTGAGTTGTGTTAGTGTAAGCCGTTGAGGTACAGAATATTATCGAGACGTGAATCTTTCTCGATTTGGATTAATGCAAGACTTGGTTCACATCGGGGTGAACCTGGTAGATCGCGATTGATGAGTTAGTCATGGGCGTGGTTCATTATGGGTTGAATCTGAGAGGAATTGTAGGGATACATGGTGTTTTTCGTGTTTCCTAAGAGTACATATTGGTCGTTGGGTGCACAAAATACCACTTGTTGTGGTTATGCCCGTTACTGAACGCTAGCGAGTGATGAGATCGTCGTTCTATTAAGGGGTGGTATAGGCATCGAGTCTCGAGTTCGAAGGGTAGTCGTGTCTAGCGAGATTGTTGAACGTGGTTCCGAGATGTAGATAGTAGGTGTGCTGGTGTTGAAGTGCTTACCTTTAGTATCGGGCGTGGAACACGGGGACGTGATCCGAAACAAGTGGGGAGATTTGTAACATCCTATTTTTTATGAGGTATTATTTTATTATTTTCTATTGATAACTTAAACTTGGTTAGAGAAAGGACTTATCATGTAAAGTGAGCAGTTGGTTTGAAAGACTTCGTACAAGGGAGGGTTAAAAATGTAATTATGAATAACTTAACACCTCTAAAATATGGATACATCTCATTTGTTCCAGAATATATATATATATATATATATATATATATATATATATATATATATATATATATATATACATACATATATATAGAAATAGAGAGTGGGTGAAAATGGCGATTTTAAGAAGAAGCAATCAAGAACCATAAATTTCCTTCATGCAAAATAATCTTTGGGTGTAATTAGCTTAAACAACACTAGTAAGACCCATGGAAGGCTAAGATTCATAATCTTTTCTACACCCATTTGTAATTTTGGGGTTTTGTAACCCTAAGTTAAGGTATAAAATTTTTTGCTTTTAAATTCAAAACATATGTATCTAGATAATGTTTTAATTGTTAGGAATCAAGATTTTGGTTCCCTTGAAACCCTAATTCGAAAATTGGTTAGGGATTGTGGATTTGAGGTTTATTTGAAATAATGAACTAGTTTAATGAAATTGGAAGTATTAACTAGTAAATTACAATTAGTGGTTTAGTTTGGGTCAAAATCTAAGTTTTTACTTTTAGAAGAAATTGTTGATTAAGCTAAGAAATTTATGTGCAAGTTAAAGACTTGTATGATTTTTGGTAATGAGAAATAAAAACTTGCAATTTGTAAGTCTTGTGTCATGTTTAGAAGGTGTCAAAATAGATTTTGTGGGTCAAGTTTAGAAGTGGGTTTGAGATGAATTGGGAAGACTTATCGATATAAGTCTTGATAATAGTTAAAAAGATGTTAAAATGAGTTTATGAATTAGAATGGTTAATCTTAGAGTAGTCGGTCTTGTTTGACCAAATATGAACGAATTGTGATATATGTGTGTATGTATATGCTTATTATTAGGTGGAATTGTACTTGATGACGGATACGTTGACTTCTTGACCTGAAGAATTTGATAAATGGTTGTTGAATAGTTGCTTGAAACTTGTTTATTGCATAATTTGTTAGGATTTGAGGTGAGTACAATGTGTGTTTACTTGTTAATAAGATCTGTATTAGTAGGCGATTGTTTTTATTGTGGATGGTTGAGGTGCTTGGTTCACGTTGGAGAACGCATCAAGCAGGATCTCAACGTTGGAGAACGCATCGGGATCCATAGTGGTATGAGGTGCTTGGTTCACGTTGGAGAACGCATCAAGCGGGATCTCGGTTCACGTTGGAGAACGCATCGGGATCCATACCGGTAGGGTTCTCATTTCACGTTGGAAAACGCATCATGAACCATATGTGATTGTGAAATTTTATAACTTGATTGTTTTGTGATATGTGGATAATTGTTTATCTTTATGAATGTTGTTAACTCCTATGCACATATTGTATTCACTAAGCGTTTCGCTTACTCCATTGATGTTATATTTTTTTTATAGGTTTCGGATTGAGCAAGAATTGATAAGATAGACGATTAGTTGAATTATGCATGAAATGCTTTTGTGATTCGGTTAAGTTTGATTTGATGTAGCTGAGACTTGTTTATGCTTATGATAGATGCCTTTGGTAGGTGCATTGGGTGGGATAGTGATATCTCAAGAATCATGCTTTGATCATTTGATTGTTTTTTTGTCAAATGGGTTGAATTTGCCACCTAATATTGTAACGGGTCTGTCTAATATCAAGTATTGTCATTATGATATAAACTTGTTAAAAGTCTTGGTTTAAATACATTTGAAATGAAATATTATTTGGTTAAGCAACTGGTGTCGAAATGAGTTGGAATTGAAATGGGTCACGGTGCAAAAATGTGGCCATATTCCCTGTTTTGATCTGAACTGGATCCCATAGTGGGACGGTTGAGATCCCATAGTGGGATCTAAAACAAGATTGTCGTTTTTCGGTTATTTAGTCGAGGTCATTTAAGGTGGTATCAGAACGTGGTTTAAGGGATCTAGGTGCTTACTTGTAGAAGTAGGATTACCTAGACTTAAACCGTAGAGATTGTGTGCTATGTGTAAATATGTGGGGCCTAAATATGTGATTGACGATAAGACCCGATATGATGAGACTAGTGCCTATTGCAATAGGTGGATGATTGACATGCCATGTTAGTATATTATGCTAGTTGTGTAGTACATGTCATGTGTGTTGTTTATCAGATACGTGTACTTGATTTGCCATGTTGAAATGTGTTAGACAGATTGTCGGGCAGTATTTGTGGATATGCATACTTGAATTGCCATGATAATATTTGTTAGGTGATTTGTTAGAAGGTAATTGGCGGAAGGCTCTATATTAGTGTTAAGTAATGGACACTTCTGGAGCATTGGTAGAAGTCTCTATATTAGTGTTTAGTAAGGGACACTTCTGGAGCATTGGTAGAAGTCTCTATATTAGTGTTCGGAACGGGACACTTCTGGAGCAACACACTTGTGAAAGGTCTTGTGTGTCTTTGGTCGTGGGTGACGTTTCGATAGAAGATAGTAGACTACCTTTAGTAAGTAGTTAACGTGATTTGCCTATGACATGTTCTATGTGATAATTGTGGGACCTGAAAGTGTGTTAGATGATGTGCTTAGTAAGAAATATGATTTGGTTAAGCAACTGGTGTCGAAATTGGTTGGAATTGAAATGGGCCACAGTGCAAAAATGTGTTCATATTCCCCGTTTTGATCAGAACGGGATCCCATAGTGGGACAGTTGAGATCCCATAGTGGGATCTAAAAAAAATTGTCATTTTTTAGTTATTGAGTCGAGGTCGTTTCATTATCGGCTACTTTAATTAAACTATTTTGGAGTTTGATCTAGTAGTTTGTGTCGGTCTATTTTTGTTTTGTTTTTAGATATGTCATCTGGGCGTTAGTTATAGGCTCATTGTAATGGTTCTTGGTTTTTGAAATTGTCTCGGGATCGGTTGCGATGCGGTTTGCTTAAGTCTTGGGCTTAATCAGCTTTTTGCTCTTTGGTGAGTGGTTGTTCACTACCTTCGAGCCTTATAGTACTTTTGTCTCGTTTGTATTTTTGGTTAGTCTTTTTCATCTATTGATGAAAATGATATTTTTTTTTTTTTTATGTTATCGTTATTTAAAAAGAAAATAAAATAAATAAAGTTTAACTATTAGTGTAGCAGCAACTCAAGGTATACAAGTAACATCACTCATATTTTCATTAAATTATACAGTAGCTTTTTCATTATGACCGATCTTATATTAATAAATTAAAATGTATACATGTCAATAAGATTTGGACGCATAATATAAAAACATACAGGGATTGTTTTACAACAATTAGCTAGAGTGTCTATATTTACAGAATATATACTATATTGTTCTTGTATTCATAGTTCTATGATATGACATGATACATATTATTATAGGCATGATACATATTATTATAGGCATGATACTTCACACAGTAAGTTTCCTCAACGGAATTTTATCAGTCTAAGATCTTTTTATTAATTCTTAATTGCATGTATCAAACTCCAAAATATCACAAAGTATATAATTATGATGTTTCCTTTTAATCCAGTAATATATAACTTTAGGTTCTTATTTTCACTATTCTATTTTATAACTACGTAACATCAGTTTGAGATATGTACAGGAATGAATGATCACTAGGAACGCATATATTTTTGTTAGATAATATGTTGTGGCTCAAGTCCAATTATATATTTTTGTTAGACAAAATTTACCTAATGTTACGGATGTGGATATAGATGAATTAATTATGAAATGTTTCCCTCATAAGAAAGATTGCAAAGGACATTTTTGTTAGAATATAACTTGTTTCTTTAATGTTCGTACTCAATCATAATTTGTTACTTATTTTGGAAATACTTTTATGCCACTAGTGATTGATATCCCCTCTTGTTGAAAGGCCCATCTCGAACATTTTCAAAAAAAGTGGGTGAAAAAAGAACGAGAAAAAAAATATAGGTTCAATAACTATGGCAAATGATGCAGTTGAGCTCGGACAAGTTGAAAGAGTGGACAAAAGTATGGCACTGCCACTCACTATAAAACCGAGAGAGAAGTTGCCAAAGAAAATAGAAGTGGAATGTTCACTATAAAAGTTCAAGTGAAAAATAGCTTGTGAATGCGATATTTGATACCGGAAGTGGGAAAAATATAATTTCGAATACTCAAATCCATCGACAATGCAAGTTTCGGTTTGCTATTACCAACCAATATATCGATGAACTCGTGTGCGATGTGGTTCCTTTCGATGTTTTTCAAAAGGAATCCTTATTTATGGGAGCGAGATGCGATATTTTATCGACGAGCACAACAATATCAATCAGAGAAAGATGACAAAAAGTATTTTGTAAAGATGACAAAAAGTATTTTGTAAAGAAAAACAAAGCTCTAAATTTTGTTAATTCAGTTACAACTTCTTATACAAGACGTCCGAGTTTTATAGCAAGGTACACCAAGGAAGTTGTAACAAGCCAATCTTCCAACTCCCAACTATAAGAACATCGGGCGATGTTCTTGCTCACTGGAGAATGGGAGGAGTGATCCGTAATCGAATCCAAGAAATAAGGGAATATGGATTGGATTCAAATATGAGTTGGATTTAATCTCAAGGAATATGGATTGGTTTCCCTTTAATCATTTTTAAACATATGATTAGGGAGAGAGATAGCTACAATTGTTTTAGCTTTGGGGTCAAGGCTCACACCTCGCTTATCCTCATCCTTCTATTGAGTTGGAGGGAGGATCACCTTTCTTATCTCAGTACCAAGAATGTCTTTTGTTGCTGCGATAGAATCACGTATTTCAGTAGGGATATAAGGACCATTTAAAATAATTACAGACATGAGGGGTCAATTGATTCAAAGTGGTACATCATCCTATCATTCCAAGTTTAGTATTCATTTTCATCTAATTTTGGTGGTCTATTATTAGAACCATTTTCAAGAAATGACGTGTTCATAAAGTTAGCCATTTTAGAGATTCGGATGCAAGATATTAGATTATCAAGACCGGAGGCTATGATACCAGTTGTTGGTCCTGATTAACCACATGATTTATCGTAAGAAGGTGGAGTATAATCTTTTTGTTAAAATATACGTCTAAACATATAAGATAGAATAGCATGCAAATTAACAATTGACAAAGTAATTTTCAACTTATGCTTTTATTGGTATAAAATCTCCAAGAATCACAGCTATATTAGAGCGGAATAGATAACCGGATGATACAGATTATTACACATTGATAGCTTAGAACACACTAAAGCATACACAAATTTCACAAACTCAAGTTAATTTAAGTTCCCACACCATTATTTAAAACAATTGTGGAGTGTATTTATATATAGAGTCTATTATCCAAGTATAACTTTATTGACCACTGATCCAAAAACTTTGTTTTTACTTTGGTCGACAGGTTTGGTAGAAAGGTAGTGCAGGCACGTGGCTCTCTCTCTTGTTATGTACTTAACTCACGAACACCCTTACTTGAATAAACAATTAAAATGTTATGTTCCCAAGGCATTGACAAGTATATCAATGAACTATGTATGTGATATACTTCTTCATTCCATGTTGTCTTGTAAGGTCACTTGTCGCCGCCGACTTGAAATCTTCTATCTTCAACTTCGTCTTTGATGTCAGTTGAATGACATGCTTGATTAGACAACAGATGAAACAAACTATGCATTATAAGAAGAGACATAATCTATCTAAGTGTTTGTTGCGACTAGGTCTTCTCCTGGCTCATCTATAAATCTTCTGCTGGTTCTACAACGAACATTTTTTTGACTCCAAGTAACTTCTGACTATCTTGTGCTGATACAACATGCAGCGCAACTAAACACTAAGACACAAACATTGTTTACACTTGGAATAAGCTAATGAACCTATGCTGATTGCACATAAATACAATTAGTGTTAATTACTATATTTTGTGATAAATAAACAATTAAAAGGGTTATTGACTAGGGTTACATTATGTAAGTGTAATATAAATAGTTGGTAATCATAATCAAACCTTTTTAGCAGACCCCTCTAGCTATTCGCGAGGCAGCTTCGAATAAAATCTTTAAGTTCTCACAGCCCATAACTTGCACCTCGCGATGCAAGAGCCTTCTAAGATTTGAACATTTTTTGGAAAATCAAACTTTATCATCTTCAGGCTCAACTGGTAGTTGGTAGCTGGTAGCTGATAGCTAGTATTTGATAGCTGATAGTTTTTAAGATATATTTAGATGTATCATGTATGGTAGAGTACCTGGAAATATTAAAATAGAGTAAACTACCAAAAGGTTATGAGTTCTTTCTCAAACGCTAGTTCTAGGAGCTTCTAGTTTATAACTTTTTCACTCCGTCTAAAAAGTTAAGTTCTTTTAACCAAACGAAGTATTTAATTTGATAAAATAATTTTCATAAAGTTCTTAAGCTCTAAAAAGCTCATTACCAAACGTATCATTTATCATCGTAAATGATACAATTCTATAGACAATTAGTCATGTGAAACCCACCAGCAAGGTTTATTTTTATTAAATTTAACAATGATATATTAGTATTTCGTATTATTAACGTTAGAACCCCGACATACGCATTTTCGATTACCCAACACTTATAAAGCCCAATAGTTATGAGCAAGTTTGACTTATCCACTAAACTACTTTGAATCAAGGAAGACCAGTATGCTTCAAGCCTTATTGTCTTCTATGTGGCAAAAAAAAGGTGTAAATTGGCGGGAACACCCTGATCCCGTGTGCCTTTTTGGCACCAGCCATTGTCCACCCCACAAGGATTAGCACCGGGCAACTCCCCTATCCTGGATCCCCAACCATGTGACAGACTGACCCCCGGAGGGATCGAACCTGCGTCTGTATGTGGCAAACTTCCACATGGTGGGTTCCCAAGAATATTTGGGTGTGGGTACCGTTGAAGCACTGCTTCTTTGGTACCTTATTGTCTTCTATAAATATAGTCCAACATAGAGATGACCAAGTAAGTGATATGGACTCACTCTAGAGAGAAAGGTTATTCACTGGCAGACTAGGTTAAAGTTGTTTTATCTAATAATATGGATGTGGTTCCTTCGTTGGCTTCTTATATTTGGAATTCAAGTGTACCTTCTATAGTGGTGATTTTTCGATGGCTTGCAATCCAAAGATGTATTCCGGTAAAGGAAGTGCCCGCTTAAAGGAACTGTTTAGGCCCCAATATTGATGATAAAAGTTTATGGTGTGCGGCGGAAGTGGAGTCAATTGATCGTCTCCTTATTTTTGTTATGGCAACAGATCGTCTCCTTATTAAGTGTCTGTAGGTGTGGTTGATTTGTCCGGCTTTAATTAAATGGTGGAATATTTCTTGGGTTTCGCCTCCTTCGACCTTCAGTGCAATGTCTCACGGTCGAGTTGGCTGGAGGTATGGGCATTCGAGCAGGAAGGTTTTGGTCGATCGTTGGCCCGACGACTTTTTGGGCCTATTTGGACGCAACAAACAAATTGATGTTAAGGTAAATTTTCTTGTTGGGCGTGGTGGTGCGTATGATCAAATCTAAAGTTTCAATAGCCGTGATGTTTTGGTTGTTTAGTGAACATGGGCCATAAAATTGAATGTAAGCCCATATATTTATATTATTATGTATTAAGTGGCTCTTTACTTGGTTGTGAAGTTCCCATATTACTGTTACTATACATTCTACTATATTAGCCATTAGGCCATGAATAATGTTTTTGATTATATCATAGTGAGATCATCAAAAGCATTAATCATGGAACTGTGGTTGTGGTGTAGTGGATTGACGCATTATTTCCATAGGGGAGATGTGGGTTCAAATCTTTGCACACACAAAGTTCACCCCCACATTAGGTTGAATGTCTGGGTTGAGGTCACCAATTTAAATCTATTCGTGAGAGAATTTGTCTCATTAAAATAAGTCTGGCTGGAAGGTTTTACCGGATTCGTTCACGGACCTCTACCCGGGCACTGCCCGTATGAATGTGTTCCCGGATACCGTCGATCGGGTTCGGGTTCGGGTTTCCACCCGAACGTGTATGTTACGTGCAAATGATGAGGGTCGTTGATAGAAATGATCCGCTGATACAAAAATCGCCGATAAAATAAAAAGCATTAATCATGGGCTAATGGCATGTTATTATTTCATGTTTCTTTTTATATATAAATATATATATATGATTTTTTATAACAATTATGACTATACATATTTATCACTAATTTACGTATTATAATTACAAACTATTGAAACTATGCTCAAAGTATAGAGTTATATTATTTCCTGCCGCAACGCACAAACACATCACTTGTTTCTAATATAATTAATTTTTCGCAAAAAAAAAATAAATAAATAAATAAATAAATAAAATAAAAATCAAATTTGTAGTTTTGGATGGTAAAGTCCAATTTCCTTACTTTTTCCCCTTTTTATATTTATATTGCAAGAGATGTGGGATTGTGAGAATCTTATTAATTGCTTTTGTTAATTATTTTACCATTATTAAATAATTTATTTTACCTGCTTTATAACATCAAAAAAATGCATTGCTCTCTTTATCAAATTGTTTAAGATTTGATAGAAAACGTGTTTGATAGAGCTGCATCTATTATTCTTACTTTATTTATTTTTTTTCCTTTCTTTAACCTATAATCTTATCTATTCTTTACAAGAATTAAATCTCATCAAATTGTAGCAATAATTTTATTTTCCACACTAACACACGAATCATATCAGACTCGTTACTATCCATTTTGTTAAATGGTTGCTATTTATTATTATACAATGTAATATTGCAACACTAATTATACTTGTATGCTAACCTTAATTGTATTCTCTTTATATTCGGATGATATGATACGTAGCCATAACGTTTGTTTTCACAATCTGAAATATGGAATTGAGCTACGTAGCTTTTTTACTTTTTTTCTAAAACCTACGGGCCTATACACCATCAATCTTCAAATTTCTGTTTTGTTTAGAGGTTTGGTCTTTGGTTGTTTTCGCGGTTGCAAGGTGTGCTTGCAACTCTTGTGCTGTTGATGTGATGTAACATTACCATTCTTTTATTATTTTTAATAAATAAATGCTCGCCGGGTAACCCTTTACCCAAAAATACACCATCAAAAACGGCAGACATATTTTTCTTTACTCTCCGTCATTAAAGCTACGTAGTTTTTCTTTTTTTCCTAAAACCTACGGCTTATACAACATCAAAAATAGTTATAAAGTCTGATGCTACTGTTAATTGCAAATGAATGAATATTCCTGGTGTTGCAATTATAAATTGCTGTCATGATTTATTTCAAGTGGTTGAATTTCCGGCCAGTATCATTTTTTCGTGTCGTGGTGTAGAAGATCGAATTTCTCCTTCCAGACGGACAACTCATATTCTTGTGTTTAGCCTAAGTTTTGAGTTGCCTCTATCAAGTTACTTTTTATGCATAAGTAATAAATACGTAGTACAATTTATTAAATAAAATAAATAAATATAATAAACAGTCAGCCCCTATTTTTCCTCACAAATCTTGAAACATGATAATCATGTTATTATATTATTGGAGTGGAGTCTTATCCCTAAGTTTTGGACTTGACCAGCACAATGATCTAAAAGACCTTCTATCCGTCGTGGTTAAGTTGTTAACTTTGTCTTTCATTCTAACGTGAGAAGAGCTGATATTTCCACATGTAATTTTGGATAGATCTACATACATTATTTTTACATAATTTCCAATAATACCCTTATGTGTATAAAATAGTTAAGTGAAGTGAGAGAAACTTTAAAGGGTATTTTAAGAAAACTGTGTAAAATATGAGTGGATTTATCAAATTAGCATAATGAACTCTTCGGCATTATTCTTCAATGTGGACTGTCTCAATAATTTGATAGATTCTGTTCAAAAATAAAAATGAGCTCTCGTACAATTTGATGAATGGCTTCTTTCTTTTATTTATAAAATTATGCATTTTTATAGGAACAATGATTTTAGTTAGAAAAAATTACGCCGTTGGTACCTGTGGTTTGTTCACATTTGCACAGTGTTGTAAAAGTCGGCCGACTTGGCCGACGCATCGGCCGATGCGTCGTTTTTTTGGGTTCTCCGTCCAGTTTTTTCTAAAAACGACTCAAAAGACGGTCAAAGCTAAAAGTTCAGTCAAAGTCTGTCAATGACGGTCAAAGTTGGTCAACAATGGTCAAAATCAGTCAAATTTTCGTCAAGATGTGATATGTTTTAAAATTAGGGTTTGTTTTCATATTTTGGGCCGCTCTTTTCTCTGTGTCCTTACTGATTATGTACTCGGTAACATTAATTGAGTTTGAAGTTTGATTGTATTTAAATTCAAGTTCTTATTTAAGAAATTTATGGTACATAATCAACTATTTTATACATATATAAATATATATTTAAGAAATTATTAATAAAGTCAACGTTGGTCCACGAACGATGGCGTCCCCGATGCGTCCCCGACTCGGCCGACGCGTCCTTTTTAGGTCTCGACCGATGCGTCCCCGACTCGCGACTTTTACAACCTTGCATTTGCATCATAACACCTAAACTTTATTTTTTGCATAGTTGGTACCTCAGGTTTGCTTAACTATCATGATTGGTACCTCAACCTAACTACAATCAAAATCTAAGAGTTAACCCTCACATGTGCAATGCATGTGAGGGCAAATTCGTCCTTTTCTACCCTCTTTAGTTTGAAAAGTGTTTTTAAAACTAGTGATTCTTTCAGGTTTTTACCTTCCCACTTATTTCTCCATCTGTTTAATAATACCAACACAAATACGGATGAATAAATATTAATGAATCTTCTTCTGCTCACCGATATTAATCGACAATTTTAAGATATAACTAAGTGGGTAGTATTAGCCACGTTTTGGAATTTTGCCTACTAACATGCGTAGTAGAATACATTGCAGACACTGCTTGACATTCTTCATTTCCCACATTATATTATTTCTTTTCTACCATTAACTATATGAATATATGAATTTACCAGAAAACTGTCTTATTAGGAAATATTTTAAGACCAAGCTAAGTTGTCTTGTTCATCTTAAAAATGAAACCCAAAATTAAACATACAAAAAGACAACCTGCAAATTGTTTCTTTTTCCTATAATAAATCTAATCATGTAACTCAAATCCAAAAACATGAAATCAGAAAACCAAATCTTAAAAACTCAAATCATATCCAAATGAATGAAAATCAAAATTTATACGACAACAAAGAACCTGCTGCTTTTAAACTTGTTGAAGATCTGAGGCTCACCTCCAGTTTTAAAATTCATCATCATCAAGACCCCGTTTAAATTTTAAATTCCTTAAATATCAAAATCATAACTGATGTTCATGTCAAAATGCATCTTCCAAAACTCATTGCCCTCAAACAAAATTCATATATGATATGGTCCCAACAAATACAATTTTGTCAAAACCAAGTAGAAATTTCATTACTAATTTCATCACCCATTTTTAAATAGTAGCTCAGATCTAACCTTTGTTTTTATCTCGCTTACCAGCCACCATCACTGGTCAAAATTAAAATCAACCGAACCAGATTTGGAGTTCGATCGCCGTAATTTAGAATTCCGGTGAGTGAAACGGAGGAGGACGGAGAAGGTGGTGCGCCGGTAGCCATTGACGGGCGGCGCCGGTAGCCTTTTATCTGCATCTGCAGAAAGGTTGTAAATTTGTTTCAATTTGTTAAGAGTTTGGTACATTTGACCATGGTGGAAGCTAGCAAGCGTGATTGGGAAAAGCATAACGCCAAAGCGTAAATTCAGGCAAACAACCATCGCGATAGGCAAAGATCGAGTGCAGCGAACTTCTATTAAAATAAGATATTTAATAACCATCGTAGATGTTGAGTGGCAGGGATGAAGTGAAAGAGGTAAACTATCTGGTAGGCAAGAGGGTGTAGTAGTGAGTTTGTGGTTTAGCTTATAGGGAAAATTACAGTTGAGTAAATACATCCTTTTTCCTGTTATTCTTTTAGCATTAAGTTCTTCAGTGGTTTCTTCATCATAGCAAAAATAATAGAAAAGGACGAATTTGTCCTCACATGCATTACACATGTGAGGGTTAACCCTTAGATTTTGACTGCAGTTAGGTTGGGGTTCCAACCACGATAATTAAACAAAACTGAGGTATCAACTACGCAAAAATAAAAGTTTAGGTGTTGTGATGCAAATATGAACAAACCACAGGTACCAACGACGTAATTTTTTCTTTTAGTTAATAAAATATGTATATATCTAGTGAGTGATCCTCTCTATATATTAAAACAAAGTCCATATTAGTTAATACTTTTAAAAATTTTCCTTTAATTTTTAATCTCCACCCGTTAAAAGAAATGATCAAATGCTCAGGATTTATCTTAATTAATACCTTATGATCTTAACTAAGGATTAATTGGTCTTCTCTAATTTATCCCTAATTTTTTCGCTCCGTATTCACCTTACCATTCTAAATCAAATTGACGGTTACAACTTGCAAGTTTCTTTCTCAACCTTCAAAAACAAAAACCGTCCAACACGTTCTTCTTGAATTAAACCCTAACGGCTGCACTAAATCGGTCGCTCATTGAAACACACCCCAAAATTTTAGTTTACTGATCTGGATTCATCATAAATTCTCACACGAATTAGGTTTACGATTCAAACCATCCATCAATTAAATTCCTAATTTTGTAAAATGACGAATCGTGGATCTCGATCACCCAAACTATCTAAGTATTCGTAGTGAAAGAATCTTAAATCAGGTATCGTACTCCTTTCATTACAGTTTACTAATATGAAATCGTTTATGTTTTCCTAAATTGTTGTGTAAATTGTAAACAAATTAGTGTTGTTCATCTTTGTATGTACAACAATTTGATTTTTTTTTTGTTTGGTATTATTGAAATTTATAGGGTTAATCTTTGATCCTTGACCTGTCAGAGTGTCGTTGATTAACTAAATAATGTATTTACAAAATAAAAAAATGCACGTTAATAGTATATATGAAATATGAATAAAGCTTCTTTCAATTACTCCCTTTCGTCAGTTCCGAATACTGATTTGGGTTGTTGTTTCTTGAAATGTCAATTAGGTTCGTATGTAATAGGGAGTTGCTATCCATTAGATGCAATATCAAAATGGTTGTTATATGCAGGGTTCAACAACACTGTACCACTACACGATCACATGAACTTCAGAAGTTATAAGGTGATATTCGTATTTATTTTTTATTGTGGTTGTTTATCGATTAAAGAATTGATGTAATTTTATGATCATAAAGTGCTTTAAGGTATGGCGTGGAAAGTACTTCTGGATAAAGTGATGCAGTAAACAAGTGTGAATTTTCAGAAGCCAAATGGATGAAACATGAGGTTGTTGAAGTATTTGTAAATCTGTGCAGTCTGACTTTTTTATGTCAAACTGTACATGGACAAACGGTTATGATTTGATAATGCAAGTGAAAGATAGAATATACCGAGTTGAGCAATTCGGTTTTTTAATTTGAAGATCATGGAAGTGAATGAGATTAAGTTATATATATATATATATATATATATATATATATATATATATATATATATATATATAACCTGCAACCACTGATTGAAACTGAAGGTACATATATTCACAACAACAACAAATTTTAAAATCCCTCATTAGTTTATGTAATTTATTATGCAGGTTATAATGAGGGCTTGGAATTTAAGAGCAGCTACTCATTTTATTCTGGCAAAGGCGTTTCATCCTAGGCATGAACCTTTGGTCATTTTTCATTGGATATGGAACATACTAACTGAAAGATACTTCACCTGTAGTGTTTGCAATATTACATATGTTAAGCTCGTCTTACAAAGATCCAGGTTTGGTGATCATTATCAAACGCTTTTTTGTATCTCCGAATGCTTATGGTGATTCAGTTCTAGCTAAGGAACTTTGTGCTTGTACATATGTGCTTTAGCATGTACTACTACCAAAGATGGTTTTTTTTAACACAGTCTAACTGTTTCGCATTTGTAGGATAAACGTGGGAAAGAAATTGTTTTGATAGCAATGGAAAAGGCAATCAGCAAGACAGTAGCTATTGCAGAGATTATTAAGGTTTGCTACTCAAATTACTTGTGTGGTCTAAAGGCTCACATTAATCTTAGTTTGGAATTGTCTCTTTCATACTAAGATTAATTGAGCTGTTCTATTTTACCCTTACAGATATAGGACGGTTCCCATCTACTCCTAATGAAAACCGTTGTTCACCAAATTAGTTTTCAAACGTAGCAGTTTCCATTCAAAATCCTCCCAAATAAAAAACGACCATAGATAACTTTTTTACTACTCAAATCGTTAAAAACTATACTAAGATCGTTGATTAACATGATACCATAATGATCCGTATTCCGCATTCCCATAATTCTTTCATCAGATATCAGTTTGTTTATTTTTCTCTCAAAAATGCTTTGATTTCTTCACTAAGAAGCCAATGATTCTAAAATCACATGACGAAATTGGATCGATTCAACATACGGTATCCATTTACGCAAGTCAATTTAGGTATTTACTCTTAATTTCATGCTGAGTTTCAAAATGGTTTCTAGATGAAAGGATTCGTGGCGGCTTTCATTTTTTTTTTCTTTTTAATATGTTACTATAATAAAGGATGTAGTATTAATCATAAGTGCGGCTGTTCTTTCCCTTGAGGTAGGTGATTTGTGTCTGCTTTTTCTAATTTTGTATATGTATATGTATGTGTATAAATGATGAATGATGAATTTGACATCTTTTTGATTAAATGAAGATATACGAGAAGCAAATTGGCAATTTCATCGATCCAATGCAACGAAACCCGTAGGTATATATTACTGTATTTTTTATTAATTAGTATTGTTGAGTCTCGGTGATGTTAGTCATTTTCTGTATCCTTTAATTCCTTTGTTTGTGATAGTAAATGAAAAAATTAATTAAAACAGATCAAATATGATGCTAAAAAGTAAAAACATATTATATGTCGAGAATATGTATGCAGAATATGTGACTGGATTTGAGGATGTTACTCAAATTCTGATCAAGGTAAGTAAAGTTCATTATGTGTTATCTTGGTTTATATAATATTTTATGTTGTGTAAGTTACAATATGGGCAGGTCGGGGGGCTCGGTAACAGGTTGAAACAAGTCATTTTGGGCTGACTAGAAACACTGCGTTAAAATATGACTCATATGTAACACCATCAAGTTGTAATCTTGCAATGTGAATTTAAAATTTAAAATATGATATGGGTAACAATGGTCAATAAATCTGCCTTTGGCATGTGTTTATGAAAGTAATTTATGTGTCTTTATTAGCAGTTCTAAATTGTTTTCTAACTTATTATGTATCTTAGATTGTCTTCTAACTTATTATGGAGTCTTCTAACTTTACCATGTGCATCACTGTGTAAAGATAATATGAACTTATGAGTGATAATATTTTTTACTGGAGCAACAAAATTAACAGCTATTGTAGTGATAGTATTCTTTTGGTAGCGTAGAGATAGTCTATGTCAAAAACCGTCTAAGGTGTCTGTCAGTTTGGCTTATTCAATTCAATTTGTTCTGTTTTGAATTTTTAAATAGCAAAACTTAAAAGTTAAAACCGAATCCAAATTTAATTTCGATTAAAACTGTAGACTCAACCAAGTCATAATTTAAACAAAATATCCGAATTTTTTTGATGAAGGATGTAAATAAGAATCAAGACGCATGATTATTAAAATTTATTGGTTAATAATATTTTCTGAGAACAACTCACGATGTTGTTTATTAATTTGCACATTGTATCAGTGTTAATGTTTGGAGTGTCTACATTGTAAGATGAAATCTGGTGATAGATAGCATTGCATTTGGAGCGTACCTATTCATTTAGCTGTGGACATATCTGATAGATTATATATGTGATGGAATGATGGATGTTGTATTGAATCTATTAGCATGTTAAAAGTGTTAAATGACTCTCGGCCTACTTTGCGGACGTGTCAGTTAAAAGTGGATAAGTTTGGATGAAGACTAATGATCGGGACATTAAGTATTCGCGACAAGTTTTAAAACGGTGTATAATATGTTTGGTAATTTCGAGTCTAAATGTGTTTTAAACGGGTGTCAAAGTCGCATGCTCCAGTTTTTGGGATGCTGGACAGCGACATAACAATAAGTAGCACAACAGCAAACAAGTTTTGGGGCTGTTTTCAATAGTTCATAACTTTTAACGGATAACTCCGTTTCTAATAAATAAGTTGTCTAGGGAAAGGTGAAATAGTCTACTTTCCAATGGTCACAGTCTAAAGTATTTAATCTGATTGTGTGAGACTCGAAATATGTTCTAAAGCGGCTGTTTATATGCGTATATATTAAAAAATGTTCAAAATCAAGGGCGTTGCAAGTTCGTATAGCTGATAACAACCCAATTTTAGCGGTATAGATTGACTTAATATGACAAAACCCCAAAATTCTAACATCCATTTATTGTTATGGATGTTTTTAATTTGGGTTACTTGTATAAACTTTCAACAGACTTCGAATGTTGAGCGTTATCAGACAACTTATAAGTAATGCTTTCTTGAATCTTTCCACAATTTTTTGTCTCTTACAACTATTTGAGTTTGATTTGGCGATGTGAGGACCCACAACTTTTTTGCCTTTCTTGAGTCACATGATAAATGTAGTGAGAACTTTCAGGTGATGACGTTCTCTAAAGTATTTTTATGTTTGGGAAGTTAATGAAAAATCTGATGTTCACTCTTTTGGCGTTGCTCTCCTGCTACTATTGACAAGATAAAGACCTATAAATTCTGATTTTGTTAAACGCGAAGATACTTTGATTAGGTGACATGGAAGCTTATTGTCAAGAGAATGTTGTTGGAATTTCTTATAATATCAATCGATTATATTACATTATGACTTTCACAATTCGCAAATTCACGATTGCGTACATCATAGATATCACGTTATGCCTTTCATAATCGTGCGAAATTGCAGGTATTAAACTAGTTTTAGCCTAATAATAAAGTACACATCTAGTGATACATGTTACAAAATATCCGTATGACTATTATGATCTTTTTACCATTGGTACTTTATACCCTTTAAGTTATGTCTAATGACAATATTTACCCATAACTAATATTACAGTTATTTGATGAAAATAACTGTAATAACACTATATAAATATTAGGGTTGTGGTTTCATGTGTATTATCAAATCATGTTATTTCTCTCTGATTATCAATAACATTATTATTTAAGAGGATAGGAAATCCCTCCATTGAATTATTGATATTACTTCAGGAATTGATTTATCCCTAATTAATTAAGGTTTCATCATCGATTCTACGATCAAGTAAGAATTCTTTAATGTTTCTCTTATATGTGATCAGTGATTACATGTTTGATAGATCTTGAATGATAAAATTAATTAACATGTCGTATCATGAGCAATTGATAATATGCAATCCATATATTAAATTTTATAAAACGTTACTTGATTGTTCGTGTTTCAATATTGAATGTACATTACCGTTCATTATGAGGCTAAGTAATCATCGGTGAATTAATGATTTAAGTAAATTAATTCATGAATAAATGGACCCATGAATTAATTGAATCAATGAATAAAAGAACCGAAGGTTACAATGAATGGAGTGAATTAATGTGCAAATTATATTCATGAATTTATTGATTCATTAGTTAATTCTTGAATTTTTTTATTTTTTTTTTTTGAAAAGCAAGAAAACCTTATATTAATCAACACGAATAGTACATGGTTGACAAGGCAACCTAAACAACACGATACATCACGAAAATAATAAAGAAACAAATTAAAACGCCCTATAATAATTGCAAAGGTTGCAACTAACAAAAAGTGATAAAACTAAGGGTGTGAGAACCATTGAAGCCAATCCATATTATGACCCTTGCAACGCCGTGAAATCCAATCATATGAAAGAACTTGAACCTCGTTGAATAGAGATGGGACCGTCTCGAGCTTCTTGAACACCTTTGCATTTTTATTCTTCCATAGAATGTAACAAACCACCCAATAAACCGCTTGCCATCGGTTCCTTTTGTGATCATGTGCTACGTAACCGAAAGTACCATTAAAAATATCCTCATACTCGAATATAGCCGAATTATACCCCCACCATTTAAGAACTTTTGCCCACATGTCTTTTGCCACTTGACAAGAAAAAAGTATATGCTTCACCGTCTCAATGTCACTATCACAAATCAGACATCTCACGCTATTCAAATCGATCCCCCGTTTATCTAATTCGAACCTTACCGGAATACGACCCAATCTCGCCCGCCAAATAAACACCTCCACTTTTTTTTTTTTACATCTTTACGGATGTAATTGTTGTTATTAAAAACTGCATTATCTATCAATTAACGTTTTTATTCTCAAAAAGAAGGAAACAAAACAAAAGGTGTTTTGTTTTTTGTTTTCCTTTGGCTGCTACCGATGTATTCAAATTTCACATGAGAATCACTTTTTATTGTTAAGAGTTAATCAATAAATTTAATAATTTCAAGTAAACCCTCATGCGTGAATCGTGTTTTTTTAATGTACATGCTTTTAATTCACATCATGATTTTGTGGTTGTCATATTAATAGTTTATCCATAATGAATTGTGAACAAACAATAGAAGAATCACAAGATATAATCCTTCAATCACAGAAGGATAAAACCTCTAATCACAAGAGGTTATTCAAACCAATCAAAGAAACGAATGATTCAGTTTACACAATTACACAATGATTCACTCTTTAACAAGATCAATACAGTTTGATCTTGTTATAACTCACAAATTGAATCAAACAGCAAACCCTAATTTGAGAGAGAAATCGCCCAAAATTACAGAAATATGAAACTGAATGAATAAATTATAAAAAAAAAATAAATTATATATAGATAAATTAAATTGCAGAAAAGCCCTTTAAGTCTTCATTCCTAGTGCATCCATCTTTTGTTTTTTACAGTTCAGTCACACAACTTCAGTTCCAGAAATGACAACTTTAGCCCTTGCACATTCTTAACCCAGAAATAAATACAAAATAACAAAATAAAGAACAAATGTTTAGATTACTTTATATAATTCAATATCCCCCTTAATCTAAACATTTCAAAATATATTGAGAAGTGTAAGTTGATCACACAACATATTATGTTGTGTCCCATTCAACCCTTTAGTAAATATATCAGATACATTCTCTGAAGAAGAAATCAAGTGTGTTTCCAAATTTTCTGAAATAATTTTTTCTCTAATAAAATGCAAATCAACTTCAAAATTTTTAGTTCTTTCATGAAACACAGGATTTTTAGCAATTTGTAAAGCTGACTTACTATCACAAAGAATTCTAACAGGTAAATCAACTTTAACTTCTAAATCTTTTAAAACTTTTAAAATCCAAATTATTTCACATGAAATAGAAGCAAGTGCTCTGTATTCAGCCTCTGTTGAAGACCTTGAAACAGTTGACTGCTTTTTACTTTTCCAAGATACTAAATTACCACCAAAGTAGATGCAAAAACCAGTAACAGATTTTCTTAATATATTACTTTTTGCATAATCAGAGTCAACAAATCCAGAAAATGTTAAATCACTAAACTTCTTAATTGTAATTCCTTTACCTGGTGATCCTTTTAAATATCTTAAAACTCTTAAAGCAGCCTTCATGTGAGAATTCAAAGGAGCATGCATATATTGACTCAAACAATGCACAGAATAAGCTATATAAGGTCTAGTTAAAGTTATATAGATCAATTTACCAACTAACTTCTGATATTCACTTATATTTTCAAGTAAGAAATCTGAGCCAGAAAAATCATCTTTATTAGAAAAAACAACACAAGATTCTAAAGGAGTCACAGCAGGTTTACTAGCAAGTACACCAAATTCAGCTAAAACCTCTAAACAGTATTTTCTTTGACAAAGAACAAAAAAATCATCATTTTTAACAAGTTCTAAACCAAGAAAATATTTAAGTTTACCTAAATCTTTAATTTTAAACTTAGATTTAAGAAAAACTTTACATTCCTCAACAATAGCTTCAGAACTTTCAGTAATGATAATATCATCAACATAAACAAGCAAATACACACAGTTAATACCATCAGTCTTAACAAATAAGGAATAATCATTTACACTTTGTTTAAATCCATATTCAAACATAACATCACAAAATTTTTCATTTTATTTTCTAGGAGCTTGTTTAAGACCATACAAAGATTTAACAAGTTTGCACACTCTAGTATCATTTTTATCAAAATAACCTTCAGGCAAAGTCATATAAACATCTTCAGTCAAATCACCATAAAGAAAAGCATTATTAATGTCAATTTGATATAATGACCAGTTATTTTTACAAGCAATAGATAAGAAAAGTCTAGCAGTAACTGTAGCGACCCTGAATTTTCCAACATTTAATTATTAATAATTTATTATTAATGCTTGCGTTTTAATAAACGTGTTCTTATACGTGTTACTTGTTACCGTATTTAACTTTTCATGGCCCGAATTGTCTTTGTGACACACGTACATTACACGAATAATATTTTCAAATATTAGTTACATTCATGATTAATTAATATTAATCATTTTTAATTAACTAATGTTACTAGTTAATTACTTGGGCTTATTTACTTAATTTGTTACATACTTGGTCTTTTATTAATGGACTCATGATTAATGGACTTGGAAGCCCACCCTACTTTCTTAATGGATTAATTAGCCCATCTTTTATGCAAGTATTTCATTTAGATGAAACTAGATTAGTTAGTGTTATGTGGAGGCTAGTGTAAGACCCGAATATTTATCTTGCTTGTTCGTGTATTAAGACGTTCGAGATTGGGTTTCGCGGATTATTTATATAAAGTTTAAAATGAAAAAGAATCTGTTTCAGAGAGGTCGCGCGCCGCGCGGGGTAGGGGCGCGCCGCGCCGTTTGCTGCTGACAGAATCCCTTGTTTTTATTTGGTTTAAATGAAGGGCAAATGGGTAATTTCACTTGAGGCCGGATTTGTGAGGCATATGAGCTGGTTTGGATCAGTTGTGGATCACTTTCACATCCACTCATCATCTTCATCCATTTTAAGAGAGAGAGTAAGAGTTTAGAGAGAGATTGGAGGTTTTGGTGAGGAAGAAGCTCGAATCGTTCAAAGTCTCGGGTTTTAAAGTTGTTCGTTTCGTTCTCGGCTACACGGTGATAGTATTGGTAAGCTCAAACTCCGAATTTCAATTATTTAATTTGATATTCAAGTTAGGGTTTTGAGTTAATTAGTTGTAAAACCCTTTTATGTGATGAAATGGGTTTAGTGAAGCTAGTAATCGGGTTTGTTGTTAATTGTTGGTGGATTTTGAGTTGGCGAACTAATTGGCCATGTATAGAACTTTAATTTGAGTTTAATCACTTAAGTAGGTGATTATGGAAGTGTTGAAACCCATTTAGGGTAATTTGGTTGACTAGTTGTGACTTTGGGTCAAATTAGGGTTTGGTGGTGATTATGACCCATTTGGCGATTTAATGAGGTTTGTAAACTTAAAATGGATTAAGTTGAAGTATTAAACCAAGTTAAATGTGTTTTGGTGTCAAAACTTGTAAAGGATGAGATTTTGACCTTTATGGGTCAAAATTAGGGTTTAAGTGTCAAAATGGGTATGACACGTGTTTGGCACTTGTGTTCGGGTTTAATGGATGTATTAGGACCATTCTCACTCGTGTTAGTGATTATTGATTAGTTTTGGGCGCGGTTTGTACTTGAAAGTGCATTTGGGTCGAATTTGCACTAAGGGTCGAATTGGGTGGTTTATAAATCCATCCTAATTGTATTGTTGTAATTGTGATAATGGAATAGGTATCTTCCATTAGCAAGTTGCGGATTCACTTGGAAGCTTCTTCAAGACTTCAAGGTGAGTGATAATATCCTATATGCATATGTATGTGTAGGATGGGTGCGGGTCGGGTGAAGTGATTCTCGGTTATAGAGCTCACTTCACATATAGGTGGATTTGAAGGACTTGTGTATGAGTCCAATTGGCACGTTTGTGCGTCTTGGTTGACCATCTTTGGCGAAGTACACGTTTATGTGCACGTTATCACACTTGGTTGTGATTTGGTTGTTATAACCCTAATGGCGAAGGGTTGATATGGTTGTGTGGTGGATTTTATAATCCCGTGACCGTAGGTTTTAGTATTGTGAAATGAATCTCGGGTAGTGCGGATTCATGGTGACTCGGGTTGTTCGGTCACCTTATTTGAGGTAGTGAATCTCGGGTAGTGCGGATTCACGATGACTCGGGTGGTTCGGTCATCTTATGGTTGAGAAGTGAATTTCGGGTTGTGCGAATTCACAAGGCTCGGGTTGTTCGGCCAATGTTCGTGTGATTGAGGTTAAGGGGTTAACCTTGTGTATTATTATTATTGTATTATATTAATGTGTTGTTGTGTTGTAGCTAACCCTCCGGGTGTAGCTATTTGGCGATGTTTACCTTGTCGTTGGTGGACTATCTTTTGTGTTGTATCATTAGCTCGTTGCTTAGATCGTACGGTATGCTTAGTGTAGACGCTTTATACTTGGATGCTTCGGTATGCGGTATTTGTTTGTGTGGCGTATTCATTTTATACATATATATGTATGTAGTATATTATCATTCACTAAGCGTTAGCTTACCCTCTCGTTGTTGACACTTTTTATAGATCGCATGTGGATTGGTGGCTCGGGTAAGCGCGAGGATTAGAGGACTTGCATAGTTTGCATAGAAGGCTTGCTTTTGGATTTATTAGGATTGGGTAGCGTATCCCCAATCGCCATGCTCGGCTTTGTTTTGTATTAAGAGTCTTACGGTCTAAAATTGTATTTTGATACTTAAAGGGTAATTTGGGCACGTGTGGGCCCTACTTTGTAAAACTCGCTCAAACCTTAGTTATGTGCTAGTTTTACATATATTAATGTATGGTTGAAAGCGTTTGGACTAAAAACATCGGGAACGAGTCAAACATTTTTGTATTTAAAGTGTTTCGGGACAGCGGGCTGCCCAGCAGCATTTTGCGCGCCGCGCAAATGCTGGGCGCGCCGCGCAACAGCCAGGTACAGCAAAATTTTTTTTTTTGTCATGAAATTTAACGGGGTTTTATACGCGGTATGGTTTGGGTTGTTACAAGTGGTATCAGAGCATGGTCTAAGGGATTTAGGTGACTTGAGATAGGTGCCTAGACTTAGACTTTTGTGTGTGCTTAATTTGTTGCGGGACTTGTAGGATTACGGGTCGGAATGGGTTTAGTTAGTGCCTTGTTTATAGGTTGACTAACGTTTATATTAGTAATGCGGATATTATTAATATGCTCTTGTGTTGTGATAGTAATTCTCGCGTGTGCTTCTATCGCGTAGAATTTTGTTTGTGTTTGTTTATAGCATCGAGCGAGGCGGTCGTTGTACTAACGAGTCGATGCGGCGTGCGTGCGTAATAAGAACTTGCAGACCTTATTACGGGTGCAAATCGTGTCTAACAAGTGATGTACGACGAGTGTTTAGCAAGATGGGGTGGTGTTGTGCGTGTCGTTTTATACGTGCGTGGACTAATCGTTTTGCATTCTTTAGAATGACGACGCGAAACGAGACCGAGACGAATGACACGGAATTTAACGCTAGAGTTACGGCCGCCGTTGCGGAGCAAATGAGAGCGTTTCGAGAAGAAATGGATGGGAAGTATTCCGAATTCCAAAATAGGGGTGAAATGGAGCGTTGTCTTAAGAGCTTCATGAGGACTAGACCCCCGATGTATGATGGGAAACCGGATCCTTTGGTGAGTACGACTTGGGTTTCGGATGTCGAAGGGTGTTTTCGTACTATGGAATGCCCTCCCGAGAAAAAGACGAGACTCGCTACTAGTTTGTTGCGGGGTAGGGCGAAGGATTGGTTGGATGGCAAGATTGATCTTGTCGGTGGTGAAACGTTTATGACGTTATCGTGGGACGAATTTAAGGAGGAATTCTTCGAGGAGTTCCGAACTTCAGCCGATTTATCGGAATTGCGTTGTGAGTTGCGAAATTTGCAACAGGGTTCTATGGACTTGAATACTTTAAAGACGACTTTTATGTCGAAGGCTCGTTTTTGCCCGGAATATTTGGGGAACGATCGTTTGTTGATGGAGGATTTCTATCGAACTTTGAGCGATGACTTGAAAAGCAAAATTAGCCGGGGTTACGCGAAGTCGTTTGCGGAGTTATTTGCGGTGGCTAGAGGTTTCGAGTCTTATACGCGATCGAAAAAGAGCGAACCTTCAAGTGAGGGAAGGGTTATTTCTTATGGTGCTCCGAGTAAGAGGACTAAGGGTCCGAGTGCGAGTACGAGTAATGTGGTAAAGGGCGCGGTGGATTCTCGTGCGCCTAGGTGTTTCAATTGTGGCGTTAGGGGTCACAAGTTGTGGGAATGCACAATGCCGAGAAATGATGACGGAATGTGCTACTATTGTCATAAAGAGGGACATCGCAAGCCGGATTGTCCCGAGTTGGCGGCGGCGAATGCCGCAAGGAGACGTTGAGGTACGTTTCGTTTTGATAAATATGTCTTTGAATATTTATTTATGTGGCGTTTATGTTCGGACTTGTTAATTGCATAGTGATTTGCATGTTATGGTTAAGGGTGACGTTCCTAACGGAAATACCCTATGGTGATGTTTGGTTGTTGGACGAAGGGCGTAAGACTTGGTGTAACCAAGCATTCCTTAGTATTTGGGGAATGTTACTACCAAGCCACGGAAATGGTTTTGGTGTTCGATTGTTTAGCGCATGTTCGCTTTTGGTGTTGAAGTGATGAACCATGAGGTTCGTCGGGTGATTGGAACCTTTGAGGCCGAGTGTTTAAAATCTCGATGTGTGTTGGTAATGGAGTCTTTATGACGCGACATTAGGTGCCCTTTTATACCTACTAGCGTGGTGTCGACTCCGATTGTGTTGTGGTTACATTGTACTTAGGGTACCGGGAGAAACCCGTAGGTACATGAGTGACTAGGTGAAACTTGACAAACTAAAACAATTGGATAATTGCGAGGGTATGGTTTGTGTAATCGTGGTACACTTTTCGTTCGAAGTGTTTAAGGATTGATTGAAATCCTTCGTGTGCTCAAGGTTAGAGCAAGGTGTGGTGATGGGTCGTGTGTACCCAATTGTTGGTAAAGTCTACCTTTGGTAGCATCGTACGGGTGTACGAGTTGTGATATAGGAACGTGTTTCCAAGTGGGGGAGTCGCACTCCTGCGCGAGGAAAGTGTTAGTGTGATATTTCGGATGATGATTTTGGTAGATCTGGAATTTTTACCGAGACCTAGTTTTGGGTCGATTCGTGGTAGAGTGCGATTTCGGATAAATTGTACTTATGGTTTGGATTGGAATCCCACCGAGGCGGTAATGTGGTAAATCTCGTTGAGAGATAATGGACGTGTTTGGTGAGCAAGGTGAAATCCTTCGGTTAAGGAAGGTGTGTGTCGGGTTCTCTTTTGGAGAATTCTTGTTCGGTACCTATGTTTGATATAGGTGGTTCTTGCTCGATTATGGTATGTGGTTGATGAAGCATGATCTTCGGGGTCCGCTGACTTCATCGTAGTATTGTGGATTAATGAAGCATGACTTTCGGGTCCGCTGACTTCATTATAGTATGGTTACGTGATGGAGCATGATCTTTAGGGTCCGCTGACTTCATCATGGGAGTACGCGATTGATGGAGCATGATCTTTAGGGTCCGCTGACTTCGTCATAAGCGTGGTGTTGAGATCGGTGAAGCATGATCTTCGGGTCCGCTGACTTCATCCGGTATTGAGATTGGTGGAGCATGACCTTCGGGGTCCGCTGACTTCATCAAGAGAGTTGTGTTGTGGGACGTGAATATCGGGTTGTTCGTATTCACAATATTTCGGGTAGTACGATTGTCCCTGTTGGTTGGGCTCATAGTTTGAGGTAGTGAATGTCGGGTGGTTCGGATTCACTAAGGCTCGGGTTGTACGGCCATCCTCGGTTATACTATGTGGCAGTGGTAGTGAATATCGGTTTGCGCGTATTCACGATGACTCGGGTTGTGCGGTCATTTCGTTGTGAGATATATGGATTGGGTTGGTGGATTTCGGGTTGTGCGAATTCACTAAGGTTCGGGTTGTTTCGACCATCCTCCATATGTGTTTTGGCTCGGGTTGTTTCGGCCATGTTGAGTTGTAATCTATTGGTTGTTTGATACACCAATGGTGGGGTCGTAAGGACCATGTTGTGGGAACTATCGGTCGTTTTATGCGTCGATGGTGGGGTCGTGAGGACCACGTGGTATGATTAGTGATGCGATAGCCGTGTTTCGCTCACATGTTTGTTACGGGTGTGACGATGGACGATTTCGTACACCTTGGGATTTGTGTTCCCATAGCCGCTTTGGGCGCTATCGGTTTCTAACCGTTGGATTGTATTGTTACGGTAGTTGCGTATTGCTCGTATTGCGCACTACAAGGGATGTTTAATGATTAGGTGATATCCGTAAGGATTCGTTTGGTTCGGTTTCATCGTTTCGGGTTGTTGACCTTAGGTTGAGACTTGGCTGTTTTTTTTGCGTTGTACTCGGTAAGTGTGCGCTAAGGGATCGATATCTTGGTACGAGATTGGTTGAGTTTTCCCAATGTTGGGGAATGAGCATGGTTTTAGTGCTCGGATAGTGATTTGAATAAATCGCGGGTGACGATTTAGTTGTGGAAGGCGATTCGTTGGGAAGGAATTGCTTAGGAAAGTCGGATTGGGACTTATGTCGAGGACCGTAGGGTGAGGTCCACTTGGTTAAGTGATGGGGATCACGAGGACGTGATCGAGTTTAAGTGGGGGAGAGTTGTAAGACCCGAATATTTATCTTGCTTGTTCGTGTATTAAGACGTTCGAGATTGGGTTTCGCGGATTATTTATATAAAGTTTAAAATGAAAAAGAATCTGTTTCAGAGAGGTCGCGCGCCGCGCGGGGTAGGGGCGCGCCGCGCCGTTTGCTGCTGACAGAATCCCTTGTTTTTATTTGGTTTAAATGAAGGGCAAATGGGTAATTTCACTTGAGGCCGGATTTGTGAGGCATATGAGCTGGTTTGGATCAGTTGTGGATCACTTTCACATCCACTCATCATCTTCATCCATTTTAAGAGAGAGAGTAAGAGTTTAGAGAGAGATTGGAGGTTTTGGTGAGGAAGAAGCTCGAATCGTTCAAAGTCTCGGGTTTTAAAGTTGTTCGTTTCGTTCTCGGCTACACGGTGATAGTATTGGTAAGCTCAAACTCCGAATTTCAATTATTTAATTTGATATTCAAGTTAGGGTTTTGAGTTAATTAGTTGTAAAACCCTTTTATGTGATGAAATGGGTTTAGTGAAGCTAGTAATCGGGTTTGTTGTTAATTGTTGGTGGATTTTGAGTTGGCGAACTAATTGGCCATGTATAGAACTTTAATTTGAGTTTAATCACTTAAGTAGGTGATTATGGAAGTGTTGAAACCCATTTAGGGTAATTTGGTTGACTAGTTGTGACTTTGGGTCAAATTAGGGTTTGGTGGTGATTATGACCCATTTGGCGATTTAATGAGGTTTGTAAACTTAAAATGGATTAAGTTGAAGTATTAAACCAAGTTAAATGTGTTTTGGTGTCAAAACTTGTAAAGGATGAGATTTTGACCTTTATGGGTCAAAATTAGGGTTTAAGTGTCAAAATGGGTATGACACGTGTTTGGCACTTGTGTTCGGGTTTAATGGATGTATTAGGACCATTCTCACTCGTGTTAGTGATTATTGATTAGTTTTGGGCGCGGTTTGTACTTGAAAGTGCATTTGGGTCGAATTTGCACTAAGGGTCGAATTGGGTGGTTTATAAATCCATCCTAATTGTATTGTTGTAATTGTGATAATGGAATAGGTATCTTCCATTGGCAAGTTGCGGATTCACTTGGAAGCTTCTTCAAGACTTCAAGGTGAGTGATAATATCCTATATGCATATGTATGTGTAGGATGGGTGCGGGTCGGGTGAAGTGATTCTCGGTTATAGAGCTCACTTCACATATAGGTGGATTTGAAGAACTTGTGTATGAGTCCAATTGGCACGTTTGTGCGTCTTGGTTGACCATCTTTGGCGAAGTACACGTTTATGTGCACGTTATCACACTTGGTTGTGATTTGGTTGTTATAACCCTAATGGCGAAGGGTTGATATGGTTGTGTGGTGGATTTTATAATCCCGTGACCGTGGGTTTTAGTATTGTGAAATGAATCTCGGGTAGTGCGGATTCATGGTGACTCGGGTTGTTCGGTCACCTTATTTGAGGTAGTGAATCTCGGGTAGTGCGGATTCACGATGACTCGGGTGGTTCGGTCATCTTATGGTTGAGAAGTGAATTTCGGGTTGTGCGAATTCACAAGGCTCGGGTTGTTCGGCCAATGTTCGTGTGATTGAGGTTAAGGGGTTAACCTTGTGTATTATTATTATTGTATTATATTAATGTGTTGTTGTGTTGTAGCTAACCCTCCGGGTGTAGCTATTTGGCGATGTTTACCTTGTCGTTGGTGGACTATCTTTTGTGTTGTATCATTAGCTCGTTGCTTAGATCGTACGGTATGCTTAGTGTAGACGCTTTATACTTGGATGCTTCGGTATGCGGTATTTGTTTGTGTGGCGTATTCATTTTATACATATATATGTATGTAGTATATTATCATTCACTAAGCGTTAGCTTACCCTCTCGTTGTTGACACTTTTTATAGATCGCATGTGGATTGGTGGCTCGGGTAAGCGCGAGGATTAGAGGACTTGCATAGTTTGCATAGAAGGCTTGCTTTTGGATTTATTAGGATTGGGTAGCGTATCCCCAATCGCCATGCTCGGCTTTGTTTTGTATTAAGAGTCTTACGGTCTAAAATTGTATTTTGATACTTAAAGGGTAATTTGGGCACGTGTGGGCCCTACTTTGTAAAACTCGCTCAAACCTTAGTTATGTGCTAGTTTTACATATATTAATGTATGGTTGAAAGCGTTTGGACTAAAAACATCGGGAACGAGTCAAACATTTTTGTATTTAAAGTGTTTCGGGACAGCGGGCTGCCCAGCAGCATTTTGCGCGCCGCGCAAATGCTGGGCGCGCCGCGCAACAGCCAGGTACAGCAAAATTTTTTTTTTGTCATGAAATTTAACGGGGTTTTATACGCGGTATGGTTTGGGTTGTTACAGCTAGTTACAAGAATACTTACAACACTTTCCCATACCAATTTGCTTTAATACCACTCCTAGCTAACACCACCTCCCCATGCATGAAAACAAGCTTGTGACCATTCCTCTTTTGCACCCCTTGACCGTCGGCCTAGAGTGTGGGTAAAGGGAGGTTCAAATTTTTTTTTTTTGTATTACTTAGTTACTTGTATTCACTTCATTCTTCACACACACAACTTACTTACATTTTCTCTCAACTCTTTCTCTCATCTTTTCTCTCTAATATTGTAAGTAACAAAGCTTGGGTTTCTTTCCTTTTTCTTTCTAAAAACCGAATACTAGCACTCCATCATCATCATTTTAATTACTTGCTTTGTTAGTTTGTTGTTTGTTTATTGTTAAAGATCAAGTTCTCTAACTTGTATCTTCATGTAATCTTGGTTACTTCCATCTTTTCTTTGATGAAGAACCAAGAACAAGAATCTAAACTTTCTAGTTTATGGTTCTACACTTAAGTGTTTTCAAGATTTAAAGTTCATAAGTTTCATAATCATACTTGTGTTCATGTTTTGTAGACTTAAATCCTAAGATCCAAACTTTGATTTGAATCTTCCTAAGTATGAAACAAACATGAACATAATACTTGTACTTTAGTTTATTTCTTTCTTTTGTAAGTACATTAAAGTTGTAATGTTGTTATTTTGGTCAAGTATTACTAGTTAATCTTGATCTCATATTTCTTGGAACTGAAAGTTAACTTTATAAGTTCAAGAACATGGAAGTATAACTTTCTAGTTATAACTTCATACACTTGTATTGGATCTAAGTTTCTATAGATTATGGTCTTCTAAATTTAGTTGTAAATAAGAGCTTACAAGCTTACATATATTTTTCAAGTTGAAAATCTAAGTTTCATAACTTATGGTTTCATTAAAGTGAAGATCCAAGTTCTATAACTTAGGATCTAACTTAAGAACACTAGATCTAGACTTTCTAGTCTAGGATCTTTAAGATCTAGCTAAGATCTAAGTTCTACAACTTATGATCTTGGTTATTTAGTTTACTTTCAAGTTTGTAGCTTAATATTACTAGTAGAACTCATGTATGTGTCGGATCTAAGATCTTGATGTAACTTTAGTTCATCAAACTACATACAACTCTTAAGTGAGTTGTGCTACATATCTTAGACTTACACTATAGTTATGATGGTCAAACCTTGGTTAAAATGATGCAAACCTATCAACGAGTTGTACACTTGAAGCTATACGCATCAAGGATGAGAACCGTGATGAGCATCAAGCACCAAGAACCCACCGAAACACCTTTCTTACTGTTTCTGGAACTGATAAGACTACCTGGGCTACTGGAAAGTTTATTTTCAGTTAGTTCGGTTCAAGTATATGATTTTCCATTTAGACCTCGTCTTAATCCGAGTTACAGTTTAGGATCTATGGCCTCCCGAAAGTCACTACACCCTATTAACGTTGTGCTGAAATTTCTGACCTACTCGCACTTAAACTGTCACCACGGTCAAACGAAGACGAGTTTGGTTCTGGAAATTGATCAGTACCTAGGGGACTCATATACGGAGCCATGGCCACTTGTCTCACCTCATTTCAGTTTGTATAGAGGTCGTGGAAACTGAACGAAGTCAACCCTTGTTTCAAAACCCTAGTCTTGACTTAAAACTTACTTTACACTTTTTGTTTAATGATGAATGATGATGATACTTAAGACCTAATTTACATACATTTAAACCTTTGGGAAAGATTTACCGACTTAGTAACTTTTGACTTAGGTTGAGGACCTTTCGGACCAACCACTTGCTTACTATTCCCGCGTATCGACTTTTACTACTTTCCACTGTGAGTTATAGCATCCCTTTTTACTTTAACTATTTTGGGAACTGAGAATACATGCGCATTTTACGCTTTACATACTAGGCACGAGTAATTAAACTTTATATATGTGTGGGTTATACAACGGCATAAACTTTCCCCTTAGCTCGGTAACGTTTAGTCATTGGTCTTTGAACCGGTGAACGCGAATCTTAGATATGGATCCATAGGGTTTGACATCCCCACTCGGGCTAGTAGCGCTAGCATTTAACGGGTGTTTAATACTTCATAAACTTACGCACTCGCCAAGTGTACTTTTAGGGAGTGTTATTTACGTTAAGTTAGTTACCAAGTGCCCACGGTTATACATATACTTTTCATACTGTTTTGAAACGCTGTTTGAAGCACTGAAATCTCGTGGCCTACCTTACATTACTGTTATACTTAAACTATAGCTCACCAACCTTTGTGTTGACGTTTTTAAGCATGTTTTTCTCAGGTGCTTAAGGTTTGATTGCTTCCGCTGTAGTTGCCATGCTTTGTAGACACCTGCTGCGCTTTAGAGATGTCACCGCATGAAACGTTTATTTGCATTGAAACTTTGTTATTTTTGAAACGATGTATTTGTAACGACCTATGGGTCACGTACTATTATTGCTTGCTATTCGTAGAAACATACTTTTGGTTGTTAAACATTTGACGTTGGTTAAGGCGTCACCTATATTCATGAATGCAAACTTATTTTGAAACAGCATATAGTATTTGACCTTAAAATGATCCTGTTGTTGATGATTCGTACACGATGGTTTTGTACGGGGCATCACAGTAACCATATTAACAACAGGAGAAAAAGTTTCATCAAAGTCAATTCCTTCTCTTTGATTAAAACCTTTAGTTACTAACCTAGCTTTATACCTATCGATTTCACCAGTTGACTTGTACTTGATTCTATATACCCATTTAGAACCAACAGGCTTTCTATCTTTAGGTAACTCAGTTAATATCCAAGTATTATTTCTATTTAAAGCCTCCATTTCATCATTCATGGCATTAACCCAGTTTTGATCTATACAAGCCTCTTTGAATGACTTTGGTTCATGTCCTTTGGTTAAACTTGTTACAAAACAGTAATTTTCAGACCCTAGTTTAGAATAATTCAAGTAATCATTGATATTGTACTTAACATTATTGTTAAGCACATAATCTTTGAATTTAACAGGAATTTTTGTTTCTCTACTTGACTTTCTTAACTGAGGTGTACAGTTAAAAACATTATCAGTTAAATTGCCCCCAGGGACAGTTTGTGTCTCAATACTTTCATCATTAGATGTTGCAGGTACACCATCACTTTGTGACTCAATTGAGCCATAAAGTAAGGCATGATTGCCATCATCCTTAGTACTGCCTCTCCCTTCATCATTGGGACTTTCAGAGTTGACTCAATAACATTTAATTTTATTTTTTGGTTTAGATTAAAAGAAGAATCTTCAACACAATCAAAGAAATTTTGATAATTAACATTTTATTTTGCAAAATCAGTTTTAAAAACAGAATCTAGTTTGAAAGGAAAAATATTTTCATAAAATTTTACATCTCTTGAAAAAATAAAAGTTTGGTCATCTAAACAGAATAACTTGTAACCTTTTTGAAATTAGAATACCCAATGAAAACAAATTTTAAAGCTCTACTGGAAAACTTGTCATGATTATTTAAAATAGTAGCAAAACAAAGACAACCAAAAATCCTTAAGTGGGAGAGATTAGGACATTTTCCATAAATCAATTCATAGGGACACTTGCCAGACAAAACAGAAGAATGAAGCATGTTAATCAAATAAGTAGCAGTTAGAATGCATTCAGACCACAAATACAGAGGTAATCCCCCTGAAACATAAGGGACCTAGCCACATTAAGAAAATGCCTATGTTTCCTTTCAGATATGCCATTATGTTATGGGGTATAAGTACATGTAGTTTGATGTATAATACCTTTACCTTTAACAAAACTACTCATTTTATTGTTTAAAAATTCTATTCCATTATCACTTCTTATAACTTTGACAGTTTTACCAAATTGATATAAAATTAAATTGTAAAACATTTCAAAACAGCTAAATACTTCTTCTTTGGTTTTTTACAAATAAGTCCAGACAGCCCTAGAAAAAGCATCAACAACAGTTAGAAAATATCTAAATCCCTCTTTACTTTTAACTTTATAAGGACCCCATGTGTCAAGATGTATTAAGTCACCTAAACTTTTTATTTTACAACAACAACAATACCCAATCCCACTTTTTGTGATCATAAAACTTTTTGTTTTATGATCACTTAATGGAAAAGGATCTCTTGTTTGTTTAGCTTTATGACAAGTTTTACAAGGTTCAGCATTGTTATTAATTTTATTAAAACCAAGTTTATCACTTAATTCATTCAAAGCTTGATATGCAGGATGTCCAAGTCTTTCATGCCACAGTTTACTTTTAGACAAATTTGAATAAATCATGTTAGACTTAAATATCTTACCATTGAAATTATTATCAAAGAAGTAAAGACCATCAAATTCACTACCAGTCCCCATCAGTATTTTTTGAATTAAATCCTGAATATAACATTTATTTGCATCAAAACTAATAACAAGATTGCTATCTTTAATCATTTTATTCACAGACAGTAAACTAACACAGTATTGAGGAATGACTAAAACATCATACAGTTCAATATTATCAGACAGTCTTAAATTTCCCATTTGTAAAATTTTAGCAACAGTACCATTAGGATGATTGACTGTTAAATTTAAATCTGAAACATCAATAACTTTGTTTAAATTTTGAGAATTTGAAACTGTATGTTGGTTTACACCAGAGTCAATAATCCAACCTTTTGAATCATTATGAAAAATGTTTGAACAGAAAAATTTATCAAACTGTGAATTAAAAAACACATTATTGTTTTGAATACTACCTGACATATTTGACTCCACTTGATTGTAAACAGGTTTCTCATTAACAAGATTAAGAAGCTTCATAATCTAATCACTAGTTAATTGAACATTAGTAGCACAAGAATCATGTTTTTCAGTAACACAATTACTACTATTAAACCTAGGAGCACCTTGATTGAAATGTTTTTTAATATAGCCAGGTGAATATCCAAATAGTTCATAACATCTTTTAATAGTATGACCAAGCATGTTACAGTTTGTGCATTTCAAAGGTGGATTTTTGTATTTTTTTTTTTCTTGTTATTAGTAAAATTATTATTACCATTAACAAAATTAGTTGTTTTAGAATTAAAAGCAGATGAGTGCATCTTATTGACATTAGAACTAGAAGTAGAATGCAATCTATGAGACTCATTCCTAGAAATAATTGAAAAAACAGTTTTAACATATGGAACAGGATCAGAAGTAAGAATTTGACTTCTAATAGGCACATAAACAACATCAAGACCCATTAAAAACTGCATAAGTTTCAGAAATTGATAATGTTCTTGGAAAGATTTATTAGCAGACACAATATCATCAATTTTAACCATATCATCAAATTGTCTCCACATAGCATTCAACTTATGATAATAGTCATATAATGATTGACCAGATTGACAACATGAATTAATTTTCTGATATAGATTAAAGGTAACAGATGCATCTATCTTATCATAAGTTTCTTTTAACTCATTCCAAACAGATTCAGCTGTTTTTGAAAAAATTTGACCATTGTAAACATCTTCAGACAGAGACATAAGAATCCATGTAAGAACAATAGAGTTACATCTATCCCATTTACCTAATAACACTTCATCATCCTCATATTCATACCTGACACATGTACCATCAATAAAACCAAGTTTATTTTTTGTTTGTAAAACAAGTTTCATAGCACAAGACCAAACATTATAACTTTCAGTTCCTTTTAACTTTTGTGTAATTAAAGAAGCACCAGATGTATCACTAGGATGTAAATACAGAGGATCATTAAATTCAAGCTTACTAATCTTAGTAATACTACCAGAACTAACAAAACTATCATCAGACATGATTGCAGTAACAAGAAGATAACAAATAAGATCAAGATAGCACAAACAGATAACAAATAATCAAGCAAGATTCAAGAAACCAAACAAAACAATATAGCAAGAAAGTTAAACAAGTAGCACACAATAACCGCAATAAATCTACGGTTCAGACACCTGTAAGGAAAGAAAACAAACCCCAATCGACTGGTTACTAACCATGCAACCTGTAGAGATGATTTACAGAATAAATGGTCAAGATCAATCTACACTTGATCAGGTTTTCATAGATCTCAAAGGATCTAGATCAAGAGTTGGACGTAGAGATCTAATTAGGGTAAAAAAAATGCACGAATAAACACGAGACTCCCCTTTGAAGACAAGAAAAGCAGCGGAAGAACAAAGACGAACAAACCCTAATTTTTTTAAAATTAGGGTTTTCAACCAAACAGCTTCAGATTAACAAAATTGACCCAACAAAAGAATCCACAAGCCGTTGTCGAACCCAAACACAGCAATAACAGTCACACTTTTAACCAATCTTGAAAGAATCAATTGAAGAACAGAAACCCTAATTTCCAGATCTGAAAATTAGTTATCAATTAATCAATAGATCGAACGAAATCAACCTTGTCGCTCTGATACCATGAACAAACAATAGAAGAATCACAAGATATAATCCTTCAATCACAAAAAGATAAAACCTCTAATCACAAGAAGTTATTCAAACCAATCAAAGAAAACAAATGATTCAGTTTACACAATTACACAATGATTCACTCTTTAACAAGATCAATACAGTTTGATCTTGTTATAACTCACAAATTGAATCAAACAACAAACCCAAATTTGAGAGAGAAAGCGCCCAAAATTACAGAAATATGAAACTGAATGAATAAATTATAAAAGAAAATAAATTATATATAGATAAATTAATTTGCAGAAAAGCCCTTCAAGTCTTCATTCCTAGTACATCCATCTTTTGTTTTTTACAGTTCAGCCACACAAATTCAGTTCAAGAAATGACAACTTTAGCCCCTGCACATTTTAACCCAGAAATAAATACAAAATAACAAAATAAAGGACAAATGTTTAGATTACTTTATATAATTCAATAAATTGAAATTAATAGTTTATCTCAGAGGCAATCGAGGCAAAGTTGTAACATCTGTGCTTATCCAAATAGAAATAATGGATTTTAATGTTTGACTATTTTTCATCTGTAAATTACCCAAGACGGTTACACCATAATTTGTTAAAATGAGGATTAACACCTGCGCTTCGATGCGGGGTGATTTTAATTGGTTAACGGTCGACTTATTGAACGATTAGTAAAAGACGGTTCATGGTCGGTCAAAGAAACATTTAAAAAATAAAGAAATTTAGCGTTTTTTAAAAAACATCCGTTTTGCGTGTAATTAGTTGCGTTGTGTTCGTAAAATTATTTCAAGTTGAAAGTGGTGTCGGAAAAATTTAAGCTGCAGCGAGCAGGAAGATACGGCCTGTTAAAAATTTAGGTGGAGTTTATTTAAGTTTTTTAATAAAATAATTATTTTACGGTTTTTACCCCTGAAAAGTTGAGAGTTCTCATGCTTTTAAATTCTGCAATGCTAAAGGTAATTTATTATTAATTTGTTTTATTAGTTGATGAAACAATTACAAAAATGTCTATAATTCGTCCATTTATAGTTCATTTTCTTTGGAAAGGTCAAATTTCATTTCAAAATGGACCTGAAATTGAAGAAGGTTTCGACATATTCAAATTTGTGTTTTGGGCATTCGGTCCAGCTATTAAAGCATATAAAAGGTGTATTCCGATCATTTGCATCGATAGCACCCATTTGGAGGTATTTACAAACACTCCATTGTGAACAGTAATCTTTATGTCGGACTTTTAGTATATAGCTTGTTCATCTGTGCGTTGCTGCGGTTAGATAATTATCATTATACAAAACTAAATGTTTTCCGTTAAATTATTTACCAGTAGTGCGCTCAATAAAATTATAAAAAAATACACAGTTAAATCCACAATTATGCATAATTTAGTTTTCTATAAATTGACCAATTGAACTAACATAATTTAGCTTTTATAAATGTTTGCATAAAAGAATATATGTTATGTAAAATCAATATTAATCTATTTTTAATTTGTTTAAAAAATAAGAATGGAAATATGATTTTCATTTATTTTATTTTATTATAGGAAAGAATAATGAAATCAAATACTGTAATTTTTTTATGGGATATACACATAAAGTGTGTTTAGTAAGGGGGATGATTCTCACACACACTTTTTTGATCCTCACATACCTATTTTAACCTTTTACTCTTCTAATAATACTCAATTGGTGTGTGAGGATCAAAAAATACCTATTTTAACCTTTTACTCTTCTAATAATACTCAATTGGTGTGTGAGGATCAAAAAAGTGTGTGTGGATTCTAACTATACTCAATTGGTGGTTGGATTAAACTATACTGAAGTCTACTCAAGTATGGTTTACTGTTGTGGATTCTAACCCCACAAATATTCCAATGCAATTCATAAAGTATTTTGACGTCTGGACTTTCTTTGCGGACTCCGAAGTAACATTTCAAAATCATTTAATATAATTTATATTTCCCTTTATCCTTTTCTCCTTTTTACCAAAACATAACACTACCAGTCTTTCAACTAATGAATATTCTAAAAAAAATCCTCCATCGATTTCTTAGTCATATTTTCAAAATGAGAAAGCTTTTTTTTATCTATAAATTCAGGTATGATTTATCTTATTCCCTTAAATCGTTTATCTAATGGATTTTCCCCCCCTTAAATCGTTTATCTAGTGGATTTGATGTATTTCTTAGCTAACTTTTAATTGGAGTAATATATTTAAAATTTATATTAAAAATATTGTGTAAATAATTATGGTTATGTGTTGATCAGAATTTCTTCCTGCAGATGTTGATGTTTAAGGCGTGGTTAAGTGGATGTTTGCGGTGTTGGAAAGAGGTGGCTGAAGGTGATGATGACCGATGATTCTTGGTGGTGATGGCTAGAGAGGCGGATTTGCGGTGGAGTGGTTGAGGAAGACTCTCTGGTGGTTTCCTGGTTGCTGAATGTGTTTTTTAGTGAAAGGCGGACGGCGGTTTTCAGTAGTCACATACGACGATTTTCAGTGGTGACAGGCGCGGTTTTTAGTGGTAGTTGAGCCGGTGTTTGATGATGGTTTGGTAGTGGTTAAAAGTGTTTTCCGTGGGTGCCGTGGTGGTGGTTGTGGTGGTGACGGTGGTGACGATGGTGGTGGTGGTGACGGTACTGGTGGTGGTGGTGGTGGCAGCGGCGGCAGTAGTTGTGTTTTAAACTTGGGTTTTATTTCTACATCCAGTAGTGGCCGACATTAACACATCTAAGGACAAAACAAATAGTAATACTAAAAAAATAAAAAAAATAAAAAAAATTGCTACAGTGTTTGCTACAGTATAACAGTGTTTTGGAGTACTTGGCGGGTCCGTATTGGCTCTCATTTACGGCAATTAGTGTATATATATATATATATATATATATAAATTTGTACATTAATTTAATTGTATGGGTGATGGTGTGATGGATGATAATAGAGGTCCCAACGGTGTATACTTGACCTCCGCCTAGCACCTAGTCCTCGAGGACACCGATGGCAGCACCTAGTCCACACTCTATTCTAGGTTTAGCCCAGCTTGTACGTCCAGCTCTCAGCCTTTTTAAATCATAATTGAGGGCGGAAATGAGGTATATATATGTGTGGTACTTTTTGCTTTCAAACTTGTACATTTAATTAATTAATGGAAAGAAAAAGTGTCATTGTTGGAAGTGTTTAGTCCCGAGAAGGAAGTACTAATGTGGCACTGATGTGACGCTGATGTGCCACCACAGGACATGGATGGAGTAGTTACTCCATTGGTACCTCTCTAATAATGTAACGACCCGACTTTTTCGACTTGCTTTCGTGCCTTGTATTTTTGCGAAACTGCAGTTTTGTGCGTACTATGCTACTTTATACTCTGGAAACTTGATAGACGTGTTTTACTTCCAATTATATGTTAAAAGGTGCCTTAGAGTACGTATGATACTTAACTTGTTCACCGGAAGCCTTTATAACAGTTAGTGTTACTTGACGTTTTGAATAAACCGCGGACTGCGCACACGTTTGACTTTTGTCGTAACCGGAATATTATGACTGCGAAATATTAATTATTATTTTATAATAATAACTACCTGGGTTTTTGGATGCTTAATTACGCGTAAGAATTTAATTAAGCTTACTAGTTAGTCTTGTTGGACTTTCTACCTTGTTGGACTTAAGCTCGCCCTATTCTAGCTAGTGGTCCAATTAATTAGCCCACTTATTAATTACTAATGACTCATTTATATATAAGACAATTACCCATTTAATTAGAGGGAACATGCTAGCAAAAATGTCAAGTATTATCCATAATGTTACATGGAATCCTAGCATAAGTACCTACTTTAGACAACCATTAACCATAAAGCAACTTTTTGTCCCCCTTTGTCCCCCCTTGATCCCACGGTCACACACACCCACCACCATCCTCATTCACCTATAAATACTAGCCTAATCCTATCCATTTAACACTTGCTCTCATTTGAATTTCACACACACTTGCTCTCTTATTTCCTTTCTAGTCTTTCTCACTCTAGAAACTTGTAAGTTTTGTTTTTTCTTCTTCTTCTTCTCCTTTCTATTTCGTGGTCATCATCATCATTAAAGATCAAGCTTTTTAGCTTTGATCTTGATTACATCTTGTTGATTCAAGCATGAATCCTTCAAGAACATGGAAGATTCAAGCTTTCTAGCTTTGAATATTCACCAACTTTGTAGATCTAGATTATTTTAGCTTTAATCATGTTATTTTGTTGAAAAGATTCAAACTTGTGTTTGTAATCTTCATGTATCTTAAAGATCCAAGCTTTATGCTTCAAGATCTTCAAGAACAACCAAGATGCAAGCTTTCTAGCTTGAATCTTCATATCTTATTGTTGGATCTAAGTTTTCTAACTTATGATCTTGTTATGTTGTTAAAAAGATTCAAACTTGTGTTTGTTATCTTCATGTAACTTAAAGATCCAAGCTTTATGCTTCAAGATCTTCAAGAACAATAAAGGTTCAAGCTTTCTAGCTTTGCAACCTTGTAACTTGTGTGAATAGGATTCAAGCTCTCTAGCTTAGGGTTCCATCACCTCATTTGACTTAGATTGTATTCATACTTGTTTGATTGATGTAAAGTTTGTAGCTTTAGTTGTAAATGTGACTTGTAATTGTGTTAAGACTAAGAATATGATGTAACCTTGGTTCATCATCCATCTAAGACTCTTGATTGAGTTGTATCCTTACTTGGTCTTAACATAAGTGTTGATGGTGGAATCTTAGTCAAGGTGATGCTAACCCATCAACGAGTTGTACACTTGAAGCTACAAGCATCAAGGATGAGAACCGTGATGAGCATCAAGCATTAAGAACCCCACCGGAGCACTTACCTACTGTTTTTCGTATCTGATCAGACTACCTGGGCTACTGGAAAGTTGATTTTCAGTTAGTTCGTTTCGAGTAGATGATTTTCCGTTTAGACCTTGTCTTAATCCGAGTTACGGTTTAGGATCTATGGCCTTCCGAAAGTCAATACTCCTTTGTAACGTTGTGCTGAAAATTCGGACCTACTCGCACTTAAACTGTCGCCACGGTCAAACGAAGACGAGTTAGGTTCTAAAATTGGTCAGCGGTTAGGGGAATCATATATGGAGCCATAGCCACTGACTATGCGTCTTTTCGATTTACGTAAAGGTCGTAGCAGCTGACCGAAGTCAGCCTATTGTTTCAATCTCTATTCTTGTCGAACTTACTTAGCTTTTATGATGATGAACGATGATGATGATGACACTTAAACTTATTTTATGCACTATTAGAATTTTTAAAGACAACCTACTGACCTAGTAACCCTTGATTTAGGTTGACGACCTTTCGGACCGACTTACTACTTGCGTACTTTCATTACCGACTTTACCGCTTTTATCACTGTGAGTTATAGCATCCCTTTTTACTTTAATTATTTTGGAACTGAGAATACATGCGCTTTTTACGTTTTACATACTAGGCACGAGTACTTAAACTTTATATGTGTGTGGGTTATACAACGGCATAAACATTCCCCTTAGCACGGTAACGTTTAGTCATTGGTTTTTTGAACCGGTGAACGCGAATCTTAGATATGGATCCATAGGGTTTGACATCCCCACTCGGGCTAGTCGCGCTAGCATTTAACGGGTGTTTAATACTTCATGAACATACGCACTCGCCAAATGTACTTTCAGGGGGTTATAAACGTTAAGTCTAGTTACCGGGTGCCCACGGTTATACATATACTTTTCATACTGTTTTGTTACACTGAAATCTCGTGGCCTGCCTTACGTTACTGTTACAACTTAAACTATAGCTCACCAACATTCGCGTTGACTTTTAAGCGTGTATTTCTCAGGTGCCTAGAGGTTTCTTGCTTCCGCTGTTAGATTTGCTGTCTTGCTGTTATTGAATTGCTGTTAAGGACCTGCTGTATTAGTTATCTGATGCATTACTAGAGATGTCTCATTCATGGAACTTTTCTTTTGCATTCGTAGTTTATGTTAATTTCAAATAATGGCTTTGTAACGACCTTAGGGTCAAATACTTATGTTTATGTTCCTATTCGTAGGATGCACGTTATCTTTTGTAAAATGCTATCGTTTATGAATGCAAACTGGTTTTCAAATAACATATAGTGTTTGACCGTGCGAAGATCCTGTTGATGACGAATCGTACACGATAGTTTTGTATGGGACGTCACAAATAAAGTTTAACAACCTTTTAACCATTGATAAAGTTTACCAACAATGGTCGAATTGTATGGTTGATGATAAAGATTAACAAATATAATAATACTTAACATAAGGAAAACTAATTATTTTCATGAATGCTAATTCTATGTCATGATGATACTCGGTTGTTAAACCTTTGTCAAACCATGTGCGACCATGTAACTGGTATGGATTGTATGATTTTAATTAAAGCATGTATGTCATGAATGGTATATGAAGATGATTTGCTTTCAGCATTATTAATTTATTTCTAATGGTTACTTATATATTAGTTTAAATAACCGGCTCAACGAATGGTTATCTGAATTAATATATAGGTTTAAGTAATACCATTTTGTACAATTATTTAAGTTTTCACTCATTGAACCCAACGGCTATTTGTATGATAACCTGAACATTGAAATCTATATATTAAGCATAATTAGCATGCATTTTACGTTTCCACCCAACGGTGATATGCAATATGCAAGAATGCTTGATGTAGTTAAAGATGTCTAATGATTAGATTGTCAACTAAACCAACGTGAGGTTGATACTTGAGCAAACATCTTATGTGCCTATTATTTTTAGTGTCCATAATAGGTTTTATGTCTTACTAATATACTTGACTCTACTAATCTATATCCCGTTAATTTCATTAGCTATATTTGAGCATACATTAAGTTCAATTTGAATCAACATCTACCTTAACTTTCAACGCAGATAACTTATCCGGAATTAAAATTTTAACTGGTACTAACTTCTCAACATGTTGAAATCAAGTGAAACTGACTCTCGAAGTAATGGATCTTGATCATGGGCTTTGTACTGATCCTCACATTGCACTTACTAATGCTAGCACTGATCCTAGTACAATAGATCATAAGAGTGCTCATGAACATTGGAGTGATCTAACTATACGTCCTTCATGATCATTAAAATCTCCATATCTATTGCCATTCGAGCAACCATTCATGTCTCCGAGAATAAAAAGGAATATTTAAACTTTATAAAGGAACAATTTAAAGGGATTTCAGAAGTCCATGCAAGCACTTTGATTCTCAAAATGTTGACTACCAAGTATGAAGGGTTATTGGTGTATGTGAGCACATTATGATGATGAGTGATACGGAAAATAAACTGAAAGGCATTGACATAAAAACCAACAAAAGTTTCTTAGTTCATTTTCATTATGACATTGCCCCTATGCAATTTGATCCTTCTTTAAAGATAAATTATAATACATAAAGGGTAGAGTGGAAAATGAAAGAATTGATTGGCATGTGTGTGCAAGGGAAGAACGCCTCAAAGTTGAAATATCCTGATGTCGCTCATATTGCTTTCATAAATCCAATAAGAGAAAGAGCTCATATAAGGGAAAAGGTGCAAGTGGAAAAAATTATACTCCAAATAAAGTTCTGAAATTGGGTGCAAGTACTACCTCATTCCAAGGGGGTCCAAAATATAAATTTTATCATAAGAAAGGGTATTCAAAGGATTGTCTATAGTTCAAGGAATGACTAGCAACAAAATATATATTCGAATCTTTCAACTAATGCCTCTATTAATTCATGGTGTATTAACTATTAATCAATGATACACATTGCAAATTCTTTATTGGGATTTCATACAATGCGTACATTAAAAAGAAACCAACAAATGGTTAAAGTCAAAAATTTAGTTGACTTGAACGTAAAAACTGTTGGTACCTTCTTATTAATATTTAAAGGTGGCTTTTGTTTAAATCATTATGGAACTCTGTACGTACTCATAATGACTCTAAACTTAATATAGGTATCTAAACTGAATACAGATGACTTTGTATTTACGTTTGGATACAATAAAGTATGTATTAGTTTAAAAGTTTCTCGTGTTGTTGGAAATAGTTGTCATGAGGGAAACCTCTTCAAGTTATGTTTAGATGATCATTTTTCAGAATCTCTATTATCATTTAATGGTAATGACAATGTAATTCTAAATAAGTAAAAATGAGATCTAGAAACCTCATCAATGTTGTGGCACCAACGTTTATGCCACATTTCACAGGACATAATTATTAGATTTGTGAAAAATGAATTTCTACCCCCATCTTATTTTCTCATATTTTGAACAATGTGTAGAATGCATATAGGCCCAAAAGACCAAAGGAAATAAGAAAGGTGCCACGTGAAGTACCAGATTATTAGAATTATGTGGATGTTTTCCTTTGGGCATTAGTGGTCATAAATCATTCATTATTTACAGTGAAGATTTTACTACACCATATGAAATCTTGACATGAAGAAAACCCAGTTTATAATATTTACGGGTTTAGGTGATGTCTAGCCGAAACAAAGCTATACAATCCTAAACACGAAAATTGAAATTAAAAAAAAAACATTAGTTTCTCCTTCATTGAGTACCCATAATGATATAAGGGTTACGTATTTATTGCTCGTCTAACAATACCAGAATTGTCGAGACACACCATGCAGAGTTTCTTGAAAATTCTAACAACAGTGGGAGCAGTTCATGTAGAAGAATTGAGATTCAAGAGGCTCGATATGAGACACCAATAATTCATGTGGCCTCCCGATTAATACGCCACTTGATACCTCGTATCAATTCTCATGATCATCCGATTAATGTCGAGGAAAATGAACCGAACCCCATGACTAATGTTGAACCAAAAGAAACTCAACAGCCGTTGCGCATGTCACAACGACAAAGGCAGTCCACGAATTATGGCGATTATTATATTTATTTGAATGAGGCTGATTTTGACTTAGGGAAATTCAATTACCCTGAATCATTTGAGGATGCCATTACATATGACCGATCAGCTCATTGGGGGGAAGCAATGAAAGATGAGTTGAACTCAATGAGAAAAAGTGACGTTTGAGAACTTATTAAATCACTAAACGGAACTATTGATTGAAACTCATTTGGCTGTAAAAGGGTATACTCAAAATGATGGTATTGATTATAAAGAAACATGTGACACCGCTAAATTTTTTTTTATACGTGGCGGAAGCATTTATTTATTAATTACATAATAAACATTAACTATTGTTAATACAACCAGTGTCACGTGTCATTACAAAATACTTGTTTATATGGAGAAAACGTATTTACAATACATTTACAAAGTATTACTGTTTAAACAAAACAAGACAACATCAGAGTTGACTCCTATCAAACATAACATCACCATGCCCGTCTTCTCCCAAAAAGCACAATCTACAAAAGCTATCAACCTGCAGGGAGGAGATGGAGGGGAGTTAGCACGAAGCTAAGTGAGTACAACTAACTACAAGCCATAGCATACCTAAGTATTATACTAATCACGTCACATAGTCTAACACACAAACATCACCCAAGTTCCGTCTACAGAGACTCTGGCGGCTCGGCCAAACCATTAACCACCAGCTGATCGGACTGGGGCTTACCAGAAGTTCCTCCACCACCGTATGTATATACATAATCCACACGCGACGGACGCGTCATTCACATATATATACACCACGGTTGTCTAGGCTACCACAGAGGAACCCAACCCGCAGGTTGATCTCTCCTACTGAGGCTACTACACAATAGGGACGTACTGGGCTCCAGCAGACAAGCATCAACTAACATGCAATCATCACAAAGTACTAACTAACCACAACAATAAGTATATCTAACAAGCATGGCAATCATAATATAACATGCTTCTATATACTATATTCTCCAGTTAGTCTCACTCACCGATTATCAGCAAACGAGAAGGTATTCAGCTATCTAATCACTGAACTTTCTCTTTCTCCTTTTCTCCTGAGAAAAACATATACACAAGTTAGTTTCTGTCCATTAACCTAAAATAACACAATACAAAAATTTTTGTATAAAAAACGTCCGCTAAAATTTTTTGCTTAACACTTATGCACTTTCAAAATTTACATCCTGACCATCAAAATACAAACGGGCAGCATAACGGCTAGAAATCAACACTTGGTAAAATATTTCACTGCCAAAGACACTCGGTCGACTGTCAGAGACAGTCGGCCGACTGTCAGAGACAGTCGGCCGACTGTCAGAGACAGTCGGCCGACTGTCAGAGACAGTCGGCCGACTGTCTACACTCACTCGGCCTAGTGTCTAGTCACTCGGTCGATGGTCTCTCACAGACACACTCGGTCGTGGGTCTTACACACTCGGTCGATGGTCTAGTCGGTCGGTCGAGTGTCTCGAGACACTCGGCCGACTGTGTTCATCTGCAGAAGCTGAAGATAAAGTGACGGGTTTCACCCAAAATCGACCAATTCTTGCTCTAGAGCTCGATTATGACCTCAAAACTGACCAAATCGAAGACACTATACATTAAGAAACATAAACCCACAAGGTTTGGACTCAAACAACATCAAATCTATCCACTTTGACCCAAAATACACACTTTTTAAAATCTAACACAAAAACTCCATTTTCTCAAAGATTAAAGCATGAAATGTTATGATTCTTACCTTAAAAGAATCAGTGAATCACAAGGAACACAATAATATAAACGATTTGAGCTCTAAAACAAGAATTAAGGATTATGGTTTTTTTGGTGTAGGTGAAGGAGAAGAACCAGGTGTTTGAGATGGTTCTGGAAAAATGCAAGAGAGAGACAGCACTAGTCATCTAAATGGGTTTAATTTCCCATACTGTGTAACACACAGGTATTTATCAGTTATCTGATATATTTCGCACATCATTTGGTAACCCAAACGAAGTCCAAATTAAATAAACAAACCTGTTCTGTGACCCTTGTCACAAACTGGTCCTAACCACAATATTAAATAATAATAATCATTAAATAAAAATAAAAGCATATAATATCACAACACCAACTTAAGGGCAATTTAGTAATCTTACAGCTAGGCTCGATTGAGGATGTTAGAAAATATTTTCTCTAGTGTCGAGAAAAGACTCCCTAAGGATCGTTAAGGCCCTAGTAGCTCATTCTGACTTAGAGTTACACCAAATGGACGTCAAAACATTTCTTAGAGAAGATTAACATGAAGACGTGTTCATGGCCCAGCCACAAGGTTTTAAAATTAAAAGCCATGAATATTTAGTTTGTAACCTCAAGAAATGTATTTATGGACTTAAGAATGTATCTCGTTAAGGGTTTCAAAACTGATGAAGTAATGGAGAAACACAACTTCATTAGAAATCAGATAGATCACCGAGTGTACCTTAACATGAGTGGGAGCTGATCTTAAAGCGAAGGGGTACAAAATAGTAGTATTTTTACTGCGAAATACTATTAAATACGATACAATTTTACACAGGTTATTTATTTATTTATAAAGTGGATATACCTAAACCTTGCTACAACACTTATAGGCAGTGTACCTAATCGTACAGTAGTGTAGTTTTTAATAAGTCCGGTTCGTCCACAGGGAACTTGCCAAGTTTAACGCTATATTTTTAAAAACTATATTTGTATAAATATAAATATAAATATAAGTATTATTATTATTATAAAAAGGGGGATTTTACCATTTAATGATCGGTTTGTCGATTTTAAAACTTTAGTCGCAGTTAAAACCTAATGTAAAATATTAAAAATATAAAAGACTTAATTTAAAGTGTAAAGTAAATGACAATAATGAAATTGTGATAAATAAAATGACGATAAATAAAATTGCGATAATTAAAAAGTACGATAATTAAAATGACAATAAATTAAAGTGCGATAATTACTCGGTAGCTTTCCTTGCTTCCTTTCACTCATCAATCTAACAAGAGTACCTACTTGTTTTTCTAGATTCAAAATAGAAGCTTGTTGAGTTCTAAATGACTGATCAAACCTCTCATTCGTTTGAGTTTGAGTTTCAATAAATTGTGTTTGAGATTCAACTAGCTTAAATACCACTTCTTCCAGATTTGACTTTTTATCTTCGGTTTGTTGTGGTGGTTTATACAAGCCAGGTCTTTGTTGATTGAAAGTGTTGTTTTGAGTTGGTTGGTTATTCGGACCTTGTTGGTTATACGAGTTATTGTCGGGTCCTTTTGGATTGTAAAGAATGTTTTGATTTCGATTGAAGTTTGGCCTTGGCGGTTGATAATTATTCTGATAACTATTTTCCAGCCTTTGGTTCATGTAGACAACATTCTCACGTTGTTCCATCGTTTGTTCAATGTGACAGTCTTTCATTAAGTGTGGTCCACCGCATTGCTCACAACTGATTCGTATTGCGTGAATATCTTTATTCATCTTTTCCATTCGTCTCTCGAAAGCATCTATTTTTGCGGAAACGGAATCAAAGTTATGGCTAGAATCAGCTCTAGCCGCTTTAGATGAACGATATATATCTTTCTCTTGGTGCCACTCATGAGAGTGGGAGGCTGTGTTATCAATAATTTTGTAAGCTTCAGTTGCGGTTTTCTTCATAATGGAACCACCGGCTGTTATGTCGATGTCTTTTCGTGTAGCAACGTTGACACCTTGGTAGAATATTTGTACTATTTGATAAGTGTCTAAACCGTGTTGAGGACATCCTCTCAACAACTTTCCAAATCTTGTCCACGCCTCATATAGAGTTTCATTTGACTTTTGTGTGAACGTAACAATTTCTCCTTGAAGTCTCACGGCTTTAGATGCCGGAAAGAATCTTTTAAGAAATTTCTCAACTAAAACATCCCATGTGTCAATCGCCCCTTCAGGTAACGATTCTAACCAATCTTTGGCTTCTCCCTTTAAAGTCCAGGGAAACAACATGAGATAGATCTGTTCATCCTCAACTTCTCGGATTTTGAATAGTGTACAGATCCTATTAAACGTACGAAGATGTTCGTTTGGATCTTCCTTCGGCGCACCACTATATTGGCACTGATTAGTTACCATGTGTAGGATTTGTCCTTTGATTTCATAATCTGGCGCATTAATGTCTGGCTTAATAATGGTGTGACCTTGGCCCGTGCGTGTGGCTCTCATTCGGTCTTCCATACTTAGAGGTTCCAGATTTTCCATGATTGGATTTGTTGTATTCGAATCACTAGAGGATTCTGATTTAACGGTTTGGGGTTCAGGATCTTGGAATTGTCCTTGAATATCCTCCGGGTTCTTAGTTGTGAAGTCGGGTTCAAAAGATGGATTATTGGAAATTTGAGTTGGAGTATTTGTTCGACTAGATGATGATTCTAAAGAAAAATCAACGGCGGCGATATTTGCTAAATGTCTTGATCGAGTTATAGGTGGTGAACGTATGAAAGGTGGTGAACGTTTTGCTCGGTGCATTCACAGGATATCCTATTAGTTATAAAAATAGAAAAACTTATATAAGTTGTCCAATTAATAGACTTTTCTGATTTTGCCCACGTTTCGAATAGCAAAAAGATGCAGCAGGAAGCCAGGACCCTTTAAATTGGAAGCCCACAACTTGCCACTAACAAATCCAACTATTACTACGAACCAGAAAAAATGTCAACGTCTATCAATTTAACCACTTAAATAATTTTTCTTTCCGTTTGAAGAATTAGATAAGAAGTAAAGAAAATTCTATATCCTATAACTAGAGCGTCGAGAAATAAGAAAGAAAAAGATTGCGCGTCGAAAAGTGTCGAAAAATAAAAAGGTTGAAAAATAGGCGTCGAAAAATAAAAATAAGAAAGTAGCGCGAAAAACGGTGTCGCAAAATTCTAAAGCACATAAATCTTAGTCTAAGGAATAAGCACTTAAGGAATTTTACGGCAAACCTAAAAATTCTAGAAATAAAAATAACTATGGCAAAACTAAACTTAATACTAAAAATTGTAACTAGAGTCTAAAAATCTAAAGGTAATAAAAAAAACTTTTTTTTTAATTTTTTTTTATATTTCGTTTTTTAAGGATTTTAAAATTTTTTTTTTTTAAATTTTTTATTTATATATATATTTTTTTTAAACTTTTTTTTTTAAAAATTTTCTTTAAAAAAACGATTTTTTTTACAATTTTTTTTTTTAAAACGAAATTTTTTTTTTCTTTAAAAAAAAACGATTTTTTTTACCCAAATTTTTTTTTAAAGGAATTAATAATTTTTTTATTATTATTATTTTTTTTCAAAATTTTTTTTTTAACTCATTTACTATTCATGAATAGTAAATGAAAAGAAATTAATTAATTTACTATTCACATGAAAGCGACATGATAGAAATTATTAATTGCAAGTTACATAATATACCCCTGAAATATTTAATAAATACGACTTTTTAAAACTTTTACAATTCAAAATAGTAAAGGAAAGAAATTAATTAATTTACTATTCACATGAAAGTGACATTGTAGAAATTATTAATTATAAGTTACATAATATACCCCTGAAATATTTAATAAATACGACTTTTTAAAACTTTTAAAACTTTTACGTATCAAATTTGATTCTAAAATATTATTATATTATTATATTTTATTTCAATATTATTATATTATTATATTTATTAAATTATTATATTTAAATTAATATATCTTTAATCAATCAAAAACTAAAAAAAAAAAAACTTAAATACCCCGTGAAAACACAAAAAGTGTCCCCGAAATTACTTTTTTTTATAACTATATTTTTACAGATATAAATTAAAAATATAGCGTTTTAGCGCTCCCCGGCAGCGGCGCCAAAAACTTGATGTTGTAGCGTGAGGGTACGAAATAGTATTATTTTTACTAGGAAATACTACAAAATATGACACAAGTTTTATTAATTTACGGATGGGATATACCTAAACCTTGCTACAACACTATAGGCAGTGTACCTAATCGTAGAGTAGTGTAGTTTTTAGTAAGTCCGGTTCGTTCCACAGGGAGCTGGTGATACTTACTATATTTTTAACAACTATATTGATACAAAAAATATATAATTATATAAGTAGTAATATTATTATAAAAGGGGGGTTTTACCGTTTAATGACCGGTTTGTCGATTCTATATTTTAAGCGCAAAGATAAATGACGATAATTAAAGTGCGTAAAATAATGACAATAAATAAAATGACAGTAAATAAAATTGCGAGTAATAAAATGACAGTAAATAAAGATACGATGAGAAATACAATAAAAGAATTATGCTTATTTAAACTTCCGTAATCATGATGTTTGACGTGTTGATTTTAATTTATTACCATGAGTTAATTGTCCTTTGTCCTGGTTTATTTGATACGTCTATCTGGTTTTTGTCCATAATAGTCCATCGGTCATAAATATAAAGTGCGAGTATCCTCGTAAAATTACCCTTATACCCGAAGTCAAATATTCCAACTGATTAAGGATTTAAACTGTGACGCAGTTATCACTTCTGTCAACAATTACACCAGTTATCACTGTATGTAATCCACCCCTGTTTTAATTAGTTTATGAATATTAATTCATCCACTTGATCAGAATGAATAATCAATTACCCAACCCAATTGATTAATTAAATGATTATAACAGATTCCATATGAACGTCACTAAATAGGACAACCATAGTCATTATTAATTATTAGGTTAATTAATTTGAAGATAGGTTCGACAGACTCCAATGAGTTGTCACTCAATTAGACAATACCCCCCATCTATTAATAGTCAATAGTCCAATTTCCACAAGTGTCGGTCTTTTGCCCAAACCTTAATTATGGTTCAAAGTTCAATAACCCCGTCTTAATATTTTAGCCCAACATCACGATTACTTCGGCTCAAATAAGCATAATAATAACTTAGTTACGAGACATTAAATTAAAAAGGAAGAACATAGCTTACAGTGATGATTAATCGCGTAGCGTTGCACGGACAGAATTTCGACTCAAAACCTGTAAAATATTTCTTACAATAACCCAACTAAACCATAACTTTATTATTAAAATTTACTTATATTAAAATTATAATATAAATATATATTACATATTACAGAAGAGAGAAAGAAATATGAAGAAAGGTGTGTTTTTTCATTACTCCGTGAATTCCATTTTATAGGCAATTGGTGATTTGAAATTTTCACTTATGACCCCTTAACTATGCTCAATTAACAACTTTTTATTATTTATTATTATTCTTATTATGAATTATTTAAATATTATATTATATTCTTGAGCATAGTTAACTTGTAATTTTAGCTCCGTTGCGTCGAGCGTTGAAAGTTGGTTCATGTCTCGGTTCCGAATTTTCGAACGTCCTTGCGTACAATTTAATATCTTGTACTTTGCGTTTTGTAACTTGTACTCTTGTCATTTTTAGACGTTTCTCATCAATAATTTGAACCACTTGGATTGTATCTTGTACATTTGAGCTTTTTGGACGTTTGCGTCTTCAAATCTTCGTTTTCGCCTTTTGTCTTCGCACTTATTTATTTAAACAATTACAATGAAAATATAATACAATTACATATGAAAACCTATTATTTATGAGGGATATTGCTATGAAATATATGTTCCTTTTTAGCCTTATCAGTACGTCCAATTGTAAATCTTTATATTAAATTAACAAACTATCATTTAATTAAACAAATATAAAGCCCATTAATAGCCCATAGTCTAATTTCCACAAGTGTCGTTCTTTTGTCCAAACCCCAATTATGGTACAAAGCCCAATTACTCAATCTTAATATTTAGCCCAACATCACGATTACTTCGGCTTAAATAAGCATAATAATAACTTAGCTACGAGACATTAATTTAAAAAGGTTGAACATAACTTACAATGATTAACAATAGCGTAGCGTTACACGGATAGAATTTCGACTTACACCCTGACAACATTCGCTAACATACCCTTATTATTAAAATTAAAATTAAAATTAAAATATAAATATAAATATATATCATATGAGGGAGAGGAAAGAAAAAGATGTGTTTTTGTTCGACCAAAACTGCGAAATTTATAGGACCTGACCCTCAATTTGGGGCCATGCGATCGCATGGATTTTCTTCTTCCTGGCCATGCGATCGCATGGCCAGCTGGGATAGCTCACATGTTGTTGTTTTCTTCTTGCCGACGGTTTTATTAAATATATATAATATATAAATAATTTTAAGAATTATTTATATATTATATTATATTTATGTGCATAGTTGACTTGTAATTTTTGCTCCGTTGCATCGCGCGTTGAAAGTTGACTCTGGTCCCGGTTCCGGATTTTCGAACGTCCTTGCGTACAATTTAATATCTTGTATTTTGCGTTTCGCGTCTTGTACTCTTGTAATTTTGAGACGTTTCTCATCAATAATTTGAACCACTTTGATTGTACTTTGTACTTTTGAGCTTTTTGGTCGTTTGCGTCTTCAATTCGTCGAATCTGTCTTTTGTCTTCACCTTTTATTATTTAAACGAATATCACTTGTAAATAGAACAATTGCAACCAAAAGCTTGTCTTTCTTGAGGGATAATGCTATGAAATATATGTTCGTTTTTAGCATTATCAAATATTCCCACACTTGAGTGTTGCTTGTCCTCAAGCAATATAGTCTTGAAATACAAATACTAGAATCACTTCTTTATTCTTCACACTTTGTACATCAGTGATTTCTATACGGCGGTATGAACAATGGTAGTAACGATGTGATTTACAGTCCCACATGAACAATGGTAGTACCGGTGTTTGCAAAATTGTTTTTGTGGGTTTTGTGAGTTTCAGATTTGAAAATTTTAGCTCAAAACTTATGGTTTTGTGTCACCCACTTGCTAACCTTGTATTGGGAAAGCAACACGTCTAGTTAACTTGCTCCGTATATTACCTTTCGGTAAACTACCGTCCGGTTGTAAAGGAAAGCGTTGAACAAGCAACTGTTAAGGTAATGTCCCGTGACGTGCTTTTAATTATGGTCTATAACGTATCGGATGCAATTACTATCCTTGGTAGGAGCAATAGTAAAGATCACCCTATAGTTTTTCGGTCTGGCACAAGGTCCTGTCTTTGACCATGCTATGCAACCACCATTCTTACGGTTGACACCCGATTTGATTCAGGTGACCTAATGAATTCCAGGTGAATTCCTAGGATTTTACGTTCAATGGTAATGATCGCATTAAAAATGGGTTTTCAGAAAACAAATCGGTTTGTAATTTTGATCAAAATATTTTCTCGTTCAAGCTCGAATTTAGATATCATCGAATTCCATGAGTTTGTAATTCTCAATCTTTAAAAATCAATCTCAAGGATTGAGTAATATCAGTCTTAAAAGCTGATTTTTGATCTTTAAGGAGATTATCCTTTCTGGGGATCTGAATCATTAGTCTTATCAAGCTAATTTGCACGGCGCCCTCCCCATTTTACGAGATAGATCCTCTCATGGTTAGAATAAGTCTGACCACTTGGCGACCCTGTTTGATGCTGAGGTCCGTGGATTTCCAGCTGATTCTCGAGAAAACTTTTCAAGGTTTTTCGTAGACTCTACAACTGGTCTGGACGACAACTTCCTGACATAAATCAAGAAGCGCATTTCTTTTTCTAAAGACTTTACTTCCTTTTAATGATGGAATTGATTCATCGTGTAGATCCATCTTTCTTTCAAATATATTACAATTTACCGGGTAAAACGGTTAATTTTGTCCAAAACAAAAGTATCTTCAATTATTTGTACAAAAATATGTGATATATGTTTTAAATAACTTGGTAAATTTTCTCACACTTGACTTTTATTTTCCTTTCTTTGCCTTTTTATTGTCCTCTATTCCATTTTAAATGAATTCTAACATTTTGGGTTGTTTCTCAATTTATGTCCTTTCCGAGGTAACAATAATTTCGGTGTTAACACCTAGTTTTATCGTTCATAAATATTATAAACATGATTTTGAATTCATTTATTTGAAAATTTTGAAATTTTTTACGAGAATTGGGTAGTCAGTATATAAGACTAGGGCTGTTTTTTATTATCAGAGAGCACTAGATTCTAATACAACTACTGCATTACTAGTATTTTTAATGGTAACCAAGTGTATAAGTTACAAATTTTAAAAATCCGAAAGAATTTAACGCCTTCCCACACTTAAGATCTTGCAATGCCCTCATTTGCAAGAAATCAGTAACAATTTAAATTATTGAGGGTGATTAGTGTAGAAAAATGATTAAATTTTACCAAAGTTTTCAAACATATTGGCGTTTGTTTGCTGAATGATAAATGGTGCACATCATTTGTTCATTCCTTTTTGTTGTTTCATCACATTTGTTTTTCGTTTTGTCGTCAAAATTAGTAGCTTTTGCTGAACTTAATGCCAGTCTTTGAAAATGCGCTGTTTTACCCTATTGTGTACAATTGACAATATACATACATACAAATAATAAAATGCATGGTAATTTGAAATGGGACTTAAAATTCCACTTTCAAATCAAATATGAAATATTAGTACAACATAGTAGTAATAAAAAATGTTAAAACTTACATAAAAGTATCACAATATAATATGTTTAAACATAAATAAATAAAAATAATAAAAAGATAAAAATTATAGGAATAACCAACAGAACTATATCAATCTGGATAGGGGTTCCAGTTCATGTCGTCGGGTGGGTTCCATGGTTGGTTATAGGTGTACTGATAGGCCTGGTTAGGGTCATAGAGAGTAAATGGTGGTCTCATATCGGGCTGGTGTGGAGGATAGTAAGCAGGTCGGGTCGGTACGTAGTGATCCTGAGGTGATAGCTGGCTCATGATCTGATGCTGATGATAGTGTCATCTATCATGCTGTCATTGACTAGAATGCTCGTACTCATTCCGGACTTTCCACTGCTCGTATCGACTATGTCTATCCTGGTTTGTCATTTCTACCTCATCTATACGCTGGTAGACGTCAGTCATAGCCTCCGTAATGACATCACTAATGTCATCTGCTTCCTCCATTTCCTCATCTGAACCTCTCTCTACCTGTGGATGATGACCAACATATGGTACTGCCTGATTACGTCTGCTTTTCAATACCTTAGCACCCTGATAGACCTTCAATCCTAAAGTATCATCCTGTTCCCTACATACCATAAGTGGACCCCCTTGATCCCTATCTACACCCAAATACTCTCCAATGAGAGTAACAAAAATACCTCCTCCTATTATTCCCCCTTCCTGTATTCCTTCCACTATCTTAGACAAATAAAAACCAACACAGTAGGGGATATTAACAAAGCCTCTTAGGTCTCGAATACACTTAAGGTAAAATAAATCATGTAAGGTCATTTTCTCCTTGTTGTGACCTCTCTGTGTAATCGAGTTAGCCAGAAATATATGAATTATACGAAGCTCGGCTCTGTTAATATGTAAGTAGGAGTGTGTTCCTGCCCGCCCAAAAACATTATAATCTGACATACGCCTCCAGACGGCGTTCGCGTCAAAATTCCTATCTACCCTTTCACCATGATAAATCAAATTCATACAATCAGGTAGTAGTAATTCACTAGGAGTGTAAATCTGTAAAGCCCTGGCCATGTCCAGCATGGACATCCTGTACATCCTACGACCAAGTATAAATCTAAGATAACTTCTATCATCTAACCTATCTACATCCGCATTTAATGCTATAGTACTCATAAGCTCAACGCACCATTCCTTATATACAGGCCTACGAATGGTGAATAAACATTCCCAATCGGGAAAAAAAGAGCTGCCATACCTTTGGATCAGATGCAGTCTAACTGAAACACAAAATTTGTGCATCCAAATATGCATTAGTGTTAGCAAAATAACAACTTTAAACAATTACAATAACATGTTAAATCAAAATTAAACTTATTCACAATTTTCACAATTCTACACTTTTTCAAATAAGCATTTATGAAAATGTTTACAAAGTTCATAAGCATTCAACTCAAATAACATGTTAAAACAACCATTACTAGCAATTTAAACACGTTTCAAATGGCATTTACATCAATTTAATCAAGTTCATGAATTTTAGACCTAAAAAGTCCACTTTAATTCTCAAAAATCATGTTTAGGGTCAAATTTTAGATCATTTAGCTACCTAAACATGTTACACTACTTAATTTAGCAATAATTCATGACAAAAATTGGCCATAACCTGTTTATATCAAAAAGCCCCAAATTGCTCAAGAACACAAACTCTAGATTCCTAAAATTTTTGAAGTTTTTGGCTTCAAATCATGTTAAATAGCATCAATCTAGGTTATACATGCATAATATACTAACAATTTAACTCTAATTACACTAGAAATTAACAAAATCAAATTAGGAAAATTATAGCTCAAGAACACTAAAAATCAAATTTAAAGAGGTTTAGGGGTGTAATTGTTACTCTTCTTGATAAAATTCTTATCAAATTCATGATTAGAGCGGATTATAGCAAGAAATTTGGTTGATTTTGGTGAAAAATTGATGAAAATTGAGAGGATTTGGGGAGTATGTTCGTGTATGTGTGTGTTTGTGAGATACAGCAGCAGCTCGATGGACTTTTCAATCTGACCAGTTTTTTTTGGCCATGCGATCGCATGGCTTTGCTGTGCAATCCCCATGCGATCGCATGGGGGTCTGTTTTTTTTTTTTTTTTTATATAAAAACCTTATACTTTTTTTAAAACAATTAATTAATTTTATTTAAAATTTTGTTTCTTTAGAATGAGGGCGTTTCAGATCATTGTCCTAGTACGTTCCTCGACAAAATTTTAAAATTTTGACATTTCAAAGCGTTGTTTTAAAAGCAAAGATTTTTGGATTTTTTAATGTTTTTGGCATACTTTAATTCAATAAGATTAAAAATAATGATAATAAAATTTCTCGTCCCTTCCTTGGGTAAAGCAATTTCAGTTCAACGACATAGTTTTCAACTCATGACGAATTTTAAAAATCAAATTTTTAACTTAGTGAAATAAAGTAAATTTTGTTTTTAAATTCACACCAAATTTAAACTTAAAATGCATAAAATTAAAAATTCATATTATTAAAAAAAAAATTCACACCAAACTTATATTATATTTTTGTTTTTATACATACAAACTTATATTAAAAATATAAAATTTTCAAATATTTACAAACTTAAATACATTGATTTTAAAAAGTTTACAATATTAATTTAAAAACATGGTAAAAATTAAAATTAAAAATCTTTTTGGTCTTTTATCCCACTTTAATCAATCAAATATTATTAAAAATATACGCCCCTCTTTTCGGTAAAGTAATTTCGGTCCCATAACCTAGTTTTACTCCTGACGAATTTCTGAAATATTTTGGGTTGATTGATTAAAGATATTTATACCTTAAGAATAAACGGTAAATTTCGCAGTGATGTAATAAATTTTTGTATGATATCAATAATTTCGGTTACGCATACCTAATTTTATTGAATACCAATTTAATACTTTATAGCGAACGATTCAGCGTTTATTATCAAAAGGTTAAATGCAATAAAAAAACTGTACATACTTACCTGTGTGATAGAATTCTCAGAGACTTGCTTTAGCCGACTCATATGAGAGTCGTGTGATTTGGTTCTCCATAGCTACATAAGCGTAACCTCAATTCTTCAATATCTTTTCTTCTAAACATATAAACGGTCCTTCTCTGTATAGAGGAGCAAATTCGGTATTTGAATACGTTTGATTATTTGAACATTTACCTTCATGTGACCATTTTCCACATTTATAACATCTTTCAAGGTGCCGTGCTCTTCTTTTTGTTGCGGATTTTGATTTTTCTTTACCAAAATGTATCTTATGATGATCTTTTCTGAGTTCTTTTCTTACTCCGTCCATTTTGCCTCTTATGAATGATACCAATTCACTCGGAAGGGTGTCATTATTACGTTTAGTAATCATAGCATGTAGCATTAGACCATGGTTCAGATCAAAGGAATTCTTCATCTCGTAAAACCTAAAAAAAATAAAAATTCAGAATGGGGGGAGAAGACTAGTTCTTTAGGGTCTGCTAGGGAAAGACCATTCGGATTCCATTCTCGAGAACGACACGAAAACAGAATATCTAACTCTAACAGAAATTTATATTACCCTAAAAAGATTCGAATCTTCCCACACTTAGTTAGCTGTGGGGTCAAAATTGTGATTAACTTCATCTTCAACTTCCATTAGATTATCTATGTAATGTTTAACTCTGTGACCATTAACCTTAAATTCAATCCCATTTGAATTTATTAATTCTACTGTTACGTACGGAAAAACTCTTTTGACTATGAATGGTCCAGACCATCTTGATTTTAATTTTCCAGGAAATAGCTTGAATCGTGAATTGAAAAGAAGAACTCTGTCTCCTTCTTTAAATTCTTTTGAACTTCTGATTCTTTTATCATGCCATTTCTTCATTCTTTCTTTATAGATTAACCAATTTTTGTATGCTTCATGTCTTAATTCTTCTAATTCGTTTAATTGACTTAACCGTAGACGTCCAACTTCATGTAAATCAAGATTACATATCTTCAAAGCCCAAAATGCTTTATGTTCAATTTCTACTGGAAGATGACATGCTTTTCTGTAAACGAGTCTAAAAGGTGTGGTTCCAATTGGAGTTTTGTAGGCTGTTCTAAAAGCCCAGAGTGCATCCTCCAATTTCATGGACCACTCCTTCGGATTTGATCCTACGGTTTTCTCTAGAATACGTTTTAAAGCTCGGTTGGTATTTTTAACTTGTCCACTTGTTTATGGATGATAAGCGGTTGAGATTTTATGAGTTACTCCATATCTTTTAAGAACTTTCTCAAGTTGATTATTACAAAAATGAGTACCCCGATCACTTATTAAAGCTTTCGGTGTTCCAAACCTAGCAAAAAGACGTTTTAAAAAGTTGACTACAACTCGTGCATCGTTAGTTGGGAGAGCTTGTGCTTCCACCCATTTAGATACATAATCAATGGCAACGAGAATGTAGAGATTATTATGAGATTTTGGAAATGGACCCATAAAGTCAATACCCCAAACGTCAAATACTTCACATACTTGAATGATATTTTGTGGCATTTCATCACGTTGACTTATTTTTCCGGCCCTTTGACAAGCATCACAGGATTTGCAAAGAAGGTGTGCGTCTTTAAAAATTGTAGGCCAATAGAATCCAGCATCGTAAACTTTTCTTGCTGTGAGTTGATGCCCATAATGCCCTCCTGTTGGTCCTGTGTGACAACGGTTTAAGATTTGACTAGCTTCATCTCCGAATACACATGGGCGTATTATTCCATCGGGACAACTTTTAAACAAATGTGGATCTTCCCAGAAATAGTGTTTTATATCACTAAAGAATTTCTTTCGTTTTTGGTACGACAACCCTTTTTCAAGGAATCCACATACTAAATAGTTTGCATAGTCTGCAAACCATGGAATTTTACTATAATCTATCTTCAATAGATATTCATCAGGAAAGTTATCGTGTATTGCCGATTCATTTAGAACTTCTAATTCGGGATTTTCAAGACTAGAAAGTTGATCAGCGGCGAGATTTTCTGCTCCCTTTTTATCTCGGATTTCAATATCGAACTCTTGTAAGAGTAAGATCCAACTGATTAATCGTGGTTTGGCATCTTGTTTTGAAAATAGGTATCTAAGAGCAGAATGATCGGTATAGACCACCGTTTTAGCTAGAACGAGATATGAACGAAATTTGTCAAAAGCAAAGACAATGGCAAGGAGTTCTTTTTTAGTAGTTGTGTAGTTTGTTTGTGCTCCTTGTAATGTCTTACTAGCATAATAAATATGTTGAAATCATTTTTCAATCCTTCCTAAAACGGCTCCCATTGCAAAATCACTTGCATCGTACATAAGTTCAAACGGTAGATTCCAATTTGGAGTTATCATGATCGGCGCATTAGTGAGTTTTTCATTAAGAATATTAAAAGATTTGATGCATTCATCTGAAAATATGAATGGAGCATCCTTTTCTAGGAGTTTATTCATAGGAGTGGCAATTTTAGAAAAATCTTTTATAAAACGTCGGTAAAAACCGGCATGCCCTAGAAAACTCCTAACTCCTCTAACATTGGTGGGATGTGGAAGTTTAGCAATTATATCTACTTTAGCTCTATCCACTTCAATCCCTTCTTTTGAAATCTTATGACCAAGAACGATGCCTTCTTTAACCATGAAATGACATTTCTCCCAATTAAGAACTAGATTTGATTGTTCGCATCTAATAAGCATTCGTTCAAGATTAACTAGACATGTTTCAAATGTATCACCGAAAACTGAAAAGTCATCCATGAAAACTTCCATGCATTCTTCTATCATTTCGTGAAAAATCGTCGTCGCACCTTTGAAAGGTTGCAGGGGCGTTGCAAAGTCCAAATGGCATGCGTTTATAAGCAAAAGTACCATAAGGGCACGTGAACGTGGTTTTCTCTTGGTCCTCGGGTGCTATTGGAATTTGAATATATCCGGAAAAACCATCAAGAAAACAATAGTAACTATTTCCGGCTAATCTTTCCAACATTTGATCAATGAAAGGTAAGGGAAAGTGATCTTTTCTGGTGGCGTCATTTAATTTTCTATAATCAATACTAACACGCCATCCTGTTACAGTCCTAGTAGGAATAAGCTCATTTTCTCATTTGTGATGACAGTCATGCCACCCTTCTTGGGTACGCATTGAACTAGGCTAACCCATGGACTATCAGAGATTGGATAAATTAAACCTGCATCAAGCAGTTTAATAATTTCTTTCTTAACAACATCTTACATATTATAATTTAGTCTTCGTTGGCGTTGCACATATGTTTTATGACCTTCTTTCATAAGGATTTTATGTGTGCAATACGAAGGACTTATACCTTTAATATCATGAATCTTCCATGCAATAGCTGGTTTATGAGCTTTTAGCACAGAAATGAGTTGAGATTTTTCATTTTTCGTAAGAGAAGACGATATTATTACAGGTAATTCAGATTCACCATGTAAATAAGCATATTCCAAATGGTTTGGAAGTGGCTTTAACTCTAATATCGGTGGTTCTTCTATCGATGATTTATATCGATATCTGTCTTCTTCTTTTAGCATTTGAATTTCTTCTGTTGTTGGTTCATATCCATTAGCCATAAGTGTAGCTAACATTTCAGCTTCATCAATTGGTTCAGTTCCTTCTCCTAAAGAACATTCTCCTGTTCCTTGTAATTCTGGAAATTCTTCTAACAATTCTGCATGTGAATCTATAGTTTGAATATAATAACATGTATCATTTCCAGATTGCGGTTGTTGCATGGCTCTATCAACTGAAAAGGTAACACTCTCGTCCTCTATACTTAGGGTCAGTTTCTTACCGAACACGTCTATTATTGCTTTGGCCGTGTTTAAGAATGGTCTTCCTAATATGAGAGGAACTCGAGAATCTTCTTCCATGTCCAGAATAACAAAATCTACTGGAAATACTAGAGTACCAACTTTAACTAGCATGTTTTCCATTATCCCTCTAGGATATTTTACTGATCGATCGGCTAGTTGTATGCTTATTCGTGTTGCTTTCAATTCTCCAAGGTCTAGTTTAGCGTATAATGAATATGGCATTAAATTTATACTAGCACCTAAGTCTGCCAATGCTTCTATTGAACTAAGACTACCCAAAAAAAATGGAATTGTGAAACTTCCTGGATCTGATAATTTTTCTGGTATCTTATTCAACAGCACTGCAGAACAAGTAGCATTCATAGTAACAGCCGAGAGTTCTTCCATTTTCTTTCTATTTGTGATTAGATCTTTCAAGAATTTAGCATATCTAGGCATTCCTGAAATCACATCAATGAAAGGAAGATTTACATTTATCTGTTTAAACATATCCAAAAATTTGGATTGCTCGGGTTCAAGTCTTTCTTTTCTCATCTTACTCGGGTAAGGAAGTGGTGGTTGGTATGGTTTAACATAAGGTTTAGCCTTAACTGTGTTATCTTCATTAACCTTTTCAACTACCGGTTCTGTTTCCTTCTCTTGTTCAGATTGTAGTTCTTGTGGAGTAGGAATAGTGTCATCAGAAATTACAGGTATTTCAGGTGGTTTAAGTGTAATACCACTTCTTGTGGTAATGGCTTTAGCTGTTTCATTCCGGGGGTTAGCATTTGTATCGCTAGGTAGACTTCCCGGTTTTCTTTCACCTATTAACCTTGCTAGGTTGCTTACTTCTTGTTCCAAATTTTGAATAGAAGCTTGTTGATTTCTAAATGCTTGAGCATTTTGTTCATTGGTTTGTTTCTGAGATGTGAAAAATTACGTTTGAGATTCAACTAGCTTCGACATCATTTCTTCTAAATTTGGTTTTTTATCATCGGTTTGTGGTGGTTTATTTTGAAAAATAGGTCTTTGCTGATTGTAAGTATTATTAGATACTTATTGATTACTAGGACCTTGTTGGTTGTTGTATGGAATATTTCGGTTATAATTCTGATTTGGATTGTAGTTTGGTCTTGGCGGTTGATAATTATTCTGATAATTATTTCCAGGCCTTTGGTTTATGTATGAAATATTATCTCTTTGTTCCATTGTTTGTTCAATACTGAGACAATCTTTTGTCAAATGTGGTCCTCCACACTGCTCACAACTAATTCTTATTGAGTGAATATCCTTAGTCATCTTTTCCATTCGTCTCTCGACAGCATCTATCTTTGCAGAAATGGAATCAAAGTCATGGCTAGAATCGGCTCTAGCCGCTTTAGATGATCTAACGATATCTTTTTCTTGATGCCACTCATGTGAGTGGGAAGCAGTGTTATCAATAATTTTGTAAGCGTCAGTTGCGGTTTTCTTCATAATGGAATCACCAGCTGCTATATCGATGTCTTTTCGTGTAGTGATGTCGCATCCTTGGTAGAATATTTGTACTATTTGATAAGTGTCTAAACCATGTTGCGGACATCCTCTTAACAACTTTCCAAATCTTGTTCACGCTTCATATAGAGTTTCGTTTGGCTTTTTGTGTGAACGTAACAATTTCTCCTTGAAGTCTCACGGCTTTAGATGCCGGAAAGAATTGTTTAAGAAATTTTTCAACAAAAACGTCCCATGTATCAATCGCCCCTTCAGGTAACGATTCTAACCAATCTTTGGCTTCTCCCTTTAAAGTCCAGGGAAATAACATGAGATAGATCTGTTCATCCTCCACTTCTCTAATTTTAAATAGAGTACAGATCCTATTAAAGGTACGAAGATGTTCGTTTGGATCTTCCTTCAGTGCACCACTAAATTGGCATTGATTAGTTACCATGTGTAGAATTTGTCCTTTGATTTCATAATCTGGCGCATTAATGTCTGGTTGAGTAATTGCGTGACCTTGGCCAGTGCGTTTAGCTCTCATTCGGTCTTCCATACTTAGAGGTTCCAGATTCTCCATTATTGAATTTATTGAATCTGAATCACTAGAGGATTCTGATTTAATGGGTTGTTTCTCGACAAACTCCATTTGAATGATTGGTGGTTCCGGAGGAAAGATTAATGGTTCAGGATCTCTGAATTGTCCTGAATATCCTCCGGATTCTCAATTGCAAGGTCTGGTTCAAAAAATGGATTATCGGAAATTTGAATTGGAGTACTTGGTCGACTTGATGACGATTCTAAAGAAAAATCAACGGCGACAATATTGGCTAGATGTCTTGATCGAGTTACAGGTGGTGAACGTATAAAAGGTGGTGAACGTTTTGCTCGGTGCATTCACTGAATATCCTATTGGTTATAAAAGATAAAAATTATATAAGTTATCAAATTAATAGACTTTTCTGATTTTGTCCACGTTTCGAATAGCCAATAGATGCAGCAGGTAGCCAGGACCCTTTAAATCGGAAGCCCACAACTTGCCACTAACAAATCCAACTATTACTACGAACCAGAAAATTTTGGATGTCTATAAATTTAACCGCTTAAAATAATTTTTCGTTGAAATTTAAAGAAATTTTTAGAGAAGAAATAGAAAAAAATTCTAAGTCCTAAAAACTAGAGCGTCGAAAAATAAGAAAGAAAAAGAGCGCGTCGAAAAACGTCGAAAAATAAAAGGTCGAAAAATAATAAAAAAACGTAGCGCGTCGAAACTTAAAATTAAAAACTAAAAATTAAAAGTTGCGTCTAAAAATATTAAAGCTTAAAAGAAATTCTATATCCAAAACGGCAATAACTTAGAAAGTAATAAAATTTATAAAACGGCGTAGCAAAATTCTAAAGCACCTAAATCTTAGTCTAAAGAATAAGTACTTAAAGGATTTTACGGCAAATCCTAAAAATCTAAAAATAACTACGGCAAATACTATATTGAAATTAATTACGAGCGAAAAACATACAATTTACGAATAAACGATTAAAAAGATACGAAATATAAAAAGATATAAAAAGTGATAAAATTATTTATTTTTATAAAAATATTATTTTTATATTTATTTTATAAAAGTATTAATTTTTATATATTAATAAAACTTATTATAACTAAAAAAATAAACTAAATAATAAAACTAAACTAAATAATTAAATAATTATAACCTAATTAGGGTTTTAATATTAATAATTATTATTAATTAAAAACCCTAATCGTACAGACTAAGGTACCAGGCCAGTCAAATCACTCCATGCGATCGCATGGAGTGTATGTTATATATTCATGCGATCGCATGACCTGCGGATCCGGGCCAAATGCTGGGCTGCTATAGTACCAGGCCCGAATAGTTTTACTTTTACTTTTTTTTTTCTTCTGTTTTTTACTTTTTACTTTTGTTTTTAATTTTATGTTTTTATAAAATATTTATATAAATAAATAAAAACTTATATTTTAAAAACTAAAATAAAAATAAAGAAACTTTATAATTTTATATATATATATTTAACAAACTCTAAAATATATATATATATATATATATATATTGTTTTTCTTTTTATATTTTTATATTTTTTAATATTTAAAACGTATTTTTACAAAAGCGTATTTTTATAAAAGTAAACTAAGACTTAAATTTTTTTTTTTTATAGCGTTTCGCTTTCGGCGTTTAAGCAAGTCCCCGGCAGCGGCGCCAAAAATACTTGATGTTAAAGCGAAGGGGGTACAAAATAGTAGTATTTTTACTGCGAAATACTATTAAATACGATACAATTTTACACAAGTTATTTATTTATTTATAGAGTGGATATACCTAAACCTTGCTACAACACTTATAGGTAGTGTACCTAATCGTACAGTAGTGTAGTTTTTAGTAAGTCCGGTTCGTCCACAGGGAACTTGCCAAGTTTAACGCTATATTTTTAAAAACTATATTTGTATAAATATAAATATAACTATTATTATTATTATAAGAAGGGGGATTTTACCGTTTAATGACCGGTTTGTCGATTTTAAAACTTTAGTCGCAGTTAAAACCTAATGTAAAATATTAAAAATATAAAAGACTTAATTTAAAGTGTAAAGTAAATGACAATAATGAAATTGCGATAAATAAAATGATGATAAATAAAATTGCGATAATTAAAAAGTACGATAATTAAAATGACAATAAATTAAAGTGCGATAATTAAAAGTGCAATTAAATATGAAATAAATGAATTATGCTTATTTAAACTTCCGTAAACATGATGTTTGACGAGTTGATTTTAGTTTATTACCATGGATTAATTGTCCTTTGTCCTGGACTAATCAATATGTCCGTTTGGTTTTTGTCCATAATAGTCCATCAGTCATAAATATAAAGTGCGAGTGTCCTCGTCAAATTATCCTTATATCCGAAGTCAAATATTTCAACTAATTGGGGACTTAAACTATAATTACACCAATTTTCCTTGTATATAATTCACCCATGTTTTAATAACTCCATTGACTATTAATCCATTCCCGTGTCCGGTTAAATGAACGATTATTAGTACTTATAAATATCCCACCCATCGTGTCCGATTGAGTGTATGTGGTTATTTATAGGTACGTCCAATTGTAAATCTTTATATTAAATTAACAAATTATCATTTAATTAAACAAATATAATGCCCATTAATATCCCATAGTCTAATTTCCACAAGTGTCGTTCTTTTGTTCAAACCCCAATTATGGTACAAAGCCCAATTACCCAATCTTAATATTTAGTTCAACATCACGATTACTTCGGCTTAAATAAGCATAATAATAACTTAGCTACGAGACATTAATTTAAAAAGGTTGAACATAACTTACAATGATTAATAATAGCGTAGCGTTACACGGACCGAATTTCGACTTACATCCTTACAACATTCGCTAACATACCCTTATTATTAAAATTAAAATTAAAATATAAATATAAATATATATCGTATGAGGGAGAGGAAAGAAAAAGATGTGTTTTTGTTCGACCAAAACTGCGAAATTTATAGGACCTGACCCTCAATTTGGGGCCATGCAATCGCATGGATTTTCTTCTTCCTGGCCATGCGATCGCATGGCCAGCTGGGATAGCTCATATGTTGTTGTTTTCTTCTTGCCGACGGTTTTATTAAATATATATAATATATAAATAATTTTAAGAATTATTTATATATTATATTATATTTATGTGCATAGTTGACTTGTAATTTTCGCTCCGTTGCATCGCGCGTTGAAAGTTGACTTTGGTCCCGGTTCCGGATTTTCGAACGTCCTTGCGTACAATTTAATATCTTGTATTTTGCGTTTCACGTCTTGTACTCTTGTAATTTTGAGACGTTTCTCATCAATAATTTGAACCACTTTGATTGTACTTTGTACTTTTGAGCTTTTTGGTCGATTGCGTCTTCAATTCGTCGAATCTGTCTTTTGTCTTCACCTTTTATTATTTAAACGAATATCACTTGTAAATAGAACAATTGCAACCAAAACCTTGTCTTTCTTGAGGGATAATGCTATGAAATATATGTTCGTTTTTAGCATTATCAGGAGCAATTTTACTTTACCTGTGCTTTATGTTGATGATATCCTTTTAACAAGTAATAATTTTTATTTGTTGCATGAGTCAAAATGTTTTCTATCTAGAAGCTTTGACACGAATGATCTCGGTGAAGTTTCGTATGTTATAGAATTTGAAATTCACCGAGATTGAGCCGGTAGGATATTAGTATTATCTCAGAAGGCATAAATTTAACATGTACTCAGTAGGTTCAATATATAACATTTCTCCCCACGGTCACTACTATGGTTATGGGTTGATAATTTTGAGTCTCATCAATGTTCAAAAACTGAGGTTGAACATGAGGAAATGAGGCGAAGTCCTTATGCTTCCATAATAGGAAGCTTGACATATGCTCCAGTTTGTAGTTGACCAGATATTGCATATATGTGGATTGCTAGTTAGATTTCACGTTACTCATGGCCTACATCACTGAAAAGTTTCTAAGAAAGTATTATGATATCTACAGGAATGAAGGAGTACTAAAAATTAACTTATACTAGATTTGAAACCCTGTAGTTATTAGAAACTCGGATTCAGACTTTGCGAAATCCAAAGAAACTAGTATGTAAACTGTGGGATATATTTTCATGCTGTCAAGTGGGCCTATGTATTGGAAGAGTCAAAAGCAAGTGCTAAGGATGACCTCAACAATGATGGTTGAGTAAATTTTCAGTTTATAAAGCAACGAGCCATTTAATATTGTTGTGACACTTAATCATTGGACTCATAATTTCTAAATCCATATCAAGGCCGTTAAATATTTACTACAATTATAACGTAGTCTTGAGCTTCTTGAACATTAATAGTTCAACATAAGTTGACTTATACCTCGATACAACATATTTATTTGTACGTGAACGAGTGAAGGAATAAAGTATATATATCGAGAACATTAGAACTCATGAAATTCTTGCAGATCCGCTAACTAAAGGTTTACAACCCAATCTATTTATGAGTTATGTCGCTAAATTGAGGTTTTATTCTAGATCTTATGTAATGTTGAAGTTAGTGTATATTTCATGATAACGTTTAATTTCAAAACAAGCGCTTTAAGTCAATATCCATCACTATAATGTTTGGTTTGTCTATATTTACTTCTACTGTGCACACTTATGTTTCATTATAGACAAACTTATTTAGGTCCACATTATGCTCTTGTCGTTTTGGATAAAAGAAATCATACATTTTATATTAGTACCATAGTATAATCGATTGGGGTCCCGTGTCAAATGTGACACGTCTAGGCTGTATCCTTTTGCATTTGTGCTAAATGAAATTATGATGATTACGATAAATTTGAACAACCTAATTTCATCAGTTTATCTACAAATGGTAATTCGGTCAAGTAGGAGAATGTTAGAAAATATCCGTATAACTATTATAACCCTTTTACCATTTGGCACTTTATACCCCTTAACTTAGGGTTGTGCTTTCCTGTATATTATCACATCACGTTATTTCTATCTGGTTATCAAGAACACTATAATTCAAGAGAATAAGAAATCCCTCCATCGAATTATTGATATTACTTTAGGAATTGATTTAACCCTAATAAATTATGGTTGCATCATCAATTCTAAAATCAAGTAAGGATTCTTTGATGTTTCTGTTATATGTGATTACATGTTTGATTGATCTTGCATGAATGATAAATTTAATTAACAATACAATAATCAAATCTTCATTCTATGCCATAATGCCATATCTGATTCTACCCCTTCGCATTTTCAATTTCTTATTAGATTAAACTAGTACCGAACCAGCCCACACGTTGCGGCTGGGCTTTCCGACTTGCATCTTAATATTTAACGTAACGTTATGTGTTTACAAATGCGAAAACGGGCAATGTTGTACGCCCTGTTTTAATTGTCGTTGTGTTTAGGTTTTTTTAGAATTTTACGTTTTGAGCGAAGCTAGTTTCATTTTGTTCTTAAAATTATTTCGAGTTTAATGGTGGTGTCGATTGGAAGTAATGCGCGTCGAACATGAAGTTACGGGTTGTTGAAGATCGTAGTGGATTATGTGGAGTATTTTTGAATTAAATATTAAATTTACACTTTATACTCCTGGATGTTACGGTTTTAACCCCTAAAGAAGTTGATGGTAGAAAATAGTGTAGGGGATTGAAATGAAAATTGTAGGTGTAAAAGGGGATGAAATGGCAATGATTTTGCCTCGAATGACGTAAAGGTTCACCTCTTTTAGTATATAGGGTCATGTATTCGCTAACAACAATTTTTCCACTCGAGTAATGGCCTTATTAGACAAAATATCATTTTCTAGTTAAAAAATATATATGTTAAAGTGAAGCATTCATAAAACGTGACCATTTCAAAATGTAGCATCCCCATTTTTTTTTCTAATAATTTATTTTCTACATATATAGTAATATATATAGTTTAATAGTCTATTTCATAGCAATAATTTCGTGTTAATATCTTTGTCATATCAAAGTGAGCATAACCTTTTATATACTATTGTGATTATAATAGTTTTATCAATCACATGTTTAACATATTACTTAATAGAGATTGCAAACGATATTTTAAAGGTTATGTCAACACCTTCAATATTTATAATTTTATAATAAAATTAAATTAAACCACATGTACTCCTTATATATGTTTGTATTTTTAGGACTCAAACAAGACATGTGATTGTCTTATCGTCAATTACAATTAACTCAAGAACAATAAACAGTTTGCTAAAACATTAGAACGATAAATAAAAGCGTAAATGACACGAGAATTTAACATGGTTATATTTTAACTTCAAACACGGAGAATAGTTTACTCCATATGCGCAAACTAGAGATTTTCTACTATTAATTTCGTGCACACAACTACAATGAGGCTAGATATCTATTTATATTGAAACATTAAATAATTCCTTGTTACACAAGTTAACTTGGCCTTGAAGCAAAAGTCATTCCAAAAATTATTTACTTGCTCCCCAAGTAAATTTGACTTCCAAGCTAAGTTAATCTCCAAGCTAATTTTATTTTCTTTCTTTTTTTATTCCAATGCGACACTATCCCAAAAATCTCCTACTAGAAGATTGAACAAAACCCTGAACATCGATCTTCAACAGGAAATCAACCTCAAGTATAAATCATGTTTAAACTCCCATCGAAACTCTAGCTTAGCTAATTAACAACTCCTTTTGATACCGCTGGATAAGCTATCCAGGTTAGACCGCACTTCAACATCGATGAGCTACGAGGGAAGGAATTCTTTCGACACCAAAAAACATCACTGAGTGATAGTCCAATCTCGTAGTTACTAATTTGGTCCATTTTGGTTTCTTCGCCACCATCTTCTTATACTAGAATATCATTTTATTACACTAGAATACATACAGAAGTGTGCGAGACTTCAATTACGGGATTTAACAGGAAAATACTCTACCTCACTCATCGCTCTAGACACATCCAACTTTATCACTGATATTTCTACTATCACACGTATAGATTAACCCTCGTCTCTTTATGATTTTCCATCCCAACAATCATAAAACCTCGAAAAATGCCTTCATAGACTCCTCATCAAAGCACAAACTGAGAACGGATTCACCACCTCGAACCATCTTTTCAACTTTATGCTTCCCGCTAGCACATTCACCTCCTCATAGCACAGTGAATTTTACAAACCTCATCTTCTCATCCCAAGCATGCTCCCAATGTACGAGTAAGAACTAAACCGTGACTCTCGAGAAGAAACTTGATTCGTATCACCCGTCATCACAAATTACTTTGCCATTGGAGAGTAAAATAAGTAGTCGAAGCTCTAGTGGTATCCGAAATCAATGCACTATCTTGATAATATTGGAGAAACATTTTGCTCAACCATCTCAACAACTCCACTATTCGTCCAACTCCCACTAGCTCGATAACTTCTGTTGGTTACCAAACTGACACCAGGTTCCCGACACCCCAATATAATACCCCGTCAGAATTGACTAACGACGCATTAACTCTAGTCCCACAGTTAACGGTCACGCCCTCTATATGAGACGTTTCTGAAAAGCATTCGCATTAAAGTTTAATAAACAAAGTCATTAAATATATGTACTTCAAAATAGTTTAACATAAATAACCAATGTAAATGACTTTCAAACATTGTTTAAATAAATGAAAAAGTTTCATAATGCGAATGTATGTTATCCTTGAAAACAGTAGTAAATCATGCTGGACTTCACTCCAGTAATTGTAATAAGCAAGTATAAGAACATCAGCTAGCGGAAGCAACCTCTAAGGACCTGAGATAAGACATGAGAAAAGTAAACAAAATTGTTGAGTGATTCTACAGGTTTAGTAAAACATTTATCGTAAGTTAGGCCACGAGATTTCATTGAAAGCATCGTAAAAGTATACATTTGTCATGAGCACTTGATTACAAGACTTTAACCTGCGCATAGCTCATTCTCTACGCGTATTCCTTTTACCCTTTCTAAGCATACACTGATCAAGTGTACATGTTACAACAAAATAAGCAACCCCGTGTGTTGGGGCGAGGTTTGTCAAACCTAACAGTACCGTCCCTATAAGTCGAGCTTACGTAAAATTAATATAATCAAGCTAAGGGATTTATGATCAAACTCATATGTATATTGTTTAGTTACTCGTGCCTCATATGTAAAGCAGTTGAAAAAGCATATTATCTCATCCCAATAGAAAAGTAGTAGGGACTGTAGACTCACCTTGTGTACAGTAAGAGTTTCTGTAAAACAGTACGGTAGCCGGACGATCACAAACGTATAACGCAACCTAATTAATTAGATTACCTTAAGTAAGTACATAAGTCACACTATGTAAACCCATAGTGTACGCGTAGTCCTAGTGCTCAGACTGACTCAACATGTAAGCAAAAGTCAACACAAAGTCAACAAATCCAAGTAAGTCAACAATAGTCAAACCCCTGTCAAATTGGTCAAACAAAGTCAACCATAATAGTAGGTTCATATCAATGTTGGTCAAAGTAGTCAAACTTGGTTCATGTCATTCAATTCAGTTTCACTTTCAAGTTTCATCGATTTTCGAATTCATTGCCATACTGCATGTTAAGTAGTGTGCACTAAGGACACATATGCACAAATGACTAACACGCTACACTTATATCATGTAAACACTCAGTAGTCAACCTATAACTATTCATGAGTTCAAATCATATCATTAGCATGCAACACATCATCACATTTACTTAGTACATTGCACGAAATCAGTTTCAATCTGCGCATCAATCTCAAAATGGTCATAACTGGAGCTAGGAGCATGAAAAACAAGAAATGTTAGTGGCTATAGTTCAAGGAAAAGTAAAATAACACATATCAAAAGATGAGATGTTTTGGTTTAGCCAATTGGTACAGTTTATTCCGTAAAGTCGGACCTTCTGTTTCAGCTCAATTCAGTAGTTAGCAAATCTTTGGCCTCATTGTGCATAATGTGTTAGGTTTCAAGGTTTGCTATAAACTAGACTTTGGTCACATAACATATAAAGTTCAAATATTCAGAAGCTCAAGTTCTCAAATCATCCACAAGTCAACTTATAGAGCTAAAGGTATATACATAGCAGATTTGGATAGAATACAGGTCATCATTACGCAAGCTATACAAATACAAATAACACAAGACCTAGATGAAAAGTTATATAAAACATATGAATTTTACAGATATGCAAATACTTGGTTCAAAATCTCATTTCAAATTACTTTTAAAATCAGTTTTAGGTTATCGAGCAAATCAGTTTTGTCAAGAACATTCGTTTAAGCATAACATGAGCTTTACAACTCCAAATAGCATGATATCATAGTCTAAATTGAATTTTTATGAATTATCTACACAATGGTGATCAGTTCATAACTCAATTCCATACCCATTTTTCCAAATTTCGCATAAATCACAAATTCATCAACAAAAATTCATTTAATCATAACTTGCACATACGGTAACGAAAATACGCAAATCCAAAGCCTAAAATTATTAATTTTTCGAGAGGATTCTAAATATGTAATAATATTTAACATTCAATAAAGTTAGGTTTCTGTAATCATGCATATTAAATTCGGGATTAACCCTAATCACAACAACCGAGCAAATTAACGCAAGCAATCATGATCAAACACAAAGGTATGAGTACTAGACCCTTGTACACTATGTAATTGATAAAAATCAGATCTAAAACAATTAAGGTTAATGATTTTATACCTTAAAAGCACAATCAATGGGTACTAGAGTGTAGAGGACGAAGCAAACAACTTTGAAGCACAAGAACTTTGCTAATTTTGATTTTTGAGTGGTGTTCTTGTGGGGGTAGCAGTCGAAGAGCAAGAGAGGGATAAGAGGGGAGGGTGTCGAAATTCTGGTCCTCTGCGGGCGTTCCATCGAACTTTAACTATCGGAATTCTGCTTTGTTTTAACCGTTTGACCTCACGGTCCATAATATCAACGGGTTCTTCAATAAAATGAAGCTTGGTATCAACTTGTATTTCTTCTAACGGAATCACTAGACTTTTGTCCGATAAGAATTTCTTCAAGTTAGAAACGTGAAAAGTGTCCAAAATATCATGTGTTATGTAATTCTGTTCATGTATCTTCAATTGTCGTGGTCCATAGGCAATCATTTTCTTCCGTTGCATCAACACGCAACCAAGAATCTGTCGTGAAGCATCACAGTAAATCATGAAACCTTCATTCCCTTCGAGTAAAGAAAAAATCGGAGCAGTAGTCAATTTCTGTTTTAACAACTGAAATACAGACTCATGTTGCTCAGTCCACTCATATTTCTTACCCTTGTAAGTCAATGCTGTTAACGATCAGGCAATAGTAGAAAATCCCTCAATGAATCTCCTTTAATAACCGGCGAGACCTAAGAATTGCCAAAACTGCGTTGGCGACTTAGGAGTCTCCCATTTCTTGACTGTTTCTACCTTCGCAGGATCAACCTAATTACCATTAATACCAATGGCATGACACAAAAATTGAACTTCTTGTAGCAAGAAGTCACACTTCGAAAATTTCGCGTACAACTGCTCTTTCCTGAGCATCTCAAGTATCAAACGGAGATGTTGTTCGTGTTCCTTCTCGTTCTTAGAATATACCATAATATCATAAATTAACACAATAAAAAACTTGTCAAGATATGGCTTACAAACACGGTTCATGAGATCCATGAACACTGCGGTGCGTTCTTCAATCCAAACGGCATTACTGTAAATTCATGATGTCCGTAGCGTGTTCTAAACACTGTCTACAGTATATCTGTCTCATTTACTCTCATCTGATGGTAACCTGACCTCAGATCAATCTTAGAGTAACATCCTGATCCTTGCAACTGATCAAATAAATCATCGATCCTCGGTAACGGATATCTATTCTTGATAGTTAGCTTATTCAGTTCCCTGTAATCGAGATGTCAGCTTTATTGTCAGATAATCATTCCATTCCAACCACAAGGTCAAAACTTCCCAGCTTAATTGGTATCACATCTATTCTAAAAGATTTCCCAGCCAAATTCAAAGTACAATCACGATAGATCTTATCAGCTCTCACTAGATTACCATTACCTAGTTCTATAGAATACATGTTTTCTAATGACGATACAAGATTCTTAAGATTATGGCAAAAATCTTTAGACACGAAACTCCTATCAGCACCATAATCAAAAAGTACATAAGCATGATGATTGTCGAGTAAAAACGTACCCGTGACTAACTTGGGATCATCACGAGCTTTGCTAGAGTTGATGTTGAAAGCTCTGCCCCTAGCAGGTTCTGTATTCTTATTCGCATTCGGACAATCCTTTCTAAAATGACCAGTTTTCCCGCATCCAAAACAAATATTTGTACTAGCTTTACACTCCGAGGCCAAGCGTCCATTCTTCTTACACTTATCACAAACCTTGTTGCAATTTCCCGGGCGATGCATGTTGCATTTAGCACATAACGGATACTTTCCCTTATACCCAGAGTTGGTATTCGGGGCAGTAGTGTTACCCTTGGTTGTATCCTATTTCTTATAGGGATGATGGTTGTAGTTCTTTCCAGAATTGTTGTTATTTCACTTTCTCTTATTGTCAAAAGTTTTTGTCTCAGCTGATCCAGGGGTTTTTCCTCACTGTTCAATTTGATCCATTAAATCATATGCCATTTCAACAACCTCCTGAACCGTCCTTGGCTTGACCTGAATGTTCTCAGTTAACCCTTTCACATGCAAAGTGATCTTTCGGTGCTCAGGGGTAACCATGTTCGGACACATAAGAGCAAGCTCAAAGAATCTCTTATTATAGTTGGCTAAATCAGTGCCAACCAGTTTCAGGTTCTGGAGTTCCCGCTCCATCTTAACAATCTCATTATAAGGGCAATACTCTTCAATCATTCTCTGCTTCAAGTACTCCCAAGTAGTTTCAAAAGCCTGATCCATACCTACAGACTTCGTATACGTATTCCACCATGTTAAAGCACCAACCGACAGCTTACAGGATGCAAACTTTGTTCTATCTGCCTCCCTACAGCCACTGATATGAAAAACATATTCGAGCTTCTCGAACCAACGGGTTAGTCCAACCAGGCCTTCAGTACCAGTGAATGAATGTGGTTCGCAGCTCAAGAAGGTCTTATACGTGCATCCTCATTGATTAGTGTTGGTGTTGGTAGTATTGTTGGTGTCAATGGCGGAGCCAGGATTTAACGTTAAGGGTGGCACAATGGACTTAAAGTAACGTAAGAGTGGCCAATTGAGGAAGGCTAGTTAATTTTAACGATAAAGGTGGAACTACGGACTTAAAGTAATATAGACCAATTGAGAAAAGCTTGTTAATTTTAATGGACCTAGTATAAATACAAAAATTATTATATATAATAATGAGCTTATTAAATTTGTTGAGGGTGGCATTGCCACCTTCGGCCACCCTATTGGCTCTGCCTATGGTTGGTGTTGACAGTGTTGGTTTGCTGGTTGCCAGTGTCGTTCGTAGTGTTCGCGGTATTCTGAGTGTTGTTGTTATGAGTATTGGTGGTGTTCTGATTGTTTTGGTTCTATTGGTTGGCAGTGTTGTTGCTGTTGGTTCCATTCCGGAGTTCAGCCATAGCTTCAGTTAGACCCTCAGCTATCCACCGACGGACATCAGCTTGGGTAATCTTCTTTGGCGGCATTATCTTTCTAGACAAGATAACACACCAAATTAGCGTCAATGAAATCAGTACGTAAAAATATACTAGCAACGGGTAATGATGCATAGCAAATAATATTAGATCGTATAGATTCTAGTAGTGATAGTAATAAGTAGCAGTGGTATGTAGTGCTTAGTAGTGACAGTAGTGATGAAAGTGAGTAGTAGTAGCATCAACACTAAGTAGTAATAAGAAGTGATAAACAGTAGTGATAATAAACGTTTGTAATTCACAACAGTTATTAACAGATCATCACGCATCACAGGATAATACTAAACCAATCCTTTCCAAGTTCTCAACTCTCAGCTTAATGTCGTTGGAACCATTGTAATTTGTAGCAATAGTAGAGGTTCTAGGTTTTGAAGTAGAAGCATCATAAAAATGGAAATGACGGCATTCTTGAAGTGTTCTATTGTCACGTGATTTTTTTTTCCAGAATGGGTTCATGTTTCGTGCGGGACCATTTGGTATCCTACCGGATTTAAGTCCGTAGTGGTTATCAGAGTATGGATTTTTGAAAGGTGAAGGAGGTTTGGTGACTGGAGGTGAAATAGGTTTCTTGGGTTCGCGTTTCGGTTCCGGGGTCGGGTCCTCCTCAGGATCCTCCTCCAAATCCTCTTCGGGATCCTCCTCGGGTTCCTCCTCCGGATCCTCTTCGGGATCCTCCTTTAGTTCTTCTTCCAGATCCTCCTCTGGATCCTCTTTGGGTTCAGACTCCGTCTCAAGTTCTGACATAACATCGTCCTCGATCTTAGGTACAGGGCTCCCCTGTGTCTGCACTTTCTCTTCAGATTCCGTGCCAGAGTCGGTAAGAATAATGGGGTTGGAAGAAGTCATCTAACACTAAAAAAAACACAAAGTTAATACACTAGCAACTATATCATTCAGGTTAGATAATTAAATCCGAAAGTAGTGTAACTATAGTCTATGTAGCTCAAACTAGTCTACGGTTACAGTTTAGACTCAGAAGGTGTCCTAAGGTCCGACACTCTAATGCAGCCTAATCATACGTAACCGTTACGCTCTGATACCATATGTAATATCCCGTCAGAATTAACTAATAGCGCATTAACTCTGGTCCCACGGTTAACGGTCACGCCCTCTATATGAGACGTTTCCGAAAAGCATTCGCATTAAAGTTTAATAAACAAAGTCCTTAAATAAATGTACTTTAAAATAGTTTAACAGAAATAACCAATGTAAATGACTTTCAAACATTATTTAAATAAACGAAAATGTTTCATAATGCGAATGTATGTTATCCTTGAAAACAGTAGTAAATCATGCTGGACTTCACTCCAGTAATTGTAATAAGCAAGTATAAGAACATCAGCTAGCGGAAGAAACCACTAAGGACCTGAGATAAAACATGCGAAAAGTGAACAAAATGGTTTAGTGAATCTACAGGTTTAGTAAAACATTTATCGTAAGTTAGCCCACGAGATTTCATTGAAAGCATCGTAAAAGTATACATTTGTCATGAACACTTGATTACAAGACTTTAACCTGTGCATAGCTCATTCAAGGTCAGTGGCTATAGTTCAAGGACAAGATAAACTAAAACATATCAAAATATGAGATGTTTTAGTTTAGCCAATTGGTACAGTTTGTTACGTAAAGTCAGACCTTCTGTTTCAGCTCAATTCAGTAGTTAGCAAATCTTTGGCCTCATTGTGCATAATGTATTAGGTTTCAAGGTTCGCCATAAACTAGACTTTGGTCACATAACATATAAAGTTCAATATCCAGAATCTCAAGTTCTCAAATCATCCACGAGTCAACTTATAGAGCTAAAGGTGCATACGTACCAGATTTGGATAGAATACATGTCATCATTTTGGCATGCACATTACACAAGCTATACAAATCCAAATAACACAAGGCCTAGATGAAAAGTTATCTACAACATATGAATTTTACAGATATGCAAAGACTTGGTTCAAAATCTCATTTCAAATTACTTTTAAAATTAGTTTTAGGTTACCGAGTAAATCAGTTTTGTCAAGAACATTCGTTTAAGCATAACATGAGCTTTACAATTCTAAATAGCATGATATCCTAGTCTAAATTGAATGTTTTTGAAGTCTATACACAATGGTGATTAATTCATAACTCAATTCCATACTCATTTTTTCCAGAATTCGCATAAATCACAGATTCATCAACAAAACTTCATTTAATCATAACTTGCACATACGGTAACGAAAATACGCAAAACCAAAGACTAAAATTATTAATTTTTTGAGAGGATTCTAAATATGTAATAATATTTAACATTAAACAAAGTTAGGTTTCTGTAATCATGCATATTAAATTCGAGATTAACCCTAATCACAACAACCGAGCAAATTAACGCAAGCAATCATGATCAAACACAAAGGTATGAGCACTAGACCCTTGTACACTATGTAATTGATAAAAATCAGATCTATAACAATTAGGGTTAATGATTTTATACCTTAAAAGCACAATCAATGGGTACTAGAGTGTAGAGGACGAAGCAAGGAACAACTTTGAAGCACAAGACCTTTTGCTAATTTTGATTTTTGAGTGGTGTTCTTGTGGGGGTAGGAGTCGACGAGCAAGAGAGGGAGAAGAGGGGAGGGTGTCGATTAGGTTTAGGGAGAATGAGTTTACAGTATTTGTTTTATCATCTAATTAAATTAGGGCCTCATTAAAAATATACTAGTAACCCACTAAACAAATTAAGTCCACTAAAGGGTCCTTGGGTGGGATTCGACCGAATGGCCCTCGTGGGGTGGTTCTGGGCTCATTTTTGTTATTTCCTTGTATGCGCGTGGTCTGTTTCGAGTGCCGTTAACCGTACCGGGTTCCCGGAACGTTAACCGGTAGTTGAAACGTAATCCACCGGGTTTAATTTATTAAATACTTAATAAATTAAATAAGTTTTTCATAAAGTTAATAATTATTAAAAATAATTATTTATTCAAGTTTCTGAGTTCCGTATCCGAAAGGCTTTCTATGCAGTTATCGTAACCGTGTCGTTTTCTATATATTTCGTTATCCAAAACAAGTTTATCAATTAATATCATCATAGTAATTCAAGTAATCCACTAGGATCAAGTATGCATTTAAATCAGTTAAACACATAATGTTCTATGTAATCATTGTTAAATAATTAACAGACAAGTAACGATAGTAACGGGAAAAGTAGGGTTGTTACACCCAACGATCCTAGAAAGCTTAAGTTCCATGACTTAAAAGATTATCCACCTCCTCCATTACCTAAAGACTCCTACTTAATCATCTTCAAAGAAAAACATCTCACTTTTTTGAACGATCAACCAAACACAAGCGACTGTCGAATGCGTTATATCCAACACCCTTCGACAACCAATTTACTTAGTGTGAGAAGCTTTAACCCATCCGCATATTCCACGAACCCTGGAATATCTAACCAAAACCTTTGGTCATCCCATTTCAAACCCGTGAGTAACAAACTTTTCTGATAACTCCTACTGTCGACTTCCAAACCATGGCATCCCGTTTGTTACCCTACCGCTATAACCCGAGAGAACCCACCCTTCTGAGCTTCCGTAACAAACCAACATCCCCTAAAAGTTCAGCTCGTATCGCCTGAATCTTCACAAGAGAAACCGTCTCGCACCGCGTCATCAAACCCAAGTTCATCCTGAAGCTGCAGACACTTCAAATAATCATATCTTAAAATCCGATGGTCCGATTATCGTCAAATACTTACTACATGTAGATCTATGTGTATTTTATCTACAATCCAAAAATTTAAGTCGATCCGACGATAAACGAACCCGCTATGAATTTTCTCTTCCAAGTGCACATGAACATCCGAATTTAGCTCAATCATTCCTTCGCATAATATAGCGAGGAATATGATCTCAGATCCGATACAAGGATCTCCTGAAAATCTCTCTGCAACAAACCATCGATCCAACTTCGGACTCTGTAACCCTCCGCGAATAATCACCATCATAATGCAATCAGCGTCCCAATTATATCATAAACAACCAGAATCGTCACCCAAATCCTGGTGCGATCAACTCTCCTTGAATACTTAGATATACCTCATGAGTTCACCGTGATCAACTATGTTACTTATTCTCGATTAATGTTGCAAAACAAAACTTTAGTCGTCGTTGTTAACCTGTTAATAAGTCTAATCATCATCTTATCATAAACCATGCTCTTTAATTCACCGTCGTTCCCGATATTCAACCCTTAAAGATCTGATACCACTTGTTAGTATTTTTGGGATCCAAACAAGACATGTGATTATGGTATCGTCAATCACAAACAACTCACGAACAATAAACGATTTGCTAAATCATAAGAACGATAAATAAATGTATAAACGACACAAGGATTTAACGTGATTATATCTTAACTCCAAACACGGAGAAGAGTTTCCTCCACGAGGGCAACCCAGAGTTTTTCTACTATTAATTTTGTGCACACAATTACAATGAGACTAGAGGTCTATTTATAGCGTAACATTAAACCTAGTTCCTTGTTTCACAAGTTAACTTGGCCTTCAAGCAAAAGACGTTCCAAACAGATGAAATTTGAATATGGTTATGGATGTTTAGTGAATTGAATATGGATTACAATATATTAACACACACACACACACACACACACACACACACATATATATACACATACATATATACATATACATATACATATACATATACATATACATATACATATACATATACATATACAACTTAATACTCCGTAAAATGTTGATCAAAACGACAATATGAATGTTAACTTTCATTGATTATTCATTTCGTGAGTTATAAGACTAATTAATGAATATTATATCTAAAAATTGCTAACATTTATATGTTGAATATTAACATTCTATAAACTAAATTTTTTAAGATATTAGTTATCTTGTGAAAACATTCATTTTGTGAATATTTTATTAAAATCAATTCAAATGTATAAACAAAGAAGTGAAATTTAATAATTGTTGATTGATGCTTTTGAATGTTAAAATTCATTAATTTTTTGTACTTTTTTTTTTTTTTTTTTTGAGTTATAACACTAATTGATAGATATTATATTCAAAATTAGTAACATACACCAAGTGAATATTAAGTGCTTTTCTCTTTTTCCATACTTTTTAATTCTATCTTGATCTATCTCTCTCTCTCTCTCTCTCTCTATATATATATATATATATATATATATATATATATATATATATATATATATATATATATATATATATATATATATATATTGGACCAATTCATGGATAAGCACTAAATGGGGTACAAACTGGATAAGTAAAATTTCAAAATTTTTTAAAAAAAAAAAACGATCCTTTAATATGCAAATAGAAGAAAACGAAAAAATTATAAAAAGTTTTTTAACAAAATCGTTCGAAAATCGATGATGAATGGTAAACATCGATGATGAATGGTAAAAATTGATGATGAATGGTAAAATTAACCATTCATCTGGTTAATTTATCATTCTTTTTGTTCGCAATGAATGATAAAATTAATGAATGCTAAAAAAAAACAGATGAATGGTTAATTTAACCATTCATCTGTTTATGATGAATGATAAAAAAAACAGATGAATGGTTAATTTAACCATTCATCTGGTTTTTTTAGCATTGATTAATTTTATCATTCATCGTAAACAAGATGAATGATAAATTAACCCGATGAATGGTTAATTTTACCATTCATCATCGATTTTTAAAAGATTTTTAACTTTTTTTTTATGAAAAAAATTGATTAGAGGTGCATTTTAATACAGATTTATGAATGTAAAAAAAATTCAAAAAAAAAATTGTATTTTGCTTATCCCGTTTGTACTCCTTTTAAGCTTATCCATGGATCGTGCCCCATATATATATATATATATATATATATATATATATATATATATATATATATATATATATATATATATATATATATATATATATATATATATATATATAGTTGCGACGGCTAAGTATAAAACAATTTTAATGGCTTTTTTTGAAACATCAAAAATACAATAAAAAACACCGGCTAGAAAGAAGCTAAAAACGGGCTAAAAATCAAAACTATAAATTGCAGCTCAAGTTTTGCTTACCTCTTTGTTTTACGTGAGAAAATAAAAGCTACAAATGTTGTCAAACAAACAACTTTTATTCGAACGAGTACTACTAAACAAGGTCTAATTCTCGAATCTTTAAATACTCCAAAGCACAACAGAAAAACGATTGCCTAAAACTTGACCTTCTTCGCTCTAGTAATAGAACAACCTTCAAACCATAAGAACCGTTCGTCCCAAGAAACGAAAGATGGCAAGTTACAATCAGTCCACACACGAATCTTGCTGCAATCTGATCTGCAACGGGACATGTAAAAAGAACATGATTGCAACATTAAAACCAAAAATGGGACGCCCAATAGATGGAATTTCCAAAGCTTTCACGGAAAGATTCATACGAGTCTGAAGTCTATCAATCCAAGCCTCAATAAGAAAATGTTAACTCTTGTGGGGGAGGGGGGAAGAATATTGAACCAAGTAACAATTATCATGTCTTAGATTGATAACCTTAATAACAAATTCATTTTCCTTTCACTAAATATATGAATGTGTTGGTGATTTTAGCATGATCCAGCGTCATTTTAGTGGTTGGATTACTAAGTTGAAAGTGCTCGAACCATTGAAATGCTACACGAATATGAAGAGTGTGGAGTACATGTTCGTAAAGGGTAATATGGTTTGAGGAAATGGATATAAGCTTGAAAATAATGTTTGAAACATTAGAAATGCGAAACGGCACTTGCAAGACCAAACGCACCGAACCACATCGCGTAAAACTGCAGCAGCCAGGCTGCAGCATTAAGCCGCGGCGCGGTTAGGAGGGGCGCGGCGCGCCTTAAGGCGCTGTATCCAGGTCGAAGGTGTTGCTTGTTGTTGGTGCTTGTGTCTTTGTTAAGCCGCGGCGCGGGTCCCTAGGCCGTGGCGTGGCTTAACACATGAACGCTGAAAAGGTGCCATTTTCACCCAAAATGTGCATTAGATCCCCAAACGTTTTGGGGTTATTCTAGGACATTTAAGAGCGGTTTTTACATGTATTTGGACTTGTTTAAGCACAAATACGTGGGTATAAACTTCCAAGCTATGTATGGGGTATCATAAAAGGTTGTGACTTTTGGTAAACACCTTTTGACCCATTAAATATATGGATTCATTTCCATATGAAAGGTTACACACTTGTGACAGATTTTGTTTATACAAAACTACACTTTCAACATAAACTAATAGAATATACAATCTGCAATTGTGGAATTGATATCCTTTAGCCAAGACGTCAATTCATCCTTGTCTTATCTCAATCGAAATTTCGTGCAACCCGTGGCTAAGAGGGTCGAAATATTCGATTAGGAAAGTGTTCAAACGATTCAAGGATCAATCCGGAGTCATCATTCATGCACGAAATGCACAGACATATAACATTCTAATCGAATTTTTGTATGAGTGGTGACCGGTGAATCGGTGAAGAAGATGATTTGCAAATTGGTGTGGAGTTTGAAGGATTTAATTTTGGTTTCCAAAAGATGAATTTGAGTATCCAACATCAAATGGAATATACGAGTCATATGTGACTCATTCTGTAAGTTTTTCTTATTGACTTTTAATGCTTACAATATACATGATCTCTTATATACTTTCACTTGTTTGTTATTGACTCAAAACAATTGAAGGAAAAGGTTTTTTGTGGGACGCAAGTGACTTGTGTAGATGTACAGGAAATTTTATATAATAACATGTTTTAATTGCTATAAATTTATGTACATGTTGGCCACTGTCGGTGAGTCACAAAAGAATCCACGGGTATAAACCTTTTGTTTATGGTTGGATGAGAACATAACTTATTTGGAGTCAATAATTAGTTGTCTTTTGCTTACCAAGAGATCACTTATGTATACACAATTAATTTTGTTTTGAGCACTTATATGCAATTATATTGCATGTGTGATAATTAAACGATGTTGTTAGACGTCGGTTTTTAGACTTCGGTTTTAAACCTTGACATACCTGTTAACAATTTTTGTTGCGACATGACTCTCTTGTTGGAGGCAGTTATCCTTCGTTTGGATAACGACCAGGTAAAACTAAAAACATACTTGTCATGTTTTATTTTACTATTTAATTATTGTTGAAGTGTACTTTTGACCTTTGTTTTAACCGTTTGTCATACCGCTTTGTACCAAGTTTGGCCCATTTTTGACTCTTGGTCTTGGACAAAGGATACCACTTTGGTCCGGTGAAATGAAATTTATTTTCATTGTTTTCTGTTTCATCAAAGGTATTTGATGGAAATGGAAAATGTTACATTTGTATTTTCAAATGTAAAAGGATTAATATTTATGTTTTCGAAAGAAGAGAAAACGGTTATGGAGGTTATGACGGTTATGTCTGATAATGATAAAAGGAGTCTTTCAATGTATTCTTTTAGATATTGACATGGAACCCTCTCATGAGTCGTTAATAATTGTAATGGTTGAAACAGTCACAAGCAATCTTCATGGTTGAGAAGTGACTATTGTGTTATCAAATAAAATGACCATGGAATGTTTTTTTTTTTTGAAAGGCAAGCCCCCCAAAGTGTACCATGGAATGTTTTACTCATTGGTGATTTATCATTCAAATTTTGAATGTGTATATACGTATAATCTCATAGAGAGATTTGTATTTCCCATGATGCTGAAGTATGAAAATATGATATTGTCAATTATAGACATAAAAATCATATCGAAATTGTAACGTTGAGATAGAAGTGTTAGTCTTCTTGTTCTATTTGTCAATGATTATTATTTGTCATTTTGACAATTAAAAATGGTTGCATCAATGTACTAGTGTTGTACAATAATTTTGGTTGCAATGATTGACAAATAAATTCGTGATTGAATTGAAGTTGATAAATTCAATGTACGTTACAATTGATTATAGCGGTCTGTGGGAAATAATATATCCACCAGAAAAGTCACAGTGTTTGACTTTGTATCCAATTATACATACCTATGTGTATACGGTTGTGGATGCGTGAATGAGTAGTTCTTTGATCTGAATCTTTGATCAAAGGTTTCCAGTGTATCTATGAATTGAGAATTTTTCAAAGTTTTTTTTGGGGGGGGGGGGGGGGGGGGGGGGGGGGGGGTTGGAGCTAAGTTGATAGCTTGTTGTATTCTCCATAAAAAGAAGAAAAAAAACACACCTTGTGTACTTTGGTGTAGGAGACGACTTAACTTGCATTTTTGCATGTATGAATGTCGTGAGCTTGTAAGATTACCGGAACCCAAAAGAAAAACATTGGGTGAGAAAGGTACTGATTGTGTCTCTATTGGATATGCTGAGCATTCCAAGGCTTATGGGTTCTTTGTTACTGAACCTAATGACTCGGTAACGGTTAACACCATGATAGAGTCAAGAGAGGCCAGCTTTGATAAATCTCAATTGATCTTAATACCTAGACCAAAGGATGTGGTATCTATTCCAAATAAAACCTCTCAAGGAACTCAATTGGAAGAAATTCTTGTTTAGATACATGAACTTCATATAGGGAGTAAAACAAGAACTCCTATATCATATGGTTCTGTCTTTCAACGATTTCTAGTTGGATCTAGAAATTGTGTTCAATCACAAGTCTAGTATGGTCATGATATAGAGGATGATTCTAGAACCATTGATGAGATTATGAGATCTTAATCATTGTCTTTGAAAAGAATCTGGTTGTGATAAAATGACATGTTTTATGAAACTTTAAGTATTCATAATGTTTATAAAGGTGCATGAAACCATATTGGTTGGTCCAACATAAATATGTGTGAATATCTATATGGTGCGGTGTAATAACCCGACTTTTTCCGTTTACTATCGTTACTTGTCCGTTAAGTGTTTAACGGTGATTACTTAAACTTTGTGTATTTAATTGACTTAAGTACCTACTTAATAGAGGAATGTTTGAATTAATATATTATATTAATTTACGATTTATTTCGGATAACGAAAGAACTAGAAAACGTTACAGTTAAGTTTATCGTCTAGAAGACATTTCAGTTTACGGAACTCAGAAAAACGACACAATAATTATTTTCGATAATTATTGACTTTGAGAAAATTATTTTTAATTTATTATTTATTTAATGAATTAAACTTGGTGATTGCGTTTCAACGACTAGTTAACGTTCCGGAGACCCGGTACGGTTAACGGCACTCGAAACGAACCACGCGCGTACAAGTAAATTAGCAAAACGAGCTCAGGATACCCATTAGAGGGCCCTACGGCCGAACCCACCCCCCATGCACCTTAATGGACTTAATTTGGCTAGTGGATCATTAGTGGTTGCTGTTTAGGCCTAATTACTTACTATAAAAGGAAAATAAATCACAAGAACCCTCATTTGTTTCCCCTACAAGTCGACACCCCCTTCCCCTCTCCCTCTCTTTGGCCGTCGGCCATCACCACCACCTTACCACCATCAAAAGTTGTTTTTGGAAGAAACCTTGTGCACGAAAGACGTTCCTTGTGTCGTTCTCTACCCGTTAGTGTGTTCGATTTAATCACTTGAGGTATAATTAGTAACCCTAACTTTAATAATTCAGTTTTTTATTCAATTACATGGTGTATTAGAGTCTAGTGCTCAATTAATGGTGTCTAGTATTGCTAATTGTTGATTGATTGCGAAATTAACGTTGTATGATTGAAAAACGAATTTGTTTATTGATGATCTGATTAAATTGATATGAGATATGACTTTGTAATATGTTTAATTAGAAAGATATCGAAATTTATTAATTTTAGACTCCGATTTTGCGTGATTTCGTTATCGTATGCTCAAGATATGCGTAATCGAAGATTACGTTAGGGTTTGCATGAAATCCGAATTTTCTGAGTTGCATGCTATGTGTTTTAGCTTATGAAAGTTGTGCTACTATATTCCTTGTGAACATTTATGCAATTTAGACTAAAGATTTGCCTTAAAAGGTTATGTAATGCTTCCGATATGATTAAACGAAGTTTTGGTTCGTAAAGAATGCTGAATCTGTTTTTAAGTTTATATAAAAATTGCTAGAATGAACTAGGAATTGTTTAGACTTTGAGATTCTGTAATATGCTACTTTAGATGTTCCTTGATATGTTTCATTTGTATACGAACTTGCAAGAACGTGATTTGTCATGAGTTATATGCTAATCTTTGTGATGTGTCCGGTTGATATTCAAAAACTGATGAGTCTGTAATGTTTTGCAAATCTGAACGAATTGGCTAAAGAAATACTTCTGATTATTTTATCACCTAAATTTTGAGATGTCTTGAGATGACACCAATTGGCCGTTCGTTAAAATCTATTTTCTATATTTTATGAAAAATGTTTAAAAACTGACGCGCGAGCAGAATTTTCTGTAATGAACCTGAACTTGAGCCTTTCTGATATTGGACTTTTATTTATTGTATGAGGCCCTAGCTGAACTTTTTGGAATCGTTTTTAAGTCTAGTTAAGATCTGGAGTTGATCATAATTTTATGAATTATGTGCAATGTGCTATGAGTGTATTTCTTTACGACATATGATTTTCGAAGGTTTACTTTAAGATGTGGAAAATGCGATTTGCTAAACTATGAGCGTTAACATGTTATATGACTTAAGTTTGACTTGTTGACTATGTTTGCATGACTTACTGAGATGTTTGACTTTAGTTGACTACTTTGACCGATTTGACTTTGGTTGACTTGCTTGGATTAGTTGACTTTTACATATTTGTTGAGTCAGTCTGAGCACTAGGACTTTACGTACACTATGGGTTGACTAAGTTTGACCTATTAGTGTATACTTAAGATGATTTACTTATTTAGGTTGCGTTGTTCAGTCGAGAGCGTTCGACTACAGTACAGTTCGCTAAGATCTTTACGAGTGCTTTTGCTAAGGTGAGTCTACAGTCCCTACTACGTTTTTACAGGGATGAGATGCATGCTTTTTACAAATATTTTACGTGTTTGGCACGTGTAACTTACTAAGAATATACATATGAGTTCAGATCAAAAATCCCTTAGCTTGATTATATTAGTTACTTTGTAAGCTCGACTTATAGGAACGGTACCGTTAGGTTTGACAAACCTCACCACAACGTTAAACAGGTGCTTATGTAGTTGTTACATGTACACTTGATCGGTGTATCGCCAGTATAGGGTAAATGAAAGACGTGGGCTCGGCCTACGCAAAGGTTAAAGTTTTATAATCAAGTGCTCATGATAATGTACACTTTTCCTATGATGTTTTCCAAGAAAATCTTGTGGCCTAAGTTACAAATGATTTACTAAACCTGTAGTTTCACTCAACGTTTTCGTTGACGTTTTGCATGTTTCATCTCAGGTACATAGAGCTAGTGCTTCCGCTTTATTTGAAGTTATGTGCTGTTTGCTGCTAGAACTGGACGGCGTCCAGCATGATTTCTATTTTTATTTCAAGAACAAATATTCGCATTTAGACAGTTTTCTCTAATGTTTTGGGTTCATATACTTTAGTCATTGATGTCAAATGTTTCCAGTTACATTTTCTTTATTAAATGACTTTGTTTTAATGATTAATGCGAATGCGAATACTTTTCGGAAACGTCTCATATAGAGGGCGTGACCGCTAAACTGTGGGACCAGGAGTTAATATTCCGTTAGTGGATTCTGACGGGGTATTACATTTGGTATCAGAGCAGATCGGTTACCTAGGACTAGGCTGCATTAGAGAGTCGAACGTTAGGACAACTAGTGCATCTAGACTGAAACCGTAGACTCGTTAAGTTGCATGAACCCTAATAGATGAAATTGCTATGATTACTTGGTATCTAATATGATATGATTACTAAGTGACTAACTTTATGTTTTATTTGAGTGCAAGATGACTTCTTCTAATCCTATCATTCTTACCGACTCTGACATGGAATCCGAGGAAACCGTACAAGTGCAAGGGAACACGATACTCGAGTTTGTGGATGATACCGAATCGGAACCCGAGATGGAGACCGTGCATGAGAATGAGCCTAAAGGAAAGGAACCTGCAGAGGATTCCGAAGAAGAATCGGAACCCGAATCTGAATCCGAATCTGATGTACCCGATTCACCTCAAACACCTTTTGTTAAACCCGATTGTGTTAACCCCTATGGACCAAGAGGCCACCGTAGGATACCGAAAGGACCTGCTCGGCGTAATAACCCATTTTATAAGAGTTTTCATTATGATAATCAGTCACTTGAGATGTGTCGCCGTTTTCATCCCTATGATGCTTCTACGTCTACTCCTAAGCCTAGTACCTCCACTGCTGCTACTAATGACACCAAATGATCTCACCGTGCGAGTTGAAAATTTGAAGAAAATGGTCGAGTACTTGATGAAGGAACTCCAGAAACGCAAATAAAGATCGCTCGACTAGATTGTTCCACGCAGTCAAACATTATTTGGTTATTACTGTTTATTATATGATGTTCACACATACATTATTAGTTGTGGCTTTGCTTATGTGGTTTTACTTATGACATGAGAATTATGTTACTTTTACTGGTTATGCATGAATTTTGGAACAAGAAGTTTATTTCGTTAAGTGTTGAGTTACTAATGGCAATTGGTGTTAGTAATAATGTTACTAGTGTACATTGTTCTTACTACTGCTACTACTAAACGTTGTGTATCGCTATTATATATCACTAGTACTACTAGAATCGCTATGATTTAATATTAGTTACTATGCATCATTCCGTTGCTAGTATATTTTTTATATCGATTTCATTGACACTAACCGAATGTGTTATCTTGACCAGAAAGATAATGTCGCCCAAGCCAGTTTCCCAAGCTGATGTTCGTCAGTGGATTTCTGAAGGAATAACCGAAGCTGTGGCAGAACTTCGAAACGAAACTAATAGTAACAATGTGAACGCTACAAATCACCGAAATCAAGATACGACTAATACTCAAAACAATGGACAAGTAGGGTGTACGTACAAGACTTTCTTGAAATGTGAACCACACTCATTTAATGGCACCGAAGGTCCAGTTGGTTTGACTCGTTGGTTTGAGAAGCTTGAGTCAGTTTTCCATATCAGTGGTTGTAGAGAGAAGGATAAAATGAAGTTTGCGTCTAGTAAGCTATCTGATGGTGCATTGACATGGTGGAATACCTATGCAAACTCAGTAGGTATGGATCAAACATTTGAGACCTCATGGAAGGATTTGAAATGACGAATGATCGCAGAGTATTGTCCCTACGCCGAAACTGTTAAGATGGAGCGAGAACTCCAAAACCTGAAGTTAGTGGGTACTGATTTGACTAGTTACAATAAGAGATTCTTTGAACTTGCCCTTATGTGTCCGCATATGGTTACTCCCGAACGTCGTAAGATCACTCTTTATGCGAACGGTTTGATCGAGAAGATTCAAAGTGGCGTAACTACTTCGAAGCCGAGAACTATACAAGAAGCTGTTGAGATGGCTAGTGAGTTAATCGATCAAGCTGAACAGCGAGGGAAGACTCCTGCCCCAAATGAGACTAAAACTCATGATAACAAGAGGAAATGGAATAACAATAACTCAGGGAAGAATTACAACCAGCAGCCCTTTAAGAAACAAGATACTGCTAAGAGTAATGCTGCAATCCCAAATGCTAATTCTGGTTATAAGGGAAAGTTCCCATTGTGTGCTAAGTGTAATAGGCATCATCTGGGGGATTGTTTGAAAAAGTGTGATAAGTGTAAGAGGAATGGACATTTGGCTGCCGAGTGTAAGACTGGTACGAATATGTGTTATGGGTACGGAAAAGAAGGTCATTTCCGAAAGGATTGCCCAACTGCTAGTAAGACTAACGAACTTGCAAGAGGAAGGGCTTTCAACATTAACTCCAGTGAAGCTCGTGATGATCCTAAGCTAGTTACGGGTACGTTTCTTCTCGATAATCAACATGTTTATGTACTTTTCGATTCCGGAGCTGATAGAAGCTTTGTGTCTAGAGATTTTTGTTATAATCTTAGAAATGCTGTATCGTCATTAGAGAATTTATATTCTATAGAACTAGGAAATAGTAATCTAATGAGTGCGGATAAGGTTTACCGTGATTGTACATTGACTTTGGCTGGAATGTCATTTAAGATAGATGTGATACCTATTAAGCTGGGAAGTTTTGACCTAGTGGTTGGAATGGATTGGTTAGCCGAGAATAGAGCCGACATAGTCTGTCATCAGAAAGTGATTCGTATTCCTGTTGTTGAAGGTGAACCTTTAATGGTGTATGGAGAGCGAAGCAAAACGCAGTTACATTTTATTAACTGTTTGAAGGTGCAAAAACACATGAGGAAGGGTTGTCTTGCTATGTTAGTTCATGTAAGTAAAACTGAATTTGAAGGCAAGAAACTCGAAGATGTGGCCATTGTTAGAGAATTTCCCGATGTTTTTCCAGATGAGTTACCCAAATTACCTCCGCATAGAGACGTAGAGTTCCAGATTGATTTGGTTCCCAGAGCGGCACCAGTAGCGCGTGCGCCATATAGACTTGCACCACCCGAATTACAAGAGTTGTCTAGTCAACTGCAAGAGCTTTTAGATAAAGGATTCATTCGACCGAGCTCATCACCGTGGGGAGCTCCAGTACTGTTTGTGAAGAAGAAAGATGGATCTATGAGACTCTGTATTGATTATAGAGAGTTGAATAAGTTAACTATCAAGAATAGATATCCGTTGCCGAGGATTGATGACTTGTTTGATCAATTGCAAGGATCAGCATGTTATTCTAAGATCGATCTAAGGTCAGGTTATCATCAATTGAGAGTGAAGGAATCTGATATACCGAAGACAGCGTTTAGGACACGCTATGGTCATCATGAATTTACAGTAATGCCGTTTAGATTGACGAACGTACCGGCTGTATTCATGGATCTCATGAACCGTGTGTGTAAGCCATATCTAGACAAGTTTGTTATAGTATTTAATCGATGATATATTGGTATATTCTAGAAGTGAGAAAAACATGAACAACATCTCCGTTTGTTACTAGAGATGCTCAGGAAGGAGCAGCTGCACGCGAAGTTTTCAAAATGTGACTTTTGGTTGCGAGAAGTGCAATTCTTGGGTCATATTGTAGGTGTCAATGGTATTCAAGTTGATCCTGCAAAGATAGAGACAGTGAAGAAATGGGAGACTCCTAAGTCGCTAACTCATATACGACAATTTTTAGGTCTTGCGGGTTATTATTGGAGATTCATTGAGGGATTTTCTACTATTGCCCGACCGTTAACAGCTTTGACTCACAAGGGTAAGAAGTATGAGTGGACAGAATTGCATGAAGCTGCGTTTCAGTTGTTAAAGGAGAAGTTAATGACTGCACCGATTTTATCTTTACCCGAAGGAACCGAGGATTTCGTAGTTTACTGCGATGCTTTACGGCAAGGTTATGGTTGTGTGTTAATGCAATGTACGAAAGTGATTGCATATGCATCCCGACAATTGAATATACACGAATTGAATTATACGACTCATGATCTAGAACTTGGTGCTGTAGTTTTTGCGTTGAAGATGTGGAGACACTATTTGTATGGTACGAAGTTCACTGTATTCACGGAATACAAGAGTTTGCAACATATTTTTGATCAGAAACAGCTTAATATGAGACAGAGACGTTGGATTGAGTTTTTAAACGATTACGACTGCGACATTAGCTATCATCCTGGTAAGGCTAATGTAGTGGTAGATGCTTTGAGTAGGAAGGAGAGAGTTAAGCTTATTCGAGTTAGAGCATTGAATTTGACTATTCGAAGGAACCTTACTTCCCAGATACGTGACGCACAGCTAGAAGCGTTGAAAGAAGAGAATGTTGCTACTGAATCACTTCGAGGAATTGATAAGAAGTTTGTCACTCGAGATGATGGAACCCGGTATTTTATCGACAGGATATGGGTACCGAATTTTGGCGGATTAAGGGAACTAGTGCTAGAAGAGGCACATAAGACAAGGTATTCTATTCATCCCGGATCTGACAAGATGTACCAAGATCTTAAGGCACTGTATTGGTGGCCTAACATGAAAGTTGATATCGCTACTTATGTTGGTAAGTGCTTGACTTGTGCTAAAGTTAAGGCAGAGCATCAGAAGCCGTCAGGACTACTGACACAACCAGAGATTCCCCAATGGAAGTGGGAGAATATTACGATGGACTTTATCACTAAGTTGCTTAAAATGGTAGGAGGTTATGACACGATATGGGTTATCGTGGATCATCTTACGAAATCTGCTCATTTTCTACCGATTAAGGAAACAGATAAGATGGAGAGGTTGGCAGAGATCTACATAAAGGAAGTAGTTTCACGACATGGAGTGCCGTTATCCATTATTTCCGACAAAGATAGTAGATTTACATCCAGATTTTGGCAATCTTTGCAAGAAGCTATGGGAACTCGTTTAGATATGAGTACTGCATACCATCCTCAGACTGATGGTCAAAGTGAGAGAACGATTCAGACACTAGAGGACATGTTAAGAGCTTTTGTGATTGACTTTGAAATTGGATGGGATAGACATCTACCGTTAGTAGAGTTTTCTTATAACAATAGTTATCATGCGAGTATAAAGGTAGCGCCTTTTGAAACAATGTATGGCAGAAAGTGTAGATCGCCTTTATGTTGGACTGAGTTAGGAGATAGTCAGTTAACTGGTTCGGAGATTGTACATGAAACGACCGAGAAAATCGTATAGATTCGAGAAAGAATGAAAATAGCACGAGATCGTCAAAAGAGTTATGCTGATCTTAAAAGGAAAAATTTGGAATTTCAGGTTGGAGACAAGGTTATGCTTAAAGTGTCATCTCGGAAAGGTGTAGTGCGCTTTGGAAAAAGAGGAAAGTTAAGTCCGAGGTATATTGGACCATTTGAGATTACCGAACGAATTGGGCCGGTAGCGTATAGATTGAAACTACCGCAGGAACTTAGCGAAGTTCGCGATACTTTTCATGTTTCCAATTTGAAGAGATACTTATCAGATGAAAAGTTAGTGATTCCATTAGATGAAGTGCAAGTAGATCCTAAGCTTAATTTCATTGAAGAACCTGTTGAGATTATGGATCGCGAGATTAAGCAACTAAAGCAAAGCAGAATTCCATTGGTTAAGGTTAGATGGAATGCCCGAAGAGGACCAGAATTCACGTGGGAGCGTGAAGACCAGATGAGGCTTAAGTATCCGCAACTGTTTCTCGAGGAGACGACTACGGCGGATGACCACTAAAATTTCGGGACGAAATTTTTCATAACAGGTGGGTAATGTAACAACCCGACTTTTTTCGTTTACTATCATTACTTGTCCGTTAAGTGTTTAATGGTGATTACTTAAACTTTGTGTATTTAATTGACTTAAGTACCTACTTAATAGAGGATTGTTTGAATTAATATATTATATTAATTTACGATTTATTTCGGATAGCGAAAGAACTAGAAAACGTTACAGTTAAGTTTATCATCTAGAAGACTTTTCAGTTTACGGAACTCAGAAAAATGACACAATAATTATTTTCGATAATTATTGACTTTGAGAAAATTATTTTTAATTTATTATTTATTTAATGAATTAAACTTGGTGATTGCGTTTCAACGACTAGTTAACATTCCGGAGACCCGGTACGGTTAACGGCACTCGAAACGAACCACGCGCGTACAAGTAAATTAGAAAAACGAGCCCAGGATACCCATTAGAGGGCCCTACGACCGAACCCACCCCCCATGCACCTTAATGAACTTAATTTGGCTAGTGGATCATTAGTGGTTGGTGTTTAGGCCTAATTACTAACTATAAAAGGAAAATAAATCACAAGAACCCTCATTTGTTTCCCCTACAAGTCGACACCCCCTTCCCCTCTCCCTCTCTTTGGCCATCGGCCATCACCACCACCTTACCACCATCAAAAGTTGTTTTTGGAAGAAACCTTGTGCACGAAAGACGTTCTGTAACGACCCGGAAATTTCCGACCAAATTTAAACCTTAATCTTTATAGGTTTCCGACACGATAAGCAAAATCTGTAAATTTGAGTCTAGAAAGTTTGAAATCAATATTTGGATAATCAGCTTCCCTTTGACCACGTCTGGCGATTCACGAACATTTATGTGTATATACGATATATATTAATTGAGAACGTTAACAAAGTATTAGATAACTTAAAGTAACTAAAACTTGTTATTCTGAATATTTAGAGTATATTATTATCATTATTGATATTACTAATATCATTATATTTTTTTTATTCACTTTTATTATTATAAGTATTTCCATTTTTAATATTATTATTAGTAATTCCATTTCTATAATTAATAATATGTAATAAATACATTTTTTTTAAATAGAATTATTATAAATATTGATTATATTTTTAATCACAGCTAAATATATAAGGATATACTAACAGATATAGAAAAAGGAGATATATATATATGCTGATATTTATACAAATACATTGTATAATTTATATATACTAATATAGATTATTATATATTGATGCATCATACGTTTTGTTTTTCACCAAAGAACCAAAAATCAGTTTCATATCATAGCTGTAGATAATTGATTCCATTTTGTACAAATCAGATATTTGGAGCGAATTTCGTTAGCCATCACACTCAGACTTTATTTTTTTGTTTTTCTTATTTGTTTCTTCTCCTGCTCGATGCTTCTTGTTGACACCCACAATTGTTATATAATCAAGCATCTCAAATTGATAAAAAGACATTCAATTATCTCCATAGTCATAAAACACACTCACTATTTTTTTTTGTGTTTCTTTTGATAACCAATTAGCCACCATGATTATCAAAACTTCCATCACCCGTACACCCACCTTATCCCTTCAGTTATTAATCCAACAACACATGAATCCATCGACACTTACCCAAACCCTGCTGCAAATGTTTCTGTTTTGCTCCAACAGCCGTTGTTTGATATTTTGTTTACTCCTACTGTAAATTCGCCACCATCTTTCACGAACACCCTTGGCTCACAAACCATCGAGCCGCTACACTGTTTGTTTCTTGATTTTTTTTTTATCGAGCACGTACAGACACCATCTCTCAATAATCTCTCTCTTCTTAAACTCATGAAGACTCATAGCTACTTCGGTTTTGGTTTCGATTAACAATCACAACACCACCTTTATTAATGAAACCCACAACCATTATCTTAAATCTCCAACACCCTCGATACCTCACCATATTATTTGATTCCATATACAACAACCATGATCAAGAACACCACCACCGAATATCTCCTGCTGCGTCTGTTTACTGTATCTGTTTCAATTACAAAGTCACCCTCTCAACCACCACCTAAGATCACCTTCAACCATTAAACAACCATCATTTTCTGTTGAACCTGCAGCCCATACACACACAAAAACCCATCTTGAACCTACGGCTGTTGCTTTTTCCTTTCTGTTTAATCGACAAAGAGAGGAGCGTGTATTAAGCTTACAAAACAAAAGAATAGAAAGAAAAGTAACATCACTGATTTGGGAATTGTTAACTTAGAAATAGAGAACATGAGCTGTAAAGAGAAAATAATGCTTTAGATGTTTTTGGTGATACCAGGCGAACCCTACCACGTTTAGTACTTTATTTATTTTTTTTTATATACCGAACAGATAATGATAAAGAGAAGATTAGGTTAGATAGTGGAGGTGTACAGCTGTGAAGATCTAAATCAACTATAATCGACCCCAAGAAATCCTTATTCGATTAAAACCCTATTCGATTATCAGGCTTAATGTTTAAACGGGCTAAATTAAATGTTATTGTATGATGGGCTGTCGATTTCTGTTGGGCCAGAATAATTAGATCATGCTGATAGCTGTGGTTTGGTTCCTGATTACAGCAAGCCTTGGATTGTGTAATTGAACGTAATGAGTAAATGGAAATGGGTTACGGGTTAAATAAATAGATAAGGGTATTAAAAACAGAAAAACCAAATAGCTTGATTGGTTAGGGAGTGGTGTTTGGTGGTGAGGGGTGTGGGTTCGAGTCCTGTCTTGGACACTTTAATTTTTTCTTTATGCTACAAAGGTATAACATATTGTTATTATTTTATTATTATTATTATTATTATCATTATTATTATTATTATTATTATTATTATTATTATTATTATTATTATTATTATTATTACTATTGAAAATGATTATTACAACTATAACTATTATTATTTTTATCATTAATCTAATTAATAACCTTTTCATTATTGTTAATACTAGTATTCTCATTAAGTATTATAATTATTATTATCATTACTAAGATAATTATTAGTTATCATTTAATTATAAACGTATTTTATCAAAATTATAATTTTTCATATAAACAATATCATTCTTATTATCATTATTATTATTATCATTATTTTAGTATTATTATAATTTTTACAAACAAATGATATTTATATAAAAATATATTTTTACATATATCATAACTATATTAAATTACATATTGTGTTGTTTTAAAAAAATGTGCTATTATTATAAAATATTAATTTAATTTACATATGATGAATAAATATATTTTAATATAATCATATATAAATATTAACTATTTATTTAAAATATATAAAATACTTTTAACTAATTTATTTATTAATATCACATACAAATTATTAAGTATATTAATGGTAATATAGATATACTTGACTAATTGTTGTTATAAGTTTTAATATATATATATATAAATAATATAGGTTCGTGAATCCGAGGCCAACCCTACACTAGTTTAATGATGATATATGTATTTTTACTACAAAATACATTAGGTGAGTATATAGTCCCTTTTTAAACTCTAAATATTTTGGGATGAGAATACATGCATTTTATGATTTACGTTATGGACACAAGTGATCAAAATAAATTCTATGTTGAGTTGTACCATGGCATATTTCTTTATACTTGGTGGCTATTATTTACATGAGAAATGTAAACGCGAATCTTGTTGATAGATCTATCGGGCCTGACAACCCCAACCGGGCTGGACGACCAGTTTTCAACGGTTGCACAGTACTTCGTTTCTGTATACTACACTTGGTACGGTGTAGCGATTATTTAAGAATATGCTGCGATGATTTAAATGTTAAGTATGGTTACCAAGTGCTCAACTACTTTTACATACACTTGCGAGTGTATTATGTTTAATTATATGAAATCTTGTGGTCCATAGTTATAACGCTGTTAGCATCAAACCTATATCTCACCAACTTTATGTTGACATTTTAAAGCATGTTATTCTCAGGTACGAATTAAGTCTTCCGCTGTGCATTAGCTCGTGTTAAGGACATTACTTGGAGTCGATCATCGCAATGGGACCAAATGTTGATGACTTCGTCCAGGAGGATTAGGACGGGTTGTTAAAGTTGGTATCAGAGCGTTGGTCTTAGCGAACCAGGCCTTGCATTAGTGTGTCTAACTAGTAGTTGTTAGGATACATTAGTGAGTCTGGACTTTGACCATGTCTACATGTCAAAAGTTTTGCTTATCATTCCTAGTCGGAAATCACCTGCTTATCATTCTTAGGGAATTGCCTACTTGTCATTCATAAGTCTAGACACGTCTTACTGCATTTAGTGCATCGATAGTGTATAGACAGAATTCATATCTTAGCGTATCTAATAATTCATATCTTAGCGCATTCGTAGACCTGCCTGACAAATGCCGTAAATTCCTCTGTAGTCTACAAAATCTTTAGAATTGTATATATATAGATATTCTATATAGTTAGAATATCATTCGATATCCGAACATCATTTCACATTAAAGATCTCTTTCATCCACCAAATTGCCCTTTTCAACCTGAAGCGCTTACCGGCGAACCTGTTCGAAAAACTATTTTCTCTCCCCTTTTTCCGAGTATCTCATCACGATTACATACTATCCCATATTTCGAATCTTATTCATTCGCTCGCTTCAACCATCAATCATTCCGTAGTACTAGAAGAAGTTAACAAACTACGCGCTCGTGTGACGACTTTGGAGAACCTGGTGCGAAGGTTACGAACACCAGCAGCAGCACCAGTACCACCATCATCGACGTCGACAGTACCCTTATCATCCCTAAACCATAACCGCACCGTAACTCTCAACATCACAATCTGTACCTCGAATATCAACATTTCACGCCTCAATATCACCATCTGTACTTCGAGTATGAACTTCGTTCTACACATCGATCTACATCGATTATCTTCGCTTTACGTATCATTCTACCTCATTTTTTTCTCGTTCGACATGGTGATTATGTAATCTCTAAAGTTTTAGATATTATGTAATCTAGTATTAACGATAAATCAAATGAGTTTTTGACTCATTAAATCCATAATTACATCTGACGAAAATATATATGCAAGTATATTTTCATAAAGATTGTTATTAAAAATTCTTTCGTACAAATTGTTAATGATGAAAAATATTTTAACGGGTAGGTAGTACCCGAGGAATATTTAGATTTCACATTAATAAGTTACACTGTACATTCTTCAAATCTGATCCAACGGTCACTTACTATCCTACTTACAAACACCGATATACGAATCCGTTCACCGAAAAATAACCATTTTCATTCAAATTCATATTTGGATTTTGACCTATCAGAATCCAACAAGTGGCATAATGAAGAAACATTGGACAAAATAAAATTTGTTAGAAACAAACGATTTAACCAATTAAAATTCTGTTAAGATTCCACGCTAACTGTACCTAGCTAACTGTTTCCAGCTAACTGATGAACATTTAATTTATCGCAATTTATATTTTCACAATTTTATTTATAGTTATTTAATTTCCGCACTTTACATACCGTCGGGACACATGTACAACAATAGGTCGGATTAATTCTGAGACAACACGTTGTGCAATGGGTCATGATATATATATTATTTAATTTACGCATTTTAAATAACGGGACACGTATACAAGGTTTCGACTTATCATATTGACCCATCTATATATATATTTTGGAACAACCATAGACACTCTATATGTGAAGGTGGGAGTTGGCTATACAGGGTCGGAGTTGATTCCAAAATATATATATACTTTGAGTTGTGATCGACACTGAGACCGGTACACGGGTCACGATACGTATTAATTATGTATATTAAATTATATATGAATATATTGAACTGTTGAACTACTAGACCATTGGACAATCGGACTAATAGACTGCTAACTATGGACAAGTAAAATGAATTAAACTATTGATTATAACATATGAAACTAAACTAATTTTCAAGTTTGCCACTTGATTCTATCTTAAACCTCATTCGTATCTTGACGATTACAATTCGCATTCACAACTTTTCATGATTCTTGAAAACACCTCAATCGGAAAGATGAACCAACCGCACTTCATCTACGGAAGAAAAGATTTATGCACCTGAAAAACTCTCGAACTCAAATTCATAGTTTAACATGTACTTGTGTTGAATCCTTTACCATTTATTAGCAAAAACAACCTTATGACTCCTTTTCAAAGTAACCAAATTTTGTCACAGCTTCAGCAAGTTAACTTCGACTTCTCAGTAAAACTAGCCTTATTATAACCTCGATATATATACGTTGCCCTTTCGCCGTCGTTACCAGAGAACCTTTTATATTCCATGACATCATCAGCAGATGTACCAGCAGCTCGTCATCTCTTTGGCAGAATCAGCAATCAGTATTTTGAAAATCTCGCAGAACTTCCCCACTTATACCTATAACGTCTACCCCTAAGAATTTCAAACTCCGAATGTGAAGTTTCTGAAAAACACCCTGAACTGCGAACTAGTTCTTGAAATGCTGATGAAGCAACAAAAACTGTAAACGACTTTAACGGTCAAAAGTTTGACGATAAAGTACAGTGTGTTGGTAAAGCTCAGAAACAGAGAAGGAAAACGGATTGGGCAAAGTATGAAAGAGGCTGTGGACAAATCACAAGGACTAAACCTGCCTTCAAAGGATTAAAATGATTCAGTGCCTACTGAAATCATTAGCAACCACCTTACTCATCATTCTAAATTTTCACAAACAAACCTTCTTCATCATCCATCGATGATAGAAAATCTAAGATATCATCGCGCCTTACATTATAAATATCCTCGATATTTCTGAAGATATTTCCATAAACATTTTTATCTGAGATCATTTATCTCTCCGTAATATCTGCGTTACAACATAAAAGAAACTGTGTTAGTTTCTAAATTCTGAAACCTCCGAGTTTAAAATAGAAATGTTTTGAAGTAGTGTTGGGAACTGATACATGAATTAGTATAATATAATGACACTTGATCAACGTCATTATATTACAGTAAGTCATGTTGAGTTTCTAATGGAATGTGATGATTCACAGTACCATCATCATGTGCCATGTTACACGGCTCTTACATTCTATCTAAATTTTTAAAAATATCAAGAAAATCTTTCTTGATGATTCGGTCTTTCCCAGGATATTCTGGTAATATGACAAATCAAAACCGTGCCATTACTATTTCTTTCTAAGAGCATTAGATATGTTCATTTCGAATCTTATACCTACGAATTCTGGACCATTACTCGCTTGACTCAAAGTCGGGAAGAGAAAACGAAAGCATGAAGTTTCGAAAAATAATGAAGGATATAGAACTCAACAACCACCCAGAAATTTCAAACCGTGTATATCTATACGTGTTGCAACGTAAAGACATGGGAGAATTAAAAACATTATAATTTCAAGGAAATAATAGAAGTGAATAGATTCTTCTGGCGGCAGATGAAAGAGAAGAATGAAAGATATGGAAGTTAGAAGTATAACAGGAATCAGAACAGGATGAAGCATACTGACGAATGTTTTAAAGTATGGAGTGAGGGGGAAAAAAAATAGAAGGTGTGAGCTGTGGAAATGAAGAAACAAAGGGAGTGGATTTATAGTGAAATATCCGACAGAGAAATCAAAACAGATTGGCGCATTAAATCAAAGAAGATCATAATTTCCTTATTCGCCAAAGAATCAGATCTTTTAGTTTTTTAAGATTTTTTTTAAAAATCCCTTAAATTCCGGAAATTCACTATGACTACGTCAAAAGTTAAATCTATACCTCAATCTCTTGTGACATCTTCATTTCGTACGCTTCACATAATCAAATTGTTTCACCACTATTACTAAATGGTGATAAAACTCTAGTTATCAATTCATACTCATCATAAAAACATTTTATTGATAGTCATGACGATCTCGATCAAATTTCGGGGACGAAATTTCTTTAACGGGTGGGTACTGTAACGACCCGGAAATTTCCGACCAAATTTAAACCTTAATCTTTATAGGTTTCCGACACGATAAGCAAAATCTGTAAATTTGAGTCTGGAAAGTTTGAAATCAATATTTGGATAATCAGCTTCCCTTTGACCACGTCTGGCGATTCACGAACATTTATGTGTATATACGATATATATTAATTGAGAACGTTAACAAAGTATTAGATAACTTAAAGTAACTAAAACTTGTTATTCTGAATATTTAGAGTATATTATTATCATTATTGATATTACTAATATCATTATATTTTTTTTATTCACTTTTATTATTATAAGTATTTCCATTTTTAATATTATTATTAGTAATTCCATTTCTATAATTAATAATATGTAATAAATACATTTTTTTTAAATAGAATTATTATAAATATTGATTATATTTTTAATCACAGCTAAATATATAAGGATATACTAACAGATATAGAAAAAGGAGATATATATATATATGCTTATATTTATACAAATACATTGTATAATTTATATATACTAATATAGATTATTATATATTGATGCATCATACGTTTTGTTTTTCACCAAAGAACCAAAAATCAGTTTCATATCATAGCTGTAGATAATTGATTCCATTTTGTACAAATCAGATATTTGGAGCGAATTTCGTTAGCCATCACACTCAGACTTTATTTTTTTGTTTTTCTTATTTGTTTCTTCTCCTGCTCGATGCTTCTTGTTGACACCCACAATTGTTATATAATCAAGCATCTCAAATTGATAAAAAAGACATTCAATTATCTCCATAGTCATAAAACACACTCACTATTTTTTTTTGTGTTTCTTTTGATAACCAATTAGCCACCATGATCATCAAAACTTCCATCACCCGTACGCCCACCTTATCCCTTCAGTTATTAATCCAACAACACATGAATCCATCGACACTTACCCAAACCCTGCTGCAAATGTTTCTGTTTTGCTCCAACAGCCGTTGTTTGATATTTTGTTTACTCCTACTGTAAATTCGCCACCATCTTTCACGAACACCCTTGGCTCACAAACCATCGAGCCGCTACACTGTTTGTTTCTTGATTTTTTTTTTATTGAGCACGTACAGACACCATCTCTCAATAATCTCTCTCTTCTTAAACTCATGAAGACTCATAGCTACTTCGGTTTTGGTTTCGATTAACAATCACAACACCACCTTTATTAATGAAACCCACAACCATTATCTTAAATCTCCAACACCCTCGATACCTCACCATATTATTTGATTCCATATACAACAACCATGATCAAGAACACCACCACCGAATATCTCCTGCTGCGTCTGTTTACTGTATCTGTTTCAATTACAAAGTCACCCTCTCAACCACCACCTAAGATCACCTTCAACCGTTAAACAACCATCATTTTCTGTTGAACCTGCAGCCCATACACACACAAAAACCCATCTTGAACCTACGGCTGTTGCTTTTTCCTTTCTGTTTAATCGACAAAGAGAGGAGCGTGTATTAAGCTTACAAAACAAAAGAATAGAAAGAAAAGTAACATCACTGATTTGGGAATTGTTAACTTAGAAATAGAGAACATGAGCTGTAAAGAGAAAATAATGCTTTAGATGTTTTTGGTGATACCAGGCGAACCCTACCACGTTTAGTACTTTATTTATTTTTTTTATATACCGAACAGATAATGATAAAGAGAAGATTAGGTTAGATAGTGGAGGTGTACAGCTGTGAAGATCTAAATCAACTATAATCGACCCCAAGAAATCCTTATTCGATTAAAACCCTATTCGATTATCAGGCTTAATGTTTAAACGGGCCAAATTAAATGTTATTGTATGATGGGCTGTCGATTTCTGTTGGGCCAGAATAATTAGATCATGCTGATAGCTGTGGTTTGGTTCCTGATTACAGCAAGCCTTGGATTGTGTAATTGAACGTAATGAGTAAATGGAAATGGGTTACGGGTTAAATAAATAGATAAGGGTATTAAAAACAGAAAAACCAAATAGCTTGATTGATTAGGGAGTGGTGTTTGGTGGTGAGGGGCGTGGGTTCGAGTCCTGTCTTGGACACTTTAAGTTTTTCTTTATGCTACAAAGGTATAACATATTGTTATTATTTTATTATTATTATTATTATTATCATTATTATTATTATTATTATTATTATTATTATTATTATTATTATTATTATTATTACTATTGAAAATGATTATTACAACTATAACTATTATTATTTTTATCATTAATCTAATTAATAACCTTTTCATTATTGTTAATACTAGTATTCTCATTAAGTATTATAATTATTATTATCATTACTAAGATAATTATTAGTTATCATTTAATTATAAACGTATTTTATCAAAATTATAATTTTTCATATAAACAATATCATTCTTATTATCATTATTATTATTATCATTATTTTAGTATTATTATAATTTTTACAAACAAATGATATTTATATAAAAATATATTTTTACATATATCATAACTATATTAAATTACATATTGTGTTGTTTTAAAAAAATGTGCTATTATTATAAAATATTAATTTAATTTACATATGATGAATAAATATATTTTAATATAATCATATATAAATATTAACTATTTATTTAAAATATATAAAATACTTTTAACTAATTTATTTATTAATATCACATACAAATTATTAAGTATATTAATGGTAATATAGATATACTTGACTAATTATTGTTATAAGTTTTAATATATATATATAAATAATATAGGTTCGTGAATCCGAGGTCAACCCTACACTAGTTCAATGATGTTATATGTATTTTTACTACAAAATACATTAGGTGAGTATATAGTCCCTTTTTAAACTCTAAATATTTTGGGATGAGAATACATGCATTTTATGATTTACGTTATGGACACAAGTGATCAAAATAAATTCTATGTTGAGTTGTACCATGGCATATTTCTTTATACTTGGTGGCTATTATTTACATGAGAAATGTAAACGCGAATCCTGTTGATAGATCTATCGGGCCTGACAACCCCAACCGGGCTGGACGACCAGTTTTCAACGGTTGCACAGTACTTCGTTTCTGTATACTACACTTGGTACGGTGTAGCGATTATTTAAGAATATGCTGCGATGATTTAAATGTTAAGTATGGTTACCAAGTGCTCAACTACTTTTACATACACTTGCGATTGTATTATGTTTAATTATATGAAATCTTGTGGTCCATAGTTATAACGCTGTTAGCATCAAACCTATATCTCACCAACTTTATGTTGACATTTTAAAGCATGTTATTCTCAGGTACGAATTAAGTCTTCCGCTTTGCATTAGCTCGTGTTAAGGACATTACTTGGAGTCGATCATCGCAATGGGACCAAATGTTGATGACTTCGTCCAGGAGGATTAGGACGGGTTGTTAAACGTTCCTTGTGTCGTTCTCTATGCGTTAGTGTGTTCGATTTAATCGCTTGAGGTATAATTAGTAACCCTAACTTTAATAATTCAGTTTTTTGTTCAATTACATGGTGTATTAGAGTCTAGTGCTCAATTAATGGTGTCTAGTATTGCTAATTGTTGATTGATTGCGAAATTAACGTTGTATGATTGAAAAAAGAATTTGTTTATTGATGATCTGATTAAATTGATATGAGATCTGACTTTTTAATATGTTTAATTAGAAAGATATTAAAAAATTATTAATTTTAGACTCCGATTTTGCGTGATTTCGTTATCGTATGCTCAAGATATGCGTAATCGAAGATTACGTTAGGGTTTGCATGAAATTCGAATTTTCTGAGTTGTATGCTATGTGTTTTAGCTTATTAAAGTTGTGCTACTGTATTCTTTGTGAAAATTTATGCAATTTAGACTAAAGATTTGCGTTAAAAGGTTATGTAATGCTTCCGATATGATTAAACGAAGTTTTGGTTCGTAAAGAATGCTGAATCTGTTTTTAAGTTTATATAAAAATTGCTAGAATGAACTAGGAATTGTTTTAGACTTTGAGCTTCTGGAATATGTTACTTTAGATGTTCTTTGATATGTTTCATTTGTATGAAAACTTGCAAGAACGTGATTTTCCATGAGTTATATGCTAATCTTTGTGATGTGTCCGGTTGATATTCAAAAACTGATGAGTCTGTAATGTTTTTTAAATCTGAACGAATTGGCTAAAGCAATACTTCTGATTATTTTATCACTTAAATTTTGTGATGTCTTGAGATGACACCAATTGGCCGTTCATTAAAATCTATTTTCTATATTTTATGAAAAATGTTTAAAAACTGACGCGCGAGCAGAATTTTCTGTAATGAACCTGAACTTGAGCCTTTCTGATATTGGAATTTTATTTATCGTATGAGGCCCTAGACGGACTTTTTGGAATCTTTTTTAAGTCTAGTTAAGATCTGGAGTTGATCATAATTTTATGAATTATGTGCTATGTGCTATGAGTGTATTTCTTTACGACGTATGATTTTCGAAGGTTTACTTTAAGATGTGGAAAATGCGATTTGCTAAACTATGAGCGTTAACATGTTATATGATTTAAGTTTGACTTTTTGACTATGTTTGCATGACTTACTGAGATGTTTGACTTTAGTTACTACTTTGACCGAGTTGACTTTTGGTTTGACTTTGGTTGACTTTCGTTGACTTGCTTGGATTAGTTGACTTTTACATGTTTGTTGAGTCAGTCTGAGCACTAGGACTTTACGTACACTATGGGTTGACTAAGTTTGACCTATTAGTGTATACTTAAGATGATTTACTTATTTAGGTTGTGTTGTTCAGTCGAGAGCGTTCGACTACAGTACAGTTCGCTAAGATCTTTACGAGTGCTTTTGCTAAGGTGAGTCTACAGTCCCTACTACGTTTTTACAGGGATGAGATGCATGCTTTTTACAAATATTTTACGTGTTTGGCACGAGTAACTTACTAAGAATATACATATGAGTTCAGATCAAAAATCCCTTAGCTTGATTATATTAGTTACTTTGTAAGCTCGACTTATAGGGACGGTACCGTTAGGTTTGACAAACCTCACCGCAACGTTAAACAGGTGCTTATGTAGTTGTTACACATACACTTGATCGGTGTATCGCCAGTATAGGGTAAATGAAAGACGTGGGCTCGGCCTACGCAAAGGTTAAATTTTTATAATCAAGTGCTCATGATAATGTACACTTTTCCTATGATGTTTTTCAAGAAAATCTTGTGGCCTAAGTTACAAATGATTTACTAAACCTGTAGTTTTACTCAACGTTTTCGTTGACGTTTTGCATGTTTCATCTCAGGTACATAGAGCTAGTGCTTCCGCTTTATTTGAAGTTATGTGCTGTTTGCTGCTAGAACTGGACGGCGTCCAACATGATTTCTATTTTTATTTCAAGAACAAGTATTCGCATTTAGACAGTTTTCTCTGATGTTTTGGGTTCATATACTTTAGTCATTGATGTCAAATGTTTCCAGTTACATTTTCTTTATTAAATGACTTTGTTTTAATGATTAATGCGAATACTTTTCAGAAACGTCTCATATAGAGGGCGTGACCGCTAAATTGTGGGACCAGGAGTTAATATTCCGTTAGTGGATTCTGACGGGGTATTACATGAGGTTCATGGTAAATGGTATTAATTATCCATTTATATTTTGGAAACGGAAAGTTCCATGTGTTTTTGCACAAATTGATATGAATGTTGGAAAAAGGTTGACTATAAAATTGATAACGGTTAATGATTATCAATTTTGACTAGTGGTTAAGGACTTTCTCTAAAGTCACTATGCATCTTTTGTTTAGTTATTGGTTTGCCGGTTAATTGTCAAAGGAAAAGGGGCATCGGCTATATGACGATGTGCAATGCGGAATTTGTTATATATTCTGTAATTTGGTAACGCATATATTATGCAAGATGGGTGTTGATGTGAATCAAGCATCCAGGTTGGTTATCTCGTTTTGAGAAAACATGAAGTTTTCATTATCTTCATTTAAGTTTTGTCCTCAATCATGTTGATGATCCATCAAGGTGGTGCGAGTAAGTAAAACAAATATGTTCTAATATGAAAGTAGGATTACTGTTGTTTATTGCTTAATTCTCTAAAATAGCGGTATGGTATTGAATATACTTCTCTTGGAAATTGGTGTTGTGATGTATATGATGACATCAAGTAACCAATGTAGAAAATGTGTTGGAGAGTTTAAGCATGGTCTAATAATATACTAGAAAAGAACATTGTGATGTGGTTTAAGTATTTAATACTTGTAAAACTGACCATGGATTATGGTTTAACTCACAATGTGAATCCTTAAGGCATATTAAGTATGTATTGAGCTTACTAATGATCAAGAGAATTATACATCTACAAGTCGTTATATTTTACACTTGCAATAGATGAGATATTTTGGATCAAGGGATTGATGTTGAGATTATTGGCACTATGATCTTATTGTCATTACTTCTTGGTTTAGAAGTGGATTGACTAAGGTATGGTTATAATTATAATCTCATTATCCAATGTAATGGCAATAGTTGTGTGCATATTGATGAAATGGCCATTATCAAGGGTGTACACATTATAGGTTTACATTGGTGAATCCTGGAAAGGTGGACAAATGAATGAACTATACTATTCAATCAATGAACTTGAATACTCGCTAGTTTCTTATGGTAAATAAGAATTTAATGAATCCTTGGATAAAATGATTGAAAAGGGAAATTGATTGAAGTGAAAATGAATGAGATTGGAATTCTTTTGATCCCTAGTTGTGGGATGTACTTAGACTAAGGCATGTAGCTAATATACAAAGGAAAGTCTAGACGTTTATGCCTTAGACAAACTGTGTTTCGTGAGGTGATCACGAATGAAGTGATGCGTGTGGATTTTGTTGGGTCACAACAAAACTTTGACCGAATCACTTGATAAAAGTGTTAGCCGGAAGCATGCACAAGTTGGCTAATGTTATGGGATTGAAGTCCGATTTAGATCTTCCATAGTGGGATACCCAATTCCCTTCTAGTACAACGCTAGGAGCAGAATTCAATGAGGAAAGCCTACTATTTGAAGATTGGAACACATACATTATATGATCCCAAGGAATGTGTTCGGACCCGTAAGATAAAGCGAGGTTGAAGTTAAACTTCTTAATAGTTTTCTTAAAAAATTGCATTGCGGTAGCAAGATTATAAGAAAACTACCTATGTGAACATGAGGTTTGCCGCCTCAAGAAAGCTTGGACTTGGCTTTTGATATGTTCATAAGAGGATTGGGACACATGGCTATAATAGTGTCGGGTTAATTGTTAGAGACTATGGAACTAATGTGTGTATTATCGACACGTTTTCAAATGAATTGATGGGTTCAAACGTTTAGAGCACCCTGATTTTCGAATTTTTGCACGTGTAATATACTATGTGTAAATTCAATCCATGTGACATTTACATTTATGCATTAGTTTTCTATTTGTTGGTATTTTAGTAATCAAGGATCATACTAAAATTGGGGGTGGGGGGGGGGGGATTGTTGATGATTTTAGCATGATCCAACGTCATTTTAGTGGTTGGATTACTAAGTTGAAAGTGCTCGAACCATTGAAACGCTACACGAATATGGAGAGTGTGGAGTACACGTTCGTAAAAGGGAAATATGGTTTGAGGAAATGGATATAAGCTTGAAAATAATGTTTGGAACATTAGAAATGCGAAACGGGACTTGCAAGACCAAACGCACCGAACCACAACGCGTAAAACTGCAGCAGCCAGGCTGCAACATTAAGTCGCGGCACGGCTGGGAGGGGCGCGGTGCGCCTTAAGGCGCTGTGTCCAGGTCGAAGGTGTTGCTTGCTGTTGGTGCTTGTGTCTTTGTTAAGCCGCGGTGCGGGTCCCTAGGCCGCGGCGTGGCTTAACACATGGACGCTGAAAAGGTGCCATTTTTACCCAAAAGGTGCATTTGATCCCCAAACGTTTTGGGGTTGTTCTAGGACATTTAAGAGCGGTTTTTACATGTATTTGGACTTGTTTAAGCACAAATACATGGGTATAAACTTCCAAGCTATGTATGGGGTATCATGAAAGGTTGTGACTTTTGGTAAACACCTTTTGACCCATTATAAATATATGGATTCATTTCCATATGAAAGGTTACACACTTGTGACAGATTTTGTTTATACAAAATACACTTTCAACATAAACAAATAGAATATACAATCTGCTTGTGGAATTGATATCTTTTAGCCAAGACGTCAATTCATCCTTGTCTTATCTCAATCGAAATTTCGTGCAATCCGTGGCTAAGAGGGTCGAAATATTCGATTAGGAAAGTGTTCACACGATTCAATGATCAATCCGGAGTCATCATTCATGCACGAAATGCACACACATATAACAGAATGCACGTTTCCATTTTTCACAGATGATTCTAAAGTTTAGTATATCCCAATTTTGAAAAATTTGATACCCAAATATGAAACGAATAATCGAATTATTATTCTAATTTTCGAAATGTCGATATGCTCAGATTAAGTTGCTAATTTTGAATAACAGTTCTCATGATATATTTTTGAAGAGACCTAATATCTACTAATCAAATCTTTAAGCATCGCTCTTTATTAAACTTTGATGGACATAGAAATGAAAATACAAGTTGATGTTATAAAGTACTTAAATAACAATCACAATCACAACAACAATACACGATCCCTCAACAAAAGGGTATAGTAAGAATACAAAAGTACATATATAAGTTGATAATCAATTATCTACTTATGGAATTCAATAACCCAGAAATTGCAAGCAAAGGCTTCCTTTGTGATTCTACTAAATCCGGCCTCTTTTGCCAATGCAAGAAACTCGTCCTCGGTGCGCTCCCTTCCTCCTGGATCTTGTGTCATCATGATTGCATCTGTATTGGTATTGGCTTGAACCCAAACGCTTGAATCTGGTATCAACGGGAGAATCGCATCGACAGCGATAACCTTTCCATTATCCGGCAAAGCTTTATAGCAGTTGCGTAGTAGCTTCACACAGTGTTCATTACTCCAATCATGTAATATCCACTATATATGTCAATATAAGAGTTAGTACTTTGATTTGGAAATCATTCAATTGAAGAAAAAAAAAAAAAACATCAGTATAAACGAGGATAAACATTTCTGTTCAGGCTATCCGGAGAAGAGGTGTATTGTTTTTAAGGGGTGTATTGTTTTTACTCACATATCCTTAATTAGGTTATCCACTTATTTTTTCCGACCTATAAGATATGTTGTTAGTAAAGTTTGAACGATCTCATTTGAAAAAAATGAGGTCCCAACCACTAGGCTATGTGGGGATGGTTTAAATATGAAAAAACGCACATCAATATGTTTTAGCAAAAATACCTTCATGAAAATGGCTGCAGCTTGTGGTACATGATGAAACATATCTCCTCCTACATGTTCTATACCTACAAGTATAATAGAAAAAAGTAAGATAACTTTCATTTGTATACAATGTTGCTAATACGATCAAACATACCATGATACTTTGGTGCATGTTTTAGCACATGTGGCAAATCATAGTTAATCCCTTTAATAGAAGGGTATTTGGATACAATCATATTGATGGTGATTCCTAATCCACCTCCAACATCAACCAAACTACTAAGTTGATCAAAACCATCGTAGCACTTGAGAATTTCGGTCATCACGAAGGTACTATGGTGAACCATGGACTTGTTGAAAATCTCATTAAAACTTGCATTGATTGCCGGTAATTCAAATGTATTTGCACCATGAACCATGTCAAATGGAATACCTCCTTCAAGAACACAATCCTTAAGCTTGTACCTTTTTTTTTGGAACAACAAATTTTATTAGCCACAATAGGCAAATGGACCCCTAGCGAGTAACTAGGGGAACCAAAACAAAACAACTACAACAATAAGGATCTATAAACTTCATAACAAATACTATAGTATTTACTTTGAGTTTTATATTATAAAAATACACTGTTTTTGAATACTTTCTTTTGAACGACGGAGTTATATAAAAAAAACCTAGCAAAAACTAGAAAATAGAAACTTAACATACCAACTTTCGATAAACACTTGGCCTTGTACCAACTCCATAAGCGGACCTAGTGATATTCCGTTTTCATTCGGGACAAAGTATTTGGCAACAGGTGTAAGCCCATAAACTCTAACTGGCTTCAAGTCAGTATCCACTCTAGTGCAAGTAACAATCTTATGGCTAGCAAGCAAAAATAGCATTCGGTCAATCATGTCTGCGGCACCAGGGTTAGGGATTGACAAACGACTCGCTATCTTATGAGCAGAGAGTTGGACATCTGGTCCGGCCTCTGCTATTGAGTCCAGGACTTTGAGCTTGATTACGCTTAGCATCACCATTGGCAACGATGAGCACGTAACCAATTGCATTGCAGTTGCGAAATGCTCATCGTTGGTACCAAGTTTATTACAAGACTTGTCCATTTGATGCTCAAATGAAAGTGTTGCTACTTCCCCCATTATATAGTGTTTTTTTTATTGTTTTATAATTCAGGTTATGTATTATGTATTATTGACTAAAATAATCCAAGGGTTGCGCACACTCAGCAAGTACATGTCCCAGTAATTAATTAGAGAGAGATTTTAATAAGACAAATTTACCATTGGTCTTTAAATTTAATACTACACAGCATAGATAAACTTTATCTTTTTTTTTTTTTTTTTTTTTTACTTTGTTAACCTCAAACTATTATACGGAGTACTCCCTCCGTCCCAAATCTATTGTCTCCAGACAAAAAACACGCAGTTAAGAAATTCCACTAACTTCATTCTCCACCAGTAATATATCTTCTCTCTCCAGATTAACCTCTTTTGATTGGTTGAAAAAGAATCTGAACAATTAATTTGGGACATCTCAAAATGGAATAATGGACAATAGATATGGGACGGATGGAGTATTAATTTATGGATGACCCTGAGAACTTGACGAGTGTTAATTTTTTCCCCTTAAGTGTAACCATGTGAACATCATGTAAGAGTATTTTCACCAATTCGCAAATTCTTTTCCCTTTCACCAATTCGCAAGTTCTTTTTCCTTTTCTTTCATCTTCACCTTCTATCTTTACATCTAAAACCCCTTTATCCTCTTTACCTTCCAAATCAAAATACTCAAAGCATTTCACCAATTAATTAAAAGCAAAAATTACTCCGTATAAATTAGAATGCTTACATAAATCAAACTCAGCAGCAACACATATAGTTCGTGTCACCGAATACCAGCAGCGGTAGTTATTAGCACCATGAACACTATGAACTCAAAACATGAACTTATCGAATGGATTTCGTGAATGATGCTCACTAACAAAATTTTCAATTGACCACTCTAAACTTCAAATTAATTGTTAAAATATGTTTCCTAACTAAACGTGAAGTCATCTAAGTCTAATTTATATTCTAAATCAAACTTGAATTCTGAATTATTATGAAGAACAGTAGTAATAGCGAAGATATTAATCAAAAAAGTTTAAAGTCACCAGCAATGTTTGGTACAAAGTTAAAGGACTAACAACGAAATTTTGTCAAAAATCAAGCCAAACTTGGATCTAGATGTTGAATTAAAATCAAATAAACCTCAAGATAGTTTCCAGATCATAATCCCGAGCCTCGACGATCAGATTTATAATCCAAAATCAGTATACAAAATTCTAATTCGATTTATAAAACTCGGTTTGACGTTTTGGTTTAAACTTTGAGTCACGAACTAAATATCAAAAGAAGGAATTACAACCTGAAAATTTGCAGAAACTTTCACTATATCACATCATTGTAAACAACCAATGGCGAGTCGAGTCTACACTGTGATGAGTGAGGTCTTATTGTTAGAAATAGGAGGTTATGTATATTATTTGGGAAAGAGAGGATGGATAATTTAAAAGTTTGATTGATCTTGAAAACTTTTCTTTTATTGCTTATTGAATTGCTTGATTACAAATGAGGGGTGAAGCCCTCGATTTATACTACTCAATGGAGTAGTCTAGAACTCTTCATCATCTACTAAAATCTAGATTTTTCCTAAGCATTATCTAGATATTTTCTAAGTATTATCTTTAGATATTTTAAAAGATTTTTCTACACACTTTCAATACTACATATTTCAAGAAGTTTCTACATAATGGACTACAATCTTGATCCAAAATACTTGGATACTTGCAAGACCAAATCCAAAACCCATAGCCCAAAATCAAGATTAGTTTCCAACAGCCCCCCTTAAACTTGATTTCTTCACTCCCAGCATATTCCGTAATCTCTGAAAAGTCTCGTGTTTTAGAGGCTTTGTGAAAATATCAGCAACTTGGTCGAATGACTTCGTGTACTTTATCTGCACCTCTTTATTTGTAACACACTCCCTGATGAAATGATATTTCGTATCGATGTGCTTGCTTCGATCATGGAAGACTGGATTCTTTGCTAGAGCAATCGCAGACTTGTTATCCACATATATCTCTGTAGGTTCCTTTTAAAAAAACTTAAGCCCATTTAGTAACTTCATGAGCCATATTGCATGACAGGTGCACGATGTTGCTGCTACAAACTCGGCTTCACACGTTGACATAGTCACAATGGGTTGCTTCTTCGAGCTCTATGTGAACGCCGTATCTCCCATATAGAACACGAAACCACTCGTACTCTTACGATCATCTATGTCTCCAGCCCAATCACTATCACTGTATCCAACTAGCTTGAAGTGATCAGAAGGCGAATAAAACAGACCATAGTCAATCGTACCTTTGATGTAGCGAAGTATCCTCTTGGCCGCCTTCAAATGAATTATTGTAGGTGCTTCCATGTATCGACTTACTAGTCCAACTCCGTAGAGAATATCAGGCCTCGTACAGGTTAGGTACCTCAGACTTCTAACCAAACTCTTGTATTGTGTTGGGTCCGCCAAGTATCCTTCATCATCTTTTGACAATTTGAGATTGCAATCCACCGGTGTGTTCATTGACTTGCGGTCATTCATCTTAAACTTCTTGAGTACCTCATTCGCATAACCTTCTTGGGATATGAATATGTAACGTCCTCCCAATAGGGTCTGGAAGGAACGTCACTAATATCAAAACATACCAACATATTATAATAAATGAGAACAATACTAAATGATGAATTTAACTTTAATGAGTACGCAGCGGAAAATGAAATATCGTTACAATGACAGGAATAACAATATCGTAAATGTTCACATGCAGAAGTAATAAATGCGATATCTCTTGATCCTATGTCCAAGTAGCATCACATAAGCAGTAAGTATAAGAGCTTGAATCAAACAGCACCTGAGACAAAACATGCTAAAGTGTCAACCAAAAAGGTTGAGTGAAGTTCATAGGTTTAACAAAAAGTTTGTCGTTGTTTTAGACCACAAGATTTAGTTTGTAAAGTTGATCTCCCGCAGGATCAAAAAGTTATGCCAATGCGTGATATTTAGACTAAACGTTCAAGTTTGCCCCATGACAAGTTGTGTCTGTCCTTGTCAGTTTAATTTCATTATTAAGTAATACAATGACTTGGTCAAATGTATCGGGGACGTTACTCCCGATAGGCCTACCCCCAATAATTAAGCATGCCGCAGTAATTAAAAATATCACTGTAGGGACTTAGTCGGACATAGCCGGGTATAGCATAGTTTAACAGTTTGGTACTTGTGTCTAAAGTGTAAAAAGTAAAAACAGCACGTGTCTCACCCCAAGTAAAAGTAAGTAAGTTTGCTAGCAATTAAAGAGGGGCTATGAATTCACCTTAGTAAGTAGAGAGAGAGAGTTATTCCTCGGAATAAAGAGTTGAACGAGTGAGCAGGAAAATCAACCTATTGACATTTAAGAGTAGTTAAGCGTTTTGCCCATGTTTAAGTTTAAGTATGTGTTTAAGTATAGTTTGTTTTACTAAGTTTCTATTCCTAGTAAGTTACTATTTTTATAAAGTTTCCATTTTTAGAAAGTTTCTTATTTTACTAAGTTTCTTTGACTAGAGAGTTTCTACTTTTATCAGTGTTTTCCATTTTAGGATACTTGTCGTATTAGATAAGCTTCCAATCACCCCTTTCCCTTCGAATGGCTAATTTAGATCTAGGAGCTTGAGCCATAGGACCCTTTAAATCGGAAATCCAAACCCTCTGCCTAGAATCTCATAGAAACCATTTGTCAAGAAAGTTCGAAGATCTATACATCTCTAATACATATCCCAAAATGTTTTTATGTTACAATATAAGTAGTAGGTTATAGGTGCTAGTAATAGTAATAGTGTAAACATGTTATTTATTTTATTTTTAATTGCATATAATTTATAACATTATTTACATGTTTCGGTAAAAATAATAACCGAAGTAAAAAGTAAAAAGTAAAAAGTAAAAAGTAAAAAAAATAAAAAGTAAGAAAAGAATACTTACTAGTAGTAATTCTTCAAAGAGAGAATGAGAGAAATTTTGGTGTGAGTTTGAATGAGAAATGAGAGGTATTTATACTTGAAAAAATTAGGTAAAAAGAATAAAATAATTAAAATAAAAAGAAATATTTTAATTCTTAATGGAATTTTAAAATTAAAAAATATTAAATGTTAGGTCATGGGATAATGCACAAAATAAAATAATAAAAGTGGTTTTTTCATTACAATTTTTAATTAAAAAGTAATTTATTTATTTATTTATTTTTTTTTTCATTTATTTTAAGGATTTTTTTATATAAATAAACAAATTGATTTAATGCTTTTCCAAGAATATTTGTCAATAATATTTTATTTTTTATTATTTTTTTTATTTTTGTTTTATTTAATTAATAAATACAAATTTTGCATAAAAATAATAAATAATTCGGTATTTTGTATTTTAATAATAATTATGATTTTAATTATTAAACTTTAGTTTTAGTAAGTTTGTAAATATTATTACATTTATATATAATTGGATTTATTATATAGTTAAATATATAATACATTAACTAAATAATAAAAGTGATACAAAGTTTATATACTTAGTTAAATTATGTCAAATTATATAAATTAATAATATATTATTTATTTAAGCGTACATTGTTGACTAAAAATTACTATTCGGTCAATATTTAATTATATATAACAACCCTTAATACATATAGTCAGACATATAACCCTAGGGTTAATTCAGTAATTTAGAAGTCGAAAAGTGAGGGTTGTTACAGTACCTCCCCGTTAATAAAAACTTCGTCCCGAAGTTTTAGGTAGACTTCTCGGATGCATCAGCGGTTGAGAAGAGATGGGGATATTTCTGTTTCATTTGGTCTTCACGTTCCCAGGTATGTTCGGGGCCTTGCGTGTTTTCCAAAGGATAGAATATTGTTTTGTTTCAAGCGTTTAAGTCATACAAACCATAATCTCTATAGGTTCTTCTACGAAGTGCATTTTATCATTAATGCAGAGATCATTCAAAATGATGATGTTATGCAAGTCATTTCAGTAAATTGGATACATGAAATGTGTTATGAATAATATTGAGCTCATTTAAAACCTTGAGCGTTTATGCTGCAATATTAGGCAGACAAAACAGAGAGGAGTTCATGAAAATCATAGTCATGAAATTTGATAGAGATCGTCATTCTTTATAACAAGAATGATGAATTAGAGTTTTATCGACATTAAATAATATGGATAAAGTAATTCGATTATAGAAAGAGTATAAACGAAGCTATCGTAAAAGAGTAAATGAGAAAATTAAATGTTCGCCTTAACTCTTGATGTAGTTACGATTGATTTCCGGATTTCAAGGAATTAAAGAAATCTTCGAAATCTTTATAAGATTTGATTTTCCGGTAATTACGGAAATTAGGATTTTCTTTAATTAAATGCGGTGAATTGCCTCGATTGCTGTGTCTGGAATTTTTGCTATAAATTAGCTTCTTCCGTTTCATTATCTTCACCACTTATATACTTTCTTTCTCAATTCATACTTCCAAAAGTTTTGTTAATATGCTCAATCTAGTTCTTGTCTTTGACATTATATTGGTTATCGCCACAATCATCCTTCTTTTCCAACTCCCACCAGAGGAGTCTATTTACTTCTACTATGCTCTAGGATTTATTGTGTTTTTAGTTTTTCCGTGTCTTTATATTGCTATACGCATTGATATACACGGTTTGTAATTTCAGTGTTGTTATCGGGATTTATATTTTCCCTTATATGTCGAAGCTTCATGCTTTTGTAAAGCAAGTAACGGTCCAGAATTCGTAGGTATGAAGTTTCGAATGATCATGATATTCAAAGCAGAAGGAAAGGTAATAGCACGATTTGATTTGTCATATTACCAGAATATCCGAAAAAGAACGAATTATCAAGAAAAATATTTTCTTGATATGTTTAGAGTTTAAATAGATAAGAGTCGTGTAACATGGCAAATGATGATTATAAAGTCTATGAATCATCATCTTCTATTAAAAATTTAGCATGACTTACTGTAATATAATCACGTTGGCCTGACGTCATTATATTATACTAACTCATGTTTCAATTCCCAACACTACTTCAAATCATTCATAATTTAAACTTGAACTTTACAGAATATAGAAACTAAAACAGTTTCCTTTATGATGTGATAAAGATATCGCAAAGAGATAATTAATTGCTGACAAGAATCATTATAAAGATATCTTCAGAAATATAGAGGATATTTATAATGAAAGATACAGTGATATCTCAGAATTTCTTAGTTCCAATGACGAGGAAAATTCTTTTGTTTCCTCTGCATTTAATGCTACCATATCTGAATCATTGGTTATCAATCTGAGATGGTTTCAAGAAATTTTATTTTTAGATGATTAAACGCTGATTGTAATCGTCAACGGATCTAATGGTTAATGAATAGGCGTTGTTGATGATAATTTCGGTGGTTTGATGTGATAATTCATCATAGAATACGAATGAATATAATTCATGAATGTAGTGATCTTTAGGAAGATAACACCTGCTAAAGCTTTACTTGAATGCTGGTATGTTAATTTCAGAATGTGTAATTAAATTTGTATGAAAATGATTGTGTATCACAGTGAAGGCAGTGAGTATAATTAATGATTTATGAATCAAAATTGAAGAATGTACAGTGTATTTATGTGAGATGTAAATATTTCTCGGGTATTACCTACCCGTTAAAATATTTTCACAATTAACAGTTTTTACAATCTTTATGAAGATATACGTTCATATATGTATTCTTCAGATATAATCATGGATTTAATGAGTTATTATATATTAAACTCATTTGATTTGCGGTTTGGAACGAGAGTAAATAATCTCCAAAATCTTAGAGATTTCATAATTGTTGCGAAATATTTTGCTAATGAAGTTATGAATCAATACATTCATCGTTATACCTGATTTATTATGAAATGGAGTTTATTATGCTGAAGCAGTGATTAACAATTGTTAAGTCATTAGCGAAGGGTGTACATCATAGCATATTAGTGATATGAATTAACCAAGTAGTACATACTAGTTAAGATTCTCACGTAATTGCTTAGTACAACAAGATTTATTATTGTTGCAAATCATATATATATATAAGGTATACATATATAATTCTTCACAAAGAATGAGTCAATACATCTTAACTCTTTATTGCTAATATTCCTTGGTATCTATGGGGCGTATCATGTTGATGTTTGAGGTACTGAGTGTGTTGTTGAGGCGGGGGATGCGAATGTTGTTGTTGATGAAGCTGATGCTGTTAGTGGTGATGTTGATGGTACTGATGGTACTGGTGGTGATGCTGGTTATGCTGCTGGTGCTGCTGCTGGTGTTCGTAGGTTTCGCACCAGATTTTCCAGAGCCACTACTCGAGCGCGAAGCTCGTTGACTTCTTCTATTATTCCGGGATGATTGGTGGTTGGAACAAGGGGGTGAATAAGATCTAGAATCTTTGATATTATATATTCGTGACGGGATAACCTGGAAAGAAGAGAGAAAATGGTGTTTCGGACTGGTTCGCCGGTAAGCGCTTCAGGTTCTTCGCCAAGAGGTGAATTCGGTTGGTGGAAGGGATCACCTTCTTCTTGTCTCCATTGATTGAGTCGGCTACGAACCCATCCCCAATTCATCCAGAATAGATGATGGCTGATTGGTTCGTTTGTTCCGGTTACGCTGCCGTGGGAGCTTGAAGAGTTTGAGAAATTCATATTATATGTTTGGAATAGGGTTTGATATGAAATGGGTATTGAATACCGAATGATATATTCGTCTCCTTGAATACGTATTTATAGCAAAAAGATTTCCGTAATTTACGGAGGAAATTTAGGATAAGTGGTAGACAAAGTTTATAGACATGATAATATATGATAAGATATGATGTGTCATTCATTTATGTAATAATGGTGGTATGACGTGTTGAGATTTGTAACCAGATATTGATTAAAGAATTTCAATTCGTATACTGTGATAACCCAATAATATTTTCCGGTTCGCAAACCGATGCATAAAGGCATAAGATACGTGAGTGTTTGAAGTAGTAGCAGGAGCTTGTGGACGAACCGTTATCTTTAATAACATATAGAAGTTTGATAAACTTGATAGGTCATAAGTTTGAAAAAAAAAATTAAGTGGAATAAAGATGAATATGATATAAACGAAACACTTTATTTTATTAAGAACAAGGCTTTAAACAAGCCTTCTTATTACACGATTCGGGGATAGAAATAGTTTAAGGCCTAGCCTTTGCATAGATAGAAAATAACTAGGAAATATTAAGATTGAAGTAGTCTTCATATTTCTTCTTCTCGTCCTCAACCTCCTTCATAAACTTCTCAAACTTGTCGTTCTTCTCCTTTTGTTCCTCATAAAGATACTCGATGCTATCATAAAGATTGGAAACATCATTGTTGATTACATGGTACTTGTGGTCCCTCATAGAAAGTTGATTATTCACGCAGTTTTCCTCCATCTTCAATCTAAAGTCAACATCTTCTCTTAGGTAGGAGAGATATTGCTTCCCCCATCGGGCATTTCTTGTAAGGGTGCAAACCAAAGTCCACATCGGTCATGGGATAAAACAAATGTATGTATATAATCTCTTTCTTTAGCTCAGCATTTTCCTCCATGAGCTTCTTGATCGCTAGGTCTTTTTCCTTCATTTGAGCATCGATCCTTGCAATATGGCGAATAAGGTCATCGGTAGTTTTTCGCAGATTCATGAGCTCGTACTTGGCATCAACTTCATCGTAGGAAGGAGATCGGGATCTTTTCTTTGACGGCCCAGTTTCTTCAAGACATTTCCTCTTGTCTTTATTCCTTGGGGTTGGATAGTATTCAGGAGACCCATGTAACTTTAGAGTAGTATTTGGGCTATAATTTGGTGAGGGAGGACCACCAAAGTTATAAGGTGGACTTTGGACTGGTCTTTCTGTGGAAGACCTTTCAGTATCTTTTTCGGTTGGCTTGAAAAGATTCATTTTGGTCGTTTGATGATAATTAGACATCCTAACATTAGGAAGGATATTTTGATTAGAATCTTTAAGCATAATCGTTAAGATTATGGGGCAATCCTAAGTGCTTTAATTCTAAGGCAGGAAAGGTTATAGTTTCCTAGATTGCTAAGGCACCCTAGCTAACAAGTAAGGCACACATAAAAATGCAATCCTGGTTCTCTATAACAGCCTGGTTATGCTCTGATACCAATCTGTAACGTCCTCCCAATAGGGTCTGGAAGGAACGTCACTAATATCAAAACATACAAACATATTATAATAAATGAGAACAATACTAAATGATGAATTTAACTTTAATGAGTACGCAGCGGAAAATGAAATATCGTTACAATGACAGGAATAACAATATCGTAAATGTTCACATGCAGAAGTAATAAATGCGATATCTCTTGATCCTATGTCCAAGTAGCATCACATAAGCAGTAAGTATAAGAGCTTGAATCAAACAGCACCTGAGACAAAACATGCTAAAGTGTCAACCAAAAAGGTTGAGTGAAGTTCATAGGTTTAACAAAAAGTTTTTCGTTGTTTTAGACCACAAGATTTAGTTTGTAAAGTTGATCTCCCGCAGGATCAAAAAGTTATGCCAATGCGTGATATTTTGACTAAACGTTCAAGTTTGCCCCATGACAAGTTGTGTCTGTCCTTGTCGGTTTAATTTCATTATTAAGTAATACAATGACTTGGTCAAATGTATCGGGGACGTTACTCCCGATAGGCCTACCCCCAATAATTAAGCATGCCGCAGCAATTAAAAATATCACTGTAGGGACTTAGTCGGACATAGCCGGGTATAGCATAGTTTAACAGTTTGGTACTTGTGTCTAAAGTGTAAAAAGTAAAAACAGCACGTGTCTCACCCCAAGTAAAAGTAAGTAAGTTTGCTAGCAATTAAAGAGGGGCTATGAATTCACCTTAGTAAGTAGAGAGAGAGTTATTCCTCGGAATAAAGAGTTGAACGAGTGAGCAGGAAAATCAACCTATTGACATTTAAGAGTAGTTAAGCGTTTTGCCCATGTTTAAGTTTAAGTACGTGTTTAAGTATAGTTTGTTTTACTAAGTTTCTATTCCTAGTAAGTTACTATTTTTATAAAGTTTCCATTTTTAGAAAGTTTCTTATTTTACTAAGTTTCTATGACTAGAGAATTTCTACTTTTATCAGTGTTTTCCATTTTAGGATACTTGTCGTATTAGATAAGCTTCCAATCACCCCTTTCCCTTCGAATGGCTAATTTAGATCTAGGGGCTTGAGCCATAGGACCCTTTAAATTGGAAATCCAAACCCTCTGCCTAGAATCTCATAGAAACCATTTGTCAAGAAAGTTCGAAGATCTATACATCTCTAATACATATCCCAAAATGTTTTTATGTTACAATATAAGTAGTAGGTTATAGGTGCTAGTAATAGTAATAGTGTATACATGTTATTTATTTTATTTTTAATTGCATATAATTTATAACATTATTTACATGTTTCGGTAAAAATAATAACCGAAGTAAAAAGTAAAAAGTAAAAAGTAAAAAAAATAAAAAGTAAGAAAAGAATACTTACTAGTAGTAATTCTTCAAAGAGAGAATGAGAGAAATTTTGGTGTGAGTTTGAATGAGAAATGAGAGGTATTTATACTTGAAAAAATTAGGTAAAAAGAATAAAATAATTAAAATAAAAAGAAATATTTTAATTCTTAATGGGATTTTAAAATTAAAAAATATTAAATGTTAGGTCATGGGATAATGCACAAAATAAAATAATAAAAGTAGTTTTTCCATTACAATTTTTATTTAAAAAGTAATTTATTTATTTATTTATTTATTTATTTTTTTTCATTTATTTTAAGGATTTTTTTTATATAAATAAACAAATTGATTTAATGCTTTTCCAAGAATATTTGTCAATAATATTTTATTTTTTATTATTTTTTTATTTTTGTTTTATTTAATTAATAAATACAAATTTTGCATAAAAATAATAAATAATTCGGTATTTTGTATTTTTAATAATAATTATGATTTTAATTATTAAACTATAGTTTTAGTAAGTTTGTAAATATTATTACATTTATATATAATTAGATTTATTATATAGTTAAATATATAATACATTAACTAAATAATAAAAGTGATACAAAGTTTATATACTTAGTTAAATTATGTCAAATTATATAAATTAATAATATATTATTTATTTAAGCGTACATTGTTGACTAAAAATTACTAGTCGGTCAATATTTAATTGTATATAACAACCCTTAATACATATAGTCAGACATATAACCCTAGGGTTAATTCAGTAATTTAGAAGTCGAAAAGTGAGGGTTGTTACAGAATATTCCTTCTTTCTTTTGTTTTACCTCGATCCCAAGATAGTAAGCCATAAGTCCAATGTCGGTCATTTCGAACTCCCGAACCATTGCTTTCTTGAACTCCTCAAACATTTTGAGATTACTACCGGTGAATATCAAGTCATCCACGTATAGGCACACAATCATAACATCTCCATCATTTCTAACTTTGGTGTAGAGGGCATGCTCATGGGGGCATTTCGTAAAGTCATTCTGCTGGAAATACTTGTCTATCCCGCTATTCCATGCTCGAGGCTCTTGCTTCAACCCGTATAAGGCCTTTTTCAATTTTAGCACCTTATTCTCTTGGCCTTTCACGATGTATCCCAAAGGTTGTTCTATATAGACTTCTTCTCCTAAGTGGCCATTAAGGAACGCGGATTTGACATCCATTTGATAAATCTTCCAATTATGTTGAGCCGCAAGTGAGATTATCAATCTTATAGTTTCTAGACGAGCGATGGGAGCAAATACCTCGTCATAGTCTATGCCGGCTCGTTGACTATATCCCTTCGCCACCAACCTTGCCTTATATCTTTCAACTTCACCTTTGGAATTCTTCTTGGCCTTGTACACCCATTTTACACCAATAGCCTTATGTCCCTTTGGTAGTGTGGCAAGATCCCACGTATTATTCTTCTCGATTGCTTGAATCTCTTCGTCCATAGCACGTTTCCACTTTTGGCTTTTTGCTGCGTCTTCATAACTTATTGGCTCACAATCGGCAAGAAAGCAGAACAATGATAGATCCTCCATAGGCTGGGTTACCTCGTATAACTCCCTAATGCTCCTTGTGTGATGTTGTAGCCTACTTGATTCTCCTCCTGATGTTGGTGTCACTTCATTACGTGTAGTGGTTGGAGTACGTGGAAAGTGTGGAGATGATGTACTAGAAGGTTGATAATGCTAAAAACGAACATATATTTCATAGCATTATTCCTCAAGAAAGACAAGCTTTTAGTTGCAATGGTTCTATTTACAAGTGATATTCGTTTAAATAATAAAAGGTGAAGACAGAAGACAGATTCGACGATTTGAAGACGCAAACGACCAAAAAGCTCAAAAGAACAAAAGACAATCAAAAAGGTTCCAATTATTGATAAGAAACGTCTCGAAATCACAAGAGTACAAGATTCAAAACACAAAGTACAAGATATTAAATTGTACGCGAGGACGTTCGAAAATCCGGAACCGGGACCAGAGTCAACTCTTAACGCTCGACGCAACGGACTAAAAATTACAAGTTAACTATATATATAAATATAATATAATATATAATTAATTATATTAATTATATATATATTATATATATATATTAAAAACCGTCGGCAGCAGGAAACTCCAAGGGTGTGAGCTGTAAATATATCTCCGCGACTCGCGGAGTTTTAAGGGCATTTTGCCGCGAGTCGCGGAGCCCCAATTTTCAACCCTGGCTATAAAGCAACCCGAATTCTGATCAAAATCAACATCTTTTTTCTCTTCCTCTTCATACGTAAATATATTTATATTTATAATTTATATTTTAATTTTAATTATAATTCTAATAATAAGGGTATGTTAGCGAATGTTGTAAGGGTGTAAGTCGAAATTCTGTCCGTGTAACGCTACGCTATTTTTAATCATTGTAAGTTATGTTCAACCTTTTTACATTAATGTCTCGTAGCTAAGTTATTATTATGCTTGTTTAAAACGAAGTAATCATGATGTTGGGCTAATTACTAAAATTGGGTAATTGGGCTTTGTACCATAATTGGGGTTTGGACAAAAGAACGACACTTGTGGAAACTAGGCTATGGGCTATTAATGGGCTTTATATTTGTTTAACTAAATGAAAGTTTGTTAATGTTAATATAAAGATTTACAATTGGGCGTCCCTATAAATTACCATATACACTCGATCGGACACGATGGGCGGGGTATTTATATGTACGAATAATCGTTCATTTAACCGGACACGGGAATGGATTAATAGCCACTAGAATAATTAAAACAGGGGTGAAATTACATTCAAGGGTAATTGGTGTAATTGTTAACAAAGTAGTAAAACCTTGGTTTACACGCAGTCGATAACCTGGTGTATTCATTAAACAAAGTATTAAAACCTTGTTACAATTCGAATCCCCAATTAGTTGGAATATTTATCTTCGGGTATAATAATAATTTGACAAGGACACTTGCAATTTATATTTATGACTGATGGACTGTTATGGACAAAAACCAGACGGACATATTGAATAATCCAGGACAAAGGACAATTAACCCATGGGCATAAAACTAAAATCAACACGTCAAACATCATGATTACGGAAGTTTAAATAAGCATAATTCTTTTATTTCATATTTTATTTCCTTTATTTTATATTTAATTGCACTTCTAATTATCGCACTTTTATTTATTGTTATTTAATCGCACTTTTAATTATCGTACTTTTAATTATCGCAATTTAATTTTATCGCATTTTTATTATTCGCAATTTCATTATCGTTATTTACTTTACGCTTTAATTTAAAGTCTTGTATTTATTTTATATTTTACATTAGGTTTTAACTGCGACTAAAGTTTTAAAATCGACAAACCGGTCATTAAACGGTAAAAACCCCCCTTTATAATAATAATATTACCTATATATATATTTGTATTTTTATATAGCGTTGAGCTTTGTTTAAAGATTTCCCTGTGGAACGAACCGGACTTACTAAAAACTACACTACTGTACGATTAGGTACACTGCCTATAAGTGTTGTAGCAAGGTTTAAGTATATCCATTCTATAAATAAGTAAATATCTTGTGTAAAATTGTATCGTATTTAATAGTATTTTCCTAGTAAAATAATAACTATTTTATATACACCTCGTTCGACATCAAGTATTTTTGGCGCCGCTGCCGGGGAATATCTTAAAAGCCGGAAGCGCAACGCTAATATAAAAGAAAAAAAAAAAAAGATTTTTATCTACTTTTATTAAAAGTCGTTTTTTTTGTAAAATTACGTTTTAAAAAATTCGAAAAATATAAAAAGAAAAATAAAAATATTAGTATTTTTAGGATTTTGTTAAATATTTAAGTTTTATAAGTTTCTTTATTTTTATTTTAGTTTATAAAAATATAAGTTTTAATTTTAATATCTTTTATTTAATTAAAAAAACAGAAAACAGAAAATAATAAAAAAAAAAAAAAAATAAAGAAAAACGCGTAAAAAGTGAAAGCTGTCAGCAAAATTCCTGAACCCCGCGACTCGCGGGGATTTCTTCTCTCTTTGCCGCGACTCGCGGAGACCTTCTGACACACGGACAAAACCCTAATCAAGCATTGATTACGGGAAATTTTTAATTATTATTATTATTAAAACCTAAATATTATTATTATTATTATTAGTTTTATTTTACTTTTTATTTATATATTTTAGTTAAATTAGTTTTATTAAATTGTAAAATTAGTAGTTTTATAAAATAAATAATATAAAAATAATATTTTTATAAAAATTGTACTTTTTACAACTTTTTGTATATTTTTATATTTTGTACCTTTTTAATCATTGTAGCGTAATATTTGAATTTTTTAGCTCATATTTAATTTTAAACTTAGTTTTAGCTATAGTTATTTTTACTCCTAGATTTTTAGGCTTTGCCGTAAAATTCCTTAAGTGCTTTTTCTTTAGACTAAGATTTAGGTGCTTTAGAATTTTGCGACGCCTTTTTAAGTTTTAGTTTCTTTTTAAGTTATTTCCATTTGGGATTTAGTTTTTCCTGTAAGCTTTAATATTTTTAGACACCTTTTACTATGTATCAATTATCATTCCAATTAGTAATTTCAATTTGCGATTATAATTTTAAGTTAGTTGTAGTAATAAGGTTAAATTAGTTAAGTATTTTTAAGTTTTGATAAGTTTCTTTTATTTTTCCGTCACCTTTTATTTTTCAACCATTTTTTCTTTTTCGACCTTTTGCGACGAACTCTTTGTCTTTCTTATTTCTCGCCATTCTAGTTTTTAGGACTTAGAATTTTATTCTACTTCTTATCTAAATTTCTTAAAATTACGAAAATTTATTTTAAGTGGTTAAATTGATAGACATCAAAATTTTCTGGTTCGTAGTAATAGTTGGATTTGTACGTGGACCGGGTTAGTGGAGCCAAACAGTCCTCAATTATATTGAGACCAAACGAATCCTGCCCCTCTGCTGCATCTTTTGGCTATTCGAAACGTGGGCAAAATCAGAAAAGTCTATTGATTGGATAACTTATTATAATTTTTCTTTCCTTTTAAAAACTAATAGGATATTCTGTGAATGCACCGAGCAAGACGTTCACCACCTTTAATACGTTCACCACCTTTAACTCGATCAAGACATCGTTTAACAAATATAACCGCCGTTGATTTTTCTTTAGAATCGTCATCCAGTCGACCAAGTACTTCAGTTCAAATTTCCGATAATCCATTTTTTGAACCCGACCTCACAATTGAGAATCCAGAAAATATTCAGGAACGGTTCGTAGATCCTGAACCACTAAACTTTCCTCCGGAACCACCAATCATTCAAACAGAGATTGTTGAGGAACGAACCATTAAATCTGAAGCATCTAGTGATACCGAGTCAACAAATTCAATTATGGAGAATCTGGAACCTTTAAGTATGGAAGACCGAATGAGAGCTAAACGCACTGGCCAAGGTCACGCAATTACTCATCCAGACATTAATGCGCCAGATTATGAAATCAAAGGACAAATTCTACACATGGTGACTAATCAATGCCAATTTAGTGGTGCGCCGAAGGAAGATCCAAATGAACATCTACGTACCTTTAATAGGATCTGCACACTATTTAAAATACGAGAAGTGGAGGATGAACAGATATATCTCATGTTATTTCCCTGGACTTTAAAGGGAGAAGCCAAAGATTGGTTGGAATCGTTACCTGAAGGGGCGATCGATACATGGGATGTTTTAATTGACAAATTTCTTAAACAATTTTTTCCTGCATCTAAAGCCGTAAGACTTCAAGCAGAAATTGTTACGTTCACACAGAAACCAAATGAAACTCTATATGAGGCATGGACAAGATATGGAAAATTGTTAAGAGGATGTCCGCAACATGGTTTAGACACCTGCCAAATAGTACAAATATTCTACCAAGGATGCGACATCACTACAAGAAAAGACATAGATATAGCAGCTGGTGGTTCTATTATGAAGAAAACCGAAACTGATGCTTACAAAATTATTGATAACACTGCTTCCCACTCACATGAGTGGCACCAAGAAAAAGATATCATTAGATCATCTAAAGCAGCTAGAGCCGATTCTAGCCATGACTTAGATTCCATTTCCGCAAAGATAGATGCTTTCGAAAGACGAATGGAAAAGATGACTAAAGATATTCATGCAATACGAATTAGTTGTGAGCAGTGTGGAGGACCACATTTGACAAAAGATTGTCTCAGTATTGAATTAACAATAGAACAAAGAGAGAATATTTCATACATAAACCAAAGGCCTGGAAATAATTATCAGAATAATTATCAACCGCCAAGACCGATTTATAATCAAAACCAGAATTATAACCGAAATATTCCATACAATAACCAACAAGGTCCTAGCAATCAACAAGTATCCAATAATACTTATAATCAGCAAAGACCGAATTTTCAAAACAAACCACCACAACAAACCGATGATAAAAAGCCAAATTTAGAAGATATGATGACAAAGCTAGTTGAAACTCAAACGCAGTTTTTCACATCTCAAAAACAAACTAATGAACAAAATGCTCAAGCATTTAGAAATCAACAAGCTTCTATTCAAAATCTGGAACAAGAAGTAAGTAACCTAGCAAGGTTAATAGGTGAAAGAAAACCGGGAAGTCTACCTAGTGATACAAATGCTAACCCCCGGAATGAAACAGCTAAAGCTATTACCACAAGAAGTGGTACAACACTTAAACCACCTGAAATACCTGTAACTTCTGATGAAACTATTCCTACTCCACAAGAACCACAACCTGATCAAGATAAGGAACAAGAACCGGTAATTGAAAAGGTTAATGAAAATAACAAAGTTAAGGATAAACCTTATGTTAAACCATATCAACCACCACTTCCTTACCCGAGTAAAATGAAGAAAGAAAAACTTGAAGCCGAGCAATCCAAATTCTTGGATATGTTTAAACAGATAAATGTAAATCTTCCTTTCATTGATGTGATTTCAGGAATGCCAAGATATGCTAAATTCTTGAAAGATCTGATCACAAATAGAAAGAAAATGGAAGAACTTTCGGCTGTTACTATGAATGCTAATTGTTCAGCAGTGCTGTTGAATAAGATACCAGAAAAACTATCTGATCCAGGAAGTTTCACAATTCCATGTTTTCTGGGTAGTCTTAGTTCAATAGAAGCATTGGCAGACTTAGGTGCTAGTATAAATCTAATGCCGTATTCACTATACACTAAACTAGACCTTGGAGAATTAAAACCAACCAGAATAAGCATACAACTAGCCGATAGATCAATAAAATATCCTAGAGGGATAATGGAAAACATGCTAGTTAAAGTTGGTACTTTAGTATTTCCAGTAGATTTTGTTGTTTTGGACATGGAAGAAGATTCTCAAGTTCCTCTGATATTAGGAAGACCATTCTTAAACACGGCTAAAGCAATGATAGACGTGTTCGGTAAGAAATTGACCCTAAGTATAGAGGATGAGAGTGTTACCTTTTCAGTTGATAGAGCAATGCAACAACCACAATCTGCAGATGATACATGTTATTATATTCAAACTATAGATGCACATGCAGAATTATTAAAAGAATTTCCAGAATTACAAGGAACAGGAGAATGTTCTTTAGGAGAAGGAAATGAACCAATTGATGAAGCTGAAATGTTAGCTACACTTATAGCTAATGGATATGAACCAACAACAGAAGAAATTCAAATGCTAAAAGAAGAAGACAGATATCGATATAAATCATCGATAGAAGAACCTCCGAAATTAGAGTTAAAGCCACTTCCAAACCATTTGGAATACGCTTATTTACATGGTGAATCTGAATTACCTGTAATAATATCGTCTTCTCTTACTGAAAATGAGAAATCACAACTCATTTCTGTGTTGAAAGCTCATAAACCAGCCATTGCATGGAAGATTCATGATATTAAAGGAATAAGTCCTTCGTATTGCACACATAAAATCCTTATGGAAGAAGGTCATAAAACGTATGTGCAACGCCAACGAAGACTAAATCCTAATATGCAAGATGTAGTTAAGAAAGAGATTATTAAACTGCTAGATGCAGGTTTGATATATCCAATTTCTGATAGTCCATGGGTAAGCCCAGTTCAATGCGTGCCTAAGAAGGGTGGCATGACTGTCATCACAAATGAGAAAAATGAGCTTATTCCTACTAGGACTGTAACAGGATGGCGTGTATGTATTGATTATAGAAAATTAAATGACGCCACCAGAAAAGATCACTTTCCCTTACCTTTCATAGATCAAATGTTGGAAAGATTAGCCGGAAATAGTTACTATTGTTTTCTAGATGGATTTTCCGGATATTTTCAAATTCCAATAGCACCCGAAGATCAAGAGAAAACCACATTCACGTGCCCTTATGGTACTTTTGCTTACAAAAGAATGCCATTTGGACTTTGCAACGCCCCTGCAACCTTTCAAAGGTGCATGATGGCGATTTTTCACGACATGATAGAAGAATGCATGGAAGTATTCATGGATGACTTTTCAGTCTTCGGTGATACATTTAAATCATGTCTAGTTAATCTGGAACGAATGCTAATTAGATGCGAAAAATCAAATCTAGTACTTAATTGGGAGAAATGCCATTTCATGGTTAAAGAAGGCATCGTTCTTGGACATAAAATTTCAAAAGAAGGAATCGAAGTGGATAGAGCTAAAGTAGATGTAATTGCTAAACTTCCACATCCCACCAATGTTAGAGGAGTTAGGAGTTTTCTAGGGCATGCCGGTTTTTACCGACGTTTCATAAAAGATTTTTCTAAAATTGCCACTCCTATGAATAAACTCCTAGAAAAGGATGCGCCATTCATCTTTTCAGATGAATGTATCAAATCTTTTAATATTCTTAAAGAAAAACTCACTAATGCACCAATCATGATAACACCAAATTGGAATCTACCATTTGAACTAATGTGCGATGCAAGTGATTTTGCAATGGGAGCCGTTTTAGGACAAAGGATTGAAAAACGATTTCAACCTATATATTATGCTAGTAAGACATTACAAGGAGCACAAACGAACTATACAACTACTGAAAAAGAACTCCTTGCTATTGTCTTTGCTTTTGACAAATTTCGATCATATCTCGTTCTAGCAAAAACGGTGGTCTATACCGACCATTCTGCTCTTAGATACCTATTTTCAAAACAAGATGCTAAACCAAGATTAATCCGTTGGATCTTACTCTTACAAGAGTTTGATATTGAAATCCGAGATAAAAAAGGAGCAGAAAATCTCGCCGCTGATCATCTTTCTCGTCTTGAAAATCCCGAATTAGAAGTTTTGAATGAATCGGCCATACAAGACAACTTTCCTGATGAATATCTATTGAAGATAGATTATAAAGAAATCCCATGGTTTGCAGACTATGCAAACTACTTAGTTTGTGGATTCCTTGAAAAAGGATTATCGTACCAAAGACGAAAGAAATTCTTCAGTGATATAAAACACTATTTCTGGGAAGATCCACATCTGTTTAAAAGTTGTCCCGATGGAATAATACGCCGATGTGTATTTAGAGATGAAGCTAGTAAAATTTTAAACCATTGTCACACAGGACCAACAGGAGGGCATTATGGGCCTCAACTAACAGCAAGAAAAGTTTATGAAGCTGGATTCTATTGGCCTACAATTTACAAAGACGCACACCTTCTTTGCAAATCCTGTGATGCATGTCAAAGGGCCGGAAAAATAAGTCAACGTGATGAAATGCCACAAAATGTCATCCAAGTATGTGAAGTATTTGACATTTGGGGTATTGACTTTATGGGTCCATTTCCAAAATCTCATAATAATTTATATATACTCGTAGCCATTGATTATGTATCTAAATGGGCGGAAGCACAAGCTCTCCCAACTAACGATGCACGAGTTGTAGTAAACTTTTTAAAACGTCTTTTTGCAAGGTTTGGAACACCGAAAGCTTTAATAAGTGATCGGGGTACTCATTTCTGTAATAATCAACTTGAGAAAGTTCTTAAAAGATATGGAGTAACTCATAAAATCTCCACCGCATATCATCCACAAACAAGTGGACAAGTTGAAAATACAAACCGAGCTTTAAAACGTATTCTAGAGAAAACCGTAGGATCAAATCCGAAGGAATGGTCCATTAAATTGGAGGATGCACTCTGGGCTTTTAGAACAGCCTACAAAACTCTAATTGGAACCACACCTTTTAGACTTGTTTATGGAAAAGCATGTCATCTTCCAGTAGAAATTGAACACAAAGCATTTTGGGCTTTGAAGACATGTAATCTTGATTTACATGAAGCCGGACGTCTACGATTAAGTCAACTAAACGAATTAGAAGAATTAAGACATGAAGCATACGAAAATTCGTTAATCTATAAAGAAAGAACGAAGAAATGGCATGATAAAAGAATCAGAAGTTCAAAAGAATTTAAAGAAGGAGACAGAGTTCTTCTTTTCAATTCACGATTCAAGCTATTTCCTGGAAAATTGAAATCAAGATGGTCTGGACCATTCATAGTCAAAAGAGTTTTCCCATACGGAACGATAGAATTAATAAATTCAAATGGGATTGAATTTAAAGTTAATGGTCACAGAGTTAAACATTACATACATGGTCCGATGGAAGTCGACAACGAAGTTAATCACAATTTCGACACCACAGCTAACTAAGTGTGGGGAGAATCAAGTCTTTAAAGGATAATATGTATTTATGTTAGAGTTAGATTGTCTGTTTTCGTGTAGTTCTCGAAAATGGAACACGTATGGTCTTTCCCTAGCAGACCCTAAAGAACTAGTCTTCTCCCCCCATTCTGAATTTTTATTTTTTTTAGGTTTTTACAAAATGAAGACTGCCTGTGAACTAAACCATGGTCTAATGCTACACGCTTTGATCACTAAACGTAATAATGACATACTACCGAGCGAAATAGTATCAGTAATCAGAGAAAGAATGGACGGAGTTAGAAAAGGATCCAGATGCGAAGATAATAAGTTACAATTTGGTAAAGGAATATCAAAATCCGCAGCAAAAAGAAGAGCACGACACCTAGAACGATGTCACAAATGCGGAAAATGGTCACATGGAGGTAAATGTTCAAATAATCAAACCTATTCAAATACCGAATTTGTTACTTTATGCAGAGACGGACCGTTCATATGTTTAGAAGAAAAGACAATGAATGCTCGAGGTTACGCCTATGCAGCCATGGAAAACCAATTAAACCGACTATCTTATGAATATAATAGATCATATAACTAAGAAATCTATTTCACAGGTATGTCTGTACAGTTTTTATTTTTATTTATTTTTTAACCTTTTGATAATAAACGCTAATTTGTTCGCTAAAAAGTATTAAATTGGTATTGAATAAAATTAGGTTTGGCGACCGAAATTATTGATATCATTCAAAAATTTATTACATCACTGCGAAATTTAACGTTTATTCTTAAGGTATAAATATCTTTAAACAATCAAACCAAAATATTTCAAAAATTCGTCATGAGTTAAATTAGGTCTTGGAACCGAAATTACTTTACCGAAAAGAGGGGCGCATATTTTTGATAATATTTGATTGATTAAAGTGGGATAAAAAGACAAAAAGATTTTCAATTTTATTTTTACCATGTTTTTAAAAATTAATATTTAAATCTTAAATTAATATTGTAAACTTTGTAAAAACAATATTTTTAAAATTGTAAATATTTGAAAAATTAATATAAGTTTGGTGTGAATTTATAATATGAATTTTTAAATTAAGTTTGGTGTGAATTTTTAATTTTTAAAATATGAATTTTAATTTTATGCATTTTAAATTTTGAGTTTGGTGTGAATTTTTAATTTTAATTTTGAATTTTATATTTATGTTGTGTGAATTTAAAAACAAAAATTTACTTTATCTCATTAAGTTAAGAATATGATTTTTAAAATTCGTCGTAAGTTGAAGACTAGGTCTTTGAACCGAAATTGCTTTACCCGAGGGAGGGACGAGAACTTTTATTATCATTATTTTTAATCTTATTGATTTAAAGTATGCCAAAAACATTGAAAAAACCCAAAAATCTTAGCTTTTAAAACAATCGCTACAAAAAGACAAATTTTAAAATTTTGTCGAAGGACGGACTAGGACATCGATCCGAAACGACCTCGTCCTAAATAACAAGGGAAACAAAATTTTAAAATTAATTTCTTAATTGTTTTATAAGTTAAAGATTATAAAAAAAAAAAAAAAAAAAAAAAAAAGGGTAAACTCCGCGACTCGCGGAGTTTGCAGTGAAAAACCTCCGCGACTCGCGGAGGGACAAAATTACAGAAAAAAAATATAAGGAGCTGAACGATCAGTTCACTCCCACACAAAAACACTGCAATTTTAACAGCGAAAAAAGACCCCGAAAAACCCGAAAATCACCCCCAAAAATCTCAATTTTTAACCGTTAATCACCAAATTTTTTGCTAAAATCATGTTGAGAAGGATGATATCTAAGAACTACTCAAGAAAAACGGTAAATTTCTACACCTAAACACCATTTAATTCGAATTTTAGTGTTCTTGAGCTAATTTTTACCCAATTTGATTTTGATGTTTTTTAGTGTAATTAGACTTAAATTGTTTATGTATTATGCTTGTATAACCTAGATTGATGCTGTTTAACATGATTAGAAGCCTTAAACTTCAAATTTTGAATAATCTAGGGTTTGTGTTCTTGAGCAATTTGGGGCTTTTTGATATAAACAGGTTATGGCCGATTTTTGTCATGAATTGTTGCTAAATTGAGTAGTGTAACATGTCTAGGTAGTTAAATGATCCAAACTTTGAGCCTAAACATGATTTTGAGAATTAAAGTGGACTTTTTCAAGTCCAAAATTCATGAACTTGATTTTTGAAAGATAATGCCATTTGAGACTTGTTTATTTGCTAGTAATGATTATTTTGACATGTTATTTGAGTTGAATGTTTATGAACTTGGCGAAAATTTTCGTATATGCTTATTTGAAAAAGTGTAGATTTGATAAAAATGTGAAAATAAGCTTAAGTTTGATGTAAATTGATAATGTCATTGTAATTATTTTGATTGATGATTTTGCTGACACTAATGCATATTTGGATGCACAAAATTTGTGTTTGATGTGTTTTGCAGAATGAAAGTGGTGAATCTTCATCCCAAGCCCGTCATGCTCCTGCTGAGAACTTGGAACAACAGGAGGTAGATAACTACTACAAGCAGGATGTACCTCATCCAGTCATGACCTTTTCAGATATGCACTTGGAACAGTTGCACCCGAACCTGCGATTTGACAGACTTTGGATAGATTATCCAAAATATCAACGGGGTTTGCATACTCTTCATTCCAAGGTTGTTGAGGTACCGAGGGTCATAGAATGGGGACCCTTGGAAGCTGTAGAATTGGCCGGGCCAATTAGGGAATTACTGGTACAGAGGTATGGTAATTCTTCTTTTAATGACTGGATATGTTTATTCACCATACGCAGACCTGTATATAAAGTATGGTGTGAAGAGTTGTTATGTAGTATAGAGTTGAATGATCGGGTAGCTAGTTTAACCGATCGTTCTTTTATTAGATTTTTGTTAGGCGGTTCGATGCGCCACATGTCTTTACTGGACATGGCTCAGGCTTTACGTATATACACGCCTTAGGAATTAGCGTCTGCCGATTGTAGAGGATTGATACTAAACGGTAGGAAAATAGATGAAAATTTTGATACACACGGTGTGTGGAGTCAAATGACAAGCCATCACCATTTTAAAGGGGGAAACTACTCTTATTTGGATATAGATAGAGCCGAATTAAGAGTAATACATAGGTTTTTAGCTAATTCGATTACACAAAGGGGTAAAAACAAAGAAAAGGTAAATGAACAAGATTTGTTTTACCATATGTGTATTCGAGACCCACACAGCGCTGTAAGTATACCATATTGTGTGGGTTATTATTTATCAGCTATGGTTCGAGGGATGCGTCCACATAGCATAATAGGAGGTGGTATTTTTATTACTTTGATTGGAGAATATCTCGGTGTGGATATAAGTCGGGGGGGATTATTGGTAGAAGAGCCGGAACCCCGCGACACTATAGGTTTAAATGTATACCATGGTGCTAAAGTTTTGAAGCGGCGAAATAACGCCGCAGTACGATACAATGGTAGACATCCACAGGTAGAGAGAAACCAGGAACAAGGTAATGTAGGAGGGGGGAATGAGATGCAAGAAATGCATAGGTTTATAGCTTCTCAGGAATACGAAAATGCTAGACAGAGAGCATTTGAAGATTGGCAAGTTCATCAGAACCAGATCATAGCGCATTGCCAACATATAGGTAGAAACTATATTCCTACACCGAAACCCGTCTTCCCTCCTTGGTCGATAGAGATGCAGCCACCATATCCTACGTATGACCCTGCCGAAGCATTCTATAGCACTTATGGTTATGCGTGGAACCCCTATTGGTACCAATATCATCCTTAGTTTACTTATTTTTATTTTTATTTTGTAATTTGTAATTATTGATATGTTTAATACTTTTGTTAATATTGTAATCATTTTTATAATTATCTAACTTTTATTCTTAGATTTTAATAATTTTTGAATGTGGGGTAATATACCAAACTTCAAAAATATGTATATATGTTTGCAGTTTATCTTATGTACACAACAGGGTAAAACAACGCATTTTCAAAGACTGGCATTAAGTTCAGCAAAAGCAACTAATTTTGACGACAAGATGCAAAATATATGTGAAATAACAACAAGACGGAATGAACAAATGATGTGCACCATTTATCATTCAGCAAACAAACGCCAATATATTTGGAAACTTTGGTAAAAATTTAATCATTTTCACACAAATCACCCTCAATAATTTAAATTGTTACTGATTTCTTGCAAATGAGGGCATTGCAAGATCTTAAGTGTGGGAAGGGGTTAAATTCTTTCGGATTTTAATTAAAATACTAGTAAAGCAGTAGTTGTATTAGAATCTAGTGCTCTCTGATAAAAAAAGAACAGCCCTAGTCTTATATACTGACTACCCAATTCTAGTAAAATTTTTCAAAATTTTCAAATAAATGAATTCAAAATCATGTTTATACATATTTATGAACGATAAAACTAGGTTTTAACACCGAAATTATTGTTACCTCGGAAAGGACATAAATTGAGAAACAAACTAAAATGTTAAAATTCATTTAAAATGGAATAGAGGACGATAAAAAGAAAAATAAAAAGCCAAGTGTGGGAAAATTTACCAAGTTATTTTAAACATATGCCACATATATTTGTAACAAATAACTGAAAATACTTTTGCTTTGGACTAAACTAAACTGTTTTACCCGATGAAAGAAAAGAAGAGATGGATCTACACGATGAATCAATTCCATCATTAAAAGGAAGTAAAGTCTTCCGAAAAAGACACGCGCTTCTTGATTTAGGTCATGAAGTTGTCATCCAGACCAGCTGTAGGTTGACGAAAAATCTAGAAAAGTCATCACTAAAATCAGCTGGAAATCCACGGACCTCAGCATTAAACAGGGTCGCCAAGTGGTCAGATTTATCCTAACCATGAGAAGGATTTATCTCGTACAATGGGGAGGCACCGTGCAAATTAGCTGGATAAGACTAATGAATCAGATCCCCAGAAAGGATAATCTCCTTAAAGATTAAAAATCAGCTTTCAAGACTGATATTACTCAATCCTAGAGATTGACCTTAAAGATTGAGAATTCAAACTCATGGAATTCGATGATATCTAAACTCGAGCTTGAACGAGAAAATATTTTGATCAAAAATACAAACCGATTTGTTTTCTGAAAACCCTATTTTCAATGCGTTCATTACCATTGAACGTAAAATCCTAGGAATTCACCTGGAATTCATTAGGTCACCTGAACTAAATCGGGTGTCAACCGTAAGAACGGTGGTTGCATAGCATGGTCAAAGACAGGACCTTGTGCCAGACCGAAAAATTATAAGGGTGAGCTTTACTATTGCTCCTACCAAGGATAGTAATTGCGTCCGACACGTTATAGACCATAATCAAAAGCATGTCACGGGACATTGCCTTAACAGTTGCTTGTTCAACGCTTTCCTTTACAACCGGACGGTAGTTTACCGAAAGGTAATATACGGAACAAGTAAACTGGACGTGTTGCTTTCCAAATACAAGGTTAGCAAGTGGGTGACACAAAACCGCAAGTTTTGAGCTAAAATTTTCAAATCTGAAACCCACCAAACCCACAAAAATATTTTGCAAACACCGGTAAAGGGTTATTCCGGAAAACTTATCTAGGGTAAAAACTAGATTTAATTTTCAAAAGATCAAATGTTTTCATAAAGATCCAATTTCCTTAATGGATCTAAATTTTTATAGTCATGTGGGACTGTAAACCATATCGTTACTACCATTGTTTATACCGCCATATAGAAATCACTGATGTACAAAGTGTGAAGAATAAAGAAGTGATTCTAGTATTTCAAGACAATATTGCTTGAGGACAAGCAACGCTCAAGTGTGGGAATATTTGATAATGCTAAAAACGAACATATATTTCATAGCATTATTCCTCAAGAAAGACAAGCTTTTAGTTGCAATGGTTCTATTTACAAGTGATATTCGTTTAAATAATAAAAGGTGAAGACAGAAGACAGATTCGACGATTTGAAGACGCAAACGACCAAAAAGCTCAAAAGAACAAAAGACAATCAAAAAGGTTCCAATTATTGATAAGAAACGTCTCGAAATCACAAGAGTACAAGATTCAAAACACAAAGTACAAGATATTAAATTGTACGCGAGGACGTTCGAAAATCCGGAACCGGGACCAGAGTCAACTCTTAACGCTCGACGCAACGGACTAAAAATTACAAGTTAACTATATATATAAATATAATATAATATATAATTAATTATATTAATTATATATATATTATATATATATATTAAAAACCGTCGGCAGCAGGAAACTCCAAGGGTGTGAGCTGTAAATATATCTCCGCGACTCGCGGAGTTTTAAGGGCATTTTGCCGCGAGTCGCGGAGCCCCAATTTTCAACCCTGGCTATAAAGCAACCCGAATTCTGATCAAAATCAACATCTTTTTTCTCTTCCTCTTCATACGTAAATATATTTATATTTATAATTTATATTTTAATTTTAATTATAATTCTAATAATAAGGGTATGTTAGCGAATGTTGTAAGGGTGTAAGTCGAAATTCTGTCCGTGTAACGCTACGCTATTTTTAATCATTGTAAGTTATGTTCAACCTTTTTACATTAATGTCTCGTAGCTAAGTTATTATTATGCTTGTTTAAAACGAAGTAATCATGATGTTGGGCTAATTACTAAAATTGGGTAATTGGGCTTTGTACCATAATTGGGGTTTGGACAAAAGAACGACACTTGTGGAAACTAGGCTATGGGCTATTAATGGGCTTTATATTTGTTTAACTAAATGAAAGTTTGTTAATGTTAATATAAAGATTTACAATTGGGCGTCCCTATAAATTACCATATACACTCGATCGGACACGATGGGCGGGGTATTTATATGTACGAATAATCGTTCATTTAACCGGACACGGGAATGGATTAATAGCCACTAGAATAATTAAAACAGGGGTGAAATTACATTCAAGGGTAATTGGTGTAATTGTTAACAAAGTAGTAAAACCTTGGTTTACACGCAGTCGATAACCTGGTGTATTCATTAAACAAAGTATTAAAACCTTGTTACAATTCGAATCCCCAATTAGTTGGAATATTTATCTTCGGGTATAATAATAATTTGACAAGGACACTTGCAATTTATATTTATGACTGATGGACTGTTATGGACAAAAACCAGACGGACATATTGAATAATCCAGGACAAAGGACAATTAACCCATGGGCATAAAACTAAAATCAACACGTCAAACATCATGATTACGGAAGTTTAAATAAGCATAATTCTTTTATTTCATATTTTATTTCCTTTATTTTATATTTAATTGCACTTCTAATTATCGCACTTTTATTTATTGTTATTTAATCGCACTTTTAATTATCGTACTTTTAATTATCGCAATTTAATTTTATCGCATTTTTATTATTCGCAATTTCATTATCGTTATTTACTTTACGCTTTAATTTAAAGTCTTGTATTTATTTTATATTTTACATTAGGTTTTAACTGCGACTAAAGTTTTAAAATCGACAAACCGGTCATTAAACGGTAAAAACCCCCCTTTATAATAATAATATTACCTATATATATATTTGTATTTTTATATAGCGTTGAGCTTTGTTTAAAGATTTCCCTGTGGAACGAACCGGACTTACTAAAAACTACACTACTGTACGATTAGGTACACTGCCTATAAGTGTTGTAGCAAGGTTTAAGTATATCCATTCTATAAATAAGTAAATATCTTGTGTAAAATTGTATCGTATTTAATAGTATTTTCCTAGTAAAATAATAACTATTTTATATACACCTCGTTCGACATCAAAGGTTCTTGAACTTCTAGATATTCTTCGTTCCTTGCAGTACTTTCGAATGGATAAGGGAGAAAGTCGTAGTTCTCCTCTCCGGGAACATTCCAATCCCATGTTGCTTCTTCATCGAACACCACATCTCGACTTGAGATTACTTTACCGGTCTTGGGATTGTATAACTTGTAACCCTTCGAACTTGAGTCATAGCCCACGAATATGAGTTTCTCGCTTTTATCATCGAGCTTCGTCCTCTTCTGATCTGGCATATGAGAATATGCCACACTTCCAAACACTCGAAGGTGTGAGATGTCGGGCTTCCTTCCACTCCAAGCTTCAATGGGCGTTTTGTTCTTGACGCTTCTAGTGGGCGAGCAATTTGCAAGATAGATCGCACAGTCTACTGCCTCAGCCCAAAATTCCTTAGGCATCCTGTTGCTCTTTAACATACTCCGAGCCATATCAAGAATGGTCCTATTTTTTCTTTTCGCAACACCATTTTGTTAAGGTGAATATGAAAGAGTTAGAGGACGTCGTAACCCATTGTTGTCACAAAATTCCTTGAATTCCTTGGATGTAAACTCTCCTCCACGATCGGATCTCATCGCATTTATGGTGAGACCACTTTGATTTTCCACAAACACTTTAAACTTCTTGAACATTCCAAAAACTTCTTACTTCTCTTTTAGAAAATAGACCCATGTCTTTCGACTAAAATCATCAATGAATAGAAGAAAATATCTATTTTTACTGAAAGACGGTGGGCTTATGGGTCCACACACATCCGTGTGAATAAGTTCTAGAGGTTTCTTCGCTCTACTAGAAGCTTCTGTTGAAAAACTATTTCGGAAGTGCTTTCCTAGAAGGCATCCCTCACATATTTGATCCGGATGATTAACTGGAGGCAAACCCTTCACCATTCCTTTACTTGATAATAATTTTAAGCCTCCAAAATTTAAGTGCCCGTATCTCATGTGCCAAAGCCAAGAATTATCTTTGAAACATGCTTTTAAACATCTTGGAGTGTCATGTTGAATATTTAGCGTGAACATCCTATTCGTTGACATTGGCACCTTAGCAATCAAACCTCCTTTTTCGTCTCTTAAAGAAAGGATACGATTTATCATGTGAATATCATAGCCTTTCTCTAAGAGTTGTCCAATACTCAGTATATTCGTCTTCATATTGGGCACATAATACACGTTAGAGATAAATTGATGCCTTCCATTTTTCAAGCGGATGAGAATCTTACCTTTGCCTTTAACCGGGACTTTAGAGGAATCTCCGAAGGTGATATTTGAAATGTCCCGTTCTTATTGATTAAAAACGTTCCATATTAATTGATTTCGTTGCGAGGTTTTGACCTCTATATGAGACGTTTTTCAAAGACTGCATTCATTTTAAAACAAACCATAACCTTTATTTCATCAATAAAGGTTTAAAAAGCTTTACGTAGATTATCAAATAATGATAATCTAAAATATCCTGTTTACACACGACCATTACATAATGGTTTACAATACAAATATGTTACAACAAAATAAGTTTCTTGAATGCAGTTTTTACACAATATCATACAAGCATGGACTCCAAATCTCGTCCTTATTTAAGTATGCGACAGCGGAAGCTCTTAATAATCACCTGAGAATAAACATGCTTAAAACGTCAACTAAAATGTTGGTGAGTTATAGGTTTAACCTATATATATCAAATCGTAACAATAGACCACAAGATTTCATATTTCAATACACATCCCATACATAGAGATAAAAATCATTCATATGGTGAACACCTGGTAACCGACAATAACAAGATGCATATATAAGAATATCCCCATCATTCCGGGACACCCTTCGGATATGATATAAATTTCGAAGTACTAAAGCATCCGGTACTTTGGATGGGGTTTGTTAGGCCCAATAGATCTATCTTTAGGATTCGCGTCAATTAGGGTGTCTGTTCCCTAATTCTTAGATTACCAGACTTAATAAAAAGGGGCATATTCGATTTCGATAATTCAACCATAGAATGTAGTTTCACGTACTTGTGTCTATTTTGTAAATCATTTATAAAACCTGCATGTATTCTCATCCCAAAAATATTAGATTTTAAAAGTGGGACTATAACTCACTTTCACAGATTTTTACTTCGTCGGGAAGTAAGACTTGGCCACTGGTTGATTCACGAACCTATAACAATATATACATATATATCAAAGTATGTTCAAAATATATTTACAACACTTTTAATATATTTTGATGTTTTAAGTTTATTAAGTCAGCTGTCCTCGTTAGTAACCTACAACTAGTTGTCCACAGTTAGATGTACAGAAATAAATCGATAAATATTATCTTGAATCAATCCACGACCCAGTGTATACGTATCTCAGTATTGATCACAACTCAAACTATATATATTTTGGAATCAACCTCAACCCTGTATAGCTAACTCCAACATTCACATATAGAGTGTCTATGGTTGTTCCGAAATATATATAGATGTGTCGACATGATAGGTCGAAACATTGTATACGTGTCTATGGTATCTCAAGATTACATAATATACAATACAAGTTGATTAAGTTATGGTTGGAATAGATTTGTTACCAATTTTCACGTAGCTAAAATGAGAAAAATTATCCAATCTTGTTTTACCCATAACTTCTTCATTTTAAATCCGTTTTGAGTGAATCAAATTGCTATGGTTTCATATTGAACTCTATTTTATGAATCTAAACAAAAAAAAGTATAGGTTTCTAGTCGGAAAAATAAGTTACAAGTCGTTTTTGTAAAGGTAGTCATTTCAGTCGAAAGAACGACGTCTAGATGACCATTTTAGAAAACATACTTCCACTTTGAGTTTAACCATAATTTTTGGATATAGTTTCATGTTCATAATAAAAATCATTTTCTCAGAATAACAACTTTTAAATCAAAGTTTATCATAGTTTTTAATTAACTAACCCAAAACAGCCCGCGGTGTTACTACGACGGCGTAAATCCGGTTTTACGGTGTTTTTCGTGTTTCCAGGTTTTAAATCATTAAGTTAGCATATCATATAGATATAGAACATGTGTTTAGTTGATTTTAAAAGTCAAGTTAGAAGGATTAACTTTTGTTTGCGAACAAGTTTAGAATTAACTAAACTATGTTCTAGTGATTACAAGTTTAAACCTTCGAATAAGATAGCTTTATATGTATGAATCGAATGATGTTATGAACATCATTACTACCTTAAGTTCCTTGGATGAACCTACTGGAAAAGAGAAAAATGGATCTAGCTTCAATGGATCCTTGGATGGCTCAAAGTTCTTGAAGCAAAATCATGACACGAAAACAAGTTCAAGTAAGATCATCACTTGAAATAAGATTGTTATAGTTATAGAAATTGAACCAAAGTTTGAATATAATTATTACCTTGTATTAGAATGATAACCTACTGTAAGAAACAAAGATTTCTTGAGGTTGGATGATCACCTTACAAGATTGGAAGTGAGCTAGCAAACTTGAAAGTATTCTTGATTTTATGAAACTAGAACTTTTGGAATTTATGAAGAACACTTAGAACTTGAAGATAGAACTTGAGAGAGTTCAATTAGATGAAGAAAATTGAAGAATGAAAGTGTTTGTAGGTGTTTTTGGTCGTTGGTGTATGGATTGGATATAAAGGATATGTAATTTTGTTTTCATGTAAATAAGTCATGAATGATTACTCATATTTTTGTAATCTTATGAGATATTTCATGCTAGTTGCCAAATGATGGTTCCCACATGTGTTAGGTGACTCACATGGGCTGCTAAGAGCTGATCATTGGAGTGTATATACCAATAGTACATACATCTAAAAGCTGTGTATTGTACGAGTACGAATACGGGTGCATACGAGTAGAATTGTTGATGAAACTGAACGAGAATGTAATTGTAAGCATTTTTGTTAAGTAGAAGTATTTTGATAAGTGTATTGAAGTCTTTCAAAAGTGTATAAATACATATTAAAACACTACATGTATATACATTTTAACTGAGTCGTTAAGTCATCGTTAGTCGTTACATGTAAGTGTTGTTTTGAAACCTTTAGGTTAACGATCTTGTTAAATGTTGTTAACCCAATGTTTATAATAACAAAAGAGATTTTAAATTATTATATTATCATGATATTATGATGTACGAATATCTCTTAATATGATATATATACATTAAATGTCGTTACAACGATAAACGTTACATATATGTCTCGTTTCAAAATCATTAAGTTAGTAGTCTTGTTTTTACATATGTAGTTCATTGTTAATATAATTAATGATATGTTTACTTATCATAATATCATGTTAACTATATATATAACCATATATATGTCATCATATAGTTTTTTACAAGTTTTAACGTTCGTGAATCACCGGTCAACTTGGGTGGTCAATTGTCTATATGAAACCTATTTCAATTAATCAAGTCTTAACAAGTTTGATTGCTTAACATGTTGGAAACATTTAATCATGTAAATATCAATCTCAATTAATATATATAAAAATGGAAAAGTTCGGGTCACTACAGTACCTACCCGTTAAATAAATTTCGTCCCGAAATTTTAAGCTGTTGAAGGTGTTGACGAATCTTCTGGAAATAGATGCGGGTATTTCTTCTTCATCTGATCTTCACGCTCCCAGGTGAACTCGGGTCCTCTACGAGCATTCCATCGAACCTTAACAATTGGTATCTTGTTTTGCTTAAGTCTTTTAACCTCACGATCCATTATTTCGACGGGTTCTTCGATGAATTGGAGTTTTTCGTTGATTTGGATTTCATCTAACGGAATAGTGAGATCTTCTTTAGCAAAACATTTCTTCAAATTCGAGACGTGGAAAGTGTTATGTACAGCCGCGAGTTGTTGAGGTAACTCAAGTCGGTAAGCTACTGGTCCGACACGATCAATAATCTTGAATGGTCCAATATACCTTGGATTTAATTTCCCTCGTTTACCAAATCGAACAACGCCTTTCCAAGGTGAAACTTTAAGCATGACCATCTCTCCAATTTCAAATTCTATATCTTTTCTTTTAATGTCAGCGTAGCTCTTTTGTCGACTTTGGGCGGTTTTCAACCGTTGTTGAATTTGGATGATCTTCTCGGTAGTTTCTTGTATAATCTCCGGACCCGTAATCTGTCTATCCCCCACCTCACTCCAACAAATCGGAGACCTGCACTTTCTACCATAAAGTGCTTCAAACGGCGCCATCTCAATGCTTGAATGGTAGCTGTTGTTGTAGGAAAATTCTGCTAACGGTAGATGTCGATCCCAACTGTTTCCGAAATCAATAACACATGCTCGTAGCATGTCTTCAAGCGTTTGTATCGTCCTTTCGCTCTGCCCATCAGTTTGTGGATGATAGGCAGTACTCATGTCTAGACGAGTTCCTAATGCTTGCTGTAATGTCTGCCAGAATCTTGAAATAAATCTGCCATCCCTATCAGAGATAATAGAGATTGGTATTCCATGTCTAGAGATGACTTCCTTCAAATACAGTCGTGCTAACTTCTCCATCTTGTCATCTTCTCTTATTGGTAGGAAGTGTGCTGATTTGGTGAGACGATCAACTATTACCCAAATAGTATCAAAACCACTTGCAGTCCTTGGCAATTTAGTGATGAAATCCATGGTAATGTTTTCCCATTTCCATTCCGGGATTTCGGGTTGTTGAAGTAGACCTGATGGTTTCTGATGCTCAGCTTTGACCTTAGAACACGTCAAACATTCTCCTACGTATTTAGCAACATCGGCTTTCATACCTGGCCACCAAAAATGTTTCTTGAGATCTTTGTACATCTTCCCCGTTCCAGGATGTATTGAGTATCTGGTTTTATGAGCTTCTCTAAGTACCATTTCTCTCATATCTCCAAATTTTGGTACCCAAATCCTTTCAGCCCTATACCGGGTTCCGTCTTCCCGAATATTAAGATGCTTCTCCGATCCTTTGGGTATTTCATCCTTTAAATTTCCCTCTTTTAAAACTCCTTGTTGCGCCTCCTTTATTTGAGTAGTAAGGTTATTATGAATCATTATATTCATAGATTTTACTCGAATGGGTTCTCTGTCCTTCCTGCTCAAGGCATCGGCTACCACATTTGCCTTCCCCGGGTGGTAACGAATCTCAAAGTCGTAATCATTCAATAATTCAATCCACCTACGCTGCCTCATATTCAGTTGTTTCTGATTAAATATGTGTTGAAGACTTTTGTGGTCGGTATATATAATACTTTTGACCCCATATAAGTAGTGCCTCCAAGTCTTTAATGCAAAAACAACCGCGCCTAATTCCAAATCATGCGTCGTATAATTTTGTTCGTGAATCTTCAATTGTCTAGACGCATAAGCAATCACCTTCGTTCGTTGCATTAATACACAACCGAGACCTTGCTTTGATGCGTCACAATAAATCACAAAATCATCATTCCCTTCAGGCAATGACAATATAGGTGCCGTAGTTAGCTTTTTCTTCAATAACTGAAACGCTTTCTCTTGTTCATCATTCCATTCAAATTTCTTCCCTTTATGCGTTAATGCAGTCAAGGGTTTTGCTATTCTGGAAAAGTCTTGGATGAACCTTCTGTAGTAACCAGCTAGTCCTAAAAACTGGCGTATGTGTTTCGGAGTTTTCGGGGTTTCCCACTTTTCAACAGTTTCTATCTTTGCCGGATCCACCTTAATACCTTCTTTGTTCACTATGTGACCGAGGAATTGAACTTCTTCCAACCAAAATGCACACTTTGAAAACTTAGCGTACAATTCTTCCTTCCTCAATACTTCTAACACCTTTCTCAAATGTTCACCGTGTTCTTGGTCATTCTTTGAGTAAATAAGTATGTCATCAATGAAAACAATGACAAACTTGTCAAGGTATGGTCCACACACTCGGTTCATAAGGTCCATGAACACAGCTGGTGCATTAGTTAAACCAAACGGCATGACCATAAACTCGTAATGACCGTAACGTGTTCTGAAAGCAGTCTTTAGAATATCATCTTCTTTCACCCGCATTTGATGATACCCGGAACGTAAGTCAATCTTTGAATAAACAGACGAGCCTTGTAGTTGATCAAATAAGTCGTCGATTCTCGGTAGTGGGTAGCGGTTCTTGATGGTAAGTTTGTTCAACTCTCGGTAGTCGATACACAACCTGAATGTACCATCTTTCTTCTTGACAAACAAAACAGGAGCTCCCCACGGTGATGTGCTTGGTCGAATGAAACCACGCTCTAAAAGTTCTTGTAATTGGCTTTGCAGTTCTTTCATCTCGCTGGGTGCGAGTCTGTAAGGAGCACGAGCTATTGGTGCAGCTCCTGGTACAAGATCTATTTGAAATTCAACGGATCGATGTGGGGGTAATCCCGGTAATTCTTTCGGAAATACATCGGGAAATTCTTTTGCAATGGGAACATCATTGATGCTCTTTTCTTCAGTTTGTACTTTCTCGACGTGTGCTAGAACAGCATAGCAACCTTTTCTTATTAGTTTTTGTGCCTTCAAATTACTAATAAGATGTAGCTTCGTGTTGCCCTTTTCTCCGTACACCATTAAGGGTTTTCCTTTTTCTCGTATAATGCGAATTGCATTTTTGTAACAAACGATCTCTGCTTTCACTTCTTTCAACCAGTCCATACCGATTATCACATCAAAACTCCCTAACTCTACTGGTATCAAATCAATCTTAAATGTTTCGCTAACCAGTTTAATTTCTCTATTCCGACATATATTATCTGCTGAAATTAATTTACCATTTGCTAATTCGAGTAAAAATTTACTATCCAAAGGCGTCAATGGACAACTTAATTTAGCACAAAAATCTCTACTCATATAGCTTCTATCCGCACCCGAATCAAATAAAACGTAAGCAGATTTATTGTCAATAAGAAACGTACCCGTAACAAGCTCCGGGTCTTCCTGTGCCTCTGCCGCATTAATATTGAAAACTCTTCCGGTGCCTTGTCCATTCGTGTTCTCCTGGTTCGGGCAATTTCTAATAATGTGGCCCGGTTTTCCACATTTATAACAAACTACATTGGCATAACTTGCTCCGACACTACTTGCTCCGCCATTACTCGTTCCGACACCATTTGTTCCTTTCGTTCTATTAACCCCTGGTCCGTAGACCTCACACTTCGCCGCGCTATGACCATTTCTTTTACACTTGTTGCAAAATTTGGTGCAGAACCCCGAGTGATTCTTTTCACACCTTTGGCATAGTTGCTTCTGATTGTTGTTGTTGTTGTTGTTGGGCCGTTTGTTGTAGTTGCGATTGATGTTGCGATTGTTGGGATAATTGTTGCGATTATTGTTGTAATTGCTGTTGTTGTTGTATTGGTGATTCTTATCACCGTTTTCCTCCCACTTTCTTTTGACTTGCTTCACATTGGCCTCTTCAGCAGTCTGTTCTTTAATTCTTTCTTCAATCTGGTTCACTAGTTTGTGAGCCATTCTACATGCCTGTTGTATGGAGGCGGGCTCGTGTGAACTTATATCTTCTTGGATTCTATCCGGTAATCCTTTCACAAACGCGTCGATCTTCTCTTCCTCATCTTCGAATGCTCCCGGACACAATAGGCACAATTCTGTGAATCGTCTTTCGTACGTGGTAATATCAAATCCTTGGGTTCGTAACCCTCTAAGTTCTGTCTTGAGCTTATTGACCTCGGTTCTGGGACGGTACTTCTCGTTCATCAAGTGCTTGAATGCTGACCACGGTAGTGCGTACGCATCATCTTGTCCCACTTGCTCTAGATAGGTATTCCACCATGTTAACGCAGAACCTGTGAAGGTATGCGTAGCGTACTTCACTTTGTCCTCTTCAGTACACTTACTTATGGCAAACACCGATTCAACCTTCTCGGTCCACCGTTTCAATCCGATCGGTCCTTCGGTTCCATCAAATTCCAAAGGTTTGCAGGCAGTGAATTCTTTGTAGGTGCATCCTACACGATTTCCTGTACTGCTAGATCCAAGGTTATTGTTGGTATGTAGCGCAGCCTGTACTGCGGCTATGTTTGAAGCTAGAAAAGTACGGAATTCCTCTTCATTCATATTCACGGTGTGTCGAGTAGTCGGTGCCATTTCCTTCAAAATAGTTAAATGGAACAAGTTAATCATACAGAATATTAAGAGTAGTTAATAGTATTTCGTAGCATAATATGAACTCATTTATAAAAGCTTTTTCTTCATATTAGCGTTTTATAAGTTTAAATTCGGGTAGTACCTACCCGTTAAGTTCATACTTAGTAGCTAATATACAATTCAACTACTACAATTCTATATGAAAAACTGATTATAATAATATTTCGCGTTCAAACTTTTATACAATATTTTACAAACTTACAATACCGCTTATTTTACATAAAGCATGAAATATAGCACACAATAACTTTGATACAAGATAGTTGTGAAGACAATTCTAGCTAGTATACAAGTCGTTCAGCAAAGGCAATAAAGACACGTAATTCATACGTCCAGAAACAAGTCATGCATTCTGGTTTTACTAGGACTACTTCCCATCCTTGGTCTTGTGCAACATAACCGTTATGGCCGTTGATAAGACAGCGTGTTGTAACGTCATCAAAGGGACGAGGGTTACGTAATGTCCAACAGTCCCGTAATAATCTAAAAACCTCATTTCTTACCCCAATTACCGACTCCGTCACTTGTGGAAACGTTTTGTTTAATAGTTGTAGCCCGATGTTCTTGTTCTCACTTTGGTGAGAAGCGAACATTACTAATCCGTAAGCATAACATGCTTCTTTATGTTGCATGTTAGCCGCTTTTTCTAAATCACGAAGTCCAATATTCGGATATATTGAGTCAAAATAATTTCTTAACCCGTTGCGTAAAATAGCATTTGGGTTCCCCGCAATATATGCGTCAAAGTAAACACATCGTAACTTATGGGTTTCCCAATGTGATATCCCCCATCTTTCAAACGAAAGTCTCTTATAAACCAAGACATTCTTGGAACGTTCTTCGAATGTCTTACAAACTGATCTCGCCTTAAATAGTTGTGCCGAAGAATTCTGGCCGACTCTAGACAAGATTTCATCAATCATGTCTCCGGGTAGGTCTCTTAAAATATTGGGTTGTCTATCCATTTTGTGTTTTTAAACTGTAAAATAGACAAGAGTTAGATTCATAAAAAAAATACTTATTAATACAAGCAATTTTTACATATATCATAAAGCATAAGAACACTATATTCCATATATTACACCACACGAATACAACTATCTTATTCCGACTCGCTCGTTTCTTCTTCTTCGGTTTTGGTTCGTTTTGCCAAGTTTCTAGGGATATATGATGTTCCCCTAATACGAGCCGTCGTTGTCCACATTGGTTTAGAAAAACCTGGTGGTTTAGAGGTTCCCGGGTCATTGTTACAACTTAAGGACTTCGGGGGTTGACGATACATATAAAGTTCATCGGGGTTGGAATTAGATTTCTCTATTTTTATGCCCTTTCCCTTATTATTTTCTTTTGCCTTTTTAAATTCAGTTGGGGTAATTTCTATAACATCATTGGAATTCTCGTCGGAATCCGATTCATCGGAGAATTGGTAATCCTCCCAATATTTTGCTTCCTTGGCGGAAACACCATTGACCATAATTAACCTTGGTCGGTTGGTTGAGGATTTTCTTTTACTTAACCGTTTTATTATTTCCCCCACCGGTTCTATTTCTTCATCCGGTTCCGATTCTTCTTCCGGTTCCGATTCTTCTTCCGGTTCCGACTCTTCTTCCGGTTCCTCTTCGGGAACTTGTGAATCAGTCCACAAATCATTCCAATTTACATTTGACTCTTCATTATTATTAGGTGAGTCAATGGGACTTGTTCTAGAGGTAGACATCTATCACATAATATCAAACACGTTAAGAGATTAATATATCACATAATATTCATATGTTAAAAATATATAGTTTCCAACAAAAATGTTAAGCAATCATTTTTAAAGAAAACACGGTCGAAGTCCAGACTCACTAATGCATCCTAACAAACTCGATAAGACACACTAATGCAAATTTTCTGGTTCTCTAAGACCAACGCTCGGATACCAACTGAAATGTCCCGTTCTTATTGATTAAAAACGTTCCATATTAATTGATTTCGTTGCGAGGTTTTGACCTCTATATGAGACGTTTTTCAAAGACTGCATTCATTTTAAAACAAACCATAACCTTTATTTCATCAATAAAGGTTTAAAAAGCTTTACGTAGATTATCAAATAATGATAATCTAAAATATCCTGTTTACACACGACCATTACATAATGGTTTACAATACAAATATGTTACAACAAAATAAGTTTCTTGAATGCAGTTTTTACACAATATCATACAAGCATGGACTCCAAATCTCGTCCTTATTTAAGTATGCGACAGCGGAAGCTCTTAATAATCACCTGAGAATAAACATGCTTAAAACGTCAACTAAAATGTTGGTGAGTTATAGGTTTAACCTATATATATCAAATCGTAACAATAGACCACAAGATTTCATATTTCAATACACATCCCATACATAGAGATAAAAATCATTCATATGGTGAACACCTGGTAACCGACAATAACAAGATGCATATATAAGAATATCCCCATCATTCCGGGACACCCTTCGGATATGATATAAATTTCGAAGTACTAAAGCATCCGGTACTTTGGATGGGGTTTGTTAGGCCCAATAGATCTATCTTTAGGATTCGCGTCAATTAGGGTGTCTGTTCCCTAATTCTTAGATTACCAGACTTAATAAAAAGGGGCATATTCGATTTCGATAATTCAACCATAGAATGTAGTTTCACGTACTTGTGTCTATTTTGTAAATCATTTATAAAACCTGCATGTATTCTCATCCCAAAAATATTAGATTTTAAAAGTGGGACTATAACTCACTTTCACAGATTTTTACTTCGTCGGGAAGTAAGACTTGGCCACTGGTTGATTCACGAACCTATAACAATATATACATATATATCAAAGTATGTTCAAAATATATTTACAACACTTTTAATATATTTTGATGTTTTAAGTTTATTAAGTCAGCTGTCCTCGTTAGTAACCTACAACTAGTTGTCCACAGTTAGATGTACAGAAATAAATCGATAAATATTATCTTGAATCAATCCACGACCCAGTGTATACGTATCTCAGTATTGATCACAACTCAAACTATATATATTTTGGAATCAACCTCAACCCTGTATAGCTAACTCCAACATTCACATATAGAGTGTCTATGGTTGTTCCGAAATATATATAGATGTGTCGACATGATAGGTCGAAACATTGTATACGTGTCTATGGTATCTCAAGATTACATAATATACAATACAAGTTGATTAAGTTATGGTTGGAATAGATTTGTTACCAATTTTCACGTAGCTAAAATGAGAAAAATTATCCAATCTTGTTTTACCCATAACTTCTTCATTTTAAATCCGTTTTGAGTGAATCAAATTGCTATGGTTTCATATTGAACTCTATTTTATGAATCTAAACAAAAAAAAGTATAGGTTTCTAGTCGGAAAAATAAGTTACAAGTCGTTTTTGTAAAGGTAGTCATTTCAGTCGAAAGAACGACGTCTAGATGACCATTTTAGAAAACATACTTCCACTTTGAGTTTAACCATAATTTTTGGATATAGTTTCATGTTCATAATAAAAATCATTTTCTCAGAATAACAACTTTTAAATCAAAGTTTATCATAGTTTTTAATTAACTAACCCAAAACAGCCCGCGGTGTTACTACGACGGCGTAAATCCGGTTTTACGGTGTTTTTCGTGTTTCCAGGTTTTAAATCATTAAGTTAGCATATCATATAGATATAGAACATGTGTTTAGTTGATTTTAAAAGTCAAGTTAGAAGGATTAACTTTTGTTTGCGAACAAGTTTAGAATTAACTAAACTATGTTCTAGTGATTACAAGTTTAAACCTTCGAATAAGATAGCTTTATATGTATGAATCGAATGATGTTATGAACATCATTACTACCTTAAGTTCCTTGGATGAACCTACTGGAAAAGAGAAAAATGGATCTAGCTTCAATGGATCCTTGGATGGCTCAAAGTTCTTGAAGCAAAATCATGACACGAAAACAAGTTCAAGTAAGATCATCACTTGAAATAAGATTGTTATAGTTATAGAAATTGAACCAAAGTTTGAATATAATTATTACCTTGTATTAGAATGATAACCTACTGTAAGAAACAAAGATTTCTTGAGGTTGGATGATCACCTTACAAGATTGGAAGTGAGCTAGCAAACTTGAAAGTATTCTTGATTTTATGAAACTAGAACTTTTGGAATTTATGAAGAACACTTAGAACTTGAAGATAGAACTTGAGAGAGTTCAATTAGATGAAGAAAATTGAAGAATGAAAGTGTTTGTAGGTGTTTTTGGTCGTTGGTGTATGGATTGGATATAAAGGATATGTAATTTTGTTTTCATGTAAATAAGTCATGAATGATTACTCATATTTTTGTAATCTTATGAGATATTTCATGCTAGTTGCCAAATGATGGTTCCCACATGTGTTAGGTGACTCACATGGGCTGCTAAGAGCTGATCATTGGAGTGTATATACCAATAGTACATACATCTAAAAGCTGTGTATTGTACGAGTACGAATACGGGTGCATACGAGTAGAATTGTTGATGAAACTGAACGAGAATGTAATTGTAAGCATTTTTGTTAAGTAGAAGTATTTTGATAAGTGTATTGAAGTCTTTCAAAAGTGTATAAATACATATTAAAACACTACATGTATATACATTTTAACTGAGTCGTTAAGTCATCGTTAGTCGTTACATGTAAGTGTTGTTTTGAAACCTTTAGGTTAACGATCTTGTTAAATGTTGTTAACCCAATGTTTATAATAACAAAAGAGATTTTAAATTATTATATTATCATGATATTATGATGTACGAATATCTCTTAATATGATATATATACATTAAATGTCGTTACAACGATAAACGTTACATATATGTCTCGTTTCAAAATCATTAAGTTAGTAGTCTTGTTTTTACATATGTAGTTCATTGTTAATATAATTAATGATATGTTTACTTATCATAATATCATGTTAACTATATATATAACCATATATATGTCATCATATAGTTTTTTACAAGTTTTAACGTTCGTGAATCACCGGTCAACTTGGGTGGTCAATTGTCTATATGAAACCTATTTCAATTAATCAAGTCTTAACAAGTTTGATTGCTTAACATGTTGGAAACATTTAATCATGTAAATATCAATCTCAATTAATATATATAAAAATGGAAAAGTTCGGGTCACTACAATATTTCCACTAATTACCTCGTCTAACTCCACAAACATGTTTTTGTCACCGCACATATGGTTGCTTGCACCCGTATCGAGATACCACAAATTTGATTCTCCGTTATCTTCACCTTTGCATGCTAGTAACAAAGTGTTTTCCACGGCTTCGGTATCTTCTTGCACTAAATTTGCTCTTTCTTGCACGTAATTGTTTGACTTCTCGCATTCCGAAGCATAGTGGCCAAATTTATGACAATTATAGCATTTGGTTTGAGAATTGTCATACCTTGGCCTTCTACTTGTGTAGCCTCTCCCGCAACCTCTTGTCGGGTGAAAATTTTGACTTATTTCTTCATTTCTGTAAGAACTATAACCTCCACATTTGATATATCATTGTCCTCGTCCTTGGCCACGTACTTGACCACGACCTCGTTGACTCGTTTGACGAGTCGTTTCACTACTCTCTTCCTTGAAAGAGAGTTTTGCTTGTAAAGCTTGCTCCAAAGGCTCCTTATTTTTCTTATTAAACCTCTCTTCATGGGCTTGTAGTGAACCCATGAGTTCATCGATAGTCATTGATTCTGGATCTTTAGATTCTTCGATGGCTACGACTATTAGTCGAATTTTGAATCTAATGATCTAAGAATCTTCTCAATGACTCTTACATCACTTAGAGTTTCACCATTCCTCTTTAATTGATTGACAATCGCCAAGACTCTTGTAAAATAATCAGAAATTGATTCTGAGTCTTTCTTATTTAAGGATTCGAACTCACCTCGTAGTGTTTGTAGTCGAACCTTTTTCACCTTATCAACTCTCTTATAAGAATTCTCCAAGATCTCCCATACTTTCTTGGCAGTGGTTGCAGTTACAATTTTCTCAAAAGCTCCATCATCTACACTTTGTTGGATGATGGAAAGAGCCTTTTGATCGTTGGTCTTCAATAGTTTTTTCTCCTTGCTGAGAGGACCTTTTTCTGCAGGTTCCTCATAGCCTTCCTCCACAATCTCCCATAAGTCTTGTCCACCTAGGAAGGTCTTCATTTGGATGCTGCATCGATCATAATTATCCTTTGTGAGGCTAGGAAACGTGATGACATTGTTGGCCATCATCTTGTCGAACCAAGCTCTTGATACCAATTTATTAGAAATAGGAGGTTATGTATATTATTTGGGAAAGAGAGGATTGATAATTTAGAAGTTTGATTGATCTTGAAAGCTTTTCTTTTATTGCTTATTGAATTGCTTGATTACAAATGAGGGGTGAAGATCCCTCTATTTATACTACTCAATGAAGTAGTCTAGAACACTTCATCATCTACTAAAATCTAGATTTTTCCTAAGCATTATCTAGATATTTTCTAAGTATTATCTTTAGATATTTTAAAAGATTTTTCTACACACTTTCAATACTACATATTTCAAGAAGTTTCTACATAATGGACTACAATCTTGATCCAAAATACTTGGATACTTGCAAGCCCAAATTCAAAACCCATAGCCCAAAATCAAGATTAGTTTCCAACACTTATGACCCCACTAGTTTGGAATTTTAGTTTGGAATTTTTTTTAACGAAGTATTCTTCAAATTGTACAGGACACCACTATATTTTACTACATGACCCAATATAGTTGTAGGATTTATAGTTTTTTTTAGGTAAGCAACCGTTAAAGTACCCTTCAATTGTGAAAAAAGTTTGGGACCTCATTGAGTTTTGATCCTAGATTCACTACTGTAAATAACTTTACAAATTTAGTTTTCGCTGAATGTTTCTGGATTGTTACGTGAACCTACGCCGTTCGTCTTTTCGGTTAACCTGATGAATATGAATCTATTAATCGGATTTGATGATCGACGAAGGTTCAAGTGATGTTAAGGATCACAAATCTGGTCTTGAGTTGTGGTTTAACCATCCAAATGATGAAAGCCTAAATCGATGGCGGTTTGTGGTTAAGAAAAATATGAACGGTGGGAATTAGTTTCAGATTTCCTCCTGATCCAATGAAGTTTTCGTGAACATTATGAAGTTTAGATGATGATTATGACGTGAAGAAATCATAATCACAAGTTGATGATATTGTTGTAAGGTTTTTGAAGGTTCGATGAAGAAGAAAATATAAGTTTAAGTGATTTGAGTATATTGACTTGGAGGTCGAAGAGGAAATTAGGGATAGAAGATGATGAAGATGAGAGATGAAAAAGAATTCACGATTTGACAAAAATACCCTTACATGGTTCCACTTAACAAAAAAAATTAACACCTGTTAAGTCCAAGGTCATCCGTAAAATAATATAATAGTTTCAGGTCAACGAAGTAAAAAAAAAAGAAGATAAATGTCATATGTTGTTTAGTACAAAGTTTTGGGCCCAATGACAAAATTTAGTCTTTTAATAATCACTCCCATAAATGCAAAAGGACCATTGGTCTGGCAGAATCGAGGTGATCCGTTCAACCATAAGGTTGGAGGTTCATGCTCAGAGGTGAACATGTACATTTTCGTGAAATCCGTGTAAGGATGTTTAAGTTTTCATTTAAAAAAAAAACAGATAAGTACCATTCCATCCGTCTCATTTTAATAGTTTACAGACAAAAACGCACACAGTTAAATAAATGTCATTATCACGCTGTCATGTTTATTCACTTTACAGTTTTACACTTTAATTTTTACCTACTTTTTTATTTTATAAACATAAAGTAAATGTATAAAAGAACTTTACCTCATTATTTTTAACTATTTATGAAAATGAACTATTAATTTGAATATTCTAAAAAAAAATTGTTAAATTAAGACGTATGTAGTCTTACACTATACATGGTAGTTGTTAAAAATACATATGAATATCAACAAGGAAAGTTTTATAAAAGAGTATAATGAAAATTATGTGTTACCCTGCTTATACATCTTACTTAATTATAATCATGTGAATCTTTAAATTTGCTTGAAATGCAATAGACTAATTAGAGCGCGACAATCACATGTGATTGAAAAAAATGTCGAAATATGTTTTTTCCAAAAAAAAAAAAAATTTACTTTTTTTCAAAATTTTTTTTCATCAAAATTTATATATATATATATATATATATATATATATATATATATATATATATATATATATATATATATATATATATATATATATATTAAATTTAACTCGATTTAGAGTTTTGGGTTTTGGGTTTAATTCCTAAAACCATAAACTCTAAACTGTTCGTGTTAAAAACTCAATCTAAACCCTGATTTCTAAATTCCGATTTCAAAACCCTAATTTGAAAACTCTAATTGCTAAACCTTGAACCCCAATTTCTATACTCTAATTTTTAAACTCTAATTTCTAAACCCTAAACCATAGATATAGGGTTTAGGGTTTAGAGTTTAGAGTTAAAGAAATCAATCACATGTGATGGAGTAGTTTTGACTACATGTGAGAACAAGTGATTTCAATTAAATTGTTAGATTCATTTGAATATATTTCACACATCTTACTATATATCTTTACATCTTTACAATTACATTACTCCGTACATTACAATTTACATTTATATTTATAATGTATATTAAACTTTTGTCTTAATTAAAATAAAAATTAAAGAATGAGAAGTTTCTATACATATTAATACCTTAACAATTCAATTATGTCCATTAGCGTAAACCCCAAAAAAAAAAAAAAAATAAATAAATAAAAAATAAATAAATAAAAGATTCATACCATATAGATAATTTTTTAGAATTTTTTCCAAAACGTAACCCTAAGCGTTATGTTTAAAATGTTAAGACATGCATAAAAAACTTGTAATGTTTTAATAACTACAATTGATAACTATCTTTCTAAGTTTTATGAATTATGCTCCATCATTTATGCATCAAATTTTTTCTTAAAATAGTCCTTAGGATTATCATTAGTTACAGGGCCTGCCCACTAAGGGTCCAAATAGTGCATGTGCACAGGGCCCAATATTTCAAGGGGCCCAATTTTTTCCCCCCATGTTTAGAGTCTATATAATTTTGTGGTATTTTTCTTATGTTTACAAGCCCAAAAAAAAAATTGGGCCTTTATTCTTCCGTATAATATAAGAATGCAGGTTATTTTCCAAATTTCAGGAATTGATTAATAAAAAACTGATACGTCGATTAAAAAAAAAATACCGAGTGTTTTAGGTCGTCACTTCGTCTGTTCGTCAGTTCGTGACTTCTTCAGTTCTTTGTATTCGACATTCAATCGTCAATATACAACAATCAATAGGTAATTCTTTTTGTTTCAATATGTAATTCTTTTTGATAATTGGTAGTGGTGAATTAGTGAATTGGTTGTAATGTTGTATAGTACTCCGTAATTGACTAACTGATAATTGATTGATAATTGATTGATAATTGTAGAATTGGTTATAATGGCGAATGGTGGTGAATTGTAGAATTGATAGTAGTATAGTACTCCGTACTCTTTGTAGAATTGATTGTAATAAGTTAAGTTTGAAATATTGATCTTTGACTATGATTATTGTCTTATTGATTTGGTGAATAGGATTAAAGATGGCTCCAAAACAGTTATCTGGTTATGCAAAACGTAAGAGAAAAATAGAAGATGAAAATATGAAAAAGTCTCAAGCTGGTGCACTATATAAGTTTTTTTAAAAATCGACTCTTGAAGAGCAATAACATGTACAAGTAAATCTAGAACAAGAGACGGAAAAAGAGACAGAAGGGCAAGAGCATATTGAATAACAAGAGACGGAAAAAGAACATGTTGAGACAAATAAAAATGAAGAAGATGTGATACATAACGTTGTGGATATATCTGACCCAAGAAGGTGGGAAGAACTTAATTATGATGAGATTAAACTTTTGATTGAGAAGGGTCCTAAAAGAGATAATAATATAGTTTCTGGTCCGTATACTAATGAAAGAAGGTTTTCTGCAACTTTATATACAAGAACTTTAGCAAATTTAGAGAAGTGTGATCGACCATGGCTAGTGTATTCAAAAGAGTTAGACAAACTATTTTGTTTTTGTTGTAAAGTTTTTAGGAAAGGGCAGCCGAGAGGTGGTTTGGACGGGGAAGGTTATACAGATTGGGGGCATGCTTCGAAAAACCTTAGAAAACATGAAATAACACCAGTTCATCTTGAAAATATGATCGAATGGCATGATATGCGTAATTGATTGAAGTTGAATGAAACAATTGATAAAGTTGAATACGAACAATTGGTTAAAGAAAGAGATTACTGGATGCAAGTCTTTTTGAGAATCATTGCAGTAGTGAAATTTCTAGCTAAATATAGTTTAGCTTTTCGTGGATCAAAAGAAAAGTTGTACCAAAAAGGTAATAATATTTATTATTGTTTTTGTTTAACGCCCATCAAATTTTTGTTCTTCCATTTTCACTTATTATTTATTAAATGTATTAAATAGGTAATGGAAATTTTTTGGGTCTCAGTGAAATGTTGGAAGAGTTTGACCCGATTATTAAAGAGCATGTGCGACGAATCACAAATGATGAGGTTCATGTGCATTATCTTGGGCACAAGATTCAAAACGAGCTAATTCTTATGTTGGGTGATGAGATTAAAAAACAAATCATAAAGGAGGTAAAGGAAGCAAAATACTACTCAATCATACTTGATTGTACTCCCGATTTAAGTAATCAAGAACAAATGAGCATGATAGTGAGGTATGTAAAGTGCACATCTAATTCCGTTATTGTTGAGGAGTCATTTTTAGGGTTTTTGAATGTTAATGACACCACGGGAAAAGGTCTATTTGATATTACACTTGAGGAGTTAAAGTGTATTGGTCTTGATATAAATGATATGCGTGGTCAAGGATATGACAATGGTCAAAGCTATTAAAACACAACTTGTCAACATACGAGAAGCTTTACTTGAAGTTGGAGAAAAAGATAATGATGCTGCAATTGCTAGTGTAGCCAATTCAATTGCAAACAAAGAACTTGGTGAATTTGAAATTTTAGTATCTATTGTCATTTGGTATCAAGTATTAAACGAGATGAACATTGTAAGCAAAAAGCTACAATCAAAAGATGTGCATATTGAGATTGCTATCAAAGAAATAAACAGGTTGGTTGAGTACTTCAAGGATTATAGAGAAACTGGTTTTTCAAAAGCTATTGATGAAGCTAAAGAGATTGCAGTTAAAATGGATGTTGACCCAGTATTTCCACAAAAACTTTTGATTCAAAGGAAAAAAAGATTTGATGAGAGTTCAACTAGTCAGGAAGTTTCATTTACACCTGAAGAGATTTTTAGAGTACAATATTTCTTATACATTGTGGATAAAGCTATTCTTTCTCTTGAAACAAGATTTGAACAATTTAAAAACTATGATAAGTTATTCGGTTTCTTATTTCCTTATAACTTGAGGGGAATTGAACGTAAAGATCTAAAGTCGTTTTCTGGCAACTTGGAAAATGCACTTAAGTATGAAGAAAAACCGATATCAACGGTCATGAACTTTATAGGGAGTTGAAATCATTTGACATAATAGGAGCTGGTGAATTTAAGAATCCTTTAGATATTCTGATGCATCTTAATGAGGCTCAAGAAAATTTTCCAAACGCAAGGATTGTATATAGAATATTATTGACTATTCCAGTTACAGTAGCATCTGCGGAAAGGAGCTTTTCAAAGCTAAATTATTGAAAAATTACTTACGATCAACAATGTCCCAACAAAGACTGAGTGGATTGGCGACGATGACTATTGAAAATGAAATCTTAGAGAGTATAAATTGTGAAGAGATAATTAAACAATTTGCTACCAAGAATGCGAGGAGAGCTTCAAAAATCATTGGTTAACTATTACGGTATGTAATTCTAATGCTAATTTATTTATCTTTATTGATATGACGTTAATTATCGTTTTTTTAAATGACTTATATTATTCGTTAAGGCATTAGGGCCTATTTTTTTCCGCCTCGCACGGGGCACTCAATTTTTCGGGACCGGTCCTGATTAGTTAAATCCATTTTTTTAACACAAACAACTAATCTTAGAAACAACGTTCGCTGATCCGTTGTATTACGAATATGGTATACTATGGTAGCGTACAAAATGTATCTTTAGACCACTCTCTTTTTATTGATCCATTTGATTTTTCCTCATTTTATTATAAGGAATTGATATTGATATTCTTATTCTTATTTATATTTTATTTACGGAATGTAGGACATATTAAAAATATCCGCAGCACGTTTTTCTTGCTCCTGCTGATTGTTTATTTATATATTTTATTTCATTAATAACAGAAAAAGCTATGTTTGCCGTTTAACTCTTTATTATTGTGCAGCACAATGTCGTTTAATGACTTTCGGTCAAACAAAGTAGGCAGCAGGTTGATGTAATTGGGGGATGAAAATGGATCGGATATGGATCGAGTGCGCCTATATCCATATTCATATACATTTAATTTTTAAAATATATATCCATATTCATATTCATTTAAATATAATTCGTCCATCCATATCCATATCCGATGAATTAAGCGGGTTATCGGGTATCCGTTGGATGTTAAGTTTTTCTTAAAAATATTTCTATTCTGAAATGAAATCATCAAAATGTTTTTAACAAAGATGTGTAATATAAGTAAGATAAGAATTTAATACGATTCATGTAGTTGTATCTTCACAAATTAAATTTTCGACACCATTTTAATAGTTTATATAGTGTACACATATAAGGATATTCAAATTTATATGCATATATTAAAGTAAATATGTAAATATTTATATGTATATATGTATTTCGGGTGGTAAATGGATATATCCATGGATGATAAATTGTCATCCATACACGATTCACTAATTTTTTGCATCATTCATATATATATTCATATTCATTTATGATTCGTTTAGATCATCCATATCCATCTAAATGATTTGGATCGGATGGATATACGATAAATCGAACATCAATTGTCATCCCTAGCCTTGACCCATGGCCTTATTACTAGTTTATTATATGAAAAAAGGCGTTGGTTCTGTTTTCCAACATAGCACAAAAGATTAATAAGATTGTAGATGAATATTGAGATGATATATATATTTTTTTCAGATAGCTACGGAAACTCGGGAAGTGATATTTTGAGCTCTATTACGCGTATATAAATAATATTAGAACTAGTTAAAGACCCGTGATTTCGCGGGGTTTTTGAAGGGTGAAATCATTTATTAATACCATATTATATTGTACTTGTTATTTTGCTTTGAATTTGATTATCCAAACAATATAACATTAGAAGATAATCAATATGAAGTTGATGTTTTCATAAGAATACTATTTGTAATATATTTATATTGGCAATTTTTTTTAATATACATAAGAATAAGATTATACAAACATAAGATCATACATTTTAGTTGTTTAGTTGCAACTCGTTTTAAATGATAAGATCTGTAGCATATCAAACTTACCATCATTCATCGATTGACATATCATAAAATTCAATTACATGTCAAACTATTCAGTGGTTACTAAGTGTGATGACCCGTCCTAATCCACCTGGACGAAGTTATCAACATCTGGTCCCATTGCGATGATCGACTCCAAGTAATATCTTTAAAATGAGCAAATGCACAGCGGAAGACTTAATTCGTACCTGAGAATAAACATGCTTAAAAAGTGTCAACCAAAAGGTTGGTGAGTTCATAAGTTTATCATAATAATCAGTTCAATATATAAATAGACCACAAGATTTCCGTTTATAAATATATGTACACTCGCAAGTGTATAAAAGTATTCTATAAGTTGTAGGCACCCGGTAACAAGCCTTAACGTTCATGTTTTACCCTCTGAAGTACACCAGATCAGGTGTGTTTAAAATAACCTCGAAGTACTAAAGCATCCCATAGTCAGGATGGGGTTTGTCAGACCCAATAGATCTATCTTCAGGATTCGCGCCTACCGTACATAGACAAGTAGTTTAATGTTACCAAGCTAAGGGTATATTTCTGGTTTAAACCCACATAGAATTAGTTTTAGTACTTGTGCCTATTTCGTAAAACATTTATAAAACAGCGCATGTATTCTCAGCCCAAAAATATATATAAAAAGGGAGTAATGAAACTCACCATACTGTATTTTGTAGTAAAAATACATATGACGTCATTTAACAAGAGTAGGGTTGACCTCGGATTCACGAACCTATATCATTTATATATATATCAACACATATAATTGTAATCGAACAATTTATATATCATTAATGATATAATTGTTATTTTAATTATGTGTTTCATTAATAATCTAATTAATTACATTTATTAATATTTATCATAAAAATATTAATATAGTTATTAAATATGATTTTATATAACTAATAGTTATTTGATAAAATAATATTGATAATAATAAAAGGTTGTTTTATTTTATAATAATATTAGTAATAATAATAAAAATGATATTTGTTATAAAAATAATACTTTTAGTAATAATAATAATAGTAATAATAATAATAAATAATAATAATAATAATAGTAACAATAATAACAATAATAATAATAATATACAACCTTTGAAGACAAGCTTTAAAAACAATGCCATGGCTCGGGCTCGAACCCAAGACCTCTCACTTAACCATATCACTCTCTAATCGTCCCTCCATTTCATCTTCCCAGTTTTGATAACGGATTAAATCCTTTTATCCCGTACTCATTTGTTTTCATTTTTCCTAATCCCACTATCATCATCATCTAGTTACTACATACATCATCATCATGATCGTTGCTTATGAACACCATTATCTTTTTCTCCTTCACAAACATCACCTCTCATCAAAATCATTCAGCATCATCAATATCATACTGTAATTATCATCATCAATCATCATTCCTTACGGCCCATCAACACAAACAACATGGCTCAACAATTAAATTAGACTTTGGCCCAACTTTACTAACCTCACGGCCCAACCAGAAATCCGCTAGCCAACCCATGATACGACCCAAATTAATAAAATGGATCTTCAACAGATTCGGTACAAATAAAAATATATACGAGCTTATATTTCTTGTCTGGCTCCACAGCATCTTCTTAAACCTCTAAACTCGCTAGTCTACCATATTTAGGAAAATTGTTCTTGGTTATATGATTGAGTGATGGTGGGGTTCGGCCTTTTTTTTGGTTATATTCGCACAGGAAGCTCCAACATTACAATAATTACATAGTATAATATTAAAACTAGTAAATGTGTGAGGTGAGGTAATCGGCCAAAAAGGAAATAAAGAAACCGTAAATCATTATCAACTTTAATCATGCTCATGATCATCTTTATATATGTCATGTTAAATTATTATTATTTTGTTACTAACTTTCTTCACATGGCTATCATAGTTACTTAAAAAAAAAATATACCTAACCCCACTTTGTGACTCAATTTGATCGACTAAATGTTCTCTACTTTGCCCCACACACATTATTGAATCATAAAGCATATATTATACCATTTAGGCAATATAGTTGATCCAGTATATAAATTAGTATATGTGTGTGTCATTGGATTCGTCACTCAGCAACAATCAAATATACATAACGATATCACTCGATCACATAAATATAAATCGTCACCCTCATCATTCCTATCGTCTAACCTCTTCTCTATAAAGATCATCATGAATAAAATAAATGAGTTTTGTAGGGTGGCTCGCCATAATTATGGTGGAAGGTGGAAACGGTTTAGGCGATGATGGGTTGTGATCGAACAAGAGAGGGAAAGAGTGACGAGATATATAGAGAAGAGGAGAAGGTGGTTAAATGGTGAGTGGTGTCATTCGATGATAATGGTGATTGTGGGTGACGGTTGTTTGTGATTTCGAACAGAAGCAAATAGAAGATAGAAGATAGATGATTGAAGGTATATGCAGGCAACGATGATTGGTTTCTGTCGAACAGTTGTAGCATGAAAGAGATCAAAACAGTTAAAATTTTCGAAGGTGTTATGACTGAACCAGTGGCTGTTGGGGTGCTTCTCGATTAGCCATATCGAGTGTTCATGATAAAGATGTCGGGTTATGAATAAAGTAAGCAAGTGGGTTTGATTTGCTCGATCCAAAGCATAACACAGAAATCGGTTAACAGTCGTATGGGACTGTCTTGGTTGGTTTATGGTGTTTAATGATGGCGGATGGTGGCAGCGGACTACGGTGGTTCTTGGGTGGTGAAGAAGGTAGTTGAAGCGATGATTTCTCAGAGAAGAAGAGAAGCAAGAATTTATGGTGTTTTGTGTTAGTGTGTATGTCCCTATCTATAGGTATATGTATATTATATATATAAAGTGATAATGTTAACTTGTTATGATTTTCAACAACACACAACAACCTATTAAAATTCACGTGAATATCCTTTGTCTTTAAGGTACCGACAGTTTTTACGGGAAATGTATCGTATCCATTGCTAAACAATTAATAAATAAAAGTGTTCCTAAAAATCCCAAATTTTTAGATTAAACATATTTAATTATTTCACTCATAAACTATTAGAAACCTGATCAAAAAGGTGCGTCTACTATTTATTTTTAATTCCAAATAATCTGTACGGAGTGTTAAAATTCAACTCATCAAAGTAAAAAAAAAATATATTTAATAACTAAACTTTACATAACTTAATTATAGATCAATATTTAATTCCAACTTCTCATAAGTTTGAGTCTTAAACTTGTTTAATATCGTTCATAAAAATTGACCTGTCATTCGAGCTCGATCTCAACTAAAAATTTAATATTTTTAAAATTAATAAGATAGATTCTAAATATATTTTTAATAAAGCTAAAATGATACAACCTATTTTCGGATCATCGTTTATTCTAAAATCACATAAGTTCATTTTTAACTCGTTTAATATCGATGAGATGATAACTGAGTGTCCTTGTCGTTTACTAATTAAATTCGAAACCACATATATATATTTAATATACTTTATTTATATATATATAGATATATTTTAAATAATAACTTTTATATATTATTATTAGTTTACATAATTAATTCTAACAATTACAATATATAATATTTCATTTTAAATATATGCATACATATTTACAAGTAATCATATCGTGAGTCGTCGGGAATTGTCAAAGGTCAAATGATAACATGAAAATAGTTCAAAATTTTTGAGACGCAACATAACGGACTTTGCTTATCGTGTCAAAGATATTAAATCGTATCGAGAGTTTGGTTCAAAATTAGGCGAAATTTTCCGGGTCGTCACACTAAGCTACCATAAGTTATATCTTAAACTGTTTAATAATTACATACCTAAGCATCGAAATAGAAAGAAACTAAATTCATAGTCATTAATGTAGTGACCCGAACTTTTCCATGTTCATATATATTAAATAAAATTGTTATTTACATGATTAAGTGTTTCCAACATGTTAAGCAATCAAACTTGTTAAGACTTGATTAATTGAAAGAGGTTTTATATAGACAATTGACCACCTAAGTTGACTGGTGATTCACGAACGTTAAAACTTGTAAAAACTATATGATGACATATATATGGTTATATATATAGTTAACATGATATTATGATAAGTAAATATCTCATTAGGTATTTTAACAATGTGTTATATACGTAAAAATGAGACTATTGAATTAAGAAACTCGAAAACGATATATATAACGATTATCGTTATAACAACGTCTTACTAAGTACATATGAATCATATTAAGATATTGATACATTTGGTTATTTATGTTAAATGATAAGTAAATATATCATTAAGTGTATTAACAATGAACTACATATGTAAAAATAAGACTACTAACTTAATGATTTCGATACGAGACATATATGCAACGATTATCGTTGTAACGACATTTAACTGTATATATATCATACTAAGATATATTATATATCATAATATCATGATAATCTAACAATTTAACATCTCTTTAGATATAATAAACAATGGGTTAACAACATTTAACAAGACCGTTAACCTAAAGGTTTCAAAACAACATATACATGTAACGACTAACGATGACTTAACGACTCAGTTAAAATGTATTTACATGTAGTGTTTTAGTATGTATTCATACACTTTTGAAAGACTTCAAGACACTTATCAAAGTACTTCTACTGAACAAAAATGCTTACAATTACATCCTCGTTCAGTTTCATCAATAATTCTACTCGTATGCACCCGTATTCGTACTCGTACAATACACAGCTTTTAGATGTATGTACTATTGGTATATACACTCCAATGATCAGCTCTTAGCAGTCCATTTGAGTCACCTAACACATGTGGGAACCATCATTTGGCAACTAGCATGAAATATCTCATAAAATTACAAAAATATTAGTAATCATTCATGACTTATTTACATGTAAACAAAATTACACATCCTTTATATCTAATCCATATACCAACGACCAAAAACACCTACAAACACTTTCATTCTTCAATTTTCTTCATCTAATTGATCTCTCTCAAGTTCTATCTTCAAGTTCTAAGTGTTCTTCATAAATTCTATAAGTTCTAGTTTCATAAAATCAAGAATACTTCCAAGTTTGCTAGCTTACTTCCATTCTTGTAAAGTGATCATCCAACCTCAAGAAATCTTTCTTATTTACAGTAAGATATCTTTCTAATACAAGGTAATACTCATATTCAAACTTTGATTCAATTTCTATAACTATAACAATCTTATTTCGAGTGGAAATCTTACTTGAACTTGTTTTCGTGTCATGATTCTGCTTCAAGAACTTTCAAGCCATCCAAGGATCCTTTGAAGCTAGATCTATTTTTTTTTTATTTCTAGTAGGTTTATCCACAAAACTTAAGGTAGTAATGATGTTCATAACATCATTCAATTCATATATATAAAACTACCTTATTCGAAGGTTTAAACTTGAAATCACTAGAACATAGTTTAGTTAATTCTAAACTTGTTCTCAAACAAAAGTTAATCCTTCTAACTTGACTTTTAAAATCAACTAAACACATGTTCTATATCTATATGATATGCTAACTTAATGATTTAAATCCTGAAAACACGAAAAACACTATAAAACAGGACATACGCCGTCGTAGTAACACCGCGGGCTGTTTTGGGTTAGTTAATTAAAAACTATGATAAACTTTGATTTAAAAGTTGTTCTTCTGGGAAAATGATTTTTCTTATGAACATGAAACTATATCCAAAAATCATGGTTAAACTCAAAGTGGAAGTATGTTTTTCAAAATGGTCATCAAGACGTCCTTCTTTCGACTGAAATGAATACCTCTTACAAAAACGACTTGTAACTTATATTTACAACTATAAACCTATACTTTTTCTGTTTAGATTCATAAAATAGAGTTCAATATGAAACGATAGCAATTTGATTCACTCAAAACGGATTTAAAACAAAGAAGTTATAGGTAAAACAATATTGGATATTTTTTGATTGTTGTAGCTACGGGAAATATTGTAACAAATCTATATTAATCATATCCTAGCTAACTTATATTATATTATACATGTATTCTAATATATTATGTAATCTTGGGATACCATAGACACGTATGCAAATGTTTTGACATATCATATCGACTCATCTATATATATTATTTGGAACAACCATAGACACTCTATATGCAGTAATGTTGGAGTTAGCTATACAGGGTTGAGGTTGATTCCAAAAATATATATACTTTGGGTTGTGATCTAGCCTGAGACGTGTATACACTGGGTCGTGGATTGATTCAAGATAATATATATCAATTTATTTCTGTACATCTAACTATGGACAACTAGTTGTAGGTTACTAACGAGGACAGCTGACTTAATAAACTTAAAACATCAAAATGTATTAAAAGTGTTGTAAATATATTTTGAACATACTTTGATATATATGTACATATTTGTTATAGGTTCGTGAATCGACTAGTGGCCAAGTCTTACTTCCCGACGAAGTAAAAATCTGTGAAAGTGAGTTATAGTCCCACTTTTAAAATCTAATATTTTGGGATGAGAATACATGCAGTTTTATAAATGTTTTACGAAATAGACACAAGTAATTGAAACTACATTATATGGGTGAATGATCGAAGCCAAATATGCCCCTTTTTCTTGGTAACCTAAGAATTAGTAAACCGATCTACTAATTGACGCGAATCCTAAACATAGATCTATTGGGCCTAACGAACCCCATCCAAAGTACCGGATGCTTTAGTACTTCGAATTCGTTTTTTATCATGTCCGAAGGATTTCCCGGAATGATAGGAGATATTCTTATATGCATCTTGTTAATGTCGGTTACCAGGTGTTCACCATATGAATGATTTTTATCTCTATGTATGGGATGTATATTGAAATATGAAATCTTGTGGTCTATTATTATGATTTGATAATATATAGGTTAAACCTATAACTCACCAACATTTTTGTTGACGTTTTAAGCATGTTTATTCTCAAGTGATTATTAAGAGCTTCCACTGTTGCATACTAAAATAAGGACAAGATTTGGAGTACATGCTTGTATGATATTATGTAAAAACTGCATTCAAGAAACTTATTTTGATGTAATATATTCTTAATGTAAACCATTATGTAATGGTCGTGTGTAAACGGTATATTTTAGATTATCATTATTTGATAATCTACGTAATGCTTTTTAAACCTTTATCGATAAAATAAAGGTTATGATTGTTTTAAAAATGAATGCAGTCTTTGAAAAACGTCTCATATAGAGGTCAAAACCTCGCGACTGAATCAATTAATATGGAACGTTTATAATCAATATGAACGGGACATTTCAATTAACACTTCTGCACAAACTAACGAAAAACCTTCAGAATCAAAAGACTTTGATACCGAAACAAACTGTTACACTGGGTGAGTTCCATCTAGGACCATGATGAACCTGCGTTCATCATGCACGAACGCAATCAAACACTTGTCGTCCGGAACATACCCATTTACAGTTAAGAACTTTAGCCACCCTTCAGAAACATAGTTTTTCTTTGATCTTTTTTCTTGCTTAATATGAGTTTGGTTGTTCAGATCGAGACACTCATAGTCACAATTACTTTGTAGTTCAGGTAGTTTTTGAGGCTCTTCCGACAACCGATAAATTACATACATATTTTAATTGTTAAACAGTCCATAACATTTGTCAATAACATCTTCAAAGAAAAAGAAGATCCTTAAATGTACTTATGAATGTGACCTATCAATGGTTATATCATATTTGGTAAAGTATATTTTGCATGAAAATAAAATTAACTCACCTAAAGATTTGCTTTTCGGATCTTAAAGAAAACGTACGTAGTTTGACCGCTGGTGCAGGAGTTACACGTGCAAGACATGGTGTCATGTCTCACACTTCTTCTTATCTGTCTTCCAAATCTTCGTAATGAACTCGATCTTAAAACGTCTTTTTCAGTAGCTCTTTTGATAGGAATAGTCCCTTCGGGACATCATCCAAATTCTGCCCAAAGTTGAATCATTACTTGAGTTATGTCCCTTTGGCCTTTTAGATAGTTCACTCGTTAGTATAATAATGTTACTTAAATCCATTAGATTCTTAAATCTCAACTTCTCAATGGAGTACCATTGAATCTCAGCTTTTATTATTTATATACATACATATATTTTAATCTCTACATATAAGCTATTTACATAAGTGTAACTGTAATATTATATGTATTTAGTTATTAGTAGTAAAATATCAATTGCTTTTGTCCTATAAGTTTAGGATGATCAAATGTTGGTTGAAGATGAGAAATAACACAAACTATTAAATCACCATAAGGACTCTATTACCACATTCAACGAAAAATAAACCCGTATCATCAAACCTCATAGAAAACAAAATAAAGAGTCAAAATAAGTCAAGATAACAAAAAGTCAACATGTATGGTTTTGATTTCAGGTTTATTGACTAAAAACAGAAATCACATTCTTGAATGTTTTCTTTGGAGAAAAACCACTCTTGAACTTCCTTGAAAGTAACGAAGTTGTAGATATCTTTGAGAATAGTAAACTAGTGACACTTTTTGACTATAGTTTTTTTCAACAAACTGATTTAAAATTCGTGGTCCACAAGTTTGAATTTATCATTGTCCGGTATCACATCAAAGTTGGTAATTTCAACAAAACTACCTTCTTTGAAGGTATGAGTAAAAAAACCCATTACATTTTTGTAAAGTGTAGCCCTTATTTTATTTTCCTGTAAGACCAAAAGTAAAAGTACATTAGGAGATTTATATGTAAACTTAAATAATTTTTTTTAAATATATAGATTTAAAATAACACCATAAATAAATAGTAAAAATACAACATAATGTACAGATTATACATTTACTTAGTAAAACCAATGTACACTTTACAGATCACATATGATAATATTAGGTAACTCTAACATAAACCTTAAACAATATAATCTAAATCATAAAATAAAAACCTTACACCCTAAAATCTAAACTCTACACCTTAAACCCTAAACTTCTCTAAATCCTCTAATTTAAAAATTAAATCTAAACCTTAACCCTAAATCCTAAAATCTAAATCCTAGAATCTAAACCCTAAACTCTAACCTTAACCCTAAACCCAAAACCTAACATTTACATCCTAAATCTAAACCCAAAACTTAATATCTAAACCCTGAAATCTAAAATCAAAGCCCTAAATCTAAAACTTAAACCCTAACCTAAAACAAAACCCTAACCTAAACCCTAAACTCTAAATCTAAACCCAAAACCCTAAATTAAAACCCTAAACCCTAAGCCCTAAACACTAAACCCTAGAATCTAAACCCTAACCTAAATCCTAAACCCTAAATCTAAACCCAAAACCTAACATCTAAACCCAAAGCCCTAAATCTAAACCCTAAACCCTACTAACCCTAAACCATAAGCCCTAAAAACTCTGAACCATAACCCTAAACCCTAAGCCCTAGAATGTAAACCTTAAAGTCTAACCTAAACCTAAAGCTCTAAACTCTAAACACTATCTAAACCATAAACACTAAATCTAAACCCTAAACCGTAAGCCTAAACTCTAAACCCCAAAATCTAAACCCTAAACTATAAATCTAAACACTAACCCTAATTAAAACCATAATCAGTTATATCATAAATAAATAAATAAATCATATTGTTCGGATTTTAAATTACACCATAAGCAATAATATCGTAAATACATCATAAACAATAAAGAAAACCATAAACCATTTAAACAATTAATGGCAGAAATACATAATAATATACAGGTACATATTTTATATAAAAACATAAACAATTATATCATAATTACATGATACACCATATTACATATTTGATTAGTAACATAAATAAATCATAGCAAAAGTAAGGAGATTTATATGTTAATTTAAGTGTGTATTATAATCAGTATAGTGTACAATGCAAATATGAATGAAATTTGCTTACCTTAAAATCCACAAGGATGACTTCATATGATAATATTGAGCTTGGCTTTATATACGCTGTCTTGATCCACTGATTAATGATCTTGATTTTGCCCTTGCAGTCATTTTGTTCCTTAGTAATCATGTTAAGTGGGGTGAACTCCAAAGACTCAACAATTTATTCGTATGTGTAGTTTTGTATTTTTTTCCTATATGTTGGTGTGAATAAATCTTAAGAATAGGGAGGTATTTATAGTGAAAAAAGGATATGTGGTATGTGAAATAAGGAAAAGATATGTGAAACATATGATAAGCAAAACACTAAATATAAACCATAAATCCTAAACTCTAAACCCTAGAAACTTTGAACCCTAACCCTAAACTCTAAGCTCTAAAAACTCTGAACCCTAACCCTAAACCCTAGAATGTAAACCCTGAAACCTAACCTAAACCCCAAATCTAAACCCAAAGCCCTAAACCTAAACTCTAAACACTAAAATCTAAACCATAAACATTAAATCTAAACCCTAAACCTAAACTCTAAACCCTAAAATCTAAACCGTAAACTATAAATCTAAACACTAACCCTAAATAAAACCATAATCAATTATATCATAAATAAATATATCACAATGTTCAGTTTTTAAATTACACCATAAGCAATAATATCATAAATACATCATAAACAATAAAGAAAACCATAAACCATTTAAACAATTAATAGTAGAAATACATAATAATATACAGATACACAGATTTTATATAAAAACATAAGCAATTATATCATAATTACATGATACATCATAATATATAGATTACATATTTGATTAGTAATATAAATAAATCATAACAAAAGTAAGGAGATTTATATGTTAATTTAAGTGTGTATTATAATATGTATAGTGTACAATGCAAATATGAATGAAATTTGATAAACACATACTTTAGCTTAGTAAGGTCAAAATGAGCACATGAAAATTTACCTCAATGTTTCCTTAAATAATTTGCCTCTAAGTGGTCAGGGATATCAATAAGTTATTAGTGATCTGCGACGCTTCACTCAAACAGTTGAACTCCTTATCGTTCTTCCAACTTCAAATCTACCTAGACCCTTATCCTATTTACCTATAATCATCAACACAACAAACAACATCATCATATTCACCAGTTATCGTATGTCGATATAAATTAACTGTGTCGTATTCAATAATAAAACATCGATACCCAATCAACATGATTTATACCTTCCCAGAAGATGGTTCATGTTCCTTACATGATAATGCGTTTGTAATTTTCAGCCTTTGGTATAAGGATGGTTCATATTCCTTACAAAATAATGCGTTTGTAATCTTCAGCCTTTGGTATAAATTAATAAAGTTTTTAAAATGTTTTTTTAAGAAAAATGGGTCTCGACTCAAGTACCCGTCCCAACCCGGCCGAACCCGTTTGAATTTTGAAACCCGTTCAACCCATGATGCATTTTGACCCAAACCCATTTAGATCTCGACTCAACCCGACCCGTTTACCAGGCTTACTCTTAACTATACCTGTGTCATGAAGAGAACATTTGAAGTATGACCAGTAAGCCTCCGTCATCTTGACCATCGATGGGTACTTCCATAAAGTCAACTGGTTCTGTTGGGACCCGTATGAACTCAACAACTCACGCTCATTCTTATTCCATAAAAGTCAACATATATGTGACCCGGTGTCGACAGAGTTCAAACACTCACCCGTTTATGAATTAGTAACAAACGAACCATGAACTTGGTTGATTACAGATAAACATATATATCGTCAAACTTAATCTGAAAGATAATGTACTCCATGAATTTATAAGGAGACAGTTCAGTTAACTTTACAATTTGAATGCTAAATGCTGAATCTGAGAGAACACACATTAGGTTTAGAAGAACAATCAAAGGTCGAACTGTATAACGAAGTCAAAATTGAATTTTAAAATAATAAACATTGATTATATGAACCCTTAAATAGACATAACACAAGAACCATAGGACCTGATGCAGTGATTATATCAACCCTAAAACAAACATATCATAAGAATCTTGAATAAAAACATACTTACTACCTCGGGCTCTACAGGTTCCCTTAAACTTTCTTCAATTACGCCATCAACATGAACTTTCTTAGGAACACAAATAGTTGATTAAATGTGAAACAAACTAATAGTATCGCCATTATTATACCTAATCATCACCTCAATATTTTGCATCAGGTGTGAATCAATTGTGGATGGATTTGGGATTTTAGGGCAAAAGCCACGAATGTGATACTAGTTTGATGGTTTTGTACGAGTATCCGTGGTTTTTTTATTTTTTTTTATTTTAGAGATTATGTGTATTTAAAAATGATTTATTACCTAATAATTTTAGCTGATGATTAATGATAGTTGTTATTGTAACATAATTTTCTAATCTAACGATAATTAAGGGGGTTTTGAAAACAGTTATTACCTGATCAAAACTCTCTTTTAATGTATAAAGAGATTTTAAATATTACTTAGGAGGGGTTATTATAATAAGGAAGTTAAGGGGTACAAAAGTAAAATGGATAAGTGAGTTTCTTTTTATTTTATTTTATTTTATTTTATTTTGACAAAAAACTATAACTTTATAAAACTCGAGCTTCATCAAAAATATAAAAACCCGCAACAAAGATACAAACTGAGGCAATGAAACTCGCACAAGACTAAACAACCATTACAAGCAACTTAACATGCTAACATCAAAGAACTAAGAAACCAAAAAACTTCATAAACCTTCAAACGTTAACCTTTCATACTACCTCTTTTCTTAACCTTAAACCCTTCCTCACGATTTGTTTCGGAAGTGCCTTCGAATTAAGCAGTTTACCTACCACCCTAATACAACCTTCAAGATCTTTCGCCACCTCCTAAAAAAAAACTAGAAGCATTATCCGATGTCTTACCTTCATCTAGGCCCATCAAGCCAGGCCCAGTCAATCAAGACTTCCAAAAATCACACCCGCCTCTCGACCCATCTTCAGTCCCTATGTATTTTGACCTAAATCGACCCGAAGACAACCATCATCCTCCACCACTAGGTGGCAAAACGGATGAATATCAGAAAGACCATTTATCTCCAGAAAATCATGAACACGATCGGAACCACAAACCCCATTATCCCTTTTGTAATTCTCCGAAACCACATCATCATCCCCTAAACTTAAACAACGAGGCCCTTTTTCGAATGCGAAAAACATGAGAATCTAAAGCCACTTGGACCTTGTCTACAGATAACGTAACCGAGGGAGACCGATCCAAACCCAAAGCTACACATTCAGTAAATTTACACCCAATACTCTTACCACCCGTACGAGGACCCATATTCACCTAAGAAGAACTCCCAACTTCAAAATTTACAAACACAAAATTGCCATCACATCGAGCAAAGTGCTCGTACCGAACCAAAGGCCTCGACGGCACATCCATATCAACCATTACATATGTATCAACATGTCGACCAAAAGCGCCCAAAATAGAGGAACCAAAACAAACACCCGTAGCTCACGAAGGTCACCAGAATGTACATCCTGTAAGTAACTAGAGGGGGCGTGGGTGAATACTTACTTAATACGATTTCTAAATTTTTTTCGATGATCAACAAGATTTGAACAAGCTTGATCAACTTAATCAACTCAAACTCAATGTGTGTAGTGTTTATGTTTGAAGTAATGCGGAAAGTAAAGTAAAGAACATAAACATAAGGATTTATAGTGGTTCAGGTGGATGTTAACTAATCCACCTTAATCCACTCCCCGATTCACTAATTGGGAGTTTTGCTTCACTAAGCCTATTTCTCAAATCCCGGTGGAGATCAGATTTACAAGTCTTGTAATCCTTTGTAGACTACAAATCTAATCTTTCTATCCCTTCGAAAGATTACCTCTAACTTAGATCAACTTGTCTTCACCTAGGACAAGTATTAATCCCCAATGGAATTAATCAACTTCCTAGTTTCCTTTAAGGAAGATGATAGCTAAGCTAGCTTATGCTTCTAGTTACAAAGTACAAAACTCACCCTTTCTAGTAAGGAAAATCATAAGACAATTCAAAGGATAATACAACACTAAGTAAACTCACAAAGATAGTAATTTGATACTAAGTTTACAACCCTTCCACAATCTATGAGATTATAGACTTCTCTTGCTAATCACAAATATATGTATGAATTATGATCTTGTGATTTCTGATGAATTAGAGTTGAAGCATGCAGTTGGGTCCAATCTTCAAAGCTCTCCAAGTCTTGATATTTATAGGGAGAGATAAAAAAAACTAGTCGTTGTTGCGGCTCAGCCCACAGTCGACTGCACGTTATCAGGTCACTTTCATATATCCATTGTATGGCCGTTTGAATCCATTCAAACCTGGTTCTTCTGGCCTCTTTACTTCATTTAATTCCTGCAAAAGATATCCAACATCCTATACAAGTACTATATGCATGTGTATGATTCTCCTTGGTTGTATTCTTTTGATAGTGACTTATCATAACCAAAGAGGGAAGTTCAACATTCTTGGATACAATTCTTGATAACAAATTGAGATAATCTCAGATTTTTCATAATCTTTTGTTTGATTTTAACACACTTGCTTAAGTTTTATTGGTTGGTCAACATGTCATTGATGACAATAATCTAATTAATCACTAAGCATGTTATTATTCATCTTTAGGCTTACACGTGGATTAATTAGATATATTAATGATGTCTTACCTAGTGAAACAAATAAGTTCAATTAAGCATGTTGTAAGATATCATGTTAATCAAGACTAAACCATTTTTAGACATGTCACTAAACTTAAACATGTCTCTTTTGATATCACAATATGCGTGCTAGTAATTCTTTAAGCACTTAAGACTATTTGATTATGATATATCAATTGTTATCAACCAAGTTACACTTCATGGTAGGCTGAGCATACATTTGTTTTCCCCTAACTTATATCAAGATGTAACAACCCCAAATTCGTTTACCAAAAACGAAGCACTATATTTTTTTATAAGTTAGGTCCCAATATAGCGTTCATAATACATAACATTTCAACTATGTTTTAACCAAAAACATAATATCATAACATTACGTTTAACAACTTATTTGACCCTTGGTATACAAATGACACAATTACACACAATACGGGTTAAGACTCAATAACTCAACCCGATACCAAGAGCATAATTCCGGAAACTACCAAATCCCCAATACGCGTTCAAATATCCAAAAGCTACCCCATCGAGCCCAAGCGCTCCAACGCATATAGTCTATAAACTAGCTAGCTTCACAATCACAATACCTATAAAAAGGTAAATAACGAGAGGGGTAAGCATAAAGCTTAGTGAATGCAATAATTATACTTATACATATATAATCTACTTACTTGCAAACACTTATACAAATACCGCATACGAGCTAGCAATTCAACAACCATGTAACCACAATGCATAAACTAAATATCTGCAATTCACAAAAAGCTAGCATCGCCAAAAGCATATAGTTCACAATTTAATATGCTAAAACTACAACAAATAACCATGGTTAATCAATCGTACAAGGGAATGGTGCTCGCGAAAGACCATCGATGTTCACAACATCTGTTAGCGTACTTAACACTGCGTATCACTAACCCCCGGGTAGCATCTTAACACATCGATACTTCACCCCGGGTGGCATCTTAACTCATCGATACTTCACCCGTCAAACTTCCCGGAGTGGTGTCTTAACACTTCGACACTTCACTCATCATACGTTCCGGAGTGGTATCTTAACACTTCGACACTTCACTCGCCACGTGAAATGTGGTGTCTTAACACTTCGACACTTCACATCTCACGCTACATAAATAAATACATCATATACATACGCATATAATTATTCCACTCACCTTATGAACTCGAGCATTACAAACCATGCACGAAAACTCCACCAAACGCAACCGAGCAAGCTTTTACCTATAATACACATATAGGTATACACATAATCAACATACATTCTCTACAAGAGAATTCGACGTCAACACCCTTAACCAAGGGTTTATACCTACCTCCACAATCCGTCCATTTAGACACCTAAAGTGAACTTCACCAATTACCACTACGAGTGGTAATTCCGACCCATTCAAAAAGGTATAAACTAACACTTATTACACTTGACCTTACAAAACCAACCCATAAGTGCAATTTGACCCAAATTGTACTTAACCACCAAAACAAGTCAAGTTTGAAACAATATCACTATTACTAGTGATTACGTCATAAATTCACCAATTTAACACTTAAAACAAAAGTTAACTTCCAATTGACCAAATTAGGTTTAACTCACTTCGACTTGTCAATTTACACCCAAAACCACAACACGTACAATATTGACCCATATTGCGTTTGACCACGTTTGACTTGTGCTAAAACATCACTTCGACTCAAAATCACTTCTCATGAGCGGTTGCTTCTAAAAACGTCATTTAACACTTAACATAAGTGTTTAAACATCCATTTGACCAAAACTATTGTCATTACCAAATTCAACCCAATCAACTTACCCATTTTGAAATAAGTCCCAAAAATGCACAAAATCATTGACGACTAGTGATTATATTTCCAAAACACCAAGTAACACCAAAATCAAGTATTTACATACTTGATTCACCAAGACTTGACTCAAAACTTATTTTGACACCAAATCAAAGTCAACACCCATTTTGACTAGCAAACTTGTTCTTAAGAACATCAAAAATCACCAAAACACTTACAACCTAGTGTTTTAACACTCAAACCATGACAAATACTTCCAAATTCATCATCAAACCCTAAACCCACAATAATCGAGTTCATTTATACTAACAATATATCAAAACCTCCAATTTCATGAGAAATGGGGTTTATAACCCAACACTAACACAAACCCTAACACAAAACAAGAATCAAACACTAAAATTCGGATTCGAGACTTACCACTACAATCAAAACGTAGCTAGGGACGAAAGGAACAAATTTAACTCTTGCACCTTCACCCGATTCGAGCTTTTTCTTCTCCAATCAAAGCTCTCTCTTTAAATGGGTTTCCTATCTCTAAAAAGATGAGAGAGTTTGAGATGAAGAGGATAAGATGTAATGAAGATGTGGATGAGGTTTGGCTAGATTTGTGGCATCAAAACCGTCCACAAGTGAAATTACCACTTTGCCCCTCATTTAACCCCTTTATAAAAATGCTGAAACAGGCCTTGGCACGGCGTGCCACCAAACTGGCACGGCGTGCCACTTAGGCTCTGAATTTGCATTTTTGCCTTGGCACATCATGCCACTTTTTTGGCACGGCGTGCCACTCTGAAACTGGTTTTGCTTAATTTTTGCTTTGACACGGCGTGCCACTCTGAAACTAAATGTGATGTATAAAATTCAAGGTTTTACAACTCTCCCCCACTTAAACTAGATTACGTCCTCGCGATCTCCGTAACTTAACAAATCAAACTCGCACTCAATGGTCCTCCGACATACCTCCAAACTCGATGTCCACAACAATTTCCATTACCTCGAATATCTTCTCACACGCTCATAATCTCTAGCGTGCATTACCGCAACAAACGGTATCTCATACACTCAACGTCCAAATGCCCACTTAGGAAAATATGGAAAACACCATTATCCCTTCAAGTTCTCTTGGCTAAAACTCGCAACAAGCTACATCCATAACTATATCACCCAACGCGATCTACTAGGTCCACTACGCTATGAACCAAGTCTTACATTAATCTAAATTGAGAAGGATCCATGCCTCATTAAAACTCCGTACTTCGTCAGTTCATAAACACATCACTCAACCGATCAATCACGAATGTTCTCTGAATCAAGAACCAACTTCCCCCGTCACCACCATCGGGTTATTCCTTCAATGAAGAAATTTCGGTATCCCCAAATAATCATACTGGGAACACAAACTTTCCCATCAATCGATCCGCACATGACCACCAGTCTCGAAATTAATCCAGGATGACAATAATACACCACGAGCTAGATGAAACATCAACACTCGACACAGGGTTTCTCCCCTAAACCCTCCAACACATCCTTAGAATTACGGTTTGCTAGTACTAGCATGGAAACTATTCGTGTACTAGAATCCCGTCAACAACGAATTATCATCACAACAATTCGTAATTCGTTACGCGACCCACAAAAATATCCACCAACGCCTGGTGAATCTCTTGCCTCGATCGTCCGTTAAGTATGACCTCGACATTTCAATGCAACAAACGGGTCGCATCACTAGGGAACACACTCTCGCAAATAAATAACATCCGCGTTCCTTGATGTGAGACAATCGGAATCGACACTCCCCACCTCACAATCGTCCATAAAGTGGAATAATCCACTGAAAATTTCCACGATCATGATTCCCGACAGGGAAAATACGGCATCCAACACAATATCGAACTCGTACCCAATCAATAATACTGCCCAAGTTTCACGGCAACTCAGATTTACATTACGAGAGCACCCGTAACGACAACTTCATTCTCTCACTCCGAGATCTCAAGCTTCACACTTGGTCTCATACCGCACTTTGGTACTACACGACCACCTTACATAAAAAGTCTTACACTTAACTTGATCTAACACCACCGGAGCTTTCTCGGGCGACAGTATAAACTCCCCCACTTAGGATCCAGCTCCACATTCTCGCCGCCAAGATGATAACATCCCGCAGAATTGTCATTTCACGACACACATGACCATTCTCATCGTTGGTCATACACCCCAAATCATCGCAAATTCACTTTAGGCTCTCAGAGCCGTCATACACAATCACTTGAGATGTCGTACACTCGATAACATCGCACCTTAATACCATAATTCACAATAACAGTCGTTCATCGTTCGCAAAGCGAACCCCACCCAAGTCTTAAATACGCCTCTAAGCCTAGGCATATGCCACTTCGCTTAATTAATCGTGCATCTCAGTCGAGATCACCCGACCTTTCACTCAACGAAACTTTATCAATAATTGCTCACTCTTATGGAGAAGAGTGACCAATCCGACACAATAATTGCATCGACCAAAATATTAACACTTCATCATAACCTTCGGCCTAACCGACCATTAAGTCCATCATCGGCTCACCGGTCATCTTTACCCATCTATCACTTAAGAGCAACAAGATCGCTCATCTGTCACTTCATGAGAAGTATTTACCGCAACGCTCTTAAACTTCGACTTTCGCAACCGTCGAATTATTATCACCCGTCGATCACTATTATAATCTTCGATGCTTCCAAGGGTATCTCACGGGCGCCCTAAGCACAAAGTGATCACACCATCACTGGAGTTGAACATCACACTAGCAGGTATAAGGAGGCACCTGATACAGTGTAATGCAGACTCCCACCGCAATCTACCGAGATTTAGAAACTAGATCTTTGGGTTCCATACACCCGATGTCACCCATCTCTCTACAATAATGACCCGAAGTCATACTTACCCGACAACCTTACGGTTTATTATCTTATCAAAAGTTCCTAGTGATCACACGCTACCCGCAATTTCCATAAGGCCAAACGATATATCCTCACGAAACCTTTCATCAACCACTAAATAGATGCTTGGGAACACCAAGTCTTACACCCTTCCACACATCGGCACGACCACAACTACATACATGGGATATTCCGTTAGGAATGTTACCTTATAATTCACAACACACTAACACACTATCGCAAACATCGTCATATGGGTCCCACTCCAATGAGTTTAACGACCCGAAGACTCCTTGACTCGCCAATTCCAAGGCGACTCACAACTAGAATCCCTACACGATTCTCTAACCACACACACTCTACCGAGTGTAACCCAATACCACCATCATTAGACTTGTTGCATCCCATTACGTAATTCAAGTCCTCGACGTACACACACGCACACATTAATCTGTCATCCAAGTTACGATGGGTAACTACAACCATTCACAATCTCAACAATGTACCCACTACTTAGGGTGACTAACACGCACCAAACTCGTGAGTTTACTCACTCACCTTAGCTAACCGAAACCATCGTAACAATTCCTGACTCACAACGAATCTGATGTGACGACAAGCACATCACCCGAGACCACTATATCTTAGGAACCAATATATGATTCCTATTTCGTCCCAAATCTACCCCAATCATGCCACGTTTCCTCCATTCGGTACTCGTCATGTCATGCTTGGTGTCAAGATACACTTTCGTAATAATGGTGATCAGTCACTATTACAATTGCGTACCTTACCATTTCCACATGGTCACGCATAGTACTTTACCCGAACTGACGTAACATTCACACAAAATAACACGCGATAACTCCTAGTACCCGAATGACCAAAGTCCTTACCGTGAACTTAATCACTCAAAACCTCCAAACATCCGAATCTCTCCAATAGATTTGTCTCTAGGACACCTATATACAATATAATAATAAATATACACACATACACCGCAACAACAAGTCAACCTACAACCTAGGTGACTATCACTAAAACAACGTTCAAGTTCGCCTACTTACATTAGGTACTAGCTATCTAAGGCACTAATTTACACACGAAATAAGGCCCCACATAATCACACTTTGGACAAACACAAGTCCTAGTTAGTTATTTACTCTAAGGCACTAACAAATCCCATCCGACCTGTATTCCTACAAGTCCTGAAAATAACGCACAACCGTCAATAAGTCTAAGACTAGGCACCTATTCCAAGGTCACCTAATTCCCTTAGACTACGCTCTAATACCACTTGTAACAACCCCAAATTCGTTTACCAAAAACGAAGCACTATATTTTTTTTATAAGTTAGGTCCCAATATAGCGTTCATAATACATAACATTTCAACTATGTTTTAACCAAAAACATAAAATCATAACATTACGTTTAACAACTTATTTGACCCTTGGTATACAAATGACACAATTACACACAATACGGGTTAAGACTCAATAACCCAACCCGATACCAAGAGCATAATCCCGGGGACTACCAAATCCTCAATCCGCGTCCTAATATCCAAAAGCTACCCCCATCGAGCCCAAGCGCTCCTATGCATCTAGTCTATAAACTAGCTAGCTTCACAATCACAATACCTGTAAAAAGGTAAACAATGAGAGGGCTAAGCATAAATCTTAGTGAATGCAATAATTATACCTATACATATATAATCTACTTACTTGCAAACATTTACACAAATACCGCATACGAGCTAGGAATTCAGCAACCATGCAACCACAATGCATTAACTAAATATCCACAATTCACAATAAGCTAGCATCGACAATAGCATATAGTTCACAATTTAATATGCTAAAACTACAACACATAACCATGGTTAACCAATCGTACAAGGGAATGGTGCTCGCGAAGGATCATCAGTGTTCACAACATCCATTAGCATACTTAACACTGCGTATCACTAACCCCCGGAGTGGCATCTTAACACCTCGATACTTCACCCCGGGTGGCATCTTAACACATCGATACTTCACCTGTCAAACTTCCCGGAGTGGTGTCTTAACACTTCGACACTTCACTCGTCATACGTTTCGGAGTGGTGTCTTAACACTTCGACACTTCACTCGTCACGTGAAATGTGGTGTCTTAACACTTCGACACTTCACATCTCACGCTACACAAATAGATACATCATATACATACGTATATAATTATTCTACTCACCTCATGAACTCGAGCATTACAAACCATGTGCGAAAACTCCACCAAACGCAATCGAGCAAGCTTTTACCTATAATACACATATAGTTATACACATAATCAACATACATTCTCTACAAGAGAATTCGACGTCAACCCTTAACCAAGGGTTTATACCTACCTCCACAATCCGCCCATTTAGACACCTAAAGTGGACTTCACCAATTAACACTATGGGTGGTAATTCTGAACCATTCAAAAAGGTACTAACTAACACTTATTGCACTTAACCTTACAAAACCAACCCATAAGTGCAACTTGACCCAAATTGCACTTAACCACCAAAACAAGTCAAGTTTGAACCAATATCACCATTACTAGTGATTACGTCATAAATTCACCAATTTAACGATTAAAACAAAAGTTAACTTCCAATTGACTAAATTCGGTTTAACTCACTTCGACTTGTCATTTTACACCCAAAACCACAACACGTGCAATATTGACCCATATTGCGTTTGACCACGTTTGACTTGTGTTAAAATATCACTTCGACTCAAAATCACTTCTCATGAGCGGTTACTTCCAAAAACGTCATTTAACACTTAACATAAGTGTTTAAACATCCATTTGACCAAAACTAGTGTCATTATCAAATTCAACCCAATCAACTTCCCCATTTGGAAATAAGTCCCAAAAACCTCCAAAATCATTGACGACTAGTGATTATATTTTCAAAACATCAAGTAACACCAAAATCAAGTATTTACATACTTGATTCACCAAAACTTGACTCAAAACTTATTTTGACACCAAATCAAAGTCGATACCCATTTTGACTAGCAAACTTGTTCTTAAGAACATCAAAAATCACAAAAACACTTACAACCTAGTGTTTTAACATCCAAACCATGATAAATACTTCCAAAATCGTCATCAAACCCTAAACCCACAATAATCGGGTTTATTTATACTAACAATACAACAAAACCCCCAATTTCATGAGAAATGGGGTTTATAACAAAAACCCTGACACAAACCCTAACACAAAACAAGAATTAAACACTAAAATTCGGATTTGAGACTTACCACTACAATCAAAACGTAGCTAGAGATGAAAGGAACAACTTTAACTCTTACACCTTTACCCGATTCGAGCTTTTTCTTCTCCAATCATTGCTCTATCTCTAAATGGGTTTCCTCTCTCTAGAAAGATGAGAGAGTTTGAGATGAAGAGAATAAGATGTAATGAAGATGTGGATGAGGTTTGGCTAGATTTGTGGCCTCAAAACTGTCCACAAGTGAAAGTACCACTTTGCCCCTCACTTAACCCCTTTATAAAAATGCTGAATCAGGCCTTGGCACGGCGTGCCACCTAACTGGCATGGCGTGCCACTTAGGTTCTGAATTTGCATTTTTGCCTTGGCACGGCATGCTACTTTCTTGGCACGACATGCCACTCTGAAACTGGTTTTGCTTAATTTTTGCTTTGGCACGGCGTGTCACTTTCTTGGCACGGCGTGCCACTCTGAAACTAAATGTGATGTATAAAATTCAGGATCTTACACAAGACAAAGTTCATTCATATATATTAAGTAACTACTGGCAAGTTGGCATTTAGCACATAGTCAGATAATACTCATGTATTTATAGCAAGTATTCAAGTAATACTTATGTAGTGACTAGCAAGAGATCACTAATTAATTTGGGATTAAACATATAGTGATAACATTGCATTGTGCCAAGGCTATGTAAGTTCACTTACAATGTGGCATTTGCAAGATTAATGTATAAGTATACAATAATGTCCAACACATGTACAAGGAAGGAGTAACTCTTAGTTGGGACTTGATGACCATCCTAAGTATGTCTAGATACATTTTAGGAGCACAAGTTTTCACATAACACTTATGTGTTATCCTTAATGTAGGCTAAATCATCATTAATGTGTCATTAGGTGTGATTAACCAAGATTAGCGTTCTAGTGACAAAAACTCTTTTGGATATGAACGGGAAACTATTGTAAGCATGTTGAAACAAGTTTCATAAATTATAGATACCCCGAATTGGTCAAAAATTTTTTGATCAAAAGTTTGGAAAGAACCTTCTGTGGTCAACCCACGGTCAGCCATGGGGTCGACCGTGTACATGGTTTCCATAAACAAGGATACATGACTTCCACGGTCTGACCTGTGGTCGACCGTGGACCAAACCATGTGGGATATATTTTATTTTAAGCTTCATTTAGTTTGGTTTATTGCTAGAGTAAATGTGGATTAGCAAACTTGTATATTTATGTCAAGATGTCTACCATCACTTTTAGTTATGTGCATGTGTCATCATCAAAACACTTATTAACATTGGTTAAGATTAATATTATCGTTAAGCATAAACCAACATCCTTCCCCAATACATCTGTAACATCCTCAGACAGGGCTTAGATGTAAGATGACCTTTTTGCCCTTAGGCATAATTGTGTGGTTAATTATGCTTTTATTTTAGTTGAATAGTTTATATTATTTTATTAGTTGGTTAAGACCAGTTTGTGACAATGATCACAGAACATGTTCGTTTATTTAATTTGGACTCCGTTAGGGCAGTCAAATTACGTACGAAAGGTATCAGATAACTAGTAAATACCCGTGTGTGATGGGGTATGGTATTTAGCCCACATATATAAGCTTTATTCAGCCCATTTTCTTCATTTTCTGGAAATTTCTCAAACACACCCATACCTAATTTCTTTCTCACTTGAAAACCTTAATCTCTAGATCTTGATTTGGAGCTCGAATTGAGTTTAAAATCGATTTTCTTGTGTCATTGTGAGTCTATCAAGGTAAGAATTACGTGATTTCATGTCCAAATCCGTGTTTTATTGGATTTGAAACTAGTTTTTTTTATAAATGTGATTTTGGTGTCTTGATGCTTAATTTGATGTTGTTTTGGCTCAAAACTTGTGGGTTTATACTTCTAAATGTTTTGTGTACAAGTTATAAGTGGTTTTGAGGTCAAAAACAGGTTCAAGATTGAGATTTGGGTGATTTTGGTGCGAAACCCGTCAGTTTCTGCTGCTGCTGCACGAAGAACACAACCGTACGGTTGCAGCTTGCAACCGCACGTGTACATTGTGCAACCGTACGGGTGCATGTGCAACCGTACGGGTGCAGTGGTGTTGGTGCAACCGGGCAGAATGTGTGTAACCGTACGGATGCATGATGCAACTGTACGGATGGACTTGCAACCGTACGGATGCATGTGCAACCGTACGGATGTAGATCAGTGATGCATTGTTGTGTAATTTTGCTGTTTCCTAGCCGTTATGCTGTCTGCATGACTTATGATAATCAGGATGTAAATTCTAAAATGCATAAGTTTTAGGTGGACTTTTAGTGACACTTTTGTTACTGATTTACTATACTATGCTGTTGTATGCTAACAGACAGAAACTAACTTGATTTGCCTTATGTTCAGGTGATAAGAATAAGGAAGCCGCTCAGTGATAGATTATCTTAGCTAGTTGTTGGTATTCGGTGAGTGGGTCTATCTCCGGATAGAGTATTAAGTAGCTGACACGCTACTTGTTCAGACTCTTTATATTATGTTTATGTTCAGTATGAATACCATGTGTAGTTAGATATTGCCATGCTAGTTAGGACGATTTGCATGATTGATTATCTGTGATCTTATGTGCGCACTGTTAGTTGGACTCCAACCGAGGCGGCAAGGTTGGGAACCCACCGAGGCAGCAAGGTAGGGTTGGTGTGAGGTCGACTGTGGTAGCCTGGTCGGGTCTTGATGTTATTTATTATTCAGTATAGCATAGAAGGATGCATGTGTTGCGTCTGGACCGTTATGCAGTGGATTCAGTAAAGCAGACTATAGGTAGACTGTAGCCTGATCAGCTAAGTCGTATGCTCGTACAAGCCGCCGTTAGCATATCTGTGACCCTTGCATGTTCAGTTGCTAATGGTTGGTCTGTTAGATGGTATCCATTCACTTAGCAGTTGTACTAATTCCCGCACATTTCCACCCCTTGTAGGTTTAGGTACTGCTAGTTAGGATGGGTGTTGCGAACGGGTTAGAAGACATGTTTGACTACGAGCTAAACTCTGATGTTTTCTCTTTGTACTGTTTAATGTAACACCGTTGCTTTTGGAATGTTAACTAAGTTGATTTGTTAACTATGGTTTGTAAATATTAACTAAGATTGTTTTGTTAATTATGTAAATACTTCCGCTCTGTTAAAGAAAAAAAATCAGGGTGTTACAACTTGGTATCAGAGCGTGGTTCAGCAGCAAGTACGTGTGCATATTTGTTCCTAAACTCTGAGTTAAGTCAAACATGTCAGTGGGATGGGGGCTAAGTGAATGTAGGATGTCTGTGCATGTTAGTGTTTAGTAAACTAACAGTTATTCACTAAGCTTTTGTGCGAGTGTTTTGTAGCACAGATGTCAGATAATAGGGATGCGAACGCTACAAACCCGATCTACCCAGGAACGTTCAGTGCTCCAGATGTGGAGGATATGGCAGAGGTTTACGATGCTGATTATGTGCATGATCTTGAAAGTAAGTCCAAGGAAGCTCAGGTAAAGATTGCTGAGCTTGAGTTAGCTAGACAATCGGGTAATGAGGATACACCGCCAGGTTTTGCCACTGCACAGTCGCATACTGTACTACAGATAAACCAGAACCATTATCAATACCCACTCCAGAATCAATTCCCTCAATACATTACGCCACCACAGATCAACCAGTACTCAAACCCAATGATGATGAACCAAGTTCAGCCACCCATATATCAATAATCATTCCCATAACAAAAATTCCAACAACAATACCAGCCACCAAAAAGATGCACCTTTAAACAATTCAGAGATTATGGATCGTCTTCGTTCTTGGGAAGTTTAGATCCAGCCATGACTCTTAATTAGTTACAGGAGGTTGAAAAGGCTTTTGAAGCTAGTCAGTGCGAACTGGAACTGAAGGTGACGTATGCTAGTAGATTGCTGAAAGACAAGGCTATGGTGTGGTGGGATTCAGTAATAGAAAGTGTTCCTCCAGAATAAGTTCGAATGATAACTTGGGAGCAGTTTTACGGTAAGGTACGTGAGCAGTACTGCAATGTGTTTGACATGAATAGAATCAAGATGGAGTTTTTGGAGATGCGGATGACACCTGAGATGTCAATTGATGAGGTGATTGAGAAATACATGGACAAATTAAGGTTTGTGCAACAATGGGTGCCTGATGAACAATCAAGAATCCAGCATTTTGTGAATATGATCTTGCCGGAGTACAGGACTTTTGTGAGGCCAGCACCGACGTTATCTCAGGATTTTGTGATGGCAAAGATGGTAGAAAGTGATGTTAGAGCAGCAAGAGGTATGAATTTGGGAAACGTTATATCGTAGAGGAGTCAGGCTACCAGTCAGTCATGTTTTAAGTCTAAGAAATCTTTTGGGTTTAGACAAAAGGGTAAAGGTAATCAAACAAGTTCAGGGTCTGGTTCAGGAAGGAGAGAATGGTTGATGTGGTAGCGTGGGGGTACGAAATAGTACTATATTTTACTACGAAATACGTTACAAATTACACAAGTTTTAATTATTTATTTACAGATGGGATATACCTAAACCTTGCTACAACACTATAGGCAGTGTACCTAATCGTAGAGTAGTATAGTTTTTAGTAAGTCCAGTTCGTTCCACAGGGAGCGGGCTTATTGCACACTATATTTTTAAACAACTATATTTGTACAAAATATATATAATTATATATAATAATATATAAAAGGGGGTTTACTGATTAATGACCGGTTTTGTCGATTTATATTTTAAGCGAAGCGTAAAGTAAATGACGATATTTAACTAACAATATAAAATAAATAACAATAATTAAAATGACAATAAATAAAAGTACGAGGAAATATTAAATAAAATATATTATGCTTATTTAAATTTCCGTAACCATGATGGTTGATGTGTTGATTTTAGTTTTATGCCCATGGGTTAATTGTCCTTTGTCCTGGATTATTTAATATGTCCGTCTGGTTTTTGTCCATAACAGTCCATCAGTCATAAATATAAAGTGCGAGTGTCCTCGTCAAATTATTATTATACCCGAAGTTAAATATTCCAACTAATTGGGGATTCGAATTGTAACAAGGTTTTAATACTTTGTTTAATGAATACACCAGGTTATCGACTGCGTGTAAACCAAGGTTTTACTACTTTGTTAACAATTACACCAATTACCCTTGAATGTAATTTCACCCCTGTTTTAATTATTCTAGTGGCTATTAATCCATTCCCGTGTCCGGTTAAATGAACGATTATTCGTACATATAAATACTCCGCCCATCGTGTCCGATCGAGTGTATATGGTAATTTATAGGGACGCCCAATTGTAAATCTTTATATTAACGTTAACAAACTATCATTTAGTTAAACAAATATAAAGCCCATTAATAGCTCATAGTCTAATTTCCACAAGTGTCGTTCTTTTGTCCAAACCCCAATTATGGTACAAAGTCCAATTACCCAATTTTAGTAATTAGCCCAACATCATGATTACTTCGGCTCAAATAAGCATAATAATAACTTAGTTACGAGACATTAATTTAAAAAGGAGAACATAACTTACATTGAGTATTTATCGCGTAGTGTTACACGGACAGAATTTCGACTTCAAAAACCCGTAAAATAACCTTTACATAACCCGAACTAATCTAATATAACACTAATCTATACTATATATACATATATATATTTATTTATATTATACTAGGGAGTATTATTATTATTATTATTTTTATTATATATTTTACATGCAGAACTCGAGAGCTTTTATAGCCAGAACTGAAATTCACTGCTCCGCGAGTCGCGGCCATTTTGGCCTTCCAGCTCCGCAAGTCGCGGAGGTTCCAAAACCAGCCCACAAGTTCAAGATCCAAGGCTGCCGACGGTTTTTATTTAAATATATATAATATATAAATAATTTTTATAATTATTTATATATTATATTATATTTATATACATAGTAGACTCGTAATTTTTTTTCCGTTGCGTCGAGCGTTGAGAGTTGGTTCATGTACCGGTTCCGGATTTTCGAACGTCCTTGCGTACGCTGAGATACTTTGCGTTTCGTAACTTGTACTCTTGTCATTTTTAGACGTTCCTTATCAATAAATTGAACCTTTTTAATTGTATCTTGTACTTTTGAGCTTTTTGGACCTTTGCGTCTTCAATTCGTTGTTTTCGCCTTTTGTCTTCGCACTTATTTAATATAAATGAATATTACATGAAAATGGAACAATTGCAACTGAAATCTTTACATATCGGAGGGATATTGATACTAAATATATGTTCATTTGGAGCACTATCAAATATCCCCACACTTGAACGTTGCTTGTCCTCAAGCAATACAGTCTTGAAATAAAACACACTAGAATCACTTCTTTATTCTTCACACTTTGTACATCAGTGATTTTGATACGGCGGTATAAACAATGATAGTAGCATTTGTGGTTTACAGTCCCACATGACTATGAAAATTTAGATCCGTTAGGAAATTGGATCTTTATAAAAACATTTGATCTTTTGAAAATTCATGCTAGATTTTACCCTAGACAGGTTTTCCGGAATAACCCTTCACCGGTGTTTGCAAAATATTTTTGTGGGTTGGTGGGTTTCAGATTTGAAAATTTTATCTCAAAACTTATGGTTTTGTGTCACCCACTTGCTAACCTTGTATTAGGAAAGCAACACGTCCAGTTTACTTGTCCCGTATATTACCTTTCGGTAAACTACCGTCCGGTTGTAAAGGAAAGCGATGAACAAGCAACTGTTAAGGCAATGTCCCGTGACATGCTTTTGATTATGGTCTTTAATGTGTCGGATGCAATACTATCCTTTGTAGGAGCAATAGTAAAGATCACCCTATAGTTTTTCGGTCTTGGCAAAAGGTCCTGTCTCCGACCATGCTATGCAACCACCGTTCTTACGGTTGACACCCGATTTGGTTCAGGTGACCTAATGAATTCCAGGTGAATTCCTAGGATTTTACGTTCAATGGTAATGAACGCATTGAAAATGGGTTTTCAGAAAACAAATCGGTTTATAATTTGATCAAAATATTTTCTCGTTCAAGCTCGAGTTTAGATATCATTGAATTCCATGAGTTTGTAATTCTCAATCTTTAAGGTCAATCTCAAGGATTGAGTAATATCAGGCTTAAGAGCTGATTTTTAATCTTTAAGGAGATTATCCTTTCTGGGGATCTGATTCATTAGTCTTATCAAGCTAATTTGCACGGTGCCCCCCCATTGTACGAGATAAATCCTTCTCATGGTTAGGATAAATCTGACCACCTGGCGACCCTGTTTTATGCTGAGGTCCGTGGATTTCCTGCTGATTTTAGTGATGACTTTTCTAGATTTTTTGTCAACCTACAGCTGGTCTGGACGACAACTTCTTGACCTAAATCAAGAAGCGCGTGTCTTTTGAGGAAGACTTTACTTCCTTTTAATGATGGAATTGATTCATCGTGTAGATCCATCTTTTCTTTTCTTTCATCCGGTAAAATAGTTAATTTAGTCCAAAACAAAAGCACCTGCAATAAACTTTATAGAAACATGTGCTAGATAGTTTTTAATTGAATAACTAGGTACATTCTCCCCACTTGGCTTTTTTCATGTGTCTTTTTATATCTTAAATAAATAAATTCAAGCGTTTTAGTTGTTTCTCAATTTATGTCCTTTTCGAGGTAACGATAATTTCGGTATTAACACCTAGTTTTCACCGTTCATAAATATATATAAACATGATTTTAAATTCATTTAGTTGAAAATTTTTCAATTTTTCACAAAATTTGGCAAATAAAACCAAGTGTAAACCCGAGAGAATTTATAATCCTTCCTCACACTTAAGATCATGCAATGCCCTCATTTGCATGAAATCAGATTATAATTATAAATTCATGAGGGTGATTAGTGTAGAAAGTAGTTAAATATACCATAAAATTGCAGGATGATAGATGGTACACCTCATCGTTCATTCCTTCTTGTTTTATCACACATGTTTTTCTTCAAAAACGGCTACTTTTCTGAACTGTTTACTAATATTTGAAAATACGTCTTTTACCCTAACTCATCATGCATTTTTATTAACGAGTTATGCACTAACCCGAACTCCTAATTTAACGTTAAGTGGGGTTAGACTTCCCCACACTTAGCTGACGACATGTGAAGTCGGTAGAATAAGTTCCACGAATTAGAGTAGTGAGCCAGTTATTTACATCTCGGGTGGTGTATAATATATCAATGGGTTTAAAGTTTAGACTCGCCCGATTCTCACTACTTAATTCTTTTTTAAGTGTAGCTTTTAGTAAATGGATATGTCTCTTTTCTGGTTCTTGGTCAAATGGATCGATATACATTGACATACATATTTCTATAGGGTGGATAATTCCTAACATTTCCTTCCGTTCATTCTCGGGATCAAAGGTTTCACCTCTATTACCCAATTGGGTGAAATTCAAGGTGTCATTATCTATTAAAGCTCGTAGTTCATCTTCGCTAGATGACTCGTCTATTGAGAATATTGGGTTGGAAGGTTGTGGAATGGTGAATTTCGGGATTGGAGTAGATTCTTCTTCATTAACGGTACTTATTGGTCTCACCATTTTGGTCTCGGGGGTAAAATTTTCAATGTTATCGTTTTCCCAAGAGTGCCAATTTGTCACCCTTACTTCTTCTTTATCCATTGATGGATCGATGATTTTGTCTGTAGAGGCTAATGTGTCGATATGTTGTGAATTTGGTAAGACTGAATAAAAAGTATCATCGGGGTAGTTGGTGATTTCGGAGCTCTCGAATTCATCAAAATTCGATGATATGGGATTTTTTTGAACATGTCTCCTCAGATCAACAGGTGTGTAATTTGATAGAGTTTCAGCTTGCCGGTTTACAAACTCTCTCATTTGTTCATTTTGAGCATCGAGTTCTTCGAGTTTGATTTTTATAATGTTTAAAGAATTTTCGGACACGTAATTTTCCTCGTCTTCTGGTTGTTGACTTTGGATATATTCTTGGGAATAATCCCAATTTGAATTGTGTTCTTCGTAATCATTCCATTCAGGTTCCGTGGGTGCGTAATTTTCCATAGGAACGTAATAGTAACATTCCCATGTTGAGTGATAATCTCCACAGATTTCACAACCAGTTATTGTTTCGTCGTTCGCGATCCAAGATTGACCGAATGAATTGTTATCAACACTCGTTTGAGGGTATTGATTTAATTGATTTTGGAGTTCAAAAAGAGTTTCCAAGGCCCTGTTTTCAAAATTTTCCATTTTATTGCGATGGACAAATTTTTAGCTACAATGTGGTGCGTTCACTAATTATCCTATTAGTTATAAAAATATAAAAACTTATATAAGTTGTCCAATTAATAGACTTTTCTGCTTTTGCCCACGTTTCGAATAGCCAAAAGATGTAGCAGGGAGCCAGGCACCTTTAAATCGGAAAAGCCACAACTCAGCCACTAACAAATCCAACTATTACTACGAAGCAGAAAAATGTCAACGTCCATTAATTTAACCGCTTAAATAATTTTTCTTTCCGTTTGAGATATTAGATAAGAAATAGAGAAAATTCTAAGTCCTAAAAACTAGAGCGTCGAGAAATAAGAAAGAAATAGATTGCATGTCGAAAAACGTCGAAAAATAAAAAGGTAGAAAAATAGGCGTCGAAAAATAAAAATAAGAAAGTAGCACGTCGTAACTTAAAAGTCTAAAAATTATATCTAAAAAGTTGCGCCTAAAGGTCTAAAGGTAAATGCAATTTTATTCAGAAAACGGCAATTACTTTAAAGGCACTAAAATCTATTTAAAACTAAAGCGAAAAATGGCGTCGCAAAATTCTAAAGCACCTAAATCTTAGTCTAAAGAAAAAGCACTTAAGGGATTTTACGGCAAAGCCTAAGAATCTATACATATAAAATAACTACGGAAAAACTAATTTTAAAACTAATTGCGAATGAAAAATATACAAAATATTACGATTACACTAAATAAAAGGATACAAATTACAAAAAGTGATAAAATTACTTATTTTTATATTTATTTTATAATAGTATTAATTTTTATATATAAATAAAACTAATTAAAATTAATTATTACTAATTAATTAAAATTAAAACTAAATATTAAATTAATTAAACTAATTAGGGTTTTAAAAATAATAATAATTAATATACTCCGTATTAAATGCGATTAGGGTTCCGTGGTCAGGTCTGTCAGGGCGGCTCCGCGAGTCGCGGTATTAGAGGCTTCAAACTCCGTGAGTCGCGGGGTTCCAATTTTCAACTCAGGTACAGTTTAAAATTTTACACTTTTTTTTTTTTTTTTTTTTTTTAGGATTTTATATTGTTTTTCTAAAAATAATATATATTTATACAAAAATGAATTAAAAATATAGAGTTTTGCCGAGTCCCCGGCAGCGGCGCCAAAAACTTGATGTGGTAGCGTGGGGGTACGAAATAGTACTATATTTTACTACGAAATACGTTACAAATTACACAAGTTTTAATTATTTATTTACAGATGGGATATACCTAAACCTTGCTACAACACTATAGGCAGTGTACCTAATCGTAGAGTAGTATAGTTTTTAGTAAGTCCAGTTCGTTCCACAGGGAGCGGGCTTATTGCACACTATATTTTTAAACAACTATATTTGTACAAAATATATATAATTATATATAATAATATATAAAAGGGGGTTTACTGATTAATGACCGGTTTTGTCGATTTATATTTTAAGCGAAGCGTAAAGTAAATGACGATATTTAACTAACAATATAAAATAAATAACAATAATTAAAATGACAATAAATAAAAGTACGAGGAAATATTAAATAAAATATATTATGCTTATTTAAACTTCCGTAACCATGATGGTTGACGTGTTGATTTTAGTTTTATGCCCATGGGTTAATTGTCCTTTGTCCTGGATTATTTAATATGTCCGTCTGGTTTTTGTCCATAACAGTCCATCAGTCATAAATATAAAGTGCGAGTGTCCTCGTCAAATTATTATTATACCCGAAGTTAAATATTCCAACTAATTGGGGATTCGAATTGTAACAAGGTTTTAATACTTTGTTTAATGAATACACCAGGTTATCGACTGCGTGTAAACCAAGGTTTTACTACTTTGTTAACAATTACACCAATTACCCTTGAATGTAATTTCACCCCTGTTTTAATTATTCTAGTGGCTATTAATCCATTCCCGTGTCCGGTTAAATGAACGATTATTCGTACATATAAATACTCCCCCCATCGTGTCCGATCGAGTGTATATGGTAATTTATAGGGACGCCCAATTGTAAATCTTTATATTAACGTTAACAAACTATCATTTAGTTAAACAAATATAAAGCCCATTAATAGCTCATAGTCTAATTTCCACAAGTGTCGTTCTTTTGTCCAAACCCCAATTATGGTACAAAGTCCAATTACCCAATTTTAGTAATTAGCCCAACATCATGATTACTTCGGCTCAAATAAGCATAATAATAACTTAGTTACGAGACATTAATTTAAAAAGGAGAACATAACTTACATTGAGTATTTATCGCGTAGTGTTACACGGACAGAATTTCGACTTCAAAAACCCGTAAAATAACCTTTACATAACCCGAACTAATCTAATATAACACTAATCTATACTATATATACATATATATATTTATTTATATTATACTAGGGAGTATTATTATTATTATTATTATTTTTATTATATATTTTACATGCAGAACTCGAGAGCTTTTATAGCCAGAACTGAAATTCACTGCTCCGCGAGTCGCTGCCATTTTGGCCTTCCAGCTCCGCAAGTCGCGGAGGTTCCAAAACCAGCCCACAAGTTCAAGATCCAAGGCTGCCGACGGTTTTTATTTAAATATATATAATATATAAATAATTTTTATAATTATTTATATATTATATTATATTTATATACATAGTAGACTCGTAATTTTTTTTCCGTTGCGTCGAGCGTTGAGAGTTGGTTCATGTACCGGTTCCGGATTTTCGAACGTCCTTGCGTACGCTGAGATACTTTGCGTTTCGTAACTTGTACTCTTGTCATTTTTAGACGTTCCTTATCAATAAATTGAACCTTTTTAATTGTATCTTGTACTTTTGAGCTTTTTGGACCTTTGCGTCTTCAATTCGTTGTTTTCGCCTTTTGTCTTCGCACTTATTTAATATAAATGAATATTACATGAAAATGGAACAATTGCAACTGAAATCTTTACATATCGGAGGGATATTGATACTAAATATATGTTCATTTGGAGCACTATCAATGGTATAAAGGTTGTAAGTCTTCTCACAGTGGGCAGTGTTCAGAGTCAACGAGAAGGTGTTTAAGATGTGGTATGGTAGGTCATAAATCTCAGGGGTGTTCCTTCAGGGAGAATGTGTGTTGGAGTTGTCATCAGCTGTGTCACCGTTCAGCAAGTTGTCAGGCGTCAAAGGGCGCAAGTTCCGGGGCAGGGTCAGGGGCGCGTTCGGCATCTGTCGGGGGTTCCACAACCTCAAGTGGACAGAAGAGAAAGAACCCTCCGAGTGCGGAAGCTAGGGCCTTTTAGATGACAGTTAAGGCCGCAACTAATAATGATGACATCATAACCGTTATGTTCTTGATCAACTCAATACCTGCTAGAGTATTGTTTGATTCGGGTGCAAATAGGACGTTTATGTCTGTAGATTTCTGTACTAAGTTAGTGTTACCTGCTATTGTGCTGCCTGAGCCTGTTAGAGTAGAGGTAGCTGATGGTAAGACAGTTTCAGTCACAACGTATGTGTCTGGAGCTAGTATAGAAATCGATAGTAGACCGCTTGTTATGTCCTGTTTAGTATTGCCTATCCCAAGCTTTGATGTAGTGTTAGGGATGAACTGGATGAGCCTGCATAAGGCCCACATTAAGTGTGATAAAAAAATATTGACCTTTCGTTTGAATGATGGAACCCGTATTGTGGCCCGAGGGGAACGAAGTGGGTCCAGTTTTCCATTGATCTCTACGATGAAGGCGAAGAAATCACTTTCTAAAGGGTGTGAGTCTTTTATGGCTTATGTTATTGACGCTAAGATAGAGAAGAGATCTATTACTGATATTCAAGTGGTTTCGAAATTTCCTGAGGTATTTCCTGACGAATTACTGGGGTTGCCGCCGGTAAGAGAAGTAGAGTATAAGATTGAGTTGGTTCCGGGAACAACTCCAGTAGCTAAGGCTCCTTATAGGTTAGCACCTTCTGAAATCAGAGAGATGATGTCTCAGATACAAGAATTGTTAGACAGAGGGTTTATAAGACCGAGTTCCTCACTGTAAGGTGCGCCGGTGTTGTTTGTAAAGAAGAAAGATGGTACTCTAAGAATGTGTATAGATTATCGAGAACTGAATAAGAGAACGGTTAAGAATAAGTATTTGTTGCCTAGAATTGATGATCTGTTTGATCAGCTTCAGGGTGCGTCGTACTTTTTGAAAATAGATCTTGGATCTGGATATCATCAGGTTCGATTTGCAGAATCAGATATACCAAAGATAGCGTTCAGAACGAGATATGGGCATTACGAGTTTTTGGTGATGCCATTTGGGTTAACAAATGCTCCGCCAGTCTTCATGGATTTGATGAACAGGGTTTGTAAACCGTATTTAGATCAGTTTGTGATTGTGTTTATCGATGATATATTGGTGTATTCAAAGTCAGAGGCTGGTCATGCGACACATCTTCGATTAGTGTTAGAGTTATTAAAGAAAGAGCAGTTATACGCTAAGTTCTCGAAGTATGAGTTTTGGCTTGGAGAGGTGCAGTTTCTTGGTCATGTTATATGAGAGGCAGGTATTAAAGTGGATCCGTCGAAAATAAAAGCGGTAATGGGTTGGAATTCGCCGAAGACGCCGACATAAGTTAAGAGTTTCTTGGGTCTTGCAGGTTATTATAGCAGATTTATAAAAGGTTTTTCTAAAATAACGGGTCCGTTAACCAAATTGACCAGAAAAGATGTAAGTTTTCGATGGAGTGACCAACAGGAACAGGCCTTTCAGACTCTGAAACAGTTGTTGTGTCAGGCTCCAGTGTTAGCATTGCCAGAGGGTTCAGATGACTTTGTGGTTTATTGTGATGCGTCAATTGCCGGGTTAGGGTGTGTACTGATGCAGAGAGATAAAGTTATCGTGTACGCTTCTCGTCAGTTAAAGACACACGAACGTAATTATTCGGTTCATGATTTAGAAATGGCCGCAGTGGTATTTGCATAGAAGTTATGGAGACACTACTTATACGGTACAAAGTGTGTGATATGTACAGACCATAAGAGCCTCCAATATATTTTCACGCAGAAAGAACTAAAAATGCGACAGAGATGGTGGATTGAGCTTATAAAAGACTATGATTGTGAAATAAAGTATCACCCGGGTAAAGCAAATGTTGTTGCTGATGCTTTAAGTCGTAAGAAAACTGTGGAAACCGTGAAATTTATGAGAACTGAAATAGTTTCAGACCTTATTGAACAGATAAGACAGGTTCAAGCCCAAGCTTTATTGGAGGAAAATTTAAAGACTGAATTAATGACCAAAATTAAAGACCAATTGACCGACGATTCCCGTGGACTTAAGACATTTAAGAACCGAATTTGGGTGCCTATTGTAACGACTCTACTTTTTACGTTATCTTTTACCGTTAATTATTTAATGACCGTTAACTGTTATTCGTGCCACATCATTTCTATGACCTATATTATTATTTTTGTAATAATATATTAATTATTATGTGCTATGTGAATATTTGTATTCATATTTTAAGTTATACGTTTCTACGTGTTGCAGATTTCTATCCGGTGAATGTTTTCGGTTTTCAAACCAATGGTCGAGCTTTTAGGATTTTTAAGTCCTAATTATTTTAAATATGATATTTTAATGTCATATGAATATATATAGTGTTTATATATATTTTTCGTCGCGTATTTGTTATCTCTCCGAATTTTCAATCGCGTTGTCGTGTTTTCGCGTTTCGGGTTTCGTTCGAGCATTCGGGCCACAAGGAAATTATCAAAATAAAAAATGGCCGACAAATGGGGCCCACCTTACCCCATTCGGCCGAACCATTCAAGGGGGGTGTATAGCCTCATTTTGTTTCATTTTTGAGATAACACTTTCATTTTAAACATTTCTCTAAACCCTTATTCTCTCTAATAGTTTTTCCTCCTCCCTCTTTTCTTCCCTTGGTTGTCACCATACCACCACCAAACATCATCATCATCTTCATCTAATATTTCTTGGATCATCTAATCATTTGCATTATCGGATTCTACACGTTCTCCTCTACGCGTCTACTTTAATCTTTTCTCAATTAGGGTATAAACCCTAACCTTAAATTTTTGATTTTTCTTATATTTTACTGATTTTGTATGTTATATTGATAGTATGATGATTATATGTTATTGTATTGTTGATAGTATGCGTAGAAATGCTCGATTATACATGTTTTCAGTTTGATTGTTTTGGGACAGCAGCTTGTTTGTTCATTTCTGTAAACTTAACTGAAATAAAAGTGAAATTAAAGTGATTATATGAGTTCCTCTCATCAAGACATTAATTTTAGACTCCGGATTCATGTTATTTCGATTCCCGGAGCTCTAGATATGATTAAAATGGTGTTTAATTAAAATTAAAATGTAAGAACGAATTGGTACAGGTATGGTCCGAATTTGTGACCAATTTTGGAGTCTTTAGGGTGTACTAGTGTGTTAGGATTGATGATTGGATGAACTTTCATGTTCGGGTCATCGAAATCCGAGCCACGGATCACCCGTTATGACTAAAATATGTTTTTGAACGGATTAAAGCTCCAAGTTGAATAATGGCTGTAGGTCACGACTTGTTGGCTATTCTTGGGGTGTTCTTGAGAACACTAATGTGTCGGGTGGGTTGGTTAGGAGAAGATGTATATAAGACTCGCCGAAAACTGATTCCCGGGACTCAAGTTATGACCCGATGAACTTTTAATTAAAACTTATGGTTATTAAATAAGACTTATGATATAAATAATGAATTTCATTATTAATAAATTACTTATGATGTAAAAATTAATTAATTTAACTTAAGACTTATGATATATATATTTATTATATCATTTATTAATTAATTATGATTTAATTAAACTTTTAACTAAACTTATGATTAATAATACTTTTATTATTAATGAAAAATACTTATGGTAAGTATTAAACTTATATCATGAGATTATTATAATAATACTTATAATAAGGATTAATTAATTATTTAATTATTATAAGGCTTAGTTATTATTTAATTATAATTTAATTATTAAATACTTATGATTTAATAATTATAATTAGAAACTTATGATATGATTAATAATTCATTATTAATTAATAATACTTATGATATGATTTAAAATTTATTATTAATTTATAATACTTATATTATGATTGATAATTAATTACTTAATTAAATACTTATGTTATATTAATTATATCATTTAAACTTATGTTAACTTTAATAATTCAATTTAATTTAATTAAACTTATGTTATGACATAATTATACATTTATGACTTTAAATAACATTATAACCTACATTATTATTATAACCTATACTTTAAAATCAATGTTGACTATGTTTGACCAAGGTTGACTTTTGAGTTGACTTTCGGTTGACTTTGACTTTCAGTTGACTTCTGTTGACTTTCTAATTAAGGAAACTTTCCTAACTTATAAACTTTTCAAAAATAGCAACTTTTTAAATATGGAAACTTTCCAAATATAGAAACTTCTAAAAATAGAAACTTTTCAAAAATAGAAACTCTCCTAAAATAGAAACTTTACAAAAATAGAAACTTTCCTAAAATAGAAACTTTCCAAAAATGGAAACCTGCTAAAAATAGAAACTTTCTAAAAATAGAAAGTGTGTGTCCGTACGCTGTTCCGATCAAATCAATGCATGTTGAGTGTTGTTCTATGTCTACTTGCAACATGTACAATAGCTATCATACTAAGATTTGACCTAAGTTAGTTATTTATATCGACCTGCTTTATTTATAGGTCGGCATTGTGATCATCCCTGATCACTTTACTTCATTTGCTGTTCGCATTTTTGTGTGGTTACTTCGTTTACTTTAAGGTGAGTTATAGTCCCGTTTTTACATACTTTTCAAAGTATATTTTTGGGATGTGGTTACATGCATTTTATTTTACGTTTAGACACAAGTGGCAATTTAATTGAATTATTCATTATGAGTTGAACAAAAATATTCCCTAGTCTGGTGACTGTAATCACTGGTTTCTACTGGTGAACGCGAATCCTACGGATAGATCTATCGGGTTTGACAACCCCATTTCGAGCTAGTCGCGCTAGCAATTTATAATCGGAATGTTTAGTACTTCGTATTTAGTTGAAGATACACTTGTTTAGTGTATATTATTTATTGTGTTTGGCAAGGGTAAATAAAGGGTTAAGTGGTTACCAGGTGGCTCATTGATAATGGAATAATGTTTTATGTTTTTTAACATTTTAAATCTTATGGTCTAAAGCTTATACGTTTATTTAAACCTATAATTCACTCAACATTTTTTGTTGACAGTTTACTCGCATGTTTTCACAAGTACTTGAGTTTGTTTGATGCTTCCGCTGTGTTAGAAGAGTCTGCATGCATTTGGGCAGATTTTGTTAAACATTTATGAAACTTTGAACTTGCATTCTATTTTTGGATAATTTAAACTTGTAGGTTTTGTTGACAATGTTTTAATGTCAACTTTGGTTATTAATATGTTGGGTTGTTTAAACTACATATTTTGGTATGTTTCCTTTTCGGGAAACTTTTGAAATAAAAGAATGCAATGTCGTTTAATAAATTCATTTAAGTTCGATCAAGCTGTGGGACCAAGTGACGGAGCCGTTAAGTGTATTGACAGGGCCATCATAGTTGGTATTAGAGCTCTGGTTGTAGGGAACTAGGCGGTCATAATGTGGTCAACTCATGGTTTTTAGGGTGCATTAGAGTCTAGTCTACAGCCCGACCCTTTTTGTTATAGCATTATTATGCATTTCATTTCGTATGAGGAATAGTTATAAGTTATTGCTTATGATATTTCTATGTTGTATGTGATTTGTGGTTTTACTGTTTGCAGATGTCGGCTTCAAGCAACACTTCTGTTCCTGCTCCCGTTTCACCGTCTACTGCCGTTCGTCGTGCAAGACAGTCTTGCCTAAGAGATCCTGTTAACTACTACATGGCTACCATCACTCACATGACCAGGGCATATACTAATGAGACTCGCATTGACGCTCTTAGCGACTGTATGCGTGTCTTGCCGCATAACGAGGTGATGGATGAGATTAGAGCTGCTATGGATTCGTTCATTAGCTTCAAGAATACGATTGAGTTCGAGACTAGGAAGCATAACTGTGAGGTGGACGCTAAGTTCGAGGCTCTTGAGAGCGTGCTTCGTGGTTTGAAGACGGAGTTGGAGGATGTGAAAGGAAAGTTGAGGAAGTATGAGACTCCTGACGAGCCTCATACCGGCCCAACTTATCACACCCGCTCCAAGCAGATGTGATGTGATGATTCGTGATTGATTATTTATTTCATAAGACTTAATGTCCTTTTATACATTCATTTTAGGGTGATGTACGGCATTTGGTCGAGGATTCTATTAGGGATTTTGTTATGTGATATTTTTTTCATTTATGTATGGATGGTTATTTCTTTTATAACATCTGGTTATCATTATCATATTTTAATTCTGATGTTGTGACTCTTGGCATGTTATATTATGCGTAATATAGTTCATGTATGTTAGGTGCTATGTATGTTGTATGATTTCTATCATAAAGTATGTATGCATGTGGTGGCTATTTCTATAACTATCATAACTGTCATGTTATTACTCATTATAGTGACCCGTTGTAATCCACCTGGACGAAGTCTTCAACAGATGGTCCCATTGCGAGGTTCTGACCTCTATATGCCACAGACGACTCCATGTAATATCCTTTAAATAAGCAAATGCACAGCGGAAGATTTCTTTCATACATGAGAATAAACATGCTTTAAAGTGTCAACCAAAAGGTTGGTGAGTTCAGAGGTTTATCATAAACAATAAAATTCATCATTTTGATAGACCACAAGATTTAAATATAGTACACATATCTCATGTACTAAACCATTTTTCATAATGCTTGGCAGAGTAGGTTCGTATCCTTTTCTCCCCCATAGGTTGCCTCGCGATTTTTAATAACTGTACACATATCTCGTGTACAAAAATAATACACATAACTTGTGTATAAAAATCATTCTCTCGATACATAACATTCACTTTGATTTCATTGCTCAACATGGTAACCGACCTTAACATATAATGCGCATCAATAATATCCCCAAAACAGAACATATCGTCTGTATAATATATAAACTTCGAAGTACTAAACACCACGCCCACTAGCTCTTCCGTCTAGTGAAAATTCTGGGTGGGGGTGTTAAACCCGGTAGCTACCTTTAGGATTCGCGTGAATTAGGGCCATACCCGTTTCTAATTCTTAGGTTACCAAGCAATAATAATCAGGGGAAAAATATTCACAACAATTAGTGGCAATTATCACGTCCAACTAATTCAATAATAATCAACAGAACTTCTGTCTGCATAATAACTCATTCGAGGAATGTTTTGCTTGTGTCTATCTCGTCAAACATTTATAAAAGCATTTCATGTATTCTCAGTTCAAAATATATCTTAAAAGCATTTAATAAAAATAGTTATAGAAACAGCGCATGTATTCTCAGTCCCAAAAATGTAAAGAGTAAAAGGGAATCAAATGAACTTACAATACGATATTTTGTAGTAAAAATATGCATACGACGCAACTGAACAATGCAGGGTTGGCCTCGGATTCACGAACCTATATCAAGTATATATATTAACACATATAATCACATAATTCTTTCTATATAATATTTATGTATATTAAATGTTGTAGTTATATAAATATATATCCTTTATTTATGTTTTATATCCTCAGTTATATTTTATATATGGTTATTTTGTAAAATAACCAATATTCATACATATATATACATATAGTTATATTAAGATATATATATATATATATATATATATATATATATATATATATATATATATATACCTGTTTGTAATTGGTATTATATCAAAAATCAGTAATTTGTTAGAAAAAACAATACTATTAATAATAATAATAATGATTCTAGTAATAATAAAAATGATGATAATAATAATAATAATAATAATAATAATAATAATAATAATAATAATAATAATAATAATAATAATAATAATAATGATAATAATTTTAATAATAATACTAATTCTATCCTTTAATAATAATAATAATAGTTATATGTTAATATTGAAAATAATGATTTTAGTAACCTTAATGATAATAATAATAATAATAAGTAATAAGTAAACTACCTCAAGGAAGTAGCCCTTAAAAAAAATGCCCAAGTCCGGGTTTGAACCCGCGATGTCCTGCTAACTCGATAATGCCTTTAACCATTCCTTTGTCACCTCACTTCTGATTTAATTGATACACCAATCTATTTATCCTAATACAAATGACTGTCTTCTTCTTCTTCTTCCTAAAAAAAATCCCACAACTCAGGCTCGAACCCGAGACCTCTCACTAAACCAAAACACCTCCTAACCATCCGTCTATCTCAGTTTTTTTGTTATATTTATACCACAAATATATTTAACCTATCTTTCTCTGTCTTTCTTCTTCTTCTTCTTCGTTTCTTAATCGACCAGGGATCAAAACCCCACCATTATCAACTAATCGTTTTCATCAATGAATCATTAACATCTTTATTATCACTATACACGATATCACTTATCATTTAATATTCATCATCATTGTAATAAGATGATATCATTATCATCATTTGCTTATGTATTGTCACATGAACAAAATCATTCGATTATTATTACTCTCGACTATTTTTATCATCATCATCTTAATCACCATAACTTCACTACATAATTCATTTTTATCATCTCATGGTATCATAATCATCATCACCATAATGACTACACCATCATTGTTATCGTCCGGCCTAAAGAACATAAGTTTGTAACACATGTACGGCCCAAGTAAAATAAGAATAATTGGCTCTAGTAACAATCTTTTTAAGCGATCGTTGGATACTCTTTAGTGGGTGGTTGAATAAAAAATTATGGTGCAAAGGAATAACGATGTATGTGGACAAGTGGGTCGGCAGAGGTAAAAAAAAATAAAGTAAGCAGTCGACTATAACTAGTACCATCCATTTGTTTGTGATATATTGGGATTAAAGGACAAATAGATTAGTTGATTGATTGTGGTGGGTTCCTCTTTCAAAAAGGAAAAGAAAATAGACCCAAGGATGTGTCACTTTTATAAAACCCAAAAAGGATTATTAAAACTCCATTCGACCCAATATTTTCAGCCATGAATCTACATATAGTCCCACATTAATAATCTGTCTCCATGATTGATTAGGTGAAGTATTTTAATATTCAAAACACCCTCAATTATAAAGCCATAAGCTTGTGAACATATCGACCCATCATTATTTTATATATACCTTTTTTTTATCAAGTCTCTTGAGAAATTAAAGAGAGCAGAAGTAATATCTTGAATTGGAAACGAAAAGGTAGTAACAGTTCATAAGCTGAGATGATGGAGATGGTTTCGTTAATGGTGGGTTTGGCTTCGCTTTAGACTAAAGGACAAGTAGCAGTTCGTAGTATTTGGTTTGGGTAATGGTGAGTGGTTCCATCGAAGAAGAAATAGAAATCTAATGAAAACGAATTATAAAGATGATGTTGGTGGTTTTTGCAAAGGTTTGAAACAGAAGGAAGACAAAAGTCAGTAGCATGAAGGTGTAATAAGGGTTAGGGTCGATGGTGATTTGGTTTGTTTAACTAAGAACAACAAATATATATATATATATATATATATATATATATATATATATATATATATATATATATATATATATATATAGTGGACCAATCCATGGATAAGCACTAAATGGGGCACAAACGGGATAAGTAAAATTTCAAATTTTTTTTAAAAAAAAACGATCCTTTAATATGCAAATAGAAGAAAACGAAAAAATTTTAAAAAGTTTTTTAACAAAATCGTTCGAAAATCGATGATGAATGGTAAACATCGATGAGGAATGGTATAATTAACCATTCATCTGGTTAATTTATCATTCATTTTGTTCGCAATGAATGATAAAATTAATCAATGCTAAAAAAAGCTGATGAATGGTTAATTTAACCATTCATCTGTTTATTATTAATTTAAAAAAAAAACAGATGAATGGTTAATTTAACCATTCATCTGGTTTTTTTTAGCATTGATTAATTTTATCATTCATCGTAAATAAGATGAATGATAAATTAACCCGATGAATGGTTAATTTTACCATTCATCGTCGATTTTTGAAAGATTTTGAACATTTTTTTATGAAAAAAATTGATTAGAGGTGCATTTTAATGCAGATTTATGAATGTAAAAAAAAATTCAAAAAAAAAAAATTTATTTTGCTTATCCCGTTTGTACTCCTTTTAAGCTTATCCATAGATCGTGCCCTATATATATATATATATATATATATATATATATATATATATATATATATATATATATATATATATATATATATATATATATATATATATATATATATATATATATCTTGTTTAACTTCGGTTAATAGCAGGAGGTACAAGATTACAATTTGCAGCAATAGTCGACTTGCTTATGGGTTGTAAGACTTCGATGGTAGCAGCAGCTCCAAGGTGTTATTGGTTGGTTTTAAGTTTTCTTCGATTACAATAGGTACAGCAGCAGTAGGATTGCATAAACATTTAAATGGTGTTTGCCGGTGTGGAGGAAGTTCGATGGTGTTCATCAATAAGGTGATTGCTGAAATGTCTCGTTCATATTGATTATAAACGTTTCATATTAATTGATTTCGTTGCGAGGTTTTGACCTCTATATGAGACTTTTTTCAAAGACTGCATTCGATTTTTAAAACAAACCATAACCTTTATTTTATCGATAAAGGTTTAAAAACATTACTACGATTATCAAATAATGATAATCTAAAATATAGCATTTTCACACGATCATTACATAAAGGTTTACAATAATATTACACATCAACTTAAGTCTTCGAATGCAGTTTTAAATAAATATTATACAAGCATGCAGACTCCAATCTTGTCTTTATTTAGTATGCAACAGCGGAAGCTCTTAATAATCACCTGAGAATAAACATGCTTTAAATGTCAACAAAAATGTTGGTGAGTTATAGGTTTAACCTATATATTTATCAAAACATAATAATAGACCACAAGATTTCATATTTCCATTTCTCATAAACAACATGCAATCTGCATAAAAATCATTCATATGATGAACACCTGGTAACCGACCTTAACAGGATGCATATAGAATATCCCCATCATTCCGGGACTCTCATCAAAAATGATAAATCGAAGTACTAAAGCATCCGTAATTCGGATGAGGCTTGTTGGGCCAAATAGATCTATCTTTAGGGTTCGCGTCAATTGGTGAAAATTATCATAAACACCAATTCTTAGGCTACCAAGCTAAAAAAGGGCATATTTGGTTCAATAATTCAACATAGAATGTAATTTTGATTGCTTGTGTCTATTTTGTAAAATATTTATTAAACTACATGTATTCTCATCCCAAAAATAATAGATTTTAAAAGTGGAACTATAACTCACTTTCACAGATTATCACTTCGTCTGAAAATAATAGTTGGCCACTGGTCGATTCACGAACCTATAACAAATATATACATATATATCAAAGTACGATCGAAATATATTCCTACCATATTTTATTACGTTTTAACAATTTAAGTTTGTTAAGTTGATTGTCCAACGTTAGTAGTTCACAATTAATTATCCACAGTTAGTAGTATAGAAATAAATTAATATATATTATCTCGAATCAATCCACGACCCAGTGTATACAAGTCTCAGACTCGATCACAACTCAAAGTATATATATTATTTTGGAATCAACCTCAACCCTGTATAGCTAACTCAAGCATTACTGCATATAGAGTGTCTATGGTTGTTCCAAATAATATATATAGATGACATCGATATGATATGTCAAAACATTGTATACGTGTCTATGGTCTATCAAGATTACGTAATATATGTTAGAATACATGTATAATACAATATAAGTTAGTTAAGTTATGGTTGGTATAGATTTGTTACAAATTTCACGTAGCTACAACAAGCAAATTTATCCAATTTTGTTTTACCCATAACTTCTTCGTTTTAAATCCGTTTTGAGTGAATCAAGTTGCTATGGTTTCATAATAAACTGAAATTTATGAAACTAAACAGAAAAAGTATAACTTTATAGTCAGAAATACAAGTTACAAGTCATTTTTGTAAGAGGTAGTCATTTCAGTCGAAAGAACGACGTCTTGATGACCATTTTGAAAAACATACTTTCACTTTGAGTTTAACCATAATTTTTCGATATAGTTTCATGTTCATAAGAAAAATTATTTTCCCAGAAGGACAACTTTTAAATCAAAGTTAATCATAGTTTTTAATTATCAAACCCAAAACAGCCCGTGGTTTTACTACGATGGCGTATGTCCGGTTTTACGGTGTTCTTCGTGTTTTCAGGTTTTAAATCATTAAGTTAGCATATCATATATATATATAGAACATGTGTTTAGTTGATTTTAAAAGTTATGTTAGAAGGATTAACTTTGTTTGCGAACAAGTTTAGAATTAATTAAACTATGTTCTAGTGATTACAAGTTTAAATCTTTGAATAAGATAGTTATATATATATGAATCGAATGATGTTATGAACATCATTACTACCTAAAGTATAGTAGGTAAACCTACTAGAAATTACAAGAAATGATCTAGAGCTTCAAAGGATTTGGATGGCTTGGAAGTTCTTGAAGTAGAATCATGACACAAAAACAAGTTCAAGTAAGATTTTCTACTCGAATTAAGATAGTTATAGTTATAGAAATTGAATCAAAGTTTGAATATGAGTATTACTTGAATTAGAATGATAACCTACTGTAAGTAACAAAGGTTTCTTAATCTTAGATGATTACTCGGAATGGATTAGAAAGCTTGGAAGTATACTTGCAAACTTGAAAGTATTCTTGATTTTATGAAACTAGAACTTATAGAATTTATGAAGAACACTTAGAACTTGAAGATAGAACATGAGAGAGTTTAATTAGATGAAGAAAATTGAAGAATGAAGGTGTTTGTATGTGCTTTAGGTCGTGATATATGGATTAGATATAAAGGATATGTAAGTTTGTTTTCTTGTAAATAAGTCATGAATGATTAATAATATTTTTATAATCTTGCTAAATAATTCATACTAGATTACAATGAATAGTTTCCACATGTTTGATGACTCATTAAGGGCTACTAAGAGCTGAGCATTGAAGTGTATATACCAATAGTATGTACATCTAGGAGCTGTGTATTGTACGAGTACGAATACGGGTGCATACGAGTAAAATTGTTGATGAAAATGAATGAGAATGTAATTGTAAGCATTTTTATTAAGTAGAAGTACTTTGATATGTGTCATGAAGTCTTTCAAAAGTGTAACAATACATCTTAATACACTACATGCATATACATTTTAACTAAGTCGTTAAGTCATCGTTAGTCGTTACATGTACATGTTGTTTCGGAACCTATAAGTTAACGATTTCGTTAAATGTAATTAATCCCATTGTTATTATATCTAATGAGATGTTAAATTTTTACATTATTATGATAACATGATGTATTAATATATCTTAATATGATATATAAATATTAAGATGTTATTACAACGATAATCATTACGTATAGATATCGTTTTGAATTTCTTAGGTTAGTAGTCTTGTTTTATATGTAAGGTTCATTGTTAATATACATAATAAGATACTTACTTATCATTTCATCATGTTAAACATATATATATATATATATATATATATATATATATATATATATATATATATATATATATATATATATATATATATATATATATATATATATATATATATATATATATATGTTCATATATATAATATCATGTCATATACAAGTTATAACGTTCGTGAATCATCGGACAAACTGGGTGGTCAAATGTTAACACAAAATCCGTTTCAATTAATCAAGTATTAAAAAGTTTGATTACTTAACATGTTGGAAACATTTAATCATGTAAATATAGTTTTCATTTAATATATAATCATGGAAAATTTCGGGTCACTACAGTACCTACCCGTTAAATAAATTTCGTCCCGAAATTATTAAGCAATTGGAGGTGTTGTCGTATCTTCTGGAAATAAGTGTGGGTATTTCTTATTCATCTGATCTTCATGCTCCCAGGTGAACTCAGGCCCCCTATTAGCATTTTATCGAACCTTAACGATTGGTATCTTGTTTTGCTTAAGTCCTTTAACCTCACGATCCATTATTTCGACGGGTTCTTCAATAAATTGAAGTTTTTCATTGATTTGGATTTCGTCTAAAGTAATAGTGAGATCTTCTTTGGCTAAGCATTTCTTCAGATTTGATACGTGAAAAGTATCATGTACGCCGGTGAGTTGTTGAGATAATTCAAGTCGGTAAGCTAATGGTCCGACACAATCTATAATCTTGAATGGTCCAATGTACCTTGGATTCAGTTTCCCCCATTTACCAAATCAAACAACACCTTTACAAGGTGATACCTTAAGCATGACCATGTCACCAATTTCAAATTCTATATCTTTTCTTTTACTGTCCACGTAGCTCCTTTGTCAACTTTGGGCGGTTTTCAACCGTTGTTGAATTTGAATGATTTTCTCGGTATTTTCTTGGATAATTTCCGGACCCGTAATTTGTCTATCCCCCACTTCATTCCAACAAATCGGAGACCTGGACTTTCTGCCATAAAGTGCCTCAAACGGTGCCATCTCAATACTCGAGTGGTAACTGTTTTTGTAGGAAAATTCTGCTAACGGTAGATGTCGATCCCAACTGTTTCCAAAATCAATAACACATGCTTTTAGCATGTCTTCAAGAGTCTGTATCGTCCTTTCACTCTGCCCTTCGGTTTGTGGATGATAGGTAGTACTCATATCTAGACGAGTTCCCAATGCTTGTTGTAACGTTTGCCAAAACCTTGAAACAAATCTACCGTCCCTATAAGAGATAATAGAGATTGGTATTCCGTGTCTGGAGACGACTTCCTTCAAGTATAGTCGTGCTAACTTTTCCATTTTTTCATCTTCTCGCATTGGTAGAAAGTGTGCTGATTTGGTGAGACAATCAACTATTACCCAAATAGTATCATAACCACTTGCAGTCCTTGGCAATTTAGTAATGAAATCCATGGTAATGTTTTCCCATTTCCATTCTGGGATTTCAGGTTGTTGAAGTAGACCCGATGGTTTCTGATGTTCAGCTTTTACCTTAGAACACGTCAAACATTCTCCTACATATTTAGCGATATCGGCTTTCATACCCGGCCACCAAAAGTGTTTCTTGAGATCTTTGTACATCTTTCCCGCTCCGAGATGTATTGAGAATCTGGTTTTATGTGCTTCCTTAAGTACCATTTCTCTCACGTCTCCAAACTTTGGTACCCAAGTTCTTTCAGCCCTATATCGAGTTCCGTCTTCCCGAATATTAAGATGTTTTTCCGATCCTTTGGGTATTTCCTTCTTCAAATTTCCTTCTATTAAAACTCCCTGTTGCGCCTCTTTTATTTGAATAGTAAGGTTAGTACGAATAATTATATTCATAGCCTTTACCCGTATAGGTTCTCTGTCCTTTCTACTCAAAGCGTCGGCTACCACATTCGCCTTCCCCGGGTGGTAACGAATCTCAAAATCGTAATCATTTAATAATTCAATCCACCTACGCTGCCTCATGTTCAGTTGTTTCTGATCAAATATATGTTGGAGACTTTTGTGGTCGGTATATATGATACTTTTGACCCCATATAAGTAGTGCCTCCAAGTTTTTAATGCAAAAAACAACAGCGCCCAATTCCAAATCATGAGTCGTATAATTTGGCTCGTGAATCTTCAATTGTCTGGATGCATAGGCAATTACCTTCGTTTGTTGCATTAATACACAACCGAGGCCTTACTTTGAGGCGTCACAATATATCACAAAATCATCATTCCCTTCAGGCAATGACAATATAGGTGCCGTAGTTAACTTTTTCTTCAACAATTGAAACGCTTTCTCCTGCTCATCCTTCCATTCAAATTTCTTCCCTTTATGCGTTAATGCAGTCAATGGTTTTTTTATTTTGAAAAAATCTTGGATGAACCTTCTGTAGTAACCAGCCAGTCCTAAAATTTGGCGTATATGCTTCGGAGTTTTCGGGGTTTCCAGTTTTCAATGGTTTCAATCTTTAACGGATCCACCTGAATACCTTCCTTGTTTATTACGTGACCGAGGAATTGAACTTCTTTTAACCAAAATGCACACTTTGAAAACTTAGCGTACAATTTTTCTTTCCTCAATAATTTGAGCACTTTTCTCAAATGTTCTCCGTGCTCTTGTTCATTCTTTGAGTAAATAAATATGTCATCGATGAAAACAATGACAAACTTATCAAGATATGGCCCACACAATCGGTTCATGAGGTTCATGAACACAGCTGGTGCGTTAGTTAATCCAAACGACATAACCATAAACTCATAATGACCGTAACGCATTCTGAAAGCAGTCTTCGGAATATCATCCTCCTTCACCCGCATTTGATGATACCCAGAACGTAAATAATCGTCGAATAAACTGACGAGCCTTGAAGTTGATCAAATAAGTCGTCGATTCTCGGTAGTGGGTAACGGTTCTTGATGGTAAGTTTGTTCAACTCTCGGTAGTCGATACACAACCTGAATGTACCATCCTTCTTTTTGACAAACAAAACAGGAGCTCCCCACGGATGTACTTGGTAGTATGAAACCACGCTCTAAAATTTCTTGTAATTGGTTTTGGAGTTCCTTTATTTCGCTGGGCGCGAGTCTGTATAGAGCACGAGCTATTGGTGCAGCTCCCGGTACAAGATCTATTTGAAATTCAACAGATCGGTGTGGAGGTAGTCCCGGTAATTCTTTCGGAAATACATCGGGAAATTCTTTTGCGACGGGAACATCATTGATGTTCTTCTCTTCAGAATTGACTTTCTCGACGTCTGATAGAACAGCTGATGTGTGCGAGGTGGTGTATAAAATAGTTATATTTTTACAAGGAAATACTATTGAATACGATACAATTTTACACAAGTGATTTATTTATTTATAAAGTGGATATACCTAAATCTTGCTACAACACTTATAGGCAGTGTACCTAATCGTACAGTAGTGTAGTTTTTAGTAAGTCCGGTTCGTTCCACAGGGAGACTTAGCCAAGTTTAACGCTATATAAAAAATACAAATATATATATATAAGTAGTATTATTATTATAAAAGGGGGGTTTTTACCGTTTAATGACCGGTTTGTCGATTTTAAAACTTTAGTCGCAGTTAAAACCTAATGTAAAATATTAAATATATAAAAGACTTAATTTAAAGTGTAAAGTAAATAACGATAATGAAATTGCGATAAATAAAAGTGCGATAAAATAAAATTGTGATAATTAAAGATAACGATAATTAAAAGTGCAATTAAATATGAAATATATAAATTATGCTTATTTAAACTTCCGTAATCATGATGTTCGACGTGTTGTTTTTAGTTTATTCCCATGGGTTAATTGTCCTTTGTCCTGGATTATTCGATATGTCCATACGGATTTGTCTATAATAGTCCATCAGTCATAATCATAAAGTGCGAGAGTCTTCGTCAAATTATTCTTATTCCCGAAGTTAAATATTCCAACTAATTGGGGATTCGAATTATAACAATGTCTTAATACTTTGTTTAATGAATACACCAGGTTATCGACTGCGTGTAGTCCAAGGTTTTACTACTTTGTTAACAATTACACCAATTACCCTTGAATGTAATCCACCCCTATTTCAACAAGTCCATTAACTATTAATCCAGTTCCGTGTCCGGTAAAATGAACAATTATTGGTATTTATAGATATCCCGCCCACCGTGCCCTGTCAAGCGTATGTGGTTATATATAAATAAGTCAAATTATAAGTCTATATATTAAATCAACGAGGTATCATTTAGTTAATATAAAACCCATTAATAGCCTATAGTCTAATTTCTACAAGTGTCGTTCTTTTATCCAAACCTCAATTATGGTCCAAAGCCCAATTACCCAATTTTAGTATTTAGCTCAACATCACGATTACTTCGGCATTAAATAAGCATAATAATAACTTAGCTACGAGACATTAAATTAAAAAGGTTGAACATAACTTACAATGATTAAAAATAGCGTAGCGTTACACGGACAGAATTTCGACTTACACCCTTACAACGTTCACTAACATACCCTTATTATTAGAATTTGAAATTAAAATTAAAATTATAATATAAGTATATGTATATATATATATATACGTGAGTGAGATAGAGAGATCGATATATATGGTGTAAAAGATCAACCAAAACTGCGAAATTTATAGGATGTCACCCGTCACTGTTCACCATGCGATCGCATGGAGTTTAGGCTTTCAGGCCATGCAATCGCATGGCCACTTTTTCTAGCTCACATGAGCTTGTTTTTATCTTACCGACGGTTTTAAATATAATATATAATATATAAATAATTTTAAGAATTATTTAAATATTATATTATATTTATGTGCATAGTTGACTTGTAATTTTTAGTCCGTTGCGTCGAGCGTTGAGAGTTGACTCTGGTCCAGGTCCCGGTTTTTCGAACTCCCTTGCGTACAATTTAATATCTTGTATTTTGCGTTTTGCGTCTTGTACTCTTGTAATTTTGAGACGTTTCTCACCAATAATTTGAACCACTTTGATTGTACTTTGTACTTTTGAGCTTTTTGGTCGTTTGCGTCTTCAATTCGTCGAATCTATCTTTTGTCTTCACCTTTTATTATTTAAACGAATATCACTTGTAAATAGAACAGTTGCAACTAAAAGCTTGTCTTTCTTGAGGGATAATGCTATTAAATATATGTTAGTTTTTAGCATTATCAAATATTCCCAAACTTGAGCATTGCTTGTCCTCAAGCAATATAGTCTTGAAATAAAAATACTAGAATCACTTCTTTATTCTTCACACTTTGTACATCAGTGATTTCTTTACGGTGGTATAAACAATGGTAGTAACGATGTGGTTTACAGTCCCACATAACTATAAAAATTTAGATCCTTTAAGGAAATTGGATCTTTATGAAAACATTTGATCTTTTAAAAATTAAATCTAGCTTTTACCCTAGATAAGTTTTCCGGAATAACCCTTCACCGGTGTTTGCAAATTCTTTTTGTGGGTTTGGTGGGTTTTAGATTTGAAAATTTTAGCTCAAAACTTGTGGTTTTGTGTCACCCACTTGCTAACCTTGTATTGGGAAAGCAACACGTCCAGTATACTTGCTCCGTATATTACCTTTTGGTAAACTACCATCCGGTTGTAAAGGAAAGCGTTGAACAAGCAACAGTTAAGGCAATGTCCCCTGACATGCTTTTAATTATGGTCTATAACGTGTCGGATGCAATTACTATCCTTTGTAGGAGCAATAGTAAAGCTCACCCTTATAATTTTTCGGTCTGGCACAAGGTCCTGTCTTCGACCATGCTATGCAACCACCGTTCTTACGGTTGACACCCGATTTGGTTCAGGTGACCTAATGAATTCCAGGTGAATTCCTAGGATTTTACGTTCAATGGTAATGAACGCATTAAAAATGGGTTTTTCAGAAAACAAATCGGTTTGTAATTTTGATCAAAATATTTTCTCGTTCAAGCTCGAGTTTAGATATCATCGAATTCCATGAGTTTGTAATTCTCAATCTTTAAAGTCAATCTCAATGATTGAGTAATATCAGGCTTAAAAGCTGATTTTTGATCTTTAAGGAGATTATCCTTTCTGGGGATCTGATTCATTAGTCTTATCAAGCTAATTTGCACGGCGTCCTCCCCATTTTACGAGACAGATCCTCTCATGGTTAGGATAAGTCTGACCACTTGGCGACCCTGTTTGATGCTGAGGTCCGTGGATTTCCTGCTGATTTTAAAGATGATTTTTCTAGATTTTCGTTAACCTACAGCTGGTCTGGACGACAACTTCCTGACCTAAATCAAGAAGAGTGTTTCTTTTTTCGGAAGACTTTACTTCCTTTTAATGATGGAATTGATTCATCGTGTAGATCCATCTTTCTTTCAAATATATTACAATAAATCGGGTAAAATGGTTAATTTTGTCCAAAACAAAAGTATCTTTGTACAAAATATGTGATATATGTTTTAAAGAACTTGGTAAATTTTTCCCACACTTGGCTTTTATTTTCCTTTCTTTGCCTTTTTATTGTCATCTATTCCATTTTAAATGAATTCTAACATTTTGGGTTGTTTCTCAATTTATGTCCTTTCCGAGGTAACAATAATTTCGGTATTAACACCTAGTTTTATCGTTCATAAATATGTATAAACATGATTTTGAATTCATTTAATTAAAAATTTTGAAAATTTTACTAGAATTGGGTAGTCAGTATATAAGACTAGGGCTGTTCTTTATTATCAGAGAGCACTAGATTCTAATACAACTACTGCGTTACTAGTATTTTTAATGGTAACCAAGTGTATAAGTCAAAAATTTTAAAAATCCGAAAGAATTTAACCCCTTCCCACACTTAAGATCTTGCAATTCCCTTATTTGTAAGAAATCAGTAACAATTTAAATTATTGAGGGTGATTAGCGTAGAAAAATGATTAAATTTTACCAAAGTTTTCAAACATATTGGTGTTTGTTTGTTGAATGATAAATGGTGCACATCATTTGTTCATTCCGTCTTGTTGTTACATCACATTTGTTTTTCGTTTTGTCGTCAAAATTAGTAGCTTTTGCTGAACTTAATACCAGTCTTTGAAATTGCGCTGTTTTACCCTGTTGTGTACAATTGACAATATACATACATACAAATATAAACATGCATGGTAATTTGAAATGGGACTTAAAATCCCACTTTCAAATCTAATATGAAATATTAGTACAAAATAATAAAAATTTTAAACAATACATTAATGTATCACAATATCATATGTTTAAACATAAATAAATAAAAATAATAAAAAGATAAAAATCATAGAAATCACCAACAGGAACTATATCAATCTGGATAGGGGTTCCAGTTCATGTTGTCGTCTGGGTTCCATGCTTGGTAATAGGTGTACTGGTAGGCCTGGTTAAGATCGTAGAGAGTATATGGTGGTCTCATCTCGGGCTGGTGTGGAGGATAGTAAGCGGGTCGGGTCGGGACGTAGTACTCCTGAGGTGACAGCCGGCTCATAATCTGACACTGATGATAGTCCCATCTATCATGCTGTCATTGCCTGGAATGCTCGTAATCAATCCGGGCTTGCCACTGCTCCATCCGACGAAATCTCTCCGCATTTGTCATATCTACCTCATCAATATGCTGGTAGACGTCAATCATAGCCTCCCGAATGACATCCCTAATGTCATCCTCTTCCTCCATTTCCTCATCTGAAACTCTCTCTACCTGAGGATGACTACCTTCATAGGGTACTGGCTGGTTGCGTCTGCTCTTTAATACCTTAGCACCCTGATAGACCTTTAATCCTAAAGGCTCAACCTGTTCCCTACATTCCAAAAGTGGACCCCCTTGGTTCCTATCTACACCTAAATACTCTCCAATGAGAGTAACAAAAATACCTCCTCCCATTATTCCCCCTTCCTGTATTCCTCCCACCATCTTAGACAAATAAAAACCAACACAGTAGGGGATATTAACAAAGCTTCTTCGGTCTCGAATATACTTTAGGTAAAATAAATCATGTAAGGTCATTTTCTCCTTGTTGTGACCTCTCTGTGTAATCAAGTTAGCCAGAAATCTATGAATTATATGAAGTTCGGCTTTGTTAATATGTAAGTAGGAGTGTTTTCCTCCCAGTGTAAAAACATTATAGTTTGACATACGCCTCCAGACGGCGTTCGCGTCAAAATTCCTATCTACCCTTTCACCACGATAAATCAAGTTCATACAATCGAGTAGTAGTAATTCACTAGGAGTATATATCTGTAATGCCCTGGCCATGTCCAGCATGGACATCCTGTACATCCTACGGCCAAGTATAAACCTAAGAAAACTTCTATCATCTAACCTATCTACATCTACATTTAATGCTATAGTACTCATCAGCTCTACACAACCATTCCTTATATACAGGTCTACGAATGGTGAATAGACGTTCCCAATCGGTAAAAGAAGAACTGCCATACCTTTAGATCAGATGCTCCCTAACTGAGTTAGCTAGTTGGACCCTTTCCAAAGGATCCCAATCGATTACCCTTGGGACTTCTACATTTTTCGGTAGCAGTTTGAATTTGTTACTTTGATATGCCGGGTAATCCCTCCAGCTTCTATCGAATCTCAGATTAGGATGCAACGTGTGTTCAGGAATTGTTGGGTATTCTACTGGTGGATGCATCGAAAATACTGTGAAGGCATCAACAAATTGTAGTGGATCATAATAAGGTACGTGTTGATCAGGCTGTTGTTGTGGTTCCTGTTGTTGTTCCGGTTCAGGTTCATATTGCATTTCTGCTTCAGGTTCTGGAGCAGGTTGCCCGGATGATGATGAAGCACCATCAGTATCTGTAAATCTCTGCAAAACACATTAAACACAAAATTTGTGCATCCAAATATGCATTAGTGTTAGCAAAATAACAAATTGAAACAATTACAATAACATGTTAAATCAAAATTAAACTTATACACATTTTCACAATTTTTACAATTCTACACTTTTTTAAATAAGCATATATGAAAATGTATACAAAGTTCATAAGCATTTAACTCAAATAACATGTTAAAACATCCCTTACTAACAATTAAACAAGTCTTGAATGACAATTATATCAAATTAATCAAGTTCATGAATTTTATACCTAAAAAGTCCACTTTAATCTTCAAAAATCATGTTTAGGATCAAAGTTTGGATCATTTAGCTACCTAAACATGTTACACTACTTAATTTAGCAATAATTCATGACAAAAATAGGCCATAACCTGTTTATATCAAAAAGCCCCAAATTGCTCAAGAACACAAACCCTAGATTTCTAAAAATTTTGAAGTTTTTGGCTTTAAATCATGTTAAATAGCATCAATCTTGGTTATACATGCATAAAATACTAACAATTTAACTCTAATTACACTAGAAACTAACAAAATTAAATTAGGAAAAATATAGCTCTAGAACACTAAAAATCAAATTTAAAGAGGTTTAGGGATGTAATTGTTACCTTTCTTGATAAACTTCTGAACAATTTCATGTTTAGAGCGAATTGTAGCAAGAAATTTGGTGAATTTTGGTGAAAAAATGATGAAATTTGAGAGGGTTTTGGGAGAGTTTTCGTGTATTGTGTGTGTGTTGTGGTGAAGAGCAGAACTGCTCGAGCTTTTGTTCCTGGCCAGAATTTCAGCTCCATGCGATTGCATGGACTGAAAGGCCAAATCCCATACGATCGCATGGGGTCCCGGGTACAGTACTTTTAGCTTTTGTTTTTGTTTTTTTTAATGAAAACCTTATACTTAATAAAACATATAATTAAATTAAATTTTACAAATTTGTTTCTTTTTAGAATGAGGGCGTTTCGGAACGATGTCCTAGTCCGTCCCTCGACAAAATTTTAAAATTTGTCAATTCAAAGCGCGGTTTTTAAAAGTAAAGATTTTTGGGTTTTTTTAATGTTTTTGGTATACCTTAATTCAATAAGATTAAAAATAATGATAATAAAAGTTCTCGACCCTCCCTTGGGTAGAGCAATTTTGGTTCAACTGTAGTGACCCGAACTTTTCTATGTTTATATATATATTAAATGAAATTGTTATTTACATGATTAAGTGTTTCCAACATGTTAAGCAATCAAACTTGTTAAGACTTGATTAATTGAAATACGTTTCATATAGACAATTGACCACCCAAGTTGACCGGTGATTCACGAACGTTAAAACTTGTAAAAACTTAACGATGACATATATATGGTTATATATATAGTTAACATGATTTTATTATAAGTATGTATCTCATTAGGTATTTTAACAATGAGTTATATACATAAAAATGAGACTATTAATTTAAGAAACTCGAAAACGATATATATAACGATTATTGTTATAACAACGTCTTACTAGGTACATATGAATCATATTAAGATATTGATACACTTGGTTAATTATGTTAAATGATAAGTAAATATATTATTAAGTGTATTAACAATGAAATACATATGTAAAAATAAGACTACTAACTTAATGATTTCGAAACGAGACATATATGTAACGATTATCGTTGTAACGACATTTAACTGTATATATATCATACTAAGATATATTATATATCATAATATCATGATAATATAACAATTTAACATCTCATTTTTTATAATAAATAATGAGTTAACAACATTCAACAAGATCGTTAACCTAAAGGTTTCAAAACAACATTTACATGTAACGACTAATGATATATATGGTTATATATATAGTTAACATGATTTTATTATAAGTATGTATCTTATTAGGTATTTTAACAATGAGTTATATACATAAAAATGAGACTATTAATTTAAGAAACTCGAAAACGATATATATAACGATTATTGTTATAACAACGTCTTACTAGGTACATATGAATCATATTAAGATATTGATACACTTGGTTAATTATGTTAAATGATAAGTAAATATATTATTAAGTGTATTAACAATGAAATACATATGTAAAAATAAGACTACTAACTTAATGATTTCGAAACGAGACATATATGTAACGATTATCGTTGTAACGACATTTAACTGTATATATATCATACTAAGATATATTATATATCATAATATCATGATAATATAACAATTTAACATCTCATTTTTTATAATAAATAATGAGTTAACAACATTCAACAAGATCGTTAACCTAAAGGTTTCAAAACAACATTTACATGTAACGACTAACGATGACTTAACGACTCAGTTAAAATGTATATACATGTAGTGTTTTAATATGTATTCATACACTTTTGAAAGACTTCAAGACACTTATCAAAATACTTCTACTTAACAAAAATGCTTACAATTACATCCTCGTTCAGTTTCATCAACAATTCTACTCGTATGCACCCGTATTCGTACTCGTACAATACACAGCTTTTAGATGTATGTACTATTAGTATATACACTCCAATGATCAGCTCTTAGCAGCCCATGTGAGTCACCTAACACATGTGGGAACCATCATTTGGCAACTAGCATAAAATATCTCATAAAATTACAAAAATATGAGTAATCATTCATGACTTATTTACATGAAAACAAAATTACATATCCTTTATATCTAATCCATACACCAATGACCAAAAACACCTACAAACACTTTCATTCTTCAATTTTCTTCATCTAATTGATCTCTCTCAAGTTCTATCTTCAAGTTCTAAGTGTTCTTCATAAATTTCAAAAGTTGTAGTTTCATAAAATCAAGAATACTTCCAAGATTGCAAGTTTACTTCCAAGTTTTCTAAATCCATTCCAAGTAATCATCCAAGATCAAGAAAACTTTGTTACTTACAGTAGGTTATCTTTATAATACAAGGTAATAATCATATTCAAACTTTAATTCAATTTCTATAACTATAACAATCTTATTTCGAGTGGAAATCTTACTTGAAATTGTTTTCGTGTCATGATTCTGCTTCAAGAACTTTCAAGCCATCCAAGGATCCTTTGAAGCTAGATCTATTTTTCTCATTTCCAGTAGGTTTATCCAAGGAACTTGAGGTAGTAATGATGTTCATAACATCATTCTATTCATACATATAAAGCTATCTTATTCGAAGGTTTAAACTTGTAATCACTAGAACATAGTTTAGTTAATTCTAAACTTGTTCGCAAATAAAAGTTAATCCTTCTAACTTGACTTTTAAAATCAACTAAACACATGTTCTATATCTATATGATATGCTAACTTAATGATTTAAAACCTGGAAACACGAAGAACACTGTAAAACCGGACATACGCCGTCGTAGTAACACCGCGGGTTGTTTTGGGTTAGTTAATTAAAAACTATGATAAACTTTGATTTAAAAGTTGTTCTTCTGGGAAAATGATTTTTCTTATGAACATGAAACTATATCCAAAAATTATGGTTAAACTCAAAGTGGAAGTATGTTTTCTAAAATGGTCATCTAGACGTCGTTCTTTCGACTGAAATGACTACCTTTACAAAAACGACTTGTAACTTATTTTTCTTACTATAAACCTATACTTTTTCTGTTTAGATTCATAAAATAGAGTTCAATATGAAACCATAGCAATTTGATTCACTCAAAAAGGATTTAAAATGAAGAAGTTATGGGTAAAACAAGATTGGATAATTTTTCTAATTTTAGCTACGTGAAAATTGGTAACAAATCTAATCCAACCATAACTTAATCAACTTATATTGTATATTATGTAATCTTGAGATACCATAGACACGTATACAATGTTTCGACCTATCATGTCGACACATCTATATATATTTCGGAACAACCATAGACACTCTATATGTGAATGCTGGAGTTAGCTATACAGGGTTGAGGTTGATTCCAAAATATATATAGTTTGAGTTGTGATCAATACTGAGATACGTATACACTGGGTCGTGGATTGATTCAAGATAATATTTATCGATTTATTTCTGTACATCTAACTGTGGACAACTAGTTGTAGGTTACTAACGAGGACAACTGACTTAATAAACTTAAAACATCAAAATATATTAAAAGTGTTGTAAATATATTTTGAACATACTTTGATATATATGTATATATTGTTATAGGTTCGTGAATCAACCAGTGGCCAAGTCTTACTTCCCGACGAAGTAAAAATCTGTGAAAGTGAGTTATAGTCCCACTTTTAAAATCTAATATTTTTGGGATGAGAATACATGCAGGTTTTATAAATGATTTACAAAATAGACACAAGTACGTGAAACTACATTCTATGGTTGAATTATCAAAATCGAATATGCCCCTTTTTATTAAGTCTGGTAATCTAAGAATTAGGGAACAGACACCCTAATTGACACGAATCCTAAAGATAGATCTATTGGGCCTAACAAACCCCATCCAAAGTACCAGATGCTTTAGTACTTCGAAATTTATATCACATCCGAAGGGTGTCCCGGAATGATGGGGATATTCTTATATATGCAGCTTGTTAATGTCGGTTACCAGGTGTTCACCATATGAATGATTTTTATCTCTATGTATGGGATGTGTATTGAAATATGAAATCTTGTGGTCTATTGTTACAATTTGATATATATAGGTTAAACCTATAACTCACCAACATTTTTGTTGACGTTTAAAGCATGTTTATTCTCAGGTGAATACTAAGAGCTTCCGCTGTTGCATACTAAAATAAGGACAAGATTTAGAGTCCATGTTTGTATGATATTGTGTAAAAACTGCATTCAAGAAACTGATTTCGATGTAACATATTTGTATTGTAAACCATTATGTAATGGTCGTGTGTAAACAGGATATTTTAGATTATCATTATTTGATAATCTACGTAAAGCTTTTTAAACCTTTATTTATGAAATAAAGGTTATGGTTTGTTTTAAAAATGAATGCAGTCTTTGAAAAATGTCTCATATAGAGGTCAAAACCTCGCAACGAAATCAATTAATATGGAACGTTTTTAATCAATAAGAACGGACATTTCAGTTGGTATCCGAGCGTTGGTCTTAGAGAACCAGAAATTTGCATTAGTGTGTCTTATCGAGTTTGTTAGGATGCATTAGTGAGTCTGGACTTCGACAGTGTTTTCTTTAAAAATGATTGCTTAACATTTTTGTTGGAAACTATATATTACTAACATGTATATATTATGTGATATATTAATCTCTTAACATGTTTGATATTGTGTGATAGATGTCTACCTCTAGCACAAATCCCATTGACTCACCTAATAATAACGAAGAGTCGAATATATATTGGACTGATTCACAAGTTCCCGAAGAAGAACCGGAAGAAGAATCAGAACCGGAAGAAGAATCAGAACCGGAAGAGGAGGAACCGGAGGAGGAAATAGAACCGGTGGGGGAAATAATAAAACGGTTAAGTAAAAGAAAATCCTCAACCAACCGACCAAGGTTAATTATGGTCAATGGTGTTTCTGTCAAGGAAGCAAAATATTGGGAGGATTACCAATTCTCCGATGAATCGGATTCCGACGAGAATTCCGATGATGTTATAGAAATTACCCCAACTGAATTTAAAAAGGCAAAAGAAAATAATAAGGGAAAGGGCATAAAAATAGAGAAATCTAATTCCAACCCCGATGAACTTTATATGTATCGTCAACCCCCGAAGCCCTTAAGTTGTAACAATGACCCGGGAACCTATAAACCACCAGGTTTTTCTAAACCAATGTGGAAAACGACGGCTCGTATTAGGGGAACATCATATATTCCTAGAAACTTGGCAAAAAGAACCAAAACCGAAGAAGAAGAAACGAGCGAGTCGGAATAAGATAGTTGTATGCGTGTGGTGTAATATATGTAATATAGTGTGCTTATGCTTTATGATATATGTAAAAATTGCTTGTATTAATAAGTATTTTTTTATGAATCTAACTCTTATCTATTTTACAGTTTAAAAACACAAAATGGATAGACAACCCAATATTTTAAGAGACCTACCCGGAGACATGATTGATGAAATCTTTTCTAGAGTCGGTCAGAATTCTTCGGCACAACTATTTACGGCGAAATCAGTTTGTAAGACATTCAAAGAACGTTCCAAGAATCTCTTGGTTTATAAGAGACTTTTGTTTGAAAGATGGGGGATATCACATTGGGAAACCCATAAGTTACGATGTGTTTACTTTGACGCATATATTGTGGGGAACCCAAATGCTATTTTACGCAACGGGTTAAGAAATTATTTTGACTCAATGTATCCGAATATAGGACTTCATGATTTAGAAAAAGCGGCTAACATGCAACATAAAGAAGCATGCTATGCTTACGGGTTAGTAATATTCGCTTCTCACCAAAGTGAGAAAAAGAACATCGGGCTACAACTATTAAACAAAACGTTCCCACAAGTGACGGAGTCGGTAATTGGGGTAAGAAATGAGGTTTTTAGGTTATAACGAGACTGTTGGTCATTACGTAACCCTCGTCCCTTTGACGACGTTACAACACGCTATCTTATCAACGGCCATAACGGTTATGTTCCACAAGACCAAGGATGGGAAGTAGTCCTAGTAAAACCAGAATGCATGACATGTTTCTAGACGTATGAATTACGTGTCTTTATTGCCTTTGCTGAACGACTTGTGTACTAGCTAGAATTATCTTCACAACTATCTTGTATCAAAGTTATTGTGTGCTATATTTCATGCTTTATGTAAAATAAGCGGTATTGTAAGTTTGTAAAATATTGTATAAAAGTTTGAACGCGAAATATTATTATAATCAGTTTTTCATATAGAATTGTAGTAGTTGAATTGTATATTAGCTACTAAGTATGAACTTAACGGGTAGGTACTACCCAAATTTAAACTTATAAAACGCTAATATGAAGAAAAAAGCTTTTATAAATGAGTTCATATTATGCTACGAAATACTATTAACTACTCTTAATATTCTGTATGATTAACTTGTTCCATTTGACTATTTTGAAGGAAATGGCACCGACTACTCGACACACCGTGAATATGAATGAAGAGGAATTCCGTACTTTTCTAGCTTCAAACATAGCCGCAGTACAGGCTGCGCTACATACCAACAATAACCTTGGATCTAGCAGTACAGGAAATCGTGTAGGATGCACCTACAAAGAATTCACTGCCTGCAAACCTTTGGAATTTGATGGAACCGAAGGACCGATCGGATTGAAACGGTGAACCGAGAAGGTCGAATCGGTGTTTTCCATAAGTAAGTGTACTGAAGAGGACAAAGTGAAGTACGCTACGCATACCTTCACAGGTTCTGCGTTAACATGGTGGAATACCTATCTAGAGCAAGTGGGACAAGATGATGCGTACGCACTACCGTGGTCAGCATTCAAGCACTTGATGAACGAGAAGTACCGTCCCAGAACCGAGGTCAATAAGCTCAAGACAGAACTTAGAGGGTTACGAACCCAAGGATTTGATATTACCACGTACGAAAGACGATTCACAGAATTGTGCCTATTGTGTCCGGGAGTGTTCGAAGATGAGGAAGAGAAGATCGACGCGTTTGTGAAAGGATTATCGGAAAGAATCCAAGAAGATATAAGTTCACACGAGCCCGCCTCCATACAACAGGCATGTAGAATAGCTCACAAACTAGTGAACCAGATTGAGGAAAGAATTAAAGAACAGAAGGCTGAAGAGGCCAATGTGAAGCAAGTCAAAAGAAAGTGGGAGGAAAACGGTGATAAGAATCACCAATACAACAACAACAGCAATTACAATAATAATCGCAACAATTATCCCAACAATCGCAACATCAATCGTAACTACAACAACAACAACAACAACAACAACAACAACAACAACAACAACAACAACAACAACAACAACGATAACAACAACAACAACATCAACTACAACAATCATCCCAACAACAATAACAACCGCAACAACAACAACAATCAGAAGCAGCTATGCCAAAGGTGTGAAAAGTATCACTCGGGGTTCTGCACCAAATTTTGCAACAAGTGTAAAAGAAATGGTCATAGCGCGACGAAGTGTGAGGTCTACGGACCAGGGGTTAACAGAACGAAAGGAACAAATGGTGTCGGAACGAGTAATGGTAGAGCAAGTAGTGTCGGAGCAAGTTATGCCAATGTAGTTTGTTATAAATGTGGAAAACCGGGCCACATTATTAGAAATTGCCCGAACCAGGAGAACACGAATGGACAAGGCCACGGAAGAGTTTTCAATATTAATGCGGCAGAGGCACAGGAAGACCCGGAGCTTGTTACGGGTACGTTTCTTATTGACAATAAATCTGCTTACGTTTTATTTGATTCGGGTGCGGATAGAAGCTATATGAGTAGAGATTTTTGTGCTAAATTAAGTTGTCCATTGACGCCGTTGGATAGTAAATTTTTACTCGAATTAGCAAACGGTAAATTAATTTCAGTAGATAATATATGCCGGAATCGAGAAATTAAACTGGGTAGCGAAATATTTAAGATTGATTTGATACCAGTAGAGTTAGGGAGTTTTGATGTAATAGTTGGCATGGACTGGCTGAAGAAGGTGAAAGCAGAGATCGTATGTTATAAAAATGCAATTCGCATTGTACGAGAAGAAGGAGAACCCTTAATGGTGTACGGAGAAAAGGGCAACATGAAGCTACATCTTATTAGTAATTTGAAGGCACAAAAACTAATAAGAAAAGGTTGCTATGCTGTTCTAGCACACGTTGAGAAATTACAAACTGAAGAAAAGAGCATCAATGATGTTCCCGTCGCAAAAGAATTTCCCGATGTATTTCTGAAAGAATTACCGGGACTACCTCCACATCGATCTGTTGAATTTCAAATAGATCTTGTACTAGGAGCTGCACCAATAGCTCGTGCTCCTTATAGACTCGCACCCAGCGAGATGAAAGAACTGCAAAGCCAATTACAAGAACTTTTAGAGCGTGGTTTCATTCGACCAAGCACATCACTGTGGGGAGCTCCTGTTTTGTTTGTTAAGAAGAAAGATGGTACATTCAGGTTGTGTATCGACTACCGAGAGTTGAAAAAACTTACCATTAAGAACTGCTACCCACTACCGAGAATCGATGACTTATTTGATCAACTACAAGGCTCATCTGTTTATTCAAAGATTGACTTACGTTCCGGGTATCATCAAATGTGGGTGAAAGAAGATGATATTCCAAAGACTACTTTCAGAACACGTTACGGTCATTACGAGTTTATGGTCATGCCGTTTGGTTTAACTAATGCACCAGCTGTGTTCATGGACCTTATGAACCGAGTGTGTGGACCATACCTTGACAAGTTTGTCATTGTTTTCATTGATGACATACTTATTTACTCAAAGAATGACCAAGAACACGGTGAACATTTGAGAAAGGTGTTAGAAGTATTGAGGAAGGAAGAATTGTACGCTAAGTTTTCAAAGTGTGCATTTTGGTTGGAAGAAGTTCAATTCCTCGGTCACATAGTGAACAAAGAAGGTATCCAGGTGGACCCGGCAAAGATCGAAACCATTGAAAAGTGGGAAACCCCAAAAACTCCGAAGCATATACGTCAATTTTTAGGATTGGCTGGTTACTACAGAAGATTCATCCAAGATTTCTCCAAAATAGCAAAACCCTTGACTGTATTAACGCATAAAGGGAAGAAATTTGAATGGAAGGATGAACAAGAGAAGGCGTTTCAATTATTGAAGAAAAAGCTAACTACGGCACCTATATTGTCATTGCCTGAAGGGAATGATGATTTTGTGATTTGTTGTGACACATCAAAGCAAGGTCTCGGTTGTGTATTAATGCAACAGACGAAGGTGATTGCTTATGCGTCTACACAATTGAAGATTCACGAGCAAAATTATACGACGCATGATTTGGAATTAGGCGCGGTTGTTTTTGCATTAAAGACTTGGAGGCACTACTTATATGGAGTCAAAAGTATTATATATACCGACTACAAAAGTCTTCAACACATATTTAATCAGAAACAACTGAATGTGAGGCAGCGTAGGTGGATTGAATTGTTGAATGATTACGACTTTGAGATTCTTTACCACCCGGGGAAGGTAAATGTGGTAGCCGACACCTTGAGCAGAAAGGACAGAGAACCCATTCGAGTAAAATCTATGAATATAATGATTCACACTAACCTTACTACTCAAATAAAGGAGGCGCAATAAGGAGTTTTAAAAGAGGGAAATTTAAAGGATGAAATACCCAAAGGATCGAAGAAGCATCTTAATATTCGGGAAGACGGAACCCGGTATAGGGCTGAAAGGATTTGGGTACCAAAATTTGGAGATATGAGAGAAATGGTACTTAGAGAAGCTCATAAAACCAGATACTCAATACATCCTGGAACGGGGAAGATGTACAAGGATCTTAAGAAACATTTTTGGTGGCCAGGTATGAAAGTCGATATTGCTAAATATGTAGGAGAATGTTTGACATGTTCTAAGGTCAAAGCTGAGCATCAGAAACCATCAGGTCTACTTCAACAACCCGAAATCCCGGAATGGAAATGAGAAAATATTATCATGGATTTCATCACTAAATTGCCAAGGACTGCAAGTGGTTTTGATACTATTTGGGTAATAGTTGATCGTCTCACCAAATCAGCACACTTCCTGCCAATAAGAGAAGATGACAAGATGGAGAAGTTAGCACGACTGTATTTGAAGGAAGTCATCTCCAGACATGGAATACCAATCTCTATTATCTTTGATAGGGATGGCAGATTTATTTCAAGATTCTGGCAGACATTACAGCAAGCATTGGGAACTCGTCTATACATGAGTACTGCCTATCATCCACAAACTGATGGGCAGAGCGAAAGGACGATACAAACGCTTGAAGACATGCTACGAGCTTGTGTTATTGATTTCGGAAACAGTTGGGATCGAAATCTACCGTTAGCAGAATTTTCCTACAACAACAGCTACCATTCAAGCATTGAGATGGCGCCGTTTGAAGCACTTTATGGTAGAAAGTGCAGGTCTCCGATTTGTTGGAGTGAAGTGGGGGATAAACAGATTACGGGTCTGGAGATAATACAAGAAACTACCGAGAAAATCATTCAAATTCAACAACAGTTGAAAACCGCCCAAAGTCGACAAAAGAGCTACGCCGACATTAAAAGAAAAGATATAGAATTTGAAATTGGAGAGATGGTCATGCTTAAGGTTGCATCTTGGAAAGGCGTTGTTCGATTTGGTAAACGAGGTAAATTAAATCCAAGGTATATTGGACCATTCAAGATTATAGATTGTGTCGGACCAGTAGCTTACCAACTGGAGCTACCTCAACAACTCGCGGCTGTACATAACACTTTCCACGTCTCAAATTTGAAGAAATGTTTTGCTAAAGAAGATCTCACTATTCCGTTGGACGAAATCCAAATCAATGAAAAACTTCAATTCATTGAAGAACCCGTCGAAATAATGGATCGTGAGGTTAAGAGACTTAAACAAAACAAGATACCGATTGTTAAGGTTCGATGGAATTCTCATAGAGGACCCGAGTTCACCTGGGAGCATGAAGATCAGATGAAGAAGAAATACCCGCATTTATTTCCAGAAGATACGTCAACACCTCCAACTGCTTAAAATTTCGGGACGAAATTTATTTAACGGGTAGGTACTGTAGTGACCCGAACTTTTCCATGTTTTATTATATTAAATGAAATTGTTATTTACATGATTAAGTGTTTCCAACATGTTAAGCAATCAAACTTGTTAAGACTTGATTAATTGAAATAGGTTTCATATAGACAAATGACCACCCAAGTTGACCGGTGATTCACGAACGTTAAAACTTGTAAAAACTATACGATGACATATATATGGTTATATATATAGTTAACATGATTTTATTATAAGTATGTATCTCATTAGGTATTTTAACAATGAGTTATATACATAAAAATGAGACTATTAATTTAAGAAACTCGAAAACGATATATATAACGATTATCGTTATAACAACGTCTTACTAGGTACATATGAATCATATTAAGATATTGATACACTTGGTTAATTATGTTAAATGATAAGTAAATATATTGTTAAGTGTATTAACAATGAAATACATATGTAAAAATAAGACTACTAACTTAATGATTTCGAAACGAGACATATATGTAACGATTATCGTTGTAACGACATTTAACTGTATATATATCATACTAAGATATATTATATATCATAATATCATGATAATATAACAATTTAACATCTCATTTGTTATAATAAATAATGAGTTAACAACATTCAACAAGATCGTTAACCTAAAGGTTTCAAAACAACATTTACATGTAACGACTAACGATGACTTAACGACTCAGTTAAAATGTATATACATGTAGTGTTTTAATATGTATTCATACACTTTTGAAAGACTTCAAGACACTTATCAAAATACTTCTACTTAACAAAAATGCTTACAATTACATCCTCGTTCAGTTTCATCAACAATTCTACTCGTATGCACCCGTATTCGTACTCGTACAATACACAGCTTTTAGATGTATGTACTATTGGTATATACACTCCAATGATCAGCTCTTAGCAGTCCATGTGAGTCACCAAACACATGTGGGAACCATCATTTGGCAACTAGCATAAAATATCTCATAAAATTACAAAAATATGAGTAATCATTCATGACTTATTTACATGAAAACAAAATTACATATCCTTTATATCTAATCCATACACCAACGACCAAAAACACCTACAAACACTTTCATTCTTCAATTTTCTTCATCTAATTGATCTCTCTCAAGTTCTATCTTCAAGTTCTAAGCGTTCTTCATAAATTCCAAAAGTTCTAGTTTCATAAAATCAAGAATACTTCCAAGATTGCAAGTTTACTTTCAAGTTTTCTAAATCCATTCCAAGTAATCATCCAAGATCAAGAAACCTTTATTACTTACAGTAGGTTATATTTCTAATACAAGGTAATAATCATATTCAAACTTTAATTCAATTTCTATAACTATAACAATCTTATTTCGAGTGGAAATCTTACTTGAAATTGTTTTCGTGTCATGATTCTGCTTCAAGAACTTTCAAGCCATCCAAGGATCCTTTGAAGCTAGATCTATTTTTCTCATTTCCAGTAGGTTTATACAAGGAACTTGAGGTAGTAATGATGTTCATAACATCATTCTATTCATACATATAAAGCTATCTTATTCGAAGGTTTAAACTTGTAATCACTAGAACATAGTTTAGTTAATTCTAAACTTATTCGCAAATAAAAGTTAATCCTTCTAACTTGACTTTTAAAATCAACTAAACACATGTTCTATATCTATATGATATGCTAACTTAATGATTTAAAACCTGGAAACACGAAGAACACTGTAAAACCGGACATACGCCGTCGTAGTAACACCGCGGGTTGTTTTGGGTTAGTTAATTAAAAACTATGATAAACTTTGATTTAAAAGTTGTTCTTCTGGGAAAATGATTTTTCTTATGAACATGAAACTATATCCAAAAATTATGGTTAAACTCAAAGTGGAAGTATGTTTTCTAAAATGGTCATCTAGACGTCGTTCTTTCGACTGAAATGACTACCTTTACAAAAACGACTTGTAACTTATTTTTCTTACTATAAACCTATACTTTTTCTGTTTAGATTCATAAAATAGAGTTCAATATGAAACCATAGTAATTTGATTCACTCAAAACGAATTTAAAATGAAGAAGTTATGGGTAAAACAAGATTGGATAATTTTTCTCATTTTAGCTACGTGAAAATTGGTAACAAATCTATTCCAACCATAACTTAATCAACTTGTATTGTATATTATGTAATCTTGAGATACCATAGACACATATACAATGTTTCGACCTATCATGTCGACACATCTATATATATTTCGGAACAACCATAGACACTCTATATGTGAATGTTGGAGTTAGCTATACAGGGTTGAGGTTGATTCCAAAATATATATAGTTTGAGTTGTGATCAATACTGAGATACGTATACACTGGGTCGTCGATTGATTCAAGATAATATTTATCGATTTATTTCTGTACATCTAACTGTGGACAACTAGTTGTAGGTTACTAACGAGGACAGCTGACTTAATAAACTTAAAACATCAAAATATATTAAAAGTGTTGTAAATATATTTTGAACATACTTTGATATATATGTATATATTTTTATAGGTTCGTGAATCAACCAGTAGCCAAGTCTTACTTCCCGACGAAGTAAAAATCTGTGAAAGTGAGTTAAAGTCCCACTTTTAAAATCTAATATTTTTGGGATGAGAATAAATGCAGGTTTTATAAATGATTTACAAAATAGACACAAGTACGTGAAACTAAATTCTATGGTTGAATTATCGAAATCGAATATGCCCCTTTTTATTAAGTCTGGTAATCTAAGAATTAGGGAACATACACCCTAATTGACGCGAATCCTAAAGATAGATCTATTGGGCCTAACAAACCCCATTCAAAGTACCGGATGCTTTAGTACTTCAAAATTTATATCATATCCGAAGGGTGTCCCGGAATGATGGGGATATTCTTATATATGCATTTTGTTAATGTCGGTTACCAGGTGTTCACCATATGAATGATTTTTATCTCTATGTATGGGATGTGTATTGAAATATGAAATCTTGTGGTCTATTGTTACGATTTGATATATATAGGTTAAACCTATAACTCACCAACATTTTTTTGTTGACGTTTTAAGCATGTTTATTCTCAGGTGATTATTAAGAGCTTCCGCTGTCGCATACTTAAATAAGGACAAGATTTGGAGTCCATGCTTGTATGATATTGTGTAAAAACTACATTCAAGAAACTTATTTCGTTGTAACATATTTGTATTGTAAACCATTATGTAATAGTCGTGTGTAAACAGGATATTTTCGATTATCATTATTTGATAATCTACGTAAAGCTTTTTAAACCTTTATTGATGAAATAAAGGTTATGGTTTGTTTTAAAATGAATGCAGTCTTTGAAAAACGTCTCATATAGAGGTCAAAACCTCGCAACGAAATCAATTAATATGGAACGTTTTTAATCAATAAGAACGGGACATTTAATCAACGACCTAGTTTTCAACTCACGACGAATTTTAAAAATCATATTTTTAACTTAACGAAATAAAGTAAATTTTTGTTTTTAAATTCACACTAACTTAAATTTAAAATGCATAAAATTAAAAATTCATATTATTAAAATTTTTATACATACAAACTTATTAAAAATATTAATTTTTCAAATATTTACAAACTTAAATATATTGATTTTAAAAAGTTTACAATAATAATTTAATATTAATTTTAAAAAAAAGTAAAAATAAAATTAAATATCTTTTTGGTCTTTTATCCCACTTTAATCAATCAAATATTATCAAAAATATACGCCCCTCTTTTCGGTAAAGTAATTTCGGCTATATTACCTAGTTTTACTCTTGACGAATTTTTGAAATATTTTGGGTTGATTGATTAAAGATATTTATACCTTAAGAATAAACGTTAAATTTTGCAGTGATGTAATAAATTTTTGTATGATATCAATAATTTCGGTTACGCATACCTAATTTTATTGAATACCAATTTAATACTTTATAGCGAACGATTCAGCGTTTATTATCAAAAGGTTAAAAACAATAAAATAAAAATAAAAACTGTACATACTTACCTGTGAGATAGAATTCTCAGTGACCTGTTTTAGCCCACTCATAAGATAGTCGGACTAATTGGTCGAACATATGAACGGTCCATCTCTGCATAAAGTAACGAATTCGGTATTGGAATATGTCTGATTCGTCGAACATTTTCCTTCGTGTGACCATTTTCCGCATTTGTGACATCTTTCAAGGTGTCGTGCTCTTCTTTTCGCTGCGGATTTTGATTTTCCTTTACCAAAATGTAACTTATTATTTTCGTTCCTGGATTCTTTTCTTACTCCGTCCAATTTACCTCTGATTAATGATACCAATTCACTTGGAAGAGTGTCATTATTACGTTTAGTGATCAAAGCGTGTAGCATTAGACCATGGTTTAATTCTCAGGAAGTCTTCATCTTGTAAAACCTAAAAAAATAAAAATTCAGAGTGGTGGGAGAAGACTAGTTCTTTAGGGTCTGCTAGGGAAAGACCATTCGGATTCCATTCTCGAGAACTACATGAAAACAGAATATCTAACTCTAACAGAAATACATATTACCCTAAAAAGATTCGAACCTCCCCACACTTAGTTAGATGTGGTATCGAATTTGTGATTAACTTCGTTTTTAATTGGACTATCAACAACTTGTATATCTTTGACTTTTGCTTCAAGCCAATTGTTGATTTCCTCCGTAACTTTCACAAATTCAACTAACATTGCCTTTTCTTTTGGCGATAAATTGGATACTAATCTGTTACATAACTTAAAGTTTCCCTTAATCCTAGCATCGTGAATCCGTTTATAAAGTTTCTTCGTTGAACTGTTAAAAACGGGTTCATCTAATTTCGTATCATCAATGGGGTTCTTTGTGATCGGATCATCATTAAGTGTTTCTTCATCTTTCCCACACTTATGCGTTTTTATTGGTCTAATAGTTTTGGTTGGTGGAGATCTAAACTTTCGGTTCACAAAGGTGATCGATTTATCACCATCCCTAAGTGTCATTCTTCCTTCTCTTACATCAATGAATGCCTCGGTGGTTGCTAAAAATGGGTGACCTAAAATTAGAGGAATATCAAGGTTTTCCTCCATATTAATCACTATGAAGTTTGCAACAAAGGTCAAACTTCCCACGTTAACAAGTAAATTATTTGCTATTCCAACCGGGTGTTTAATGGTTAGGTCAAATGATTGAACACCTATTTTGGTTGGTTTTAATTTACCCATACCTAATCTTTTGTATAAGGAAAGAGGCATAATATTTGCACTTGCTCCTAAATCTGCGAGTCCATTATATACAGCACCATCATTAAGCAAGCAAGAAATGATAAATTCACCCGGGTCTCCTGCATTAGTAAGTCGAGTTGGTTTGTAAACCTTTTTTGGGTATTCTTTTCTTGGTTCTTTCACTTCTATTTGAACTTCTTGTTCACATTTTTCTTCGTTTCTTGGAATGGGAGGTTTGTATAAGAATTCTTCTTCATCGCTCCAATTTGAATCCTCCCTATTTTCCAATTTTAATTTTTCATATGTTGTTGATAACATATTTATGTTTTCATTTTGAAGGTTTTCTTGGGTGGTGAAATTATAATTGACTTCATTGTCCACTTCCATCGGACCATGTATGTAATGTTTAACTCTGTGACCATTAACTTTAAATTCAATCCCATTTGAATTTATTAACTCTATTGTTCCGTATGGGAAAGCTCTTTTGACTATGAATGGTCCAGACCATCTTGATTTCAATTTTCCAGGAAATAGCTTGAATCGTGAATTGAAAAGAAGAACTCTGTCTCCTTCTTTAAATTCTTTTGAACTTCTGATTCTTTTATCATGTCATTTCTTCATTCTTTCTTTATAGATTAACGAATTTTCATATGCTTCATATCTCAATTCTTCTAATTCATTTAGTTGACATAATCGTAGACGTCCAGCTTCATGTAAATCAAGATTACATGTCTTCAAAGCTCAAAATGCTTTGTGTTCAATTTCTACTGGAAGGTGACATGCTTTTCCGTAAACGAGTTTAAAAGGTGTGGTTCCAATTGGAGTTTTGTAGGCTGTTCTAAAAGCCCAGAGTGCATCCTCCAATTTCATGGACCATTCGTTCGGATTTGATCCTACGGTTTTCTCTAGAATACGTTTTAAAGCTCGGTTGGTATTTTCAACTTGTCCACTTGTTTGTGGATGATAAGCGGTTGAGATTTTATGAGTTACTCCATATCTTTTGAGAACTTTCTCAAGTTGATTATTACAAAAATGATTACCCCGATCACTTATTAAAGCTTTCGGTGTTCCGAACCTTGCAAAAAGACGTTTTAAAAAGTTGACTACAACTCGTGCATCGTTAGTCGGGAGAGCTTGTGCTTTCGCCCATTTAGATACATAATCAATGGCAACGAGAATGTATAGATTATTATGAGTTTTTGGAAATGGACCCATAAAGTCAATACCCCAAATGTCAAATACTTCACATACTTGAATGACATTTTGTGGCATTTCATCACGTTGACTTATTTTTCCTGCCCTTTGACAAGCATCACAGGATTTGCAAAGAAGGTGTGCGTCTTTGAAAATTGTAGGCCAATAGAATCCAGCATCATTAACTTTTCTTGCTGTGAGTTGAGGCCCATAATGCCCTCCTGTTGGTCCTGTGTGACAATGGTTTAAAATTTGACTAGCTTCATTTCCGAATACACATCGACGTATTATTCCATCGGGACAACTTTTAAACAAATGTGGATCTTTCCAGAAATAGTGTTTTATATCACTAAAGAATTTCTTTCGTTTTTGGTACGATAATCCTTTTTCAAGGAATCCACATACTAAGTAGTTTGCATAATCTGCAAACCATGAAATTTCATTATAATCTATCTTCAATAGATATTCATCAGGAAAGTTGTCTTGTATGGCCGATTCATTTAGAACTTCTAATTCGGGATTTTCAAGACGAGAAAGATGATCAGCGGCGAGATTTTCTGCTCCCTTTTTGTCTCAGATATCAATATCGAACTCTTGTAAGAGTAAGATCCAACGGATTAATCTTGGTTTGGCATCTTGTTTCGAAAATAGGTATCTAAGAGTAGAATGGTCAGTATAGACCACCGTTTTAGCTAGAACGAGATATGAACGAAATTTGTCAAAAGCAAAGACAATAGCAAGGAGTTCTTTTTCAGTAGTTGTATAGTTCGTTTGTGCTCCTTGTAACGTCTTACTAGTATAATAAATAGGTTGAAATCGTTTTTCAATCCTTTGTCCTAAACCGGCTCTCATTGCAAAATTACTTGCATCGCACATTAGTTCAAACGGTATATTCCAATTTGGAGTTATCATGATCGGCGCATTAGTGAGTTTTTCTTTAAGAATATTAAAAGATTTGATACATTCATCTGAAAAGATAAATGGAGCATCCTTTTCTAGGAGTTTATTCATAGGAGTGGCAATTTTAGAAAAATCTTTTATAAAACGTCGGTAAAAACCGGCATGCCCTAGAAAACTCCTAACTCCTCTAACATTGGTGGGATGTGGAAGTTTAGCAATTACATCTACTTTAGCTCTATCCACTTCAATTCATTCCTTTGAAATTTTATGACCAAGAACGATGCCTTCTTTAACCATGAAATGGCATTTCTCCCAATTAAGAACTAGATTTGATTGTTCGCATCTAATAAGCATTCGTTCAAGATTAACTAAACATGATTCAAATATATCACCGAAGACTGAAAAGTCATCCATGAAAACTTCCATGCATTCTTCTATCATGTCGTGAAAAATCGCCATCATGCACCTTTGAAAGGTTGCAGGGGCGTTTCAAAGTCCAAATGGCATGCGTTTGTAAGCAAAAGTACCATAAGGGCACGTGAATGTGGTTTTCTCTTGATCTTCAGGTGCTATTGGAATTTGAAAGTATCCGGAAAAACCATCAAGAAAACAATACTAACTGTTTCCGGCTAATCTTTCCAACATTTGATCAATGAAAGGTAAGGGAAAGTGATCTTTTCTGGTGGCGTCATTTAATTTTCTATAATCTATACAAACACGCCATCCTGTTACAGTCCTAGTAGGAATAAGTTCATTTTTCTCATTTGTGATGACAGTCATGCCACCCTTCTTAGGTACGCATTGAACTGGGCTTACCCATGGACTATCAGAGATTGGATAAATTAAACCTCCATCTAGCAGTTTAATAATTTCTTTCTTAACAACATCTTGCATATCAGGATTTAGTCTTCGTTGGCGTTGCACATACGTTTTATGACCTTCTTCCATAAGGATTTTATGTGTGCAATACGAAGGAGTTATTCCTTTAATATCATGAATTTTCCATGCAATAGCTGGTTTATGAGCTTTTAGCACAGAAATGAGTTGAGATTTTTCATTTTCAGTAAGAGAAGACGATATTATTACAGGTAATTCAGATTCACCATGTAAATAAGCATATTTCAAATGGTTTGGAAGTGGCTTTAACTCTAATGTCGGTGGTTCTTCTATCGATGATTTATATCGATATCTGTCTTCTTCTTTTAGTATTTGAGTGTAGCTAACATTTCAGTTTCATCAATTGGTTCATACCCATTAGCCATAAGTGTAGCTAACATTTCAGTTTCATCAATTGGTTCAGTTCCTTCTCCTAAAGAACATTCTCCCGTTCCTTGTAATTCTGGAAATTCCTCTAACAATTCTGCATGAGATTCTATAGTTTGAATATAATAACATGTATCATCTGCAGATTGCGGTTGTTGCATGGCTCTATCAACAGAAAAGGTAACACTCTCGTCCTCTATACTTAGGGTCAGTTTCTTACCAAACACGTCTATTATTGCTTTAGCTGTGTTTAAGAATGGTCTTCCTAATATGAGAGGAACTCGAGAATCTTCTTCCATATCCAGAATAACAATATCTACTGGAAATACTAAAGTACCAACTTTAACTAGCATGTTCTCCATTATCCCTCTAGGATATTTTACTGAACTATCGGCTAGTTGTATGCTTATTCGTGTTGGTTTCAATTCTCCAAGGTCTAGTTTAGCGTATAGTGAATACGGCATTAGATTTATACTAGCACCTAAATCTGCCAATGCTTCTATTGAACTAAGACTACCCAGAAAACATGGAATTGTGAAACTTCCTGGATCTGATAATTTTTCTGGTATCTTATTCAAAAGCACTGTAGAACAATTAGCATTCATAGTAACAGTCGATAGTTCTTCCATTTTCTTTCTATTCGTGATTAGATCTTTCAGAAATTTAGCATATCTAGGCATTCCTGAAAATACATCAATGAAAGGAAGATTGACATTTATTTGTTTAAACATATCCAAGAATTTGGATTGCTCGGCTTCAAGTCTCTCTTTTCTCATTTTACTAGGGTAAGGAAGTGGTGGTTGGTATGGTTTAACATAAGGTTTAGCCTTAACTGTGTTATCTTCATTAACCTTTTCAACTACCGGTTCTTTTTCCTTATCTTGTTCAGACTGTGGTTCTTGTGGAGTAGGAATAGCTTCATCAGAAATTACAGGTATTTCAGGTGGCTTAAGTGTAATACCACTTCTTGTGGTAATGGCTTTAGCTATTTCATTCCGGGGGTTAGCATTTGTATCACTAGGTAGACTTCCCGGTTTTCTTTCACCTATTAACCTTGCTAGGTTACTTACTTCTTGTTCCAAATTTTGAATAGAAGCTTGTTGATTTCTAAATGCTTGAACATTTTGTTCATTGGTTTGTTTCTGAGATGTGAAAAACTGTGTTTGAGATTCAACTAGCTTCGACATCATGTCTTCTAAATTTGGCTTTTTATCATCGGTTTGTGGTGGTTTATTTTGAAAAAATAGGTCTTTGCTGATTGTAAGTATTATTGGATACTTGTTGATTGCTTGGACCTTGTTGGTTGTTGTATGGAACATTTCGGTTATAATTCTGGTTTTGATTGTAGATTGGTCTTGGCGGTTGATAATTATTCTGATAATTATTTCCAGGCCTTTGGTTTATGTATGAAACATTCTCTCTTTGTTCCATTGTTAGTTCAATACTGAGACAATCTTTTGTTAAATGTGGTCCTCCACACTGCTCACAACTAATTCGTATGGAGTGAATATCATTAGTCATCTTTTCCATTCGTCTCTCGACAGCATGTATCTTTGCAGAAATGGAATCTAAGTCATGGCTAGAATCGGCTCTAGCTGCTTTAGATGATCTAACGATATCTTTTTCTTGGTGCCACTCATGTGAGTGGGAAGCAGTGTTATTAACAATTTTGTAAGCATCAGTTGCAGTTTTCTTCATAATGGAACCACCAGCTGCTATATCTATGTCTTTTCGTGTTGTGATCTCGCATCCTTGGTAGAATATTTGTACTATTTGACAAGTGTCTAAACCATGTTGCGGACATCCTCTCAATAATTTTCCAAATCTTGTCCACGCCTCATATAAAGTTTCATTTGGCTTTTGTGTGAACGTAACAATTTCTCCTTGAAGTCTTACGGCTTTAGATGCCGGAAAGAATTGTTTAAGAAAATTTTCAACTAAAACGTCCCATGTATCAATCGCCCCTCCAGGTAACGATTCCAACCAATCTTTGGCTTCTCCCTTTAAAGTCCAGGGAAATAACATGAGATATATCTGTTCATCCTCCACTTCTTGGATTTTAAATAAAGTATAGATCCTATTAAAGGTTCGAAGATGTTCATTTGGATCTTCCTTCGGTGCACCACCAAATTGGCATTGATTTGTCACCATGTATAGGATTTGTCCTTTGATTTCATAATCTGGCGCATTAATGTCAGGTTGAGTAATTGCGTGACCTTGGCCAGTGCGTTTAGCTCTCATTCGGTCTTCCATACTTAGAGGTTCCAGATTTTCCATGATTGAATTTGTTGAATTTGAATCACTATAGGATTCTGATTTAATGGTTTGTTCTTCGACAATCTCCGTTTGAATGATTGGTGGTTCCAGAGGAAAGATTAATGGTTCAGGATCTCTGAATTGTCCCTGAATATCCTCCGGATTCTCAATTGTGAGGTCGGGTTCAAAAAATGGATTATCGGAAATTTGAATTGGAGTACTTGGTCGACTGGATGACGATTCTAAAGAAAAATCAACGGCAACAATATTTGCTAGATGTCTTGATCGAGTTACAGGTGGTGAACGTTTTGCTCGGTGCATTCACTGAATATCCTGTTAGTTATAAAAATAAAAATTATATAAGTTATCAAATTAATAGACTTTTCTGCTTTGGCCCACGTTTCGAATAGCCAATAGATGCAGCAGGGAGACAGAACCCTTTAAATCGGAAGCTCACAACTCAGCCACTAACAAATCCAACTATTACTACGAAGCAGAAAATTTGGATGTCTATAAATTTAACCGCTTAAAATAATTTTTCGTTGAAATTTAAAGAAATTTTAGAGAAGAAATAGAAAAAATCTAAGTCCTAAAACTATATCGGCGAAAAATAAGAAAGAAAAAGAGCGCGTCGGAAAAAGTCGAAAAATAAAAGGCGTCGAAAAATAAAAATAAGAACGTAGCGCGTCGAAACTTAAAAAGGAACTAAAAACTAAGAATTAAAAGTTGCGTCTAAAAATATTAAAGCTTAAAAGAAATACTATATCCCAAAACGGCAATAACTTAAAAAGGTACTAAAATATAAAAAACGGCGTCGCAAAATTCTAAATCACCTAAATCTTAGTCTAAAGAAAAAGTACTTAAGGGATTTTACGGCAAAGCCTAGAAATCTAGAAATAAAAATAACTATGGCAAAAACTATGTCTTAAAACTAAATATGAGCGAAAAATACAAATATTACATTAAAACAAATAAAAAGATACAAAATATAAAAATAAACTTATGTTTATATTATTTATTTTATAAAACTATTAATTTTATATATTAATAAAACTAAATAATACAAAATAATAAAATTAAAACTAAATAATATAATAATAATACCCTAATTAGGGTTTAATAATAATAATAATAATAATAATTATTACCCGTAATTATTGCAGTGGAAAGTCAAACTGTGGCTTGTCAGAGACGTTCATGCGATCGCATGAATTTTTGTCTTCGGGCTCATGTGATCGCATGGGCTAGGGATTCGGGCCAGAGCTGGGCTGCTACAGTATCGGGCCTCGAGTGTTTTTTTTATAGCGTTGTGCTTTCGGCGTTTTAGAGGTCCCCGACAGCGGTGCCAAAAATACTTGATGTGTGCGAGGTGGTGTATAAAATAGTTATATTTTTACAAGGAAATACTATTGAATACGATACAATTTTACACAACTGATTTATTTATTTATAGAGTGGATATACCTAAACCTTGCTACAACACTTATAGGCAGTGTACCTAATCGTACAGTAGTGTAGTTTTTAGTAAGTCCGGTTCGTTCCACAGGGAGAATTAGCCAAGTTTAACGCTATATAAAAAATACAAATATATATATAAGTAGTATTATTATTATAAAAGGGGGTTTTTACCGTTTAATGATCGGTTTGTCGATTTTAAAACTTTAGTCGTAGTTAAAACCTAATGTAAAATATTAAATATATAAATGACTTAATTTAAAGTGTAAAGTAAATAACGATAATGAAATTGCGATAAATAAAAGTGCGATAAAATAAAATTACGATAATTAAAGATAACGATAATTAAAAGTGCAATTAAATAAAATGACAATAAATAAAAGTGCGATAATTAAAAGTGCAATTAAATATGAAATATATAAATTATGCTTATTTAAACTTCCGTAATCATGATGTTCGACGTGTTGTTTTTAGTTTATTCCCATGGGTTAATTGTCCTTTGTCCTGGATTATTCGATATGTCCATACGGATTTGTCCATAATAGTCCATCAGTCATAATCATAAAGTGCGAGAGTCTTCGTCAAATTATTCTTATTCCCGAAGTCAAATATTCCAACTAATTGGGGATTCGAATTGTAACAATGTCTTAATACTTTGTTTAATGAATATACCAGGTTATCGACTGCGTGTAGTCCAAGATTTTACTACTTTGTTAACAATTATACCAATTACCCTTGAATGTAATCCACCCCTGTTTCAACAAGTCTATTAACTATTAATCCAGTTCCGTGTCCGGTAAAATGAATAATTATTGGTATTTATAGATATCCCGCCCACCGTGCCCAGTCAAGCGTATGTGGTTATATATAAATACGTCAAATTATAAGTCTATATATTAAATCAACGAGGTATCATTTAGTTAATATAAAACCCATTAATAGCCCATAGTCTAATTTCCACAAGTGTCGTTCTTTTATCCAAACCTCAATTATTGTCCAAAGCCCAATTACCCAATTTTAGTATTTAGCCTAACATCACGATTACTTCGGCATTAAATAAGCATAATAATAACTTAGCTACGAGACATTAAATTAAAAAGGTTGAACACAACTTACAATGATTAAAAATAGCGTAGCGTTACACGGACAGAATTTCGACTTACACCCTTACAACATTCGCTAATATACCCTTATAATTAGAATTTGAAATTAAAATTAAAATTATAATATATATATATATATATATATATATATATATATATATATATATATATATATATATACACACACGTGAGTGAGATAGAGAGATGGATATATATGGTGTAAAAGATCAACCAAAACTACGAAATTTATAGGATGTCACCTGTCACTATTCACCATGCGATCGCATGGAGTTTAGGCTTTCAGGCCATGCGATCGCATGGCCACTTTTTCCAGCTCACATGAGCTTGTTTCTATCTTGCCGACGGTTTTAAATATAATATATAATATATAAATAATTTTAAGAATTATTTAAATATTATATTATATTTATGTGCATAGTTGACTTGTAATTTTTAGTCTGTTGCGTCGAGCGTTGAGAGTTGACTCTGGTCCCGGTTCCGGTTTTTCGAACGTCCTTGCGTACAATTTAATATCTTGTATTTTGCATTTTGCGTCTTGTACTCTTGTAATTTTGAGACGTTTCTCACCAATAATTTGAACCACTTTAATTGTACTTTGTACTTTTAAGCTTTTTGGTCGTTTGCGTCTTCAATTCGTCGAATCTGTCTTTTGTCTTCACCTTTTATTATTTAAACGAATATCACTTGTAAATAGAACAGTTGCAACTAAAAGCTTGTCTTTCTTGAGGGATAATGCTATTAAATATATGTTCATTTTTAGCATTATCAACGGCATAGCAACCTTTTCTTATTAGTTTTTGCGCCTTCAGGTTACTAATAAGATTTAACTTCGCATTGCTCTTTTCTTCGTACACCATTAAAGGTTTTCTCTTCTCGTGCATAATGCGTATCGCATTTTTGTAACAAATAATTTCTACTTTCATCTCTTTCAACCAGTCCATGCCGATTATCACATCAAAACTTCCTAACTCTACTGGTATCAAATCAATCTTAAATGTTTCGCTAACCAGTTTAATTTCTTGATTCTGACATATTTTATCTGCTGTAATTAATTTACCGTTTGCTAATTCGAGTAAACATTTATTATCCAAAGGCGTCAATGGACCACTTAATTTAGCACAAAAATATTTACTCATATAGCTTCTATCCGTACCTGAATCAAATAAAAAATAAGCAGGTTTTTCATTGATAAGAGACGTACCCGTAACAAGCTCCGGGTCCTCATGCGCTTCTTCCGCATTAATATTAAAAACTCTTCCACGGCTTTACCCCTTAATATTTTCCTGATTTGTAGTGGCCCTTCTTCCCGCATCCGAAACAAATAATGTGGGCGCTATTTATTCCTCTAGTCGCTGGTCCGTAAGTTTCACACTTCGTCGCACCATGACCCGGTCTATTACATTTGGTACATACAACCCTACAGTATTTATCCGAATGATATCCTTCACACCTATAACATGGAATTTTCTGATTGTTGTTGCCATTGTTGTTATTGAGATTGTTGTTGGAATTGTTGTTGTTGTTATTATTATTGGGACGGTTGTTGTAGTTGTTGTTGGGACGTTTGTTGTATTTATTGTTGGGATTGCGATTGTTGTTGTTGCAATTGATGTTGCGGTTGTTGGGATAGTTGTTGCGATTGTAGTTGTGATTGTTGTTGTTGTTGTTGTTGTTGTTGTTGTTGTTGTTGTTGTTGTTGTTGTTGTTGTTGTTGTTGTTGTTGTTGTTGTTGTTGTTGTTGTTGTTGTTGTTGTTGTTGTTGTTGTTGTTGTTGTTGTTGTTGTTGTTGTAATTGTTGTTGTTGTATTGGTGACCCTTGTCACTGGTTTCTTCCCACTTTCTCTTGACTTGTTTCGTGTTGGCTTCTTCGACCGCCTGCTCTTTAATTCTTTCCTCAATTTGATTTATGAGTTTATGAGCCATTCGACTTACCTTTTGTATGGAGGCAGACTCGTGTGAACTCACATCTTCTTGAATTCTTTCTGGTAACCCTTTCACAAAAGCGTCGATCTTCTCTTCTTCATCTTCGAATGCTCTTGGACACAATAGGCACAATTCTGTGAATCTTCATTCGTACGTGGTAATGTCGAAACCTTGCGTTCGTAATCCTCTAAGCTCTACCTTGAGCTTATTGACCTCGTTTCTAGGATGGTACTGCTCGTTCGTCAAGTGCTTGAATGCTGACCACGGTAGTGCGTAAGCAGTATCTTGTCCCACTTGTTCTAGATAGGTATTCCACCATGTTAACGCAGTACCTGTGAAGGTATGCGTGGCGTACTTCACCCTATCTTCTTCAATACATTTACTTATGGAAAACACCGATTCGACCTTCTCGGTCCACCGTTTTAATCCGATTGGTCCTTCGGTTCCATCAAATTCCAAAGGTTTGCAGGCAGTAAATTCTTTGTAGGAGCATCCTACACGATTTCTTGTGAAATTAGTTTCACTGCTAGAACCAGAGTTATTGTTGTTATTTTGCATTGCGGCCTGCACTGCGGCTATGTTTGCAGCAAGGAAAACATGAAAGTCTTCCTCACTCATGTTCAAGTTCTGACGAGTAGTCGGTGCCATTTCCTTCAAAAATAGCCAAAAGAATTAAGTTAATCATATAGAATATTAAGAGTAGTCAATAGTATCTCGTAGCATAATATGAACTTATTTATAAAAGCTTTTTCTTCATATTAGCATTTTATAAGTTTTAATTCGGGTAATAACTACCCGTTAAGTTCATACTTAGTAGCTAATATACCATTCAACTACTACAATTCTATATGAAAAATTGATTACAATAATATTTCGCGTTTGAACATTTATACAATAATTTACAAACATACAATACCACTATCTTACATACAGGATGAAATATAGCACATAATGACTTTAATACAAGGAAGTTATGAAGACAGTTCTAGTTAATACGCAAGTCGTTTAGCAAAGGCAATAAAGACACGTAATTCATAAGTCCAGAAACAGGTCATGCATTCGGGTTTTACTAGTATTATTTCCCATCCTTGGTCTTGTGGAAAATATCGGTTGTGACCGTTGGCTAGGCAACATGTTGTAACGTCATCAAAAGGACGAGGGTTACGTAATGCCCAACAGCCCCGTGACAATCTAAAAACCTTGTTTCTCACCCCAACTACCGAATCTGTCACTTGTGAGAATGTTTTATTTAACAGTTGTAATCCGATGTTCTTTTTCTCACTTTGGTGAGAAGCGAACATCACTAACCCGTAAACATAACATGCTTCTTTATGTTGCATGTTAGAGGCTCTTTCTAAAGAATGAAGTCCTATGTTGGGATATGTGGAGTCAAAATAGGTTCTTAACCCGTAGCGTAAAATTGCATTTGGGTTCCCCGCACTTAATGCTTTAAAGAAAACACGGCGTAACTTAAAGTCTCCCCAATGTGATATACCCCATCTTTCAAAAGAAAGCCTTTTATAAACTAAGGCATGCCTGGAACGTCATTCAAATGTTTGACAAACTAATTTCGCCATAAATAATTGTGTCGATAAATTCTGACCGACTCTAGACAAGATTTCATCAATCATATCCCCTGGTAGGTCTTCTAAAATATTCGGTTGTCTATCCTTAACGTCTATTATGTGTTTTTATACTGTAAAATAGACGAGGATTAGATTCGTAAAAGATAATTAACAAACAATACAAGCAATTTTTACATATAACATAAAATTACAAGCACGCTACAACACATATATTACACAACATGATTACAACTCTTTATTCCAACTCACTCGTTACTTCCTCCTCGGACTTGGTTCGTTTTGCTAACTTCTTAGGGATATATGGTGCTCCTCTAATGCGAGCCGTCATTTTCACAAATGGTTTAGAAAAACCTAGTGCCTTAGATGTTCCCAGGTTATAGTGAAAGTTTAAGAAATATGGGTGTTTACGGTACACCCCATCAGGGTATTTCATGTTAACGTAGAGTTCATCGGGGTTGGAATTAGGTTTCTCTATTTTGATGCCTTTTCCCTTATTATTTTCTTTTGCTTTTTCAAATTAAGTCGAGATAATTTCTATAACATCATCGGAATCCTCATCGGGATCCGATTCATCAGAAAATTGGTAATTTTCCCAATAATTTGCTTTCTCGGCGGAAACACCATTGACCATTTTTAACTTTGGTCCATTGATTGAGAATTTTCTTTTATTTATCTGTTTTTCTGTGGTTCCTAATATTTCCTCCTACGGAACCTCTTCTTCTGGTTCCTCTTCTTCCGGTTCCTCTTCGGGAATTTGTGAATCTTCCCAAAATATATTCGACACTTCATTATTATTAGGTGAGTCGATGGGATTTGTACTAGAGGTAGACATTTATCACACAATATAAAACACGTTAAGAGATTAATATATCACATAATATTTACATGTTAACAATTTGTAGTTTTCAACAAAAAATGTTAAGCAATCGTTTTTAAAGAAAACACGGTCGAAGTCCAAACTCACTAATGCATCGTAACAAACTCGATAAGACACACTAATGCAAATTCTGGTTCTCTAAGACCAACGCTCGGATACCAACTGAAATGTCCCGGTCATATTGATTATAAACGTTTCATATAAATTGATTTCGTTGCGAGGTTTTGACCTCTATATGAGACGTTTTTTCAAAGACTGCATTCGATTTTTAAAACAAACCATAACCTTTATTTTATCGATAAAGGTTTAAAAAACATTACAACGATTATCAAATAATGATAATCTAAAATATAGTATTTTCACACGATCATTACATAAAGGTTTACAATAATATTACAAATCAACTTAAGTCTCCGAATGCAGTTTTAAAACAATATTATACAAGTATGCAGACTCCAATCTTGTCTTTATTTAGTATGCAATAGCGGAAGCTCTTAATAATCACCTGAGAATAAACATGCTTTAAACGTCAACAAAAATGTTGGTGAGTTATAGGTTTAACCTATATATTTATCAAAACATAATAATAGACCACAAGAGTTTATATTCCCATTTATCATAAACAACATGCAATCTGCATAAAAATCATTCATATGATGAATACCTGGTAACCGACCTTAACAGGATGCATATAGAATATCCCCATCATTCGGGGACTCTCATCGGACATGATAAATCGAAGTACTAAAACATCCGTAATTCGGATGAGGCTTGTTGGGCCAAATAGATCTATCTTTAGGATTCGATTCAATTGGTGGCAATTATCATAAACACCAATTCTTAGGCTACCAAGCTAAAAAGGGGCATATTCAGTTCGATAATTCAACATAGAACGTAATTTTGATTACTTGTGTCTATTTTGTAAAACATTTATAAAACTGCATGTATTCTCATCCCAAAAATAATAGATTTTAAAAGTGGAACTATAACTCACTTTCACAGATTATCACTTCGTAGGAAAATAATACTTGGCCACTGGTCGATTCACGAACCTATAACAAATATATACATATATATCAAAGTACGATCGAAATATATTCATACCATATTTTATTACATTTTAACGATTTAAGTTTGTTAAGTTGATTGTCCAACGTTTGTAGTCCACAATTAATTGTCCACAGTTAGAAGTACAGAAATAAATTAATATATATTATCTCGAATCAATCCACGACCCAGTGTATACAAGTCTCAGACTCGATCACAACTCAAAGTATATATATTATTTTGGAATCAACCTCAACCCTGTATAGCTAACTCAAGCATTACTGCATATAGAGTGTCTATGGTTGTTCCAAATAATATATATATATATATATATATATATATATATATATATATATATATATGACGTCGATATGATATGTCAAAACATTTTATACGTGTCTATGGTCTATTAAGATTACATAATATATGTTAGAATACATGTATAATACAATATAAGTTAGTTAAGTTATGGTTGGTATAGATTTGTTACAAATTTCACGTAGCTACAACAAGCAAATTTATTTTGGAATCAACCTCAACCCTGTATAGCTAACTCAAGCATTACTGCATATAGAGTGTCTATGGTTGTTCCAAATAATATATATATATATGACGTCGATATGATATGTCAAAACATTTTATACGTGTCTATGGTCTATCAAGATTACATAATATATGTTAGAATATATGTATAATACAATATAAGTTAGTTAAGTTATGGTTGGTATAGATTTGTTACAAATTTCACGTAGCTACAACAATTCGTTTTAAATCCGTTTTCAGTGAATCAAGTTGCTATGGTTTCATAATGAACTGAAATTTATGAAACTAAACAAAAAAAGTATAAGTATAGTCAAAAATACAAGTTACAAGTCATTTTTGTAAGAGGTAGTCATTTCAGTCGAAAGAACGACGTCTTGATGACCATTTTGAAAAACATACTTCCACTTTGAGTTTAACCATGATTTTTGGATATAGTTTCATGTTCATAAGAAAAATAATTTTCCCAGAAGGACAACTTTTAAATAAAGTTTATCATAGTTTTTAATTATCAAACCCAAAACAGCCCGTGGTTTTACTACGACGGCGTATGTCCGGTTTTACGGTGTTCTTTGTGTTTCCAGGTTTTAAATCATTAAGTTAGCATATCATATAGATATAGAACATGTGTTTAGTTGATTTTAAAAGTTATGTTAGAAGGATTAACTTTGTTTGCGAACAAGTTTAGAATTAACTAAACTATGTTCTAGTGATTACAAGTTTAAATCTTCAAATAAGATAGTTATATATATATGAATCGAATGATGTTATGAACATCATTACTACCTCAAGTATTTTAGGTAAACCTACTGGAAATAATAAGAAATGATCTAGAGCTTCAAAGGATCTTGGATGGCTTGGAAGTTCTTGAAGTAGAATCATGACACAAAAACAAGTTCAAGTAAGATTTTCTCCTCGAATTAAGATAGTTATAGTTATAGAAATTGAATCAAAGTTTGAATATGAGTATTACCTTGAATTGGAATGATAACCTACTATAAGTAACAAAGGTTTCTTGATCTTAGATGATTACTTGGAATGGATTAGAAAGCTTGGAAGTATACTTGCAAACTTGAAAGTATTCTTGATTTTATGAAACTAGAACTTATAGAATTTATGAAGAACACTTAGAACTTGAAGATAGAACTTAAGAGAGTTCAATTAGATGAAGAAAATTGAAGAATGAAGGTGGTTTGTATGTGTTTTACGTCGTGATATATGGATTAGATATAAAAGATATGTAAGTTTGTTTTCTTGTAAATAAGTCATGAATGATTAATAATATTTTTGTAATCTTGCTAAATAATTCATACTAGATTACAAAGAATGGTTCCCACATGTTTGATGACTCATTAAGGGCTGCTACGAGCTGATCATTAAAGTGTATATACCAATAGTATGTACATCTAGGAGCTGTGTATTGTACGAGTACGAATATGGGTGCATACAAGTAGAATTGTTGATGAAAATGAATGAGAATGTAATTGTAAGCATTTTTGTTAAGTTGAAGTACTTTGATATGTGTCATGAAGTCTTTAAAAAGTGTAACAATACATCTTAATACATTACATGTATATACATTTTAACTGAGTCGTTAAGTCATCGTTAGTCGTTACATGTACATGTTGTTTCGGAACCTATAAGTTAATGATTTCGTTAAATGTAATTAATCTCATTGTTATTATATCTAATGAGATGTTAAATTATTACATTATTATGATAACATGATGTACTAATATATCTTAATATGATATATAAATATTAAGACGTTATTACAACGATAATCGTTACGTATAGATATCGTTTTGAATTTCTTAAGTTAGTAGTCTTGTTTATGTATAAGGTTCATTGTTAATATACATAATAAGATACTTACTTATCATTTCATCATGTTAAACATATATATATATATGTTCATATATATAATATCATGTCATATACAAGTTATAACGTCCGTGAATCATCGAACAAACTCGGTGGTCAAATGTTAACACAAAATCCATTTCAATTAATCAAGTCTTAACAAGTTTGATTGCTTAACATGTTGGAAAAATTTAATCATGTAAATATAGTTTTCATTTAATATATAATCATGGAAAAGTTCGGGTCACTACAATGGTGATTTCAAGTGGTGTCGTGAATATAATCAAATGAAGATGGTGGTTTGAGTTTCGATTATGAATCCTAAATATCTCTCCGCAATTGCTTGAGTGTAAGTGATATATGTATATGTAACTTAATATCTCTCCTTTATTTTTACAGTTGCAGTAGCAGATATATATATATTGTGCATTTGAGTGATTGTAACATAACTCAATTGTACGATCAATTTGGTTTGTAGTGCAGCTATGGTCGACAGAGAATCTCGAGCAGGAAGAAAGAAATAAGAAAATAAAAATAGATAGTGACTTGCATCGGATTCGTACGCTTTAACTGTTATTGACAACTAACAAATCTTTTTATCTGTCTGATTAATTTTCTCATCAAATTGCAGAAGAAATAAAGATTGACAATGAAGTGTAACAAACTAAACTCGTAATCCTCTATAGCTCTATGTACACGTATATATTATTTTCGGAGTGATATAAAATCAATCGACTATATACTCTTTACAGCTCACTAATTTGCTTGTCAACAGGTTATATCAATCAGATAATATTCGATTCGGGAAGCAGAAGAAAAATATAAAAATTGATTTTGATTTGTACTAAGTTTGTTTGTTAGTGTGATTAATTGGAATCAATCTGTACTGATTGCAGACAGAAAACAAAGATTGTATATAGTTTGAAACAGATTTTGATTCTTTAATTGAAGTTAATCTTGTAATCCTTATTTAATTAATCTAAATTAATAATTATATTATTAATACAATAATACTGATTCATATAATGTATCTGTATATATTAGTGTATATATATATATATATATATATATATATATATATATATATATATATATATATATATATATATATATATATATATCTATTTTTATATATCTGTATATATTTCATTACTATATATATATATATATATATATATATATATATATATATATATATATATATATATATATATATATATATATCTATTTTTATATATATCTGTATATATTTCATTACTATATATAATTAGTATTAATAAACAATTAGGTATATTAATAATAATAATACTAATAATAATAATAATAATTATATAATTAATAATAATATTTACAATAATAATAATATTAATTATTAATAACAATATTAAAAATGTTATTATTTATGATATTAAATGATAATTTGTATTATTATTTTTTTATAATATTATTTACAATATTAATAATGATTTTAATGATAATGGTAATTATAAAATTAAAATATTAATAATCATAAAAATAACTCAAATCATAATTTTACTACTAATTATAATAATAATGATATGATATTAATAATGATAACAATAATATTAGTAATAATAATAATATGACAAATTAAATGAATCGTCGGGAACAGTCGAAGGTTCAATGACTGTATAAAAACAGTTCAAAAATTTTGAGACTCAGGATAACAGACTTTTATTATTGTGTCAAAAATATTAAATCGTATCGAGAGTTTGGTTTAAAATTTGTCGAAAAATTCTGGGTCGTCACTGTACCTACCCGTTAAAGAAATTTCGTCCCAAAATTTGAGTGATGACAGTTGGAATTAAAAACAAGAATGTTTTAGTACGAGAAATGAACTCAGATTCGTAATAGAAATTTTCAGTCATCTAAGAATGTTTCATCGAAGAAAAATGATAAGATTAAAGATTTCCTTCGAGATTAATACGTAGATAGTTTTAAGAATGCCCTTCTCGGGTCGAGTTTAGTTTCATGATGAATTCGAATCAAGTGTCATACCCCCCAAATTGGGTCGGGGAAATATGACTTCACAATATCACAACACAAGTATGTAAAAACGAGAACGACTCTATATGAGACGTTTTATTTGATAACCAATGCACTAAAGCAGCGGAATGTACTAAGTCATTACAATTGTATACTTTAAGGTTCCAATGTAATAATATGAATGTATATATGCGGACTCCAAAAGCAGCAAAGTCCAAATAGCAAATAATCTTTAGCAATCTTCACCTGAGACAAAACATGCTTAAAGTGTCAACCAAAAATGGTTGAGTGAACAACATAGGTTTAATAATTATAACAAGTTTTTAGACCACAAGATTTAGTTATAGAGTTTAATAAGTTCGGTAGTAGTGCTGGTGTATATGATATCGATACTAACCATAAGTTACCCTAAACACATCACGTTTGTGTCGTGCATCATTATTATGTATCCATTGACCAACGGTCATCCGAATAGAGACGTCACTCTCCATAGCGCTATTCAAAATAACTAAGCTTGCCTTTATACGTAGCAATTAACGATATCATGGTAGGGATTTAGCATGAATCAAAGCATGTTAGTAAACAGTTTGAACTAATCAAAGTAAAGTTTGAGTACTTGCGTCTAAGCGTAAAACAGTTTGAAAGCAAGCATGTGTCTCACCCCAAAGTTAAAATAAGTAATAGAAACAGTTAAAAAGTGGGGCTATGAAGTTCACCTTAATAGCAGATAGATATTCCACGCAAGTTATTTGATCGGAGTGTTGAACACGGAGATCTCAACCTAGAGATATTATGTTTGATTAGTTAATTTCTAATAGACATAAAGTTTGTTTATTAATATAGCAAATTATATTAACAGTGACCGTTCTCGAGAAAAATTATATTTATATAAGTGATATTATACTTAGTGTACTTAAGTGGTACTATATAGATAAATGTTTAGGTTATACTAATTATAGTATTATTATTTAATTAATCAAATATTGTATATACTTATCATTATATGCTACGTGTATAATTATATCTATATGATACATACATATATATTCTTTTATTTATTATTATATATGTATGTGTTCAATACTATATGATATATATATATATATATATATATATATATATATATATATATATATATATATATATATATATATATATATATATAGTAGGTGTATGTGTTGTGTAAGATGGTACATATATATACTTATTACTTTTATTATTATGTTTACTAATCGCATATAACTTACATAATGCACATTCATTCATACATACACACGTGCATATACATACATATATACACATACATATACACGTATGTATATATTTACATATACACACACATATATACATACAGTGTATACATGCACATACGTACGTATGCATGCATGCATGCATGTGTACCATCATCATTATTATTTACCAATCTTCCCTCGTACATAATATCATAAACCTTAACTTCATTAACTTGTTTCACGTTACATCATACTTGTTCATAACCATTAATTACCTATATCATAATCACTTCTCATAATCATTGTTCATGTTCATATTCATGATCATACTTAATCATTCTTATTAATCATATTCATTCTCATCTCTATCTTCATATATTAACACTAATCTTTACTAATCCATAATCAACCTTTTATCATAATCTTAGCCTAACGATCTGTAACGACCCGGAAATTTCCGACCAAATTTAAACCTTAACCTTTATATGTTTCCGACACGATAAGCAAAATTTGTAATGTTAAGTCTTGAAAGCTTTGAAATCCATATTCATGTAATCGAATATCTATTGACCTTTGACTATTACCCGACGATTCACGAACCTATAATTGAAAATATAAATATATAGATATTAGATAAGCAAATATATAGTTTATATCATATAATCATCAGGTATTGCATAAATAATAAAATGTAATATTAACAAAGTAAATTTGATTACAATTAAAAATATAGTTGTTGAAATAATATAAATATTATTTTCATCATCATTATTAATACGAACAACAATATTTGTGTTATTACTTTTTATGGTTGCAAACATTAAAAGTTTAATAAATTTAAGGTTTGGATTCTCAAAATAAAGATTTTAGAAATAAATATTTGTATAAGAATGATTAAAAATCGTAATTTAATTGTAATTCAAATATTATTAGTACGATATTACTTATTACTATTATTATTTTTATAATTGTCATTGACATTAAAAATCATTAAGATAATTATAAGTTATCATTATTATTATAAAAGTTTATCAATTACAATACTATTATTATTTTTGATTGGTATCTTTATTAATATTAGTATTATTATTATTAACATACTGATTTACTCATTTATACTAAATATATTATGAAATCAAGTTTATATAAGTATTTACATATAAAAATTTAGAAACATATTTATATATGAAACCAGATATAGATATAATATGTATTCAGATAATTAAATAAATAAATCCCTATTAATCTGTAAAATCGGTTGAATCATTTTTCCCTAACCAGTACATGTCGATACCAATTAAAAAAAAAAACAAACAATAAAAGTCACAGAATCCTGTTTCCTATCACATTCACCTTTATTTTTATTTTCTCTTTTTCTTCTATTCCCTTGTGATTATTTGTTGAAACCTGTCGAGCCAATTAACTAGCAAACAAATTGGATGAGCTGTAAGGATATTCTATATCCTCTATTTAACCATCGGTGGACACAAATAGAGGTTTTTAAAAAAAAACACAGAAAGACTAAGCAAACAGAAACGAGACCTCTGTTCCTCATTCTTTTATTCCAAAAATTCGAATTCAAGTTTACTTAAAATTATGGAAATGCAAAGTTGTTAGAAAACAATCAATTAAACTTGCTGCAAAGTTTGAACTATTAATTTTTCAGAATAAGAACTAATTCGTGTGTCAAAGTTATTTCTTTAAAAAAATCAAGGATTGTGTTTATGAAGAAATTCGTAATTATTTGGATGTTACAGGTTTAATTAGAGGTTCAGAAAGTTTCCTGGGATGATTTAAAACGAACTTCATATTATGATTATGGCCTGTTACGTTCTAAAAATCTAAATCATCAAAAAGTTAATTTTTTTTTAAAACCGTAAACAGCAGCAGCGGTTTTTCATTATTTTTATTTTTATTTTATTTATTTTTTTTCTTTTCGTTGAGGCTCTTAACTTAAATTCATAGTAATTGTTTTCTGTTAAGAGAAATCAAATTTGATTGTTTTGATTAACTTGGCTATGGTGGATTGAAAGTGGTTGTGAAGAAGAAGAAGAAGTTGGAACACAGAACTTATGTTTATAAATATATGGTTTGGGTTTTAATTCAGAAAACGGGCAGTGGCCCAATGGTTTAGGATGTTGGTGTGTTAGCATAAGGTCACGGGTTCGAGTCCCCTTTGGTGCATATCTTTTTAGGGTATATCCTTCCTTCTCATTTTCATTTTTTTTTATTATTATTTTATTATTTTTATTATTAATATTATTACTATCATTATTATTATAATTATTATTAAGTAATTAAGTATTAGTATTAATATTATTAGATATTGTGAATATTATGATTCTTATTATCATTATTATTATTATTATTATTATTAGAATTATAAGTATCAAAACTTTTATTACAAATAAAAGTATTAAGATAGAAATTTCATTTTTATTAAGATTATAGTTACAAATATGATTTTTCTTATTATTAATGTTATTACTAATATTATTAATTACACCTAAAAATATAAATGTTATCATTTTACTACTATTATAAGCATTATTATAAATAATATCACTATTATTATTTATATTAAAAATTATTATTAATTTTCTATCAAAAAAAAAATTATTAATATTATTATTATCAGTATTATCTATATCAATATTTTTTTTATAATTATGGATACTAGGATAAAAGTTTTTGTAATGTACTTAAAGATATAAGTATGAAAATAAAGACCATATATATATATGTACTTAATACACATAACTTTACTATATTAACAATTAATATATAAATAATGAAATTTATAAAGTATTAGACATATAAATTACATCACTAATAATAATATATACTCGATTTTGTTTATATGTATTAACGAATATACAAATGATTTAGGTTCGTGAATCCGAGGCCAACCCTATACTTGTTCAATATCGTTCTATGTATTTTTACTACAAAATACATTAGGTGAGTATATAGTCCCTTTTTGAACTTTAAATATTTTTGGGATGAGAATACATGCGCTGTTTTTATAAATGATTTACGTTATGGACACAAGTGATCAAAAATAAATTCTATGTTGAGTTGTACCATGGCATATCTCTTTATACTTGGTAACTGCTAATTACGTGAGGAGCGTAAACGCGAATCCTGTTGATAGATCTATCGGGCTGACATCCCCAACCGGGCTGGACGACCAGCATTTAACGGTTGCACAGTACTTCGTTCTCGTTACTACACTTTGGTACGGTGTAGGGTTTATTTAAGAGTATGCTGCTGTGACTTTTAGTTAAGTATGGTTACCAAGTGCTCAACTGCTTTTCTATACACGAGGAGTGTATTATGTATAAACTTGAAATCTTGTGGTCCATTGTTATAACGCTGCTAGCATTAAACCTATATATCTCACCAACTTTATGTTGACGTTTTAAAGCATGTTATTCTCAGGTACGAATTAAGTCTTCCGCTGTGCATTTGCTCATGTTAAGGACATTACTTGGAGTCGATCATCGCAATGGAACCAAATGTTAATGACTTCGTCCAGGAGGATTAGGACGGATCTTTACACGATCACATAAAATCATAACTTTTTGATTAACATAATAACTAATCATATTCGTTAACCCTAACCTTAATAATCATACTTAACTCATCTTTTTAATCTATATCATAATCATTATTATTTACTAATCAACTATTATTATTAGCTAACTTATTTATCAACCCTAATCTTTCATTATAACATCTAACTACATAATCTTAATTATCTAGTTAAACTCATAACATAAGTCATAACCATTATTCATAATAAGTATTCATGTTCAGTATCTTTAAGTTATTAAACCAGTTTTGTAACTTCTTAATCCATAATTTAACAACCCTACTTACATCAATTAAAAGTATAATCAATATTAGAGTTTTAGGTATACCTTTAGAAGGTAAAGATCAAGTATTGATGATGATTATGAAAACTAAATAGCAGCAACCTTCCAGCAGAAACTCACGACGCAAATAAAGTTTTATTGGGTCCTTTTGTTCACGAACAGAAACCAGCAAGTAGCAGCAGCAGGTCACGTAAGCAAGGGTGCCAAAACGGGTTGTTTGGGTGGTTCCTGATCACGTACAAAACAGCAGCAGTGGTGGGTTTCTTCATGGTGTTTTGTAGCAACAAAGGAGGTATAACAGTAGTAAGAACAGTAGGTTTGATGGCTGTTTGGTGGTCGATTACAGCAGGATTTGTGAGGGTTTGTGTGGTGAAAACAGAAGCTGGATAGGAGACAGGAGAGTGGCGAAAAAAAACTGTGACGGTGATGATGATTTGCGAATGCAGGCTGGCTGTGGAAGGTGTTTTTGGTCGACAATCAGGAGAGGGAAAACAGCAGTCAGAAGTGGCGATTACAGGAGGGTTTTGAGGATTATTGGTCGACTAATGGAAGATGGTTTTGGGGGTTTATATGGTCGACTAAATTGAAGGGAAGGCTGCAGAAAATTAGTCGACTAGATCAAGGGGTTTGTGGTGAATTGATGGAAAACTTTATCCCTTTTATAGTTGTTATTTGTTTCCTAATTGCACTCAAATACTTGAAGAACAAGGATTCTAATTAGGATTAAGCTAGGATTGTAAAAACTTAGTGATCAAGTTTGTTTTTCCTATTTTGTTTCCTATACAGCTGATTATTTTTGCCAATACATATTTATTCTTTTTTTTACGGTTTTTCTTATTTATTTATGTAATTTGTATATATTTTATTATTATTATTATTATTATTATTATTATTATTATTATTATTATTATTATTATTATTATTATTATTATTATTAATATTGGTTACATTTATTTAAATACATTTTATTTATTTATTTGTCCCTAACATTTACTAATTTTATTTAGTTCCAATTAGTTTACATAAATTCTTATTTTTTTAAATCTTATAAATATTGTCACATTTTAATTTATGACATGTTTTTTTTATATTATTTATTTAGTATTAGGGTTAGATTTTAATATTTAATATGAAATGGTATTAGGTAAGGTTAAGTTTAGGGTTCTATATCATATTAGGGTTTTAATAGTAATTACGATCATTTAATGAAAGCATAATGTTCGTTTGTCGTAATGGATAATAACCCTAATGGCGATGCACAGAATATGACATTGAAACCCTAAGGACAACTTGATTAATTCAAAAGGAAAAAAAAATGAGGGTTGTTATAGTACCTCCCCGTTAATTTAAACTTCGTCCCGAAGTTTCAGGAAGACTTCTCGGATGCATCCCCAGGTGAGAATAGATGTGGGTATTTCTATTTCATTTGGTCTTCACGTTCCCAGGTATACTCGGGGCCTTTATGTGAATTACAACGGATTTTAACAACAGGAATAGAGCTTTGTTTCAAACGTTAAACCTCACGATCCATAAATTCTATAGATTTTTCGATGAAGTGAAATTAATGCGAAGGTCATTCAAGGGAATAACGAGTATGTCGTCAACAAGACACTTTTTAAGATTCGAGATGTGAAATGTATGAACTTTATTTAACAGGAAGTGTTGACTGAAAATCAGCATTTGGTCAACGTTTTGTTAAAGCAAAGTCTATACTTAATTACAGTGGGGATCTACTTGAGTGAGAGTTGATATTGTATGAAATTTTAGCTAAAAGAGCCTAGGTGATTAGAATATCTAGTCTTATGGACTTCCTCCATGACTAGTTCTTGAAAACTTCTGATTAATGGTGATTTTTATAGGATCGACATGTATTCCTTCATTATTAACTACATGTCCAAAGAATTGTACGATTCGTAGCCAAAGTTCACACTTGGAAAAATTTGGCTTACGGTTGTTCCTTCTTTAAGAGCTCTAGAATCAATTGCAAATGTTGCTCATGCTCTTTCTCGCTCTTAGAATAGATTAAGAAGTCATCAAGGAAAACGGTTACGAATTTATCAAGATAATTTTTGCATACTCGGTTCATAAGATCCTTGCAGTTGGTCAAACATGTCATCAATATACATGAATAAATAACGATTTTTGATGGTTAGCTTGTTGAGTTCTCGGTAATCAATATACATTCCCAATGTGCCATCTTTCTTTTTGACAAATAGAACAGGTGCTTCTTACGAAGGCAAGCTAAGACGAATGGAACCTTTCTCCAAAAGTTCTTGGAGTTGGCTGGATGATTTCTTCATTTCGAATGGAACTAATTGGTATGATACCTATGCAATAGGTACAGCACCGGGCGTGGATAATTGACAAGTGAAGGATATATAATATCTATGGTTGATATTTTTAGTTGACATTATAGTGATAAGGAGTATGTAATGGTACACAGTGGTCCTAAGGTTGATCAAATCCTATTCCCATCATGATCCATTAGGATTTCTGTATGACTTATCATAATATAATGACGTTGATCAAGTGTCATTATATTATTCTAAATCATACTTTTATCACTCCATAAGGTTACTACTATGTCATCTAGTCAATATGCATCTTCATCGGGGTGAATGATTCAATGGAAAATGAAAGAAAAGAAAATGACATCATTCATTAAAAGAAAATAACTAGAGTATTATAGAAACTTAACGAAATCTTCCAAACTATAGAAGTACTAAACGGTAACACAAAGAATACTATGAAAATTTAAATGACTCTTGTAGTTGTCAAAAAATTCTTCATTGTGCCTCTTCCCCTTCTTCCTCATTATCCCGAGCTTCCTCGACAGTCATCACAAACGCTCGGCCTTTAGCATTTCCCGTTTTATCCTTTTTCTTTGGACACTGGTTGCGATAATGCCCTTTTTCTCCACAGTCATAGCATGTAGGAACGACTGCGTTGGCTTTTGTTGCAGGTGTATTGGTCGAAGGAACTGCAACCCTACAAGTCTTGGCTATATGACCAATCTTCTTACACTTAGTGCACTCAGCCTGGCACCACCCAGAATGGTGTTTCTCACAACGATTACAATAAGGTTGGTTCCCTAAATAACCTCTTCTTGAATTTTCAGCAACCTTCTTATTCGAACCATGGTTTGATTCCTGAGTAGGCTCAATCCTCCTTTTGCCTTCACTAGTCTTAGACCCGGCTTGTTTATTAGCCGCGGCCTTTCTCCTCTTAGCCATCATCAAGTTTTGAGCCATTAGTATCACCGTATCTAAGGTTTCTTTACTAGCAGCAATAACATTTTCTTGAATCTCGTCAGGAAGGCCTTCTATGTATCGCTCAATCTTCTTTTGTTCAGTGGGCACCATGTCCGGGCACAATGAAACCAACTCTATAAACCTGTTGGTATAAGCTTCAATATTGGTACCATTGACCTTCAATTCCCAAAACTCAACCTCTAGCTTTTGAATTTGGTTCCTTGGGCAAAACTTATCCGTCATCATTCTTTTCACAACAGCCCATGGAATAGCATTAGCAGCATCTAGCCCTACAGTTTGGGCATAAGCATTCCACCAAGTCAAAGCAAGACCACTTAGTGTATGAGTGGCATACTTCACTCGGTCGACCTCCGTGCGGTTACAGATGCAAAAGATTGATTCGAGTTTTTCGAACCAACGAGTTAGCTCAACTGCTTCCTCATTCCCATTGAAGGATGGAGGCTTACAGTTCATAAAATCCTTGTAGGTGCATGATGTAGGTGGGTTTCCTTGGTTGTTTCCTTGAATATTGTTGCCTTGGGCGGTAGCAAGCAGTTGTTGAAATTGTGCGGGAGTCAAAGTGACATTTGGAAGAGCGTTAGCACCACGAGTTGCCATTGATCTTCAATACACAAAAATAGTATTAGTTAAAGAGTTTATGGTGCACTAGGTAGCAACACCAATGGATAAGAAAAGGTAGTATGGGTTAGTTAGTGATAATGATGGTGAAACAAGTGAGTAATTGGGTGTGCGGATAGATCCTTTAGTGTCGGATCCTTCGGTGTCCAAAATGGTGATTGGGTGATGACTAGACATCCTAGAGAAGGAGTACTAACTAGATTCTAAGGCACGATATGACGGTAGGGGTATAAGGGTGCATAGTAAGGCAATCAAAGATATGGGGATTACACTTCAAGCTAAGGCAGGAAAGGTTATAGTCCTATAGATTGCTAAGGCACCTAACTACACATAAGGCACACATAATATGCAATCCTGGTTCTCTATAACAACCTGGCTCTGATACCACTCTGTCATACCCCCCAAATTGGGCTGGGGAAATATGACTTCACAATATCACAACACAAGTATGTAGAAACGAGAACGAATCTATATGAGACGTTTTATTTGATAACCAATGCACTAAAGCAGCGGAATGTAGTAAGTCATTACAATTGTATACTTTAAGGTTCCAATGAAATAATAAAAATGTATATATGCGGACTCCAAAAGCAGCAAAGTCCAAATAGCAAATAATCTTTAGCAATCTTCACCTGAGACAAAACATGCTTAAAGTGTCAACCAAAAATGGTTGAGTGAACAACATAGGTTTAATAATTATAACAAGTTTTTAGACCACAAGATTTAGTTATAGAGTTTAATCAGTTCGGTAGTAGTGCTGGTGTATATGATATCGATACTAACCATAAGTTACCCTAAACACATCACGTTCGTGTCGTGCATCATTATTATGTATCCATTGACCAACGGTCATCTGGATAGAGACGTCACTCTCCATAGCGCTATTCACAATAACTAAGCTTGCCTTTATACGTAGCAATTAACGATATCATGGTAGGAATTTAGCATGAATCAAAGCATGTTAGCAAACAGTTTGAACTAATCAAAGTAAAGTTTGAGTACTTGCGTCTAAGCGTAAAACAGTTTGAAAGCAAGCATGTGTCTCACCCCAAAGTTAAAATAAGTAATAGAAATAGTTAAAAAGTGGGGCTATGAAGTTCACCTTAATAGCAGATAGATATTCCACGCAAGTTATATGATCGGAGTGTTGAACACGGAGATCTCAACCTAGAGATATTATGTTTGATTAGTTAATGTCTAATAGACATAAAGTTTGTTTATTAATATAGCAAACTATATTAACAGTGACCGTTCTCGAGAAAAATTATATTTATATAAGTGATATTATACTTAGTGTACTTAAGTGGTACTATATAGATAAATGTTTAGGTTATACTAATTATAGTATTAATATTTAATTAATCAAATATTGTATATACTTATCATTATATGCTACGTGTATAATTATATCTATATGATACATACATATATATTCTTTTATTTATTATTATATATGTATGTGTTCAATACTATATATATATATATATATATATATATATATATATATATAGTAGGTGTATGTGTTACATATATAATAGTGTAAGATGGTACATATATATACTTATTACTTTTATTATTATGTTTACTAATCGCATATAACTTACATAATGCACATTCATTCATACATACACACGTGCATATACATACATATATACACATACATATACACGTATGTATATATTTACATATACACACACATATATACATACAGTGTATACATGCACATACGTACGTATGCATGCATGCATGCATGTGTACCATCATCATTATTATTTACCAATCTTCCCTCGTACATAATATCATAAACCTTAACTGCATTAACTTGTTTCATGTTACATCATACTTGTTCATAACCATTAATTACCTATATCATAATCACTTCTCATAATCATTGTTCATGTTCATATTCATGATCATACTTAATCATTCTTATTAATCATATTCATTCTCATCTCTATCTTCATATATTAACACTAATCTTTACTAATCCATAATCAACCTTTTATCATAATCTTAGCCTAACGATCACATAAAATCATAACTTTTTGATTAACATAATAACTAATCATATTCGTTAACCCTAACCTTAATAATCATACTTAACTCATCTTTTTAATCTATATCATAATCATTATTATTTACTAATCAACTATTATTATTACCTAACTTATTTATCAACCCTAATCTTTCATTATAACATCTAACTACATAATCTTAATTATCTAGTTAAACTCATAACATAAGTCATAACCATTATTCATAATAAGTATTCATGTTCAGTATCTTTAAGTTATTAAACCAGTTTTGTAACTTCTTAATCCATAATTTAACAACCCTACTTACATCAATTAAAAGTATAATCAATATTAGAGTTTTAGGTATACTTTTAGAAGGTAAAGATCAAGTATTGATGATGATTATGAAAACTAAATAGCAGCAACCTTCTAGCAGAAACTCACGACCCAAACAAAGTTTTATTGGGTCCTTTTGTTCACGAACAGAAACCAGCAAGTAGCAGCAGCAGGTCACGCAAGCAAGGGTGCCAAAACGGGTTATTTGGGTGGTTCCTGATCGGTACAAAACAGCAGCAGAGGTGGGTTTCTTCATGGTGTTTTGCAGCAACAAAGGAGGTATAACAGCAGCAAGAACAGCAGGTTTGATGGTTGTTTGGTGGTCGATTATAGCAGGATTTGTGAGGGTTTGTGTGGTGAAAACAGAAGCTGGACAGGAGACAGGAGAGTGGCCAAAAAAAAAACTGTGACGGTGATGATGATTTGTGAATGCAGGCTGGCTGTGGAAGGTGTTTTTGGTCGACAATCAGGAGAGGGAAAATAGCAGTCAGAAGTGGCGATTGCAGGAGGGTTTTGAGGATTATTGGTCGACTAATGGAAGATGGTTTTGGGGGTTTATATGGTCGACTAAATTGAAGGGAAGGCTGCAGAAAATTTGTCGACTAGATCAAGGGGTTTGTGGTGAATTGATGGAAAACTTGATCCCTTTTATAGTTGTTATTTGTTTCCTAATTGCACTCAAATACTTGAAGAAGAAGGATTCTAATTAGGATTAAGCTAGGATTGTAATAACTTAGTGATCAAGTTTGTTTTTCCTATTTTGTTTCCTATACAGCCGATTATTTTTGCCAATACATATTTATTCTTTTTTTTTTACAGTTTTTCTTATTTATTTATGTAATTTGTATATATTTTATTATTATTATTATTATTATTATTATTATTATTATTATTATTAATATTGGTTACATTTATTTAAATACATTTTATTTATTTATTTGTCCCTAACATTTACTAATTTTATTTAGTTCCAATTAGTTTACATAAATTCTTATTTGTTTAAATCTTATAAATATTGTCACATTTTAATTTATGACATGTTTTTTTTTATTATTTATTTAGTATTAGGGTTAGATTTTAATATTTAATATGAAATGGTATTAGGTAAGGTTAAGTTTAGGGTTCTATATCATATTAGGGTTTTAATAGTAATTACGATCATTTAATGAAAGCATAATGTTCGTTTGTCGTAATGGATAACAACCCTAATGGCGATGCACAGAATATGACATTGAAACCCTAAGGACAATTTGATTAATTCAAAAGGAAAAAAAAATGAGGGTTGTTATACAAGTAACATGGTTCCTGATGAATACAAGTCAAGTAACACGGTTCGTGGTGATGGTACGGTTGATCAAGCATTACCATCATCACGTTCCATTAGAACTTCCACATGACTTACTGTAATATAATCACGTTGATCAAGTGTCATTATATTACATTAACTCGTGCTTTCATTCCAATATTACTCAAGAATATCCAAGGATTTAAAACTTGTAGGGTTTCAATAGAATTTAGAAGTCAAAGCAGTTTCCGATATGAGGTACTATGGATAAAACGAATGCGAAAATAATTATGAATGAAAACGATATAAAGATACCTTCAGAAATGTCCAGGATATTCACAGTTAAGGATGATATTACGATATCATAGAAATATTGAAGATATTATGATGAGGAAAGAAGATTTCGATCGTTTTCCAAGCTTTTCCAATGTACCACTCTTTTGTTATCAAATTTTCGGTCATTAAGACCATCGACGGCTTTTGCTGCTTCATCAGTATTCTCATATCTGAATCATTGGTTATTAATCCGTGGTGTTTCAAGAATTCCGAAGGGTTTGAACGCAAGTTGTAATCGTCAAGATATATAGGATGTTTAAGATAAAATCAATTGGCAAACTTGAGGAAATATTTACTGTAGTAGATGTAACTTATTAACGATATTTTAAATCAAAATGTGTTATAATTAATATTTCCTACTCTTTTAATACTTTTTAATTGTCCAAGGTTAGTAGTCTAATAGTCTAATAGCCCAATATGTAATCTTAGAATTTAAAATATTTAAGACTAGAAAATGATGAAGAAGTTTTACATAGTTAATTAATTGGTTACAAATCAATTTTATTTTGTCCATTATTTTCTTCATTATGCCACTTATCAAATCTTGAATTAGATTCTGATCGGTCAAAATCCGAATATGAAATTGAATTTGAATGAAAATGGTTATTCGTGGATGAACGGATACGTACATGTGCGGAGTTGAATAAGATAGATAACAAATGTTGAATCGGAATTGAAGAATGTATCGAGTAATATAGTAATGTGAAATCTAAATATTTTTCGGGTATTACCTACCCGTTATAATATTTTCATCATTAATAGTTTGTACAAAGGAATTTTTAATTACAAACTTTATGAAAATATACATATATATATATATATATATATATATATATATATATATATATATATATATATATATATATATATATATTGTCTTCAGATGTAATCATGGATTTAATGAGTCAATAAGGTATTAATCTCATTTAATTTACCGTTAGAACTAGAATACGTAATCTCTAAAACTTTAGAGATTATATAATTGCCAGGTAGAACGAAGATAAATGATGTAGAACAATACGTAGAACGATGATTATGCTCGAGGTACAGAATGAGATGTTGAGGCGTGTGATGTTGAAACTTAGTTTGTTAGTGGTACTGGTGTGGAGGTTGGTGGTGCTGTTGGTGCTGGTGATGTTGCTGGTGCTGGTAAGTTTTGCACCATATTCTCCAAATTGATTACTCGAGTGTGAAGCTCGTTGACTTCTTCCATTACTCCGGGATGATTATCGGTTGGAACGAGTGAGTGAGTAAGGTTTAGAATTGTAGATATTACGTAATCGTTGCGAGATATCCTGGAAATGAGAGTGAAAATGGTGGTTCGAATAGGTTTACCGGTAAGTGCTTCGGGCTCTTTGCTAATAGGGCAATATGATTGGTGGGAGGGATCACTTCTTCGCGTCTCCATTGATTAAGTTTACTTCGTACCCATTCTCAATTCATACTAAATTTATGATGGCTAACTGGTTGACCCATTTTGGTTACACTGCTTTCGAAGCTCGAGTGGAAATCCATATCAGAATCCGAGGAACTTGAACTGGTTGTAGAATTCATGTTGCACGGTTAAATAAAGGATTTTCGATATGAAATGATTTTCGGATATCGGACGATATTCTAATTACATAGAATACCTATATATAGTAGAAAAGATCTCGTAGATTACGGATGGAATTAAGGAAACGTGTCAGACAAGGTCTAATGTGATGGGATATGAATTCGTCTGTACACCATTTATGCAATAATTGCGATAAGACGTGTCGAGACTGAGAATGATAAGTAGATATTTTTCGGCAAGGAATGATATGCAAAACTTTTGACATGTAGACAAGGTTCAAGTCTAGACTCATTAATTATCCTAACAACTACTAGGTTGAAGTCCAGAATTACTAATGCAAGACCTGGTTCACTAAGACCACTGCTCTGATACCACCTGTATTGACCCATCCTAATCCACCTGGAGGAAGTCTTCAACAGATGGTCCTATTGCGAGGTTCTGACCTCTATATGCCATAGATGACTCCATGTAATATCCATTAAATGAGTAAATACATAGCGGAAGATTTCTTTCATACCTGAGAATAAACATGCTTTAAATTGTCAACCAAAAGGTTGGTGAGTTCATAGGTTTATCATAAACAATAAAATTCATCATTTTGATATACCACAAGATTTAAATACAGTACACATATCTCGTGTAGTAAACCATTTTTCATAATGCTTGGCAGAGTAGGTTTGTATCCTTTTCTCCCCGTAGGTTGTCTCGCGATTTTTAATAACCGTACACATATCTCGTGCACAAAAATAATACACATAATCTGTGTATAAAAATCATTCTCTCGATACATAACATTCACTTTGATTTCATTCCTTAACATGGTAACCGACCTTAACATATAATGCGCATCAAAAATATCCCCAAAACAGAACATCTCGTCTGTATAATATATAAACTTCGAAGTACTAAACACCATGCCCACTAGCTCTTCCGTCTAGTGAACATTCTGGGTGGGGGTGTTAAACCCGGTAGCCACCTTTAGGATTCGCGTGAATTAGGGCCATACCCGTTTCTAATTCTTAGGTTACCAAGCAATAATAATAAGGGGAAAAATATTCACAACAATTAGTGGCAATTATCACGTCCAACTAATTCAATAATAATCAACAGAACTTCTGTCTGCATAATAATTCATTCCAGGAATGTTTTGCTTGTGTCTATCTCTTCAAACATTTATAAAAGCATTTCTTGTATTCTCAGTTCAAAATATATCTTAAAAGCATTTAATAAAAATAGTTATAGAAACATCGCATGTATTCTCCGTCCCAAAAATGTAAAGAGTAAAAGGGAATCAAATGAACTCACAATACGATATTTTGTAGTAAAAATACGCATACGACGCAACTGAACAATGCAGGGTTGGCCTCGGATTCACGAACCTATATGAAGTATATATATTAACACATATAATCACATAATTGTTTCTATATAATATTTATGTATATTAAATGTTGTAGTTATATAAATATATATCTTTATTTATGTTTTATATCCTCAGTTATATTTTATATATGGTTCTTTTGTAAAATAATCAATATTCATACATATAGTTATATTAAGATATATATATATATATATATATATATATATATATATATATATATATATATATATATATATATATATATATATATATATATATATTGAAGGTGTTTTGTATGCCCGAGAGACATATTAAATTAATGTGGCTAATATGTTATGATCCAAGTCGGGTCATACCCAATAACAAGCTTACCGACACCTTATGCATATTTAATCTTAATGATTGGATCATTTAAATAAATACGCGACACTTGAACTTTAGAAAATCGGTTTTCTAAAATATCATCACTTGAGATAGATTATTTGGATAATTTATATTTAATTATTTATAGGTTTAAATAATTATGTTGAGTTATATTTTATAAATTGGTTTATAAAATACAAGTAACTTAGTAAGAGCATGGAATTATATAACAAAGTTTTATATATTGCAAAGTTTATAAAAAATACACCCACCCTTGGTGGTGGACGTTTTTTTGGGGTCTCCCACAAGACAACACCCATGATTTGTTACTTTTAAGGTCACTCTTCCTTAGGTGCATGTGTCTCTCTTTAACCAAGGGATTCCTTGACTCAACACCAAGACTTAATTAGCAATATACTCATAAAAAACTGGAATTTTCTGCTGCTGTGAGGGCTGCTGGCTGAATTGTTTTAGGGAGAAAAAGAGAGTATTTTGCTTGCAAAATCAAGTGATTAAGTGTTATAAAATCCTAACTAAACAAAGGAAGGTGTTGGTGATTGAAAGCTTGGGGTATTACACACTTGAGGCTTCAAGTTAGAAGCTTATTCATTCCATCATCTTCATCATCATCTTGCTGTCCAAATTCAGCCCTCAATTAATATTGAGGAGGTACAATCTTACTTCCTTCTTTTATATGTAAACATATGTTCATGACTTGATACATATATGGGATTCAATTTAAATGGTTAAACATATAAACTTGTTTTCTTAATAATTATGCTTTCGTTGCTTTAACTTAAATACAATTCGGTGTTGTAATTATGTGAACATTTAGAACTTGTTGTTATGTTGAATTCCATCAATGGTATCTAGAGCCGAAGTCTATGAAATATGCTTCTTATACATGGTCTTTAAAACCCACCAACTTTACATTCTATTAACATGCATGAAAGTAGAATGTAAAAATGTTCGGGTTTGGGTGGGTTATGGTTTTGGCTGAATTTAGCAGGGTTCCAAATTGGTTTTGGGTTTGCCATTTGGTTAATATTTGATGAGATATTGATGTTCACAATCATAGCCATGACCTTGTGTTTGAATGAATTTTTGGTTGATTTATTATTCATTCATTTGGTTTGTAATAATATTTATTCAATTGGTTTGTAATATTATTCATTTAGTTATATAATTTATTTTATATTTGGTATGTAAAATACATTAGATTGTATTTTCATTTTCTAGAAAAATGTATTAGGATATATTTTGTAAAGAGATGAAGATACAAGATGAAGACTTGGTAGAACACAAGAAGAAGCATTTGGATGCAAGATTAAGTGGGAGATTTAAAATCTCCTACTTTGTGTTATAACCCCTTAACCGATGGCATTTGTTTTCGGCTAAACAAATGTCTACCAAATTGGCTTGATTGTGAACATATTTGTTTTGCATGCATGGTTGTTTATTGTGTTTGTATGTTTGGTTGCTACAAGAATATCACAAGTTAACAACAAGCAAGATAACAATTTAATTGGTTAAATTAGACATTATTAACCACATGCAAAATGACAATTTAAATGGTTAAATTGAAATGGCAAAAGGACATTAATAAATGGTTATTAAGAACACTAAAAAGATCACATATATAAAATGGTTTATATCAAGTAATTGGCTTAATTACAAGACATGAAAATGGTTTTTCATAAGTACCATACACTAAATGCATGTTGGTGTATGGCATAAAAGTTTTCTTAAACTAGAAATAATGAAAACTTAAAATCCCTTATTAACAAGGCAAACAAGTTAAACGCCTTCCTTTTGTGTGACACTTAAAAATAATTAAGGAACTGATAATGGGATAAAGGTCACCTAATCATTATGAGTAAACTAATATGATTAAGGTGAATTTCGCACACTTGTGGGATAAAGGTCACCTAACCACTTCTATGTTAAATTTACACGTTTACATAAGTAGGACGACTTGATTTGGGAATCATGAACTTAAGGTCACCGAAGCATGAGGAACAAATAGGCGTTGATGGAATAAATATGCCATGCAAAAGGATTGCATGATTCCATAACTTAGAAGTTACAAAAAGATTGCAATTGTCATATAATGACTACCTAGCTAAATCAAATGACGGGATAAAGGTCACCTAACCGAAATTTGGTTTACCGTTGGATTCTAAAATTTAATAAATATCAAATGGATTTAAAGGTTATTGATTGTTAAATTAAAATTGATACTTAAACAACTTTGTTAAATTTTGTAGATGGCCGCCAATAACAACAACATTCCAAACGCACCTATCAACTTTAACAACCTATCGTTGAGGTCAATCCTCGAAAAGGAAAAAACTCAACCATACGAACTTCATGGATTGGTTTCACAATCTAAGAATTGTCCTCAAACTTGAGGATAGGGCGTATGTGTTGGAAGACCCCATTCCCGATCAACCGAACGAGGATGATACGGAAGGCATGGCTTATTGGGAGAAATATTGCACCGATTCGGTGCAAGTTTCTTGCCTCAAGCTTGGGATTATGATACCAGAACTCCAAAAGGATTTTGAGCATCATAGTGCATATGACATGATCACACAATTGAAGGAGATGTTCCTTCAACAAGCTCGTATCGAGCGCTTCGAAACGGTTCGAGCGCTTCATGCATGTCGGATGAACGACTCCCAATCCGTTTCATCTTATGTCCTTAAGATGAAAAGCCTAATTGATCGAGCAAACCGTCTAAACTACAACGTGTCTAATGAATTAGTCACGGACCTTATCCTTAATTCTTTATCAAAGAGGTTTGACACATTTGTAATGAATTACAACATGGATGGATGGGATAAGAGCATTGGCGAATTACATGCCATGCTTAAGACGGCCGAAGCGAGCATGGGTAAAAGGGCTTCACCCATGTTTATGATCAATGAAGGCGGGTCCAAAAACAATAACACTTCTAAGCCAAAGATGGCTAAGTGGAAAGGACCCACCTACCAAGGCAAGGGCAAGGGAAAGGGGAAAATGGTTACCCCAACCAACAATAACAAGAAGCAAAAGGTTGCCGGTAAAGCTAACCCCAAGGAAGATCCGTGCTTTAGTTGCGGTGAAATGGGTCACTAGAAACGCAACTACTCGGTATACCTTAAGGAGTTGAAAGAAAAGAGGGATGCAGGGCAAACCTCAGGTAATGTATATATGGTATACATTGAGCTTAGTATTACTTCTTCTAATACATGGGTATTAGACACAGGATGTGGAACTCACATTTGCAATTCTATGCAGGGGTTCAAAAGAAGTAGACAAGAAGCGGGAACATCAAGTCTCTTCATGGGAAAATGAACTAAGGTGCAAGTAGTAGCTTAAGGAGACTTTATTTTGAAGCTTCCAAGTGGTTTGGAGCTTATTTTGAAAAATGTTTTGTATGCACCCGATTTATCTCGAAACATTATTTCTGTATCCCGTTTGAAACAATGTGGTTTTAATCTTAATTTCATTAATGATGATATCCATGTTGCTTTAAATAATGTGTTCTATTTGAAGGCTTCGCCTTCGAATGGTATTTATGAATTGGTTCATGATGACACATCATACAATAGCTCAATGTTCCATGCAAACACCAAGAAACTCAAAAGGAATTTGAGTGATTCCTACTTATGGCATTATCACCTTGGTCACATAAACAAGAATCGAATGCATACACTTCAATAGAATGGACTTTTGAAATCAAATGATCTAGACTCGTTTGATGTATGTGAATCTTGTTTACAAGGCAAAATGACTAAAGCACCTTTCAAAGGGACCTATGAAAGGGCTAAGGACTTATTAGGATTAATACATTCGGATGTATGTGGACCCTTTAAGCCCATAACTGGGAATGGTGAAAGATACTTCGTTACTTTCATTGATGACTTTAGTCGTTTCGGATATGTCTACTTATTAGACACAAGGACGAAACTTTTGAAGCATTCAAGGAATATCAAAATGAAGTACAAAATCAACTCAATAAGATAATCAAGGTACTTCATACCGACAGAGGAGGTGAATACCTAAGCGATGCTTTCCAAGATCATCTTAAAAGTTGTGGGATAATCTCGCAACTCACTCCTCCTGGAACACCCCAACTTAATGGAGTTTCCGAAAGGAGGAACCAAACCCTAATGGATATGGTTCGATCTATGATGGCTAGAAGCTCATTACCTCTATCATTTTGGGGTTATTGTCTATGCTCCACGGCTCGTATTCTAAATATGGCCCCAACCAAGAAAGTGGAACAAACACCTCAAGAGATGTGGTTTGGAAAACCTCCATCTCTATCATACTTAAAGGTATGGGGATGTGAAGCTTATCCTAAGCGTTACGTCCTTAATAAGTTGAATGCTCGATCTACGAAGTGTATCTTCATAGGATATCTCAAGGATGATATGTGATACTATTTCTATGATCCATCCGAACAAAATGTATTTGTTACTCGGAAGGCTGAATTCCTTGAAACTAAGTTCCTAATGGAAGGTAATAGTGAAAGGAAGATAGATCTTGAAGAGGTTCAAGATCAAGTAAATGATACACAATTGGTTGACACTAGTGATCATATACATAGCATTGTATATGTATATTTTATTTTCTAAAAGCTAAGGACAGAACTACGCGGATTATAAGGCACAGTTATGCAATATTCGCTGAAAATAAATACTGCGGTTATGTATTCGCTGAAATACCAAACTGTGGTTTGATCCGCTGACTTTACGCGGAGTGCCGAGCATCTCGCAGACCGTGGATATCACGGATACTATAAATAGGGAGCTTGGCCTCTCATTTGGGTTGTTGATTCTCTGCCATTTGCCTAAGCCTTTGTAGATTTCACTTGTGACTTTGCCCAAGGACTTCTTACATTGAGTTAAGGTGAATCATGCTAATCGATAACGAAGACCGGGTCGGGGTGGTTGATCACTTGATAGTTAAAGTGAAAAACGATCATCGAGGCCCAAAATAATCATCGAACATCCCATCCTCCATTATAATCTTATTGCACTCAATCCGTAATTAAGCAACATCATTAATTAAGGATTGATCAATTGGCGCCATCCGTGGGACTCGAACTATCAATCCTTAAACTATCAATTAACGTTAAATTTTAATATTATGCAGATTTGCTTCATAGGACACGTTTTACGAATTAAACTAAAAATTTTTGTTTTACGCTGTTAAACAATTAATTAGGCGGTTTAATTTCAATCGTGTTTTTGTTGCGATGATTTGCAGGTGCGTGTTTTCAAATTGGCAGTAAATAATGAATAACATTGGCGATAATAGTGATAACATGGCCACTATGCGAATGAATGTCCAAAAAAGAGGAAAGAAGCGAAAATCTGCGAAAATGTATCATAATTGGCAATCAGCGCCAATTAGCTTTCCAAAAATGCAGAGCGACGATTTTTCTGAAATGCCGATAATAGTATCGTGTAAAATTGCGGACGCTAATATCACAGTGATGAAAGTTCATGTTGATAATGGTAGTAGCATTGATATTATTTACGAACAATGTTTCACTCAGTTGCCAGAGGATATTAAAGCAAATCTGCAAACGACTGCGGTTTCGCTAACCGGTTTTGCAGGAGAATTTTCGCTACCAATCGGTGTCTTGTCGCTGAACATCGAGCTAGCCGATGTAAATGATAATGCTTTAGCGCGACAAGCACGGCTAGATTTCTATGTTATGCGAGCTTCTTCTCGCTATAACATGTTGCTAGGAAGGACCGCTATAAGCAAATTTGGAATTGTACCGTCCACAATTCATGGCATGATTAAATTTCCAACATATAAAGGAATCGCCGCAATATGTTCAGCGAGCATAGTGCCTATTTGCGCGGCTGTCAATGTAAAAACCGCAGGTCAGAAACCTGAGGATACTGCGGATAAGGAGGATAGCATGGAAATAGTTAATCCTGCATATCCAGAACAGAAAATCAAAGTAGGTCGCAATCGTAGTGCGGATACTCGAAAGCAAATTGTGCAATTACTTGATGAATATATGGATGTTTTTTCCTGGTGCGAAAACGATATGACCGGTGTTCCGCGTCACATTGCGGAACACAAGCTAAATGTAAATCCAGCTCTAAAACCAGTAGTGCAAAAGCGAAGGGGTATGGCCCCAGATCGCATCAAATGGTTGTGTGAAGAAGTCACAAAATTAGTCCGAGCTGGAATTTTGCACGAAGTACAATATCAGTCATGGATCGCGAATCCAGTATTGGTGAAAAAACCAGATAATTCCTGGCGAATGTGTATTGACTACAAAGATCTGAATAAAGCGTGCACCAAAGATAATTATCCGCTGCCAGAAACTGATTTAAAGGTGGAATCTTTGCATGCATTTCCATATAAATGTTTTCTGGATGCGGCAAGAGGTTATCATCAAATCCCTATGGCGCAAGAGGACGCAGATAAAACCGCGTTTCACACAGGCAAAGGCATATATTGTTATATAATGATGCCTTTTGGACTAATCAATGCGGGTGCGACATATCAGCGCTTGATTGACACCGCGTTTGATAAGCAAATAGGGTGTAATCTTGAGGCATATGTCGATGATTTAGTCATCAAAAGTACAACGCAAGAGCGAATCGTTGAAGATATACGCGAAACATTTGATAAACTACGTGAGATAAACATGAAGCACAATTCGCTGAAATGCAGTTTCGGCGAAACTGAAGGAAAGTTTTTAGGATATCTTGTTACGGAACAAGGTATTCAAGCTAATCCAAAAAAGATCGCGGCTATCGAAAATATGACCGCGCCAAAGACGGTTAAGGAAGTGCAAAGTTTAACAGGCAAATTGGCCGCCCTAGCACGTTTTTTGTCTAAAGCTGCTGAGCGACAATTGCCATTTTTCAAAACTTTAAAAGGTTGCTTGAAGCAGAAGAATTTTGTTTGGACCGCTGAAGCAGATTCTGCGTTTCAAGAGATGAAAAACCTGTTGAAAACTTTGCCTACACTAACAGCGCCAATTCATGGCGAAATTCTCTATCTATATATTTCAGTAGCAAATGAAGCGTTTGGCTCAGTCTTGATAGCGGAAAGGAACAAAATACAAAAGCCAGTGTATTTTGTTAGCAAAGCTCTTACGGGAAGCGAAATAAACTATGCGCCGATTGAAAAGTTTGTATATGCGCTCATTTTAACAACACGAAGGCTACGTAGATATTTTCAGGGGCATCCAGTGCATGTGCTAACCAATCTGCCAACCAGGCAAGTCTTAACAAAACTGGAGATTTCCGGTAGACTCGCATTATGGGCAGTGGAGTTGGGTGCCTATCAAATATCCTACTTTCCGCGAAGTGCGGAAAAGGTCAAGTTATGGCAGATTATCTCGCAGAGCTGTCTGGAGAGTTGGAAGTAATTAATGAGCTAACCGCGCTAAAACCAGCAGTTAATGAAACTTGGGAGTTATATACTGATGGTGCTTCTTGTGCAGAAGGTGCAGGTGCGGGTTTAGTTTTGGTAAGTTCTAACGACGAAGAGCACACTTACGCACTGCGGTTTAATTTTGATGTGATAAACAATGAGGCAGAATATTAATCATTGCTTGCAGGCTTAAATATCGAGCAAAAAATGAATATTGTTAAGTTGCATGCATTTACAGATTCGCAACTAGTAGCGAATCAGTTTAGCGGATCTTTTGAAGCGCATGATCCTTCTATGCAGAAGTACTTGCAACTGATAAAAGAAACTACTGCACGGTTCGAATACTTTGAACTCGCGCAAGTGCCTAGAAGTCAAAACAAAAAGGCAGATGCTTTGAGCAAATTAGCCGCTCTAACATTTTTGCATTTTCAAAAACAAGTATGGGTTGAGGAATTGCCAAGTAAGTCAATTGATAGTGATTTAATGGTAGCATCTGTTACAGAGGCGCAACCAAATTGGATGGAACCAATCCTGCAATATATTCGCAATGATATTTTGCCAGAGGATAGTCGCGAAGCTCGTTTAGTGCGAGAGAGAATTCCGATGTATCTCATACAAGATGATGTCTTATATCGCAAATCGTACTACGGACCGATGATGCGGTGTGTTGGACCAATTGAGGCGGAAATGCTTGTTGAAGAAGTGCATAATGGTACTTGTGTGCTACATTCAGGATACAAGACTATTGATGCGAAAATTATGCGGATGGGATACTTTTGGCCGTCCCTATACCGCGATGTGGCAAAAATTGTTAAACGCTGTAAAAGTTGCCAAAGGCATGCTCCGCAGAATCGAATGCCGCGGCATGATATGATCCCTGTTAATTCGCCATGGCCGTTTAGTAAATGGGCCATTGACATTGTGGGGCCATTTCCTGCCGGACCTGGCAATGTTAAATTCCTAATCGTTGCAATTGATTATTTTACTAAATGGGTTGAAGCGAAAGCGGTTCGCACAATCACTGGTGTGCAGGTGCGAAATTTTGTGTGGGAATACATTGTGTGCAGATTTGGTATTCCGCGAGAATTGGTTAGCGATAATGGCGCACAAATAGCGAAAGATCCATTTAAGACGTGGTGTACTGACTTAAACATAATACAAAAGTTCACGTCAGTAGCGCACCCGCAAGCTAATGGTTTATACGAGGTAACAAATTGCGATATTGTAAGCGGAATAAAAAAGAGGTTGTGCGAAAGGCGAACTGGTTGGGTAGATGAATTACCCAATGTCTTATGGGCACATCGTACAACTTTCAAAAAGAGTACAGGTGAAACACCATTTAGCCTGGTTTATGGCTCTGAGGCAGTAATCCCCACTGAAATTTTAGTACCAACGCATCGAATCGCTAACTTTGATGAAGAAGCAAATGATGCTGCGTTGTGCGAAAATCTCAATTTTATAGAAGAGCGGAGATTAATAGCTGCTATCAGAGAAGCGAATAATAAACAGCAAATTGCTAAGTATTATAATAAAAGAGTGCGAGCTTTATCATTCGCTATAGGTGAATGGGTGTTGCGTAATAATGAGGCAAGCAGAGCAGAAAAGCTAGGCAAATTGGGTCCTAATTGGGAAGGCCCTTATCAAATTGTGGCAATTAATGCGGCAGGCTCATATAAACTCGCAGACGTGGAAGGGCGAACTTTGCCTAATGCATGGCATGCTGTCCTTTTAAAGCGATATTATGCATAGTTTTGCGAAAATTAACAATTGTATATGTAAAAAATCGCGAAAATTATATTCAATACACATGGCTGAAATACTTATTAAGTGTCCTTGTTTTTAATTTTTTGCAAGTCTTGATCACGCTTGTTAAAATTTTAAGAATAGTCACTTGTAAAAGTATGCGAAAGTTCTAATGCAAAAAAATATGATATGTTTTGCAGTTAATTTCATATTTTTATATTCCGCATTGTTTATATAGCAAAGTGATGAAATTGCCCACCTTTGCACGCGAATTATTGCGAAAGGAATATTATCTCCTAAATATTTGATCTTGCCAATATTTAGATGCTTCGGAATGCTGATTACATACCTAAGGATCGTTACGACGGACTTAGAAGATTCATAACGTATAAGTATATACGCATACAAATTGTTTCGCGAAAGTACGCGCTTATTATGTGCACAATAATAAAGTGTTGGAAATTGCAAAGGACAAGTTTGTGTTATGAATATTGCTAAAATAAAAAGCGCTATATAAATATTGAGTACTCGCAAATAAAGATAAAACGCTGAAATTTTATTAACAAAACCGCAGAGATAGCTGCGTGCTATATTACATATCCCTAATCTAATTTTGACAAGTCAAGTGCTATGATGTCTTGAGCAGTAGCATCCTCTGCATAACTAATAGCAACGACTTTGTCAATAGGGATATCCGCTAACTTAGCTTCTGCCACAGCAGCTTCGTTCCGTGCGTCTTCAAGAGCACAAATGTGGTCACTAATTGCGGAGGGAAGAGGGTCTGGTATGGTGCAAAGCGGTGCAATTTCATGCAGAAACTCTACCCTTTCGCGCAATTGCAAGGCAGATGCATAAGTTGTGAACTGCGCGTTCACGGGTGCTGAATTAAGCACCTTTTTCGAAAACTTCGGTAAGTGTTGGCGGAGTAGAGAAAATTCATGCTTTGCAGCAGCCGCTTTAGCCAGAGCATTATCCCGCTCTGCGGTGAGCTGAAACTTGAGTGAGGAAATAGAAGATTCCAGTTTCTTCTCATTTTCAGCAGCGGCTGAAACTTGAGATTGCAAATCCTCCGCGGTAGTCTTCGCCGCAGTAAGTTGATAAGCTGTCAACAGCGCGCTTCTCGCTATTTTCAGCTCTGATCCGCTCAGAGTTATATTTTTGTTGCTCAGTGTCGAGGATGTCGAAGAATTTTTCTTCGCGCAAAATCATATCATATGCCGAGTTAAAGCACATGTAAAAGTTTTGTACAAAACTATTATGTGCATCAACGGCAGAGCGTTTGGCGAATTCACGACGAAGTTCGCTCAGAATTGCAAGCTTCATTTGTTCGCGCTGATCTGCAGCAGCGCCGGGAGAAGCATAAGTATATCCTGATAACCCATCAATTCGCACTCCATATGAATCAGGAGGAGTATGAAGAAGCTCTGTGATCTGCGCCACAGTGTTCGGGCTGGGAAACAAAGGATTGAAGGATGCGCCTTCTGCAAAAAAAAAAAAAGAAACGCGGATTATAATCATAACAATAAATATTTCAGATAAAGGTATGAGATCATGGTTATTAGATTTATACCTGTTTGTTGTTCTCCTTCATAATCCACTGATATTGGATTATCGAAAAGGGGAGAACTTTGTTTGGCCCTCTTGCTTTGCGTAGAAGGCGGGTTTTCGAGTGGTCGTTTACCAGTACTTGACTGGGGCGGTGGTAACTTTGCCATCAAATCCACAAGAGGAATGTCAGGCTTCTCTTGTTTAATTTGAAGGCCGGATAATACTGACTTCGCCTCCTGGCTTACGAGTAGCTTGTTAATTAGCGTTTTTGGGTCCACCTTTCGATCAACTTCATCCATCTTCATGATTAATGATTGAAGGTTGTGATTGCCGACTTGGTAATGTTTCAAAGAGAACAAATGAATTGAGAATAAGCGAAAGAAAGTGAGAATAGCGAGGGTAAGTGTGACGTTGGTGATTGTGAACCACAATATATATAGGCGAATGCAAGGGGTAATCAAGTGTTTTAATTATCCGTTGTAAAAAACTCAAATGGTAATATTTGAGTTAGCAGGAAACAACTGTAACTTTTACAACGGTAACTATGCTAACGCGACATTAATTAAAGCGGAAAATAACTGCGAACATTGCGAATTTTAGAGTTTATCATGATGCATTTGCTTCGTGAAAATACATCATAATAAACTGGGGGGACTTGATCATATACATAGCATTGTATATGTATATTTTATTTTCTAAAAGCTAAGGACAGAACTACGTGGATTATAAGGCACAGTTATGCAATATTCGCTGAAAATAAATACTGCGGTTATGTATTCGCTGAAATACCAAACTGCGGTTTGATCCGCTGACTTTCCGCGGAGAGCCGAGCATCTCGCAGACCGCGGATATCACGGATACTATAAATAGGGAGCTTGGCCTCTCATTTATGTGTTGTTGATTCTCTGCCATTTGCCTAAGCCTTTGTAGATTTCACTTCTGACTTTGCCCAAGGACTTCTTACATTGAGTTAAGGTGAATCATGCTAATCGATAACGAAGACCGGGTCGGGGTGGTTGATTACTTGATAGTTAAAGTGAAAAACAATCATCGGGGCCCAAAATAATCATCGAACATCCCATCCTCCATTATAATCTTATTGCACTCAATCCGTAATTAAGCAACATCATTAATTAAGGATTGATCAACTAGCACTCAACATGAAAATGTTGAGAATGATCAAATGGATGATCAAAGTATACATGACGTTCGCAGATCTGGTAGGATTAGTAATCCTCCTGAGAGATATGGGTTTCTCATGGATGGTTGCTATGTGGTTGATTTGGATGAACCAACAAACTACCAAGATGCTTTATCAAGGATTGATAAAGATAAATGGCAGGAAGCCATGAACGCTGAGATGCAATCCATGTATGACAACCAAGTTTGGGAACTTGTTGCACAACCTACTGGCTCAAGGCTAGTTGATTGTAAATGGCTTTTCAAGATGAAAATCGACATACATGGAAACTTGGATACATATAAAGCTAGACTTGTAGCAAAAGGTTTCACTCAAACTCAAGGGGTTGACTATGATGAAACTTTTTCGCCTGTGGCAATGCTAAAGTCTATTAGGATATTACTTGCCATTGCTACTCATTATGATTATGAAATATGGCAAATAGATGTCAAGACCGCTTTCCTAAATGGACATCTTGATGAAGATGTCTATATGGTTCAGCCTGAAGGTTTTGTTGATCTAAAGTATCCTAAAAGGGTATACAAGTTAAAGAGGTCAATCTACAGATTGAAACAAGCATCTAGAATGTGGAATCATCGTTTTAATGAGGAGGCCAAGAAATTTGGCTTCATTAAAAATGGTGATGAAGCTTGTGTATACAAGAAAGCTAGTGGGAGCACTATCATGTTCCTTGTATTATATGTGGATGATATATTATTATTTGGGAACGATATTCCGGCAATGCAAGGTGTTAAAACTTGGTTAAGTAAATGCTTCTCCATTAAGGATCTTGGAGAAGCACAATACGTTTTGGGGATTGGGATATACATGGATAGATCCAAGAAACTGATAGGTTTGAATCAAAGTGTATACATTGAAAAGATCTTGAAAAGGTTCAAGATGGAGAACTCTTAGAAAGGTTTGGTACCTATTCAAAGAGGAACGATTCTCAGTTCATCTCAGTGCCCTACCACAAAAGATGAACAAGAGAGAATGAAGAAAGTCCCGTACGCATCTGCTATTGGGTCAATCAGGTATGCAATGATATGTACTAGACCGGATGTGTCATGCGCTCTTAGCTTGACAAGTAGATACCAGAATAACCCAGGAAACAGTCATTGGATTGCTGTCAAAAGCATATTGAAATACCTTAGGAGGACTAAGGATATGTTTCTAATATATGGGTCTGGTGAGGAGGAACTCGCAGTAAAGGGTTACATGGATGCAAGTTTCCAAACTGATCGAGATGATTCTCGATCACAATCATGTTATGTCTTCACGTTAAATGGAGGTGCGGTCTCTTGAAAGAGTTCAAAATAGGATGTTGTTGCATTATCCACTACAGAGTCGGAGTACATTGTCGCCTTATTAGCAGCTCAGGAAGCTGCATGGATGAAGAAATTCATCGACAACTTAGGAGTAGTCCCTTCCATTCAGGACCCTCTTGAGATCTTTTGTGACAACGAGGGTGCGATTGCTAAAATCAAGGAACCTCGTGCTCACCAAAAGACCCGTCACATTGAGCGGAGATTCAACTACATAAGGGATGAAGTTGAAAAGGGAAAGATATGTATTCGCAAAGTTCACATAGATCTTAATATAGCGGATCCACTCACGAAGCTCTTACATGGTGCAAAACATCAAGGGCATGTTAGTGCATTAGGGCTTCGATATTCTAGTGATTGGTTGTGATCTGTTTTATGTATTGTATCGGAACAAAGTGGTTCAAACTCATTAATATAATTATGGTGTTAATTTATTAATCTTGAGTCATGTTCCTATTTTGCATATTTTATCCATGAATAAGTAATTATTCTAAATTCCGTAGTCGATCACATTTGTGGGAACAAGTGTGAGGTTTAGACTATTATGAACTTGGATTGGTATACATTCATAGGCTGAATGTGGGGCAAGGTCGCTACCAAGGTTCATAGATATTTGTGGGAAACAAATATTGGAAGACCCGCTCTCAAGACTTACTAAATGGAGCCTTTGTGGTTGATCACATGTAATCTTGAGTAAAGGCGAATATCATTGTATCCTCTGACCTGAGATACATATTGGGTTCGGATATTTACTAAGTGTTGTGCCTTGATTCTTTCCTTCGCTATTCTGAAATATGGTAGTTCACAAGGAAGAGCTCAGATGAGATACAAAGTATATATCTAGGACGTATGTAGTCAAGATGGAATTTGTCCCTCTTATTCGTTGAGAGTCAGATGTCTAAGGACTGATAAAGTTAAATCTATAATAGAGTGATCACTATGTGTCTCTTAGATTTAACATGACATCTAGGATAAAAGGATAAATGAAAGATTCACCTATTCATATTCGAGATGGGAACTCGAAAAGGATGATGTTATTGAATGGCATAAAGTCATAACATATTGGGGGTGATGGACGGTCGTTAGGTGGTATCCATCACTTGCATTAATTTCTTATGTTTCTCGTGCAAGTGGGAGATTGAAGGTATTTGTATGCCTGAGAGACATATTAAATTAATGTGGCTAATATGTTATGATCCAAGTCGGGTCATACCCAATAACAAGATTACCGACACCTTATACGTATTTAATCTTAATGATTGGATCATTTAAATAAATACGCGACACTTGAACTTTAGAAAATCGGTTTTCTAAAATATCATCACTTGAGATAGATTATTTGGACAATTTATATTTAATTATTTATAGGTTTAAATAATTATGTTGAGTTATATTTTATAAATTGGTTTATAAAATGCAAGTAACTTAGTAAGAGCATGGAATTATATAACAAAGTTTTATATATTGCAAAGTTTATAAAAAATACACCCACCCTTGGTGGTGGACGTTTTTTTGGGGTCTCCCACAAGACAACACCCATGATTTGTTACTTTTAAGGTCACTCTTCCTTAGGTGCATGTGTGTCTCTTTAACCAAGGGATTCCTTGACTCAACACCAAGACTTAATTAGCAATATACTCATAAAAAACCGGAATTTTCTGCTGCTATGGGGGCTGCTGGCTGAATTGTTTTAGGGAGAAAAAGAGAGTATTTTGCTTGAAAAATCAAGTGATTAAGTGTTCTAAAATCCTAACTAAACAAAGGAAGGTGTTGGTGATTGAAAGCTTGGGGTATTACACACTTGAGGCTTCAAGTTAGAAGCTTGTTCATTCCATCATCTTCATCATCATCTTGCTGTCCAAATTGAGCCCTCAATTAATATTGAGGAGGTACAATCTTACTTCCTTCTTTTATATGTAAGCATATGTTCATGACTTGATACATATATGGGATTCAATTTAAATGGTTAAACATATAAACTTGTTTTCTTAATAATTATGCTTCCGTTGCTTTAACTTAAATACAATTCGGTTTTGTAATTATGTGAACATTTAGAACTTGTTGTTATGTTGAATTCCATCATATATATATATATATATATATATATATATATATATATATATATATATATATATATATATATATATATATATATATATATATATATATATATATACCTATTTGTAATTGGTATTATATCAAAAATCATTAATTTGATAGAAAAACAATACTATTAATAATAATAATAATAATTCTAATAATAATAAAAATAATAATAATAATAATAATAATAATAATTATTATTATTATTATTATTATTATTATAATTATAATGATAATAATTTTAATAATAATAATACTAATTCTATCCTTTAATAATAATAATAATAATAATAATAATAGTTATATGTTAATATTGAAAATAATGATTTAATAACCTTAATGATAATAATAATAATAATTAGTAATAAGTAAACTACCTCAAGGAAGTAGCCCTTAAAAAAATGCCCAAGTCCGGGTTTGAACCCGCGACGTCCCGTTAACCCGATAATGCCTTTAACCATTCCTTTGTCACCTCACTTCTGATTTAATTGATACACCAATCTATTTATCCTAATACAAAAGACTGTCTTCTTCTTCTTCCTAAAAAAAATGCCAAAACTCAGGCTCGAACCCGAGACCTCTCGCTAAACCTCCTAACCATCCGTCTATCTCAGTTTTTCTGTTATATTTATACCACAAATATATTTAACCTATCTTTCTCTGTCTTTCTTCTTCTTTTTCGTTTCTCAATCGACTAGGGATCAAAACCCCACCATTATCAACTAATCGTTTTCATCAATGAATCATTAACATCTTTATTATCACTATACACGATATCACTTATCATTTAATATTCATCATCATTGTAATAAGATGATATCATTATCATCATTCGCTTATGTATTGTCACAGGAACAAAATCATTCGATTATTATTACTCTCGACTATTTTTATCATCATCATCTTAATCACCATAACTTCACTACATAATTCATTTTTATCATCTCATGTTATCATAATCATCATCACCATAATGACTACACCATCATTGTTATCGTCCGGCCTAAAGAACATAAGTTTGTAACACATGTACGGTCCAAGTAAAATAAGAGTAATTGGCTCTAGTAACAATATTTTTAAGCGATCCTTGGATACTCTTTAGTGGGTGGTTGAATAAAAAAAAATTATGGTGCAAAGGAATAACGATGTATTGGACAAGTGGTTCGGCAGAGGTAAAAAAAAATTAAAGTAAACAGTCCACTATAACTGGTACCATCCATTTGTTTCTGATATATTGGGATTAAAGGACAAATATATTAGTTGATTGATTGTGGTGGGTTCCTCTTTCGAAAAGGAAAAGAAAACAGACACAAGGATGTGTCACTTTTATAAAACCAAAAAAGGATTATTAAAACTCCATTCGACCCAATATTTTTGGCCATGAATCTGCATATAGTCCCACATTAATAATCTGTCTCCATGATTGATTAGGTGAGGTATTTTAATATTCAAAACACCCTCAATTATAAAGACATAATCTTTTGAACATATCGACCCATCATTATTTTATATATACCTTTTTTTATCAACTCTCTTGAGAAATTAAAGAGAGCAGAAGTAATATCTTGAACTGGAAATGAAAAGGTAGTAACAGTTCATAAGCTGAGATGATGGAGATAGTTTCGTTGATGGTGGGTTTGGCTTCGATTTAGACTAAAGGACAAGTAGCAGTTCGTAGTGCTTGGTTTGGGTGATGGTGAGTGGTTCCATCGAAGAAGAAATAGAAATCTAATGAAAACGAATTATAAAGATGATGTTGGTGGTTTTTGCAAAGGTTTGAAACAGAAGGAAGACAGAAGTCAGTAGCATGAAGGTGTAACAAGGGTTGGGGTTGATGGTAATTTGGTTTGTTTAATGAAGAACAACAATATATATATATATATATATATATATATATATATATATATATATATATATATATATATATATATATATATATATCTTGTTTAGTTTCGGTTAATAGCAGGAGGTACAAGCTTACAATTTGCAGCAATAGTCGACTTGCTTATGGGTTGTAAGACTTCGATGGTAGCAGCAGCTCCAAGGTGTTATTGGTTGGTTTTATGTTTTCTTCGATTACAATAGGTACATCAGCAGTAGGATTGCATAAACATTTAAATGGTGTTTGCCGGTATGGTGGAAGTTCGATGGTGTTCATCAAGAAGGTGATGGTGATTTCAAGTGGTGTCGTGAATATAATCAAATGAAGATGGTGGTTTGAGTTTCGATTATGAATCCTAAATATCTCTCTGCAATTGCTTGAGTGTAAGTAATATATGTATATGTAACTTAATATCTCTCCTTTATTTTTACAGTTGCAGTAGCGGATATATATATTGTGCATTTGAGTGATTGTAACAGAACTCAATTGTACGATCAATTTGGTTTGTAGTGCAGCTATGGTTGATGGAGAATCTCGAGTAGGAAGAAAGAAATAAGAAAATAAAAATAGATAGTGACTTGCAACGGATTCGTACGCTTTAACTGTTATTGACAGCTAACAATTTTTGTATCTGTCTGATTGATTTTCTCATCAAATTGCAGAAGGAATAAAGATCGACAATGAAGTGTAACAAACTAAACTCGTAATCCTCTATAGCTCTATGTACACGTATATATTATTTTCGGAGTGATATAAAATCAATCGACTATATATTCTTTACAGCTCACTAATTTGCTTGTCAACAGGTTATATAAATCAGATAATATTCGATTCGGGAAGCAGAAGAAATATATAAAAATTGATTTTGATTTGTACTAAGTTTTTTTGTTAGTGTGATTAATTTGAATCAATCTGTACTGATTGCAGACAAAAAACAAAGATTGTATACAGTTTGAAACAGATTTTGATTCTTTAATTGAAGTTGATCTTGTAATCCTTATTTAATTAATCTAAATTAATAATTATATTATTAATACAATAATACTGATTCATATAATGTATATATATATATATATATATATATATATATCTATTTTTATATATCTGTATATATTTTTCATTACTATATATAATTAGTATTAATAAACAATTAGGTATATTAATAATAATAATACTAATAATAATAATTATTATATAATTAATAATAATATTAAAAAAAATGATAATAATAATTATTAATAACAATATTAAAAATGTTATTATTTATGATATTAAATGATAATTTGTATTATTATTTTTTATAATATTATTTACAATATTAATAATGATTTTAATGATAATGGTAATTATAAAATTACAATATTAATAATCTTAATAATAACTCAAATCATAATTTTACTACTAATTATAATAATAATGATATTAATAATGATAACAATAATATTAGTAATAATAATAATATGACAAATTAAATGTATCGAATTTTATATCTATATATTATGTTAAAATGATAGTATTCATAATAATGATATTAACATTAACATTACTATTTATTTATAACAATAATTTCATACAAACGATTAATAACATTTATTATATAAATATAATTATATATATATATATATATATATATATATATATATATATATATATATATATATATATATATATATATATATATATATATATATATATATATATATACATACATATCTATTTATAAATAATTGTTCGTGAATCGTCGGGAACAGTCGAAGGTTCAATGAATGTATAAAAACAGTTCAAAAATTTTGAGACTCGGGATAACAGACTTTTATAATCGTGTCAAAAATATTAAATCGTATCGAGAGTTTGGTTTAAAATTTGTCAAAAAATTCCGGGTCGTCACACTCATAGTGTTTATTGACTATTATTTTAATGGTTAATTTTTTTTTTCGTGTTCGATCTATTCCTTTATAACACTAGTATTATTCTTAGTACTAACGGTTGTATTATTCTATTTTGAAGATCATGCCTCCCCGTGAGTCCAACGAAGCTCGCATGCAACGTCTTATTTCTTAAGGGATAGCAGCTGCTACGGCAGCTAATGCTAATGCAAATGCGAATAACAACAACCAGGTGGGATGCTCCCATAAGACTTTTATGGAAAGTCGTCCACAAGAATTTAGTGGCACTGAAGGACCTATTGGACTTACTCATTGGTTTGAGAAGATTGAGTCTATTTTTAGGGTTAGCCGAGTCCGAGAGGAGGATAGGGTCAGTTTCGCAAGCTGCACTCTTAAGGATAGTGCTTTAACTTGGTGGAACAACTTGGTGAATAGTTTGGGTAATGATGTGGCGTATGGTTTGACTTGGAACAATTTTAAAGAAAGAATGATCACCCGTTATCGACCCCGGGGTGAACTTAATAAGTTAGAGGCTGAGCTTAAGAACTTGAAAATGAAGGGCACCGAGTTAGATGCCTATGAAGAAAGGTTCTTTGAATTGACATTGTTGTGTCCAAATACTTATGCTGATGAGAATCTTAAGATTGAAGCTTATATTGATGGGTTATCTGAGCGGATTGAGCATGGGGTTGAGTCTAGTGAGCCCCATACTATTGAAGCTGCTATGTCTATGGCTCACAAGCTTAATGATAAGATTTTTAGGAGAAGTAAGGCAGCTGTGACTGATGCCGGTGAGGAGGTCGTTAAGAAGGCTGATAATGGGAAAAGGAAGTGGGATAATAATCGCAACCAGAACCAAAGTTAGCAGAAGAAACAAGATACTTCTGGTTCTAATAACCGAAATCAGCGTGTTTGCCTTCGATGTTATAAGGCTCATGATGGTTATTGTACAGTTACTTGTAAGAGGTGTTCCAAGCAGGGACACATTGCTAAAGATTGTACGGTGCTTATGCCTAGTTCTGCTACTCCTGCTACAGGTGGTAGTAACAATGCTGGTAACAATGGTAGTAATGGTAATTGGAAGCCGAGAAATGGTGGTAATCAGAGAGTTTGTTATGAATCCGGTAAGTCGGGGCATTTCCGTGATGCCTGCCCTAACAAGAAGACTTCTGAGAATGCACGTGGAAGTGCATTCAACATTAATACCAGGGATGCTGAGGAAGATCCAAAACTTGTTACGGGTACATTCTCGGTCAACGATTTATTAGTTTATGTACTATTTGATTCAGGGGCTGATTTGAGTTTTGTGTCGAGTAAATTAAGTCCAAAAATCAAAACTCCGTTAACTCCTCTAGACAAAACTTATGTTGTAGAGATAGCTAATGGTAAAGTACTTACTGCTAAGACTGTGTATCGTAAATGTAACATTAATTTGGCTGGTAGAGATTTTGAGGTAGATTTGGTACCGATTGACCTAGGCAGTTTTGACGTTGTTATTGGTATGGATTGGTTGTCTGCGAATCGTGCTGAGATTATATGTTACGAGAAAGCTATTCGTATTACTAATGTGGTTGGAGAGCCACTGGTGGTTTTTGGGGATAAGAAATGCAGACAGTTAAATTTTATTAGCTGTTTGAAAGTTCATAAACATCTTCGCAAAGGCTGTCATGCTATTCTAGCCCATGTTGTTGATTCTGATAGAGAAGTTAAGGGCGTTGGTGATGTTCATATTGTTAGAGATTTTCTCGAGGTATTTCCCGAAGATTTACTTTGACGACCCAGAAATTTTCGACCAAATTTAAACTTAATATTTATATGGTTTTAAAACGATAAGCAAAGTCTGTAATGTTGAGTCTCAAAAATTTTGAACTATTTCATATATTCATTTGGCCTTCGACCATTCCCGACGATTCACGAACAACTAATTTGTAAATAGATATATATAATTTTATTTGAAATATTATTTGAAATAATATATGATTTAATTGTTGGAAATAAATATATAAAATAATATCGGTATATTTAATATTATTAATTTAATATATAATATATAGATATGCATATAATTAAATATATATATATATATATATATATATATATATATATATATATATATATATATATATATACATATATACATATATATATATATATATATATATATATATCTGTGTGTGTGTGTGTGTATATTATAAAATGAAATATTATATATTGTAATTGTTATAATCAATGTTGAAAAATAATAATAATATATAATAATTATTATTTAAAGAGTATATATATATATAAATAAAGTATATAGAATATATATTTTGTGATTTCAAAGTTGTTTAATAAATGACGGTAACGCTCAATTGTCATTCGATGGATAGTAAATGAGTTAAAAAGGAACTTATGTGATTTTAAAATAAATGGTGATCCGAAAATGGGTTTTATAAATTATAGGCTTAGTAAAAATGTATTTAAGAGCTATTTATTAGATTTTAAAACTTTTTATATTTTACTTGGGATTGGGAGTAAATAATTAATGTAATTTTTATTTAATAGTTAATGATCGAATTTTATACCATAATAACCAAAATAAATATAGTTAATCTAAAAATTTGGGAATATTTCGGAATACTTTTATACCCCACTAATTATCAACGGACCACAATATTATACCCACTTAATAGTGTCGGCAGACTAATAGTAATTAAGTCCGTGATTTATATTATCAATCTTTATACTGTTAGTATTTTTGTTTCTCTTCAAAATATCTAAATCCCACATATTATATATATATATATATATATATATATATATATATATATATATATATATATATATATATATATATATATATATATATATATATATATATATATATATACATAGGCCGTGCATACATGAACCATATATTCACCACCTTGTTTTCTTCTCTTCTACGATTCACCATAGTAACCACCAAGCCCCTACTTGCCACCACCTTCGGTCATCATGAACAACTCAAATCACCTCTGCAACCACCTTCCATCAACACCATCATGGTATGCATGCTCAAGTTCATGTTTTTATGTTTTTACTTATCATCACCACTAGCAAACTATTATTTTCGTTTTCTGTTTCAAACAAGCTTTCCAAAAACCAAACCTCTTTGGAATAACCAGTCAACCATAATCATAAACCATCTCCAAACTTATTTTACTTCATGTTTCTTATATGATCAACCATCACTGTCATTCGAGTTATGCAACTGGAACACCACAACCTCACCCTTTTGTTTTGATCACCAAACCCATTCGATAAACCATTCAACCACCACTTCAAACCCATCACGTCTCCAACACCAATTCATTAACCCACGACTAAATACAGTTTTGTTCAATTAACCAACTCACCACCCTTGTAAACCTCTCCATGACATCACTACGTTTTCTGTTTTGTTCTTCTGATAAACCATAAAAAGCCCATCACCGAAGCATCCCTTTCATCACCACAATTAACACCACCAACATAACTATCACCACTATCTTTAGAAACCCACTTTAGCTCTACATCCGTCACTAACCATCACCTCATCATTTTTTTTATTTGCTTCGCTATTGCTGTGACCAAAATAATCATCATCAAGTGTACACCTACTGCTACGACTTACCTTCCTTTTGTTTCTGTCTTGTACGAAACCAGCCACACACCACCACCCAAGAACACCTCTTTGTTAATATTAATTACTAATTTATCTTGCACATTACCTTTTCTGTTTCTTTGAACTGACATATATAAAGTAAATATCCCCACCTCACCCACTTGATAGTTCCTTTTCAAAAGTATATAACAATTATTAAAGTTGTTGTTTTTGTTCGGACTTGGCAAGAAAAACAAACATCCATGGAATTTAGTTGGGCCGTGTAACTAGTTTCTGTTGTTGGACTGAAGTAAGTTGGGCCAACTAACCTGTTTTGTAGCGGGCTGCTTTTAAACTATTGAGGTAACTTAGTCCACGGTTCTAAAAACTTATCATTGCTATTTCTGTAGTTATTATTCGATGCCAGCAAACACATAAATATTATGTTGAAGACGATACAATAAAGATGATGATGATGGACCGTTAGGATAATGTTGATGGTAAAATGGCTATATTAATAATAATGAAGTAGATGATGATAATATTGTGAGGATGATGAAAGATGATACGTTAATGATTGATGATTATAATGATAGACTGTGATGATGATATCATATAGAAGATGATGATGCTACGATATTATGAGGAAGATGATGGCGAGTTATATTGAAGAGGATGATGATCGTGATGATTCACGATGTTGATGATGAAGTAAGTTTGATATCGATGATGATGATCAAACTGATTAGTGCTGCTACACTTATTAAATGTTTTTCTGTGTTGATCGAACTGCACCACAAACCCAAACAAACATACTGCAAATTCCATTGACATGTTATTATTTTGTTTTCAGCCCATTAAGTAAATTTAAGACCCAACAGAGATTATCTTAGGCCCAATTATTATTTTAGCCCAACATCAAATAAAAATCATTCTAGTCGACTTCCTACTGTTGCTATATGGCATTCTTATAATTCTGTGGGTGATGAGTTGGTCATGATGATGAAAGCCCTATGAAAATGATGATAATGGCGTATTAGTATGATGATGGTATGATATAGATACGAGTTAGATGTTAGGATGATTGGGTTTTAAGTTTAAGAAGGAAATTGAAACTGAATTAAAGTGGGTTAAAAATAATTAGGATACATATAAAATCAGAAAAGAAAGACAGAAGGAACGGTTAAGGATATTATCGGGTTAGCGGGACGTCGCGGGTTCAAACCCGGACTTAGACATTTTAAGGACTACTTCTTTGAGGTAGTTTACTTATTACTCATTATTAATGTTATTATTATTGTTATTATTATTGTTATTATCATTAACATCAAATTAACATTTAAATTAAAATTATAACTATCATTATTATTATCATTATTACTATCATTATTATTATTTTCATTAACCTGAATTTTATATATAACTTTATTTACATTATTATTATTATCACTATTATTATCATTAATATTATTATTATTACAGTATTATTATTACTACAAACATAATAACATTATTATATAAAACAAATTACTGATTTTCGATATAATACCAACTACAAATATATATATATATATATATATATATATATATATATATATATATATATATATATATATATTATAAGATAACTATATGTATGAATATTGATTATTTACAAAATAACTATATATAAAATATAACTGAAGATATAAAATATAAAAAAAGTATATATATTTATATAACTACAACACTATGTGATTATATATGTTAATATATATATACTTGATATAGGTTCGTGAATCCGAGGCCAACCTTGCACTTGTTCAATGCCATCATATGCATAATTATTACGAAATAAAATATTGTGAGTTTCATTACTCCCTTTTTAAATGCTTCTGCAATATATATTTTTGGGACTGAGAATACATGTGCTTTTATAAATGTTTTACGAAATAGACACAAATAATTGAAACTACATTATATGGGTGAATGATCGAAGCCGAATATGCCCTTTTTGCTTGGTAGCCTAAGAAATAGTAAACCGATCTACTAATTGACGCGAATCCTAAAGATAGATCTATTGGGCCTAACGAACCCCATCCAAAGTACCGGATGCTTTAGTACTTCGAATTCGTTTTTTATCATGTCCGATGGATTTCCCGGAATGATAAGGGATATTCTTATATGCATCTTGTTAATGTCAGTTACCAGGTGTTCACCATATGAATGATATTTTTGTCTCTATGCATGGGACGTATATTTATGAGAAATGGAAATGAAATTCTTGTGGTCTATTAAAATGATGAAAATGAATGATTATGATAAACTAATGAACTCACCAACCTTTTGGTTGACACTTGAAAGCATGTTTATTCTCAGGTATTAAAGAAATCTTCCACTGTGCATTTGCTCATTCTAGAGATATTACTTGGATTTATTCATGACATATTTCAAAAGACATTGCATTCGAGTCGTTGAGTTCATCAAGATTATTATTAAGTCAATTATAGTTGGATATATTATGAAATGGTATGCATGCCGTCAAATTTTGATGTAATGAAAGTATATCTTTTAAAAAACGAATGCAATGTTTGTAAAATGTATCATATAGAGGTCAAGTACCTCGCGATGTAACCAAATGTAATGTATTCATCCAGATGGATTAGGACGGGTCGTTAGATTTACCTGGCCTTCTACCGCAACGCGCGGTAGAATTTCAAATCGATCTTGTTCCCGGTGCTGCTCCTGTAGCACGTGCTCCTTATCGACTTGCGTCTTTCGAACTTCAAGAATTGTCAAGTCAACTTCGTGAGTTGTTAGACAAGGGTTTTAATCGTCCTAGTTCGTCCCCTTGGGGAGCTCCTGTTCTGTTTGCTAAAAAGAAAGATGGTTCGTTTCGTTTGTGTATTGATTATCGTGAATTGAACAAGCTTATTGTTAAAAACCGTTACCCTCTTCCTAGAATTGATGATCTGTGCGATCAGCTTCAAGGTTCATCTGTTTATTCTAAGATCGATCTTTGTTCCGGTTATCATCAACTGCGTGTTAAAGAATTTGAAGTACCGAAAACTACTTTTCGCACCCGTTATGGTCACTACGAATTCCTTGTTATGCCGTTCGGATTGACAAATGCACCTGCTGTGTTCATGGACCTCATGAAACGTGTGTGCAGACCCTATCTGGAAAAATTCGTTATTGTTTTCATTGATGACATCCTTATTTATTCCAAGAGTGATGAAGAGCATGAAAAATATTTGAAGTTGGTGCTTGATTTGTTGAGGAAAGAAGAGTTGTACGCTAAGTTCTCTAAGTGTGCTTTTTGGTTAAGAGAAGTTCAATTCCTTGGACATATCGTTAGTGAACAGGGAATACAGGTTGATCCTGCTAAGATTGCGGCAATCGAGAAGTAGGAAATTCCGAAAACTCCTACTCAGGTTCATCAGTTTCTAGGATTGGCAGGTTACTATAGAAGGTTCATTCAAGATTTCTCTCGTATAGCGAAACCTCTGACTGCTTTAATGCACAAGGGGAAGAAGTATGAGTGGAAGGATGAACAAGAGACTGCTTTTCAAACTCTGAAGAAGAAGTTGACTACCGCTCCAATATTGTCACTACCTGAGGGTAATGATGATTTTGTCGTTTATTGTGATACTTCGCGTCAGGGCTTTGGTTGTATTTTGATGCAACGAAAGAAAGTTATTGCGTACGCGTCACGACAGTTGAAGATCCACGAACAAAACTATACAACCCATGATTTATAGTTGGGAGCTGTTGTATTTGCGCTTAAGATTTGGATACATTATCTTTATGAGGTCAAAAGTACAGTGTACACTGATCACAAAAGTCTTCAACATATCCTTGATCAGAAACAGTTGAATATGAGGCAACGAAGATGGATTGAGACGTTGAATGATTATGATTGCGAACTTTTATATCATCCGGGAAAAGCCAATGTTGTGGCCAATGCGTTAAGTCGTAAAGAAAGGGCTGGACCTCGCAGGTTTAGAGCCTTGAATATGACAATTCGAACTAACCTCGCTAGGCAGATTCTTGAGGCACAACAAGAAGCCTTAAAGGAGGAGAATTTTGTGAACAAGAAAGTCAGAGGCATGGCTAAGAATTTTGAGGTACGAGCAGATGGTACTAGATACTTTGCAGGATGCCTTTGGGTTTCGAAATTTGGCGATCTGTGACAACTTGTTTTAGATGAGGCTCATAAGTCTAGGTACTCTATTCATACTGGTTCAGGAAAGATATATCATGATCTTAAGGAGCTGTATTGGTGGCCTAATTTGAAAGCTGATGTGGCTACTTATGTGGCTAAGTGTTTGACCTGTGCTAAGGTCAAAGCTGAACATCAAAAACCGTCTGGACTTTTGGTGCAACCTGAGATTCCCGAGTGGAAGTGGGAAGGTATTACGATGGATTTTATTACAAAGTTACTGAGAGTTGCGGGTGGCTATGATACCATTTGGGTGATTGTAGATCGACTCACTAAGTGATAGTGCTCCAAATGAACATATATTTAGGCACAATATCCTTCCAATATGTAAAGCTTTTAGTTGCAATTGTTCTATTTTTATGTAATATTCGTTTAAATAAATAAGTGCGAAGACAAAAGAAGAAAACGACGATTTGAAGACGCAAATGACCAAAAAGCTCAAATGTACAAGATATAATTCAAGTTGTTCAATTTATTGATGAGAAACATCTCAAAATTACAAGAGTACGAGCCGCAAAACGCAAAGTACAATATATTAAATTATACGAAAGGACGTTCGAAAAACCGGAACCGGTACCTGAGCCAACTATCAACGCGCGACGCAACGGAGCTAAAATTACAAGTCAACTATGCACAAGAATATAATATAATATTTAAATAATTATATAAATTATTTATATATTATATATTATATTAAATAACGTCGACAAACTAGTAAACAAAAAATATGTGAGCTGGATCTGACGGCCATGCGATCGCATGGGAAATAGGCATAAAACTCATGCGAGTGCATGAGCCCATGCGAGTGCATGAGATTTGCACTAAAATCTCATGCGACCGCATGAGTTACTGTAGCAGGCCAAGTTCTATAAAAAGTCAGTTTTTCTGACGAATTACTTACACAAACATCTTTTTCTCTTCTCTTCATCTGTAATATATATATATATATATATATATATATATATATATATATATATATATATATATATATATATATATATATATATATATATATTTATAATTTTAATTTTAATTTTAAGTTAATAATAATAAGGTTATTTTAAGAATGTTTTACGAGTTTTAAGTCGAAATTCTGTCCGTACAACGCTACGCGATTAATCACCACTGTAAGCTATGTTCTTCATTTTTAAATTAATGTCTCGTAACTAAGTTATTATTATAATTATTTGAGCCGAAGTAATCGTGACGTTGGATTAAAATATTAAGATGGGGTTATTATATTTTGTACCATAATTAAGATTTGGACAAAAGATCGACACTTGTGCACATTGGACTATTAACTATTAATACATAAGGGGTATTGTCTAATCGAATGACAACTCATTGGAACCTGTCGAACCTATCTTCAAAATTAGTTAATCTAATAATTATTAAAACGATTATGTATGTCCTATTTAGTGACGTTTATACGACATCTTTTACGATCATTTAATTAATTATTCGGGTTGGGTAATTGATTATTCATTCTGATCAAGTGGGTAAATTAATATTCATATCTCATTAAAATAGGGGTGGATTACATACAAGGATAATTGGTGTAATTGTTTACAAAATATTAAAACCTTGGATTACACGCAGTTGATAACCTGGTGTAATTATTAACAAATTATTAAAACCTTGTTACAGTTCGAATCCCTAATTAGTTGGAATATTTGACTTCGAGAATAAGGTTAATTTGACGAGCATTTTATAATTATGACCGATGGACTATTATGGACAAAAACCAAATAGGTATCTAATAATCCAGGACAAAGGACAATTAACCCGGGTAATAAATTAAAATCAACACGTCAAACATCATGATTACGGAAGTTTAAATAAGCATAATACTTTTATTTCATATTTCATCGTACCTTTATTTACTGTCATTTTAATTACCGCGATTTACTTTATCGCAATTTAAATTCTGTCATTTATATTATCGTCATTTATCTTTATGCTTTATTTAAAATCGACAAACCGGTCATTAAACGGTAAAACCCCCCTTTTTATAATAATAATAATACGACTTTTATATATATATATATATATATATATATACAAATATAATTGTTTAAAAATATAGCGTTAAACTTGGCTAGTTCCATGTGGACGAACCGGACTTACTAAAAACTACACTATTGTACGATTAGGTACACTGCCAATAAGTGTTGTAGCAAGGTTTAAGTATATCACATCTATATAAATAAATAAAACTTGTGTAAATTGTATCGTATTTCGTAGTAAAAATATAACTATTTCATATACACCTCGCATAACATCAAGTTTTTGGCGCCGTTGCCGGGGACCCGAAAGCAAAACGCTATATAAAAAAAATTATTAAGTTTTAATTTCTTTTTGTAAAAATACGTTTTTAAATATTAAAAATACAAAAATATAAAAAGAAAAACGAAATATATATTTTTTTAAGAGTTTGTTTAAAATATAAAGTTTTTCTATTTCTATTTTAGTTTTTAAAAATTAAGTTTTTATTTATTTTATATAAATAAATAAAAAAAATTAAATATATATATGTATTCAGGCCTGGTACTGTAGGAGCCCAAGACCTGGCCTGTTATCCGAATCCATGCGATCGCATGGCCCATAAACATAGAACTCATGCGATCGCATGAGCCTTTCTGACAGGTCTGATCCCTCTGCTGGTATGGATTAGGGTTAATAATTTTAATTATTATTATTATTAAACCCTAATTAGGGTTAATTATTATATTAATTAGTTTTTGTTTTATTTATTTTGTATTTTTAAGTTATAATTAGTTTTATTAATATAATAAATTAATACTTTTTATAAAATAATAATATAAAAATAAAATTTTTATAAAAATAAGTAATTTTATTATTTTTATATCTTTTTATAAATTGTATATTTTAATCATTTATTTGTATATTTTTCGTTCGTAAATAGTTTAAACTTAGTATTTTGCCATAGTAGCTCTAGATTTTTAGGCTTTGCCGTAAAATCTTTTAAGTGCTTTTTCTTTAGATTAAGATTTAGATGCATTAGAATTTTGCGACGCCATTTTAAAATTTTAGTGCCTTTTTAAGTAATTGCCGTTTTGGATATAGAATTCCTTTAAGCATTAATACCTTTAGACGTAAGTTTTAATTTTTAGTTTTTAGACTTTTAAGTTTCGACGCTGCATTTTATTATTAATTTTTCGACTTTTATTTTTCGACACTTATTTTTCGACCATTTACGACACGCTCTTTTTCTTTCTTATTTCACGACGCTCTAGTTTTTAGGACATAGAATTTCTATTTCTTCTCTAAAATTTTAAAACGAAAAATTATTTTAAGCGGTTAAATTGATAGACATCCAAAATTTTCTGGTTCGTAGTAATAGTTGGATTTGTTAGTGGCGAGTTGTGGGCTTCCGATTTAAAGGGTCCTGGCTACCTGCTGCATCTATTGGCTATTCGAAACGTGGGCAAAATCAGAAAAGTCTATTAATTTGATAACTTATATAATTTTTATTTTTATAACTAATAGGATATTCAGTGAATGTACCGAGTAAAACGTTCACCACCTTTTATACGTTCACCGCCTGTAACTCGATCAAGACATCTAGCCAATATTTTCACCGTTGATTTTTCTTTAGAATCGTCATCTAGTCGACCAAGTACTCCAATTCAAATTTCCGATAATTCATTTTTTGAACTTGACCTCACAATTGAGAATCCAGAGGATATTCAGGGACAAATCAGATATCCTGAACCACTAATCATTCCTACGGAACCACCAATCATTCAAACAGAGATTGTCGAGGAACAAACCATTAAATCAGAATCCTCTAGTGATTCAGATTCAACAAATTCAATCATGGAAAATCTGGAACCTCTAAGTATGGAAGACCGAATGAGAGCTACACGCACGGGCCAAGGTCACTCCATTATTAAGCCAGATATTAATGCGCCAGATTATGAAATCAAAGGACAAATCCTACACAAGGTAACTAATCAATGCCAATATAGTGGTACACCGAAGGAAGATCCAAACGAACATCTTCGAACCTTTAATAGGATCTGTACTCTATTCAAAATCAGAGAAGTTGAGGATGAACAGATCTATCTCATGTTATTTCCCTGGACTTTAAAGGGAGAAGCCAAAGATTGGTTAGAATCGTTACCTGAAGGGGCGATTGGTACATGGGATGTCTTAGTTGAAAAATTTCTTAAACAATTCTTTCCGGCATCTAAAGCCGTGAGACTTCAAGGAGAAATAGTTACGTTCACGCAAAAGCCAAATGAAACTCTATATGAGGCGTGGACAAGATTTGGAAAGTTGCTGAGAGGATGTCCTCAACACGGTTTAGATACTTATCAAATAGTACAAATATTCTACCAAGGATACGACGTTGCTACACGAAAAGACATTGACATAACAGCTGGTGGTTCCATTATGAAGAAAACCGCAACTGAAGCTCACAAGATAATTGATAACACAGCCTCCCACTCACATGAGTGGCACCAGGAAAAAGATATCTTTCGTTCATCTAAAGCGACTAGAGCCGATTCTAGCCATGACTTTGATTCCGTTTCCACAAAAATAGATGCTTTCGAGAGACGAATGGAAAAGATGAATAAAGATATTCACGCAATACGAATCAGTTGTGAGCAATGCGGTGGACCACACTTAACGAAAGATTGTCACATTGAACAAACGATGGAACAACGTGAGAATGTTTCCTACATGAACCAAAGGCCGGGAAATAATTATCAAAATAATTATCAACCGCCAAGGCCAAACTTCAATCGAAATCAAAATATTCTTTACAATCCAAATGGGCCACACAATAACTCGTACAACCAACAAATTCTGAATAGCCAACCAACTCAAAACAACACTTTCAATCAACAAAGACCTAGCTTGTATAAACCATCACAACAAACCGAAGAGAAAAAGTCAAATCTAAAAGAAATGATGGCAAAGCTAATGGAATCTCAAACACAATTTATAACATCTCAAACCCAAACAAATGAGAGGTTTGATCAGTCATTAAGAACTCAACAAGCTTCCATTTTGAATCTAGAAAAACACGTAGGTACTCTTGCTAGCATGATGAGTGAGAGGGAACAAGGAAATCTACCGAGTTATACTGAAGTAAATCCTCGAAATGAGAATGTTAATATGGTGTCAACAAATTCTGAAACACCATCATCAGAAGATGGGAAGGTTTTAGATGTGAGTAACAATGAAGAAGTTACAACACCACCACCACCCGAGTATGTAAAGCCAGTGGTGGCACCATATAAACCACCCATCCCGTTTCCAAGAAAAGGAGTTGAGTATGAGCAAGTAATAGGTAATAAAGTTTGTGATACCTCTGGAAAGAAGAAGAAGAAAAATAAGAAGGAACAAGAAACAAAAACCGTAAAAGTAAACCCGGTGAAGATAGTTCCACCAAAACCTCCACCCAGGTTGGGTGATCCGGGTGAATTTATTGTTCCTTGTCTACTTAGTGATTGTGTCATGTATGATGCACTAGCAGATTTAGGTGCGAGTGTGAGTGTTATGCCTCTTTCATTATATAAGAGATTAGGAGTAGGTGAGTTAAGTCCAACAGAAATGAGTGTTCGACTCTTTGATCAAACCATTAGGCACCCAGTTGGAATTGCTGACAACCTACCCGTTCAAGTAGATAATTTAACCTTTCTAGTCGAATTTATTGTCATTGACATAGAAGAGGACCCAAACATTCCTCTAATTTTAGGTCGACCATTCTTAGCATCCACCGGGGCGTTATTTGATGTAAGAGAGGGTAGAATGACACTTAGTAATGATGAAAATTCGATCACCTTTGTGAGTCGAAAGGCTAAATCTCCACCAACCAAAACCGTTGAACCAACAAAAATGATTGGTAAGAAGCATATTGTTTTATCAACTCCAACGGTAGTGCTTAGCAATAATAAAACGCCTAAGTGTGGGGAAAATGAAGTAACACCTAATGTTGACTTGATAACAAAGAACCCCGTTGTTGATACGAAATTAAATGACTCCGTTATTAACAGTTCAATGAAGAAACTTATTAAACGGATTCGCGATGCTAGAACTAAGGGGAACTTTAAGTTATATAACCGGTTAGTATCCAATCTATCGCCTAAAGAAAAGGCGAAACTAGTTGAATTTGTGGATGTTACACAGGAATCATACCAATGGCTTAAAGCAAAAGTCATAGATATGCAAGTTGATTATGGTCCAAAAGAAATTGACGATAAAGTTAATCACAATTTCGACACCACAGCTACCTAAGTGTGGGGAGATTCAAATGTTCTAAAGAGAAAATGTTGTCTAGAGTTAGTTGTTCTGTTCTCGTGTAGTTCCGAGAATAGAATCCGATTGGTCTTTTTCACTAGCAGACACTAAAGAACTAGTTTTCTCCCCCCATTCTGAATTTTAATTTTTGTTTTATAGGTTTTGTATGAAATTAATATGCATTTTTAAATTTAAGTTTTGTGTGAATTTAAAAAAAAAATACTTTATTGCATTAAGTTTAAAAAAATAATTTCTAAAATTCATCGTAAGTTGAAGACTAGGTCATGGAACCGAAATTGCTTTACCCGAGGGCGGGGCGAAAAATTTTGTTATCATTATTTTTAATTTTATTGATCTAAAGTATACCAAAAAAATAAAAAATTAAAAAACCCAAAAATCTTTGCTTTTAAAACAATCGCTTTAAAAAATGACAAATTTTAAATTTTGTCGAGGGACGGACTAGGTAAACATACCGAAACTACCTAAAGTAAAAGGAAACAAAATTTTAAAAATTATTCATTTAAATTGTTTTAATAAATAAAGGTTATATATATATATATATATATATATATATATATATATATATATATATATATATATATATTATATATGTTTGTAGTTTATCTTATGTACAAAATAGGGTAAAACAGCGCACTTTCAAAGACTGGCATTAAGTTCAGCAAAAGCTACTAATTTTGACGACAAGACGTAAAAATATCAAATGTGATATAAAATAATATGTTTGCAAACTTGGTATTTTTAATCACTTTTCTACACTAATCACCCTCATTAATTTATAATTATAGTCTGATTTCATGCAAATGAGGGCATCGCATGATCTCAAGTGTGGGGAAGGGTTATAAATTCTCTCGGGTTTACACTTAGTTTAATTGCCAAATTTTGTGAAAATTTGAAAAATTTTCAACTAAATGAATTCAAAATCATGTTTATACATATTTATGAACGATAAAACTAGGTGTTAATGCCGAAATTATTGTTACCTCGGAGAGAACATAAATGGAGAAACAACCCAAAACGTTAGAATTCATTTAAAATGGAATAGAGGAAAATAAAAAGGCAAAGAAAAAAAATAAATAAAAGCTAAGTGTGGGAAGAATTTACCAAGTTATTTAAAACACATATCACATATTTGGTACAGATTATTGCAGATACTTTTGCTTTGGACTAAATTAATCAGTTTTACCCGATTTACTGTAATATATTTAAAAGAAAGATGGATCTACACGATGAATCAATTCTATCATTAAAAGGAAGTAAAGTCTTCTGAAAAAGACACGCGCTTCTTGATTTAGGTCAGGAAGTTGTCGTCCAGACCAGCTGTAGGTTGACGAAAAATCTAGAAAAGTCATCTCTAAAATCAGCTGGAAATCCACGAACCTTAGCATCAAACAGGGTCGCCAAGTGGTCAGGCTTATCCTAACCATGAGAGGATCTGTCTCGTAAAATGGGGAGGGCGCCGTGCAAATTAGCTTGATAAGACTAATGAATCAGACCCCCAGAAAGGATAATCTCCTTAAAAGATTAAAAATCAGCTTTTAAGCCTGATATTACTCAATCCGTGAGATTGACTTTAAAGATTGAGAATTACAAACTCATGGAATTCGATGATATCTAAACTCGAGCTTGAACGAGAAAATATTTTGATCAAAATTAAAATCGATTTGTTTTCTGAAAACCTATTTTCAATGCGTTCATTACCATTGAACGTAAAATCCTAGGAATTCACCTGGAATTCATTAGGTCATCTGAACCAAATCGGGTGTCAACCGTAAGAACGGTGGTTGCATAGCATGGTCGAAGACAGGACCTTGTGCCAGACCGAAAAACTATAGGGTGATCTTTACTATTGCTCCTACAAAGGATAGTAATTGCATCCAACACGTTGTGGACCATGAACACCTGCATGTCATTAGACATTGCCTTAACAGTTGCTTGTTCAACGCTTTCCTTTACAACCGGACGGTAGTTTATCAAAAGGTAATATACGGAGCAAGTATACTGGACGTGTTGCTTTCCTAATAAAAGGTTAGCAAGTGGGTGACACAAAACCGCAAGTTTTGAACTAAAATTTTCAAATCTGAAACCCACAAAACCCACAAAAATATTTTGCAACACCGGTGAAGGGTTATTCCGGAAAACTTATCTAGGGTAAAATCTTGAATGAATTTTCAAAAGATCAAATGTTTTTATAAAGATCCAATTTCCTTAAAGGATCTAAATTTTCATAGTCATGTGGGACTGTAAACCACATCGTTACTACCATTGTTTATACCGCCGTATCAAAATCACTGATGTATAAAGTGTGAGAATAAAAAAGTGATTCGAGTGAAGTGTGATTTAATTTCAAGTTCTGTATTGCTTGAGGACAAGCAACGCTCAAGTGTGGGAATATTTGATAGTGCTCCAAATGAACATATATTTAGGCACAATATCCTTCCAATATGTAAAGCTTTTAGTTGCAATTGTTCTATTTTTATGTAATATTCGTTTAAATAAATAAGTGCGAAGACAAAAGAAGAAAACGATGATTTGAAGACGCAAATGACCAAAAAGCTCAAATGTACAAGATATAATTCAAGTGGTTCAATTTATTGATGAGAAACGTCTCAAAATTACAAGAGTACGAGCCGCAAAGTGCAAAGTACAAGATATTAAATTATACGAAAGGACGTTCGAAAAACCGGAACCGGGACCTGAGCTGTAACGACCCGGATTTTTCCGATGGTTTTATACTTATGAGATTAATATTTACATAAAATAAACCTTACCAACATGATAAACAATCCAAACTGTTGAGACTTATGTTTTTGAAAAGAGTTTCACACAACGTTTGACCGTCCAATTTGACCGATGATATCACGAACTATATAACACACGATAATTATACGATTATGTATATGTACATATCTATACATATTTAACATGATTTAAGGATGGTTTAACATTTCATTGTGAACTAACAACAATGAGTTATAAGTATACTTTGAGACCACTAACTTAAGTTTTCAAAACGATAACTATATGTAACATTCTTTGACATATATACTTACAATATATAATGTGTTGGTGATCTATGTCACCAATATGATTTAAGTGTAATGGGATTAATTTGTAACCAAAATAATTTTGATAAATATCGAACAAGTTTGGGGAAGTGTGGAGTGCACACTTGTTTGAACTTATCTTAATTATGACGGGGGTTCGGGGGCAGCGCCCCCGATAAGCGGGGTTCAAGGGGTGGCAACCCCTGGCGGGGTCCAAGGGGCAGAGCCTAGTTTTGAGCCTCTTTTACAGTTATAAACCCGTCCATATTTGAATTCACGTTCCGATTCCTCAAAATTTCTACAAGTATATCTAGGGTATATGTAACCGTATCATACCCAGCTTCTATACGTATTTACTATTGGTATATACCAACAATAAACTTCAATGATCAGCCACTAGACATGATGTTACATGTGGGAACCAGCCATTTAACCTCATGTGTGACTTTTGTGCAAGAAAACAAACTAAATCTCCTATATATCCATCCCATAATCATGCTATTTTGCACACACACACACATACAAATTTCATTTCCAATTTTCTTTCAAGTTAATTCACTCTCTAATCTCTCTTCATTTACCTACTCAAGAACGTATCAATATAGTCATCCGATTTCTAGGAGATTACTTCCAATCTTTCAATCCCACTCCACCACTCTTTTGATTCCAAGATTTTTCTTACCTTTTCCAGTAGCTTTGTCCAAGTAACTTGAGGTAGTAACCTTATTCATAACCTTATTCGATTCATATTTATATAGCTATCTTATTTTGTGTTATAAAATTTTAACAACAAGAACATAGTTTGAGTGATTTCAAACTTGTTCGCAAACTAAATAGATCCTTCTAATTTGATTTTTAAAAACACTTCAAGACCTGTAATATATCATATTATGACAAAATCGGATTAATCATATCTTGGCTAATTAACATAATATTTAATATATATTTACTTAAGATTTGATTTTATATATTTCAGGACCACCCGTAAACAACACGAGAAGATTAATCATAAGACCTCATGATTGTACGCAACACGTCATTTGACAACACGGTACTTTATGTACGCAACACGTCAATTGACAACATAGTACTATGGGTCGAGATTAATTCTGATCAATACGAATACGATGGGGTCTTTATTTATTTTATTTAAGCAACTAATTGTGGACCACTAACATCGGACTGCTAACTATGGACTAAGAAAATATTAAAAGTATTAAAAGTATATATATATATATATATATATATATATATATATATATATATATATATATATATATATATATATATATATATATATATATAACGATTACTTAAAAAGAAAATATGTTGATATATTATATATATGGTTAGGTTCGTGATATCTATCGGAGACCAAGTCGAGTTAAATACTTTCAAGACAAAAGTGAGTATATAGTCCCACTTTTAAACTCTAAATATTTCGGGATGAGAATACATGCATTTTATGATTTACGTTATGGACACAAGTGATTAAAAATATATATTCTACATTGAGTTGTACCACTGGCATACTTCCCTGTAACTTGGTAACTACTATTTACATGAGGTATTGTAAACGCGAATCCTGTTGATAGATCTATCGGGCCTGACAACCCTAACCGGACTGGACGACCAGTATTCAACGGTTGCACAGTACTTCATTTCGGTGAATACACTTGGTACGGTGTAGTAAGATTTCATAATAAAGGGAATATGCGACTTTGATTAAATGTTAAGTATGGTTATCAAGTGCTCAACAACTTAGAATATTTTTATTAAAACATTTATATATGAAATCTTGTGGTCTATATTCATAACGCTGCCGGCATTAAACCTATATCTCACCAACTTTATGTTGACGTTTTAAGCATATTTATTCTCAGGTGATAACTAAAAGCTTTCGCTGCAACATGTTGAATTTAAGCAAGATCTTAAGTATGCATATTTGTGTCAAAAATAAAACTGCATATCGGAGGATTTGTAATGTAAAATATGTTGGAAGTCGTATTGTTATTATCACATGTAAAGTTTGTAAGTCTAAGATTATCGCTAAACGATAATCATTATTATCTTGTTTAAACCTTGTATTTGTAATAAAAGTTATGGTTTGTATTGTAAAAATGAATGCAGTTTTTGAAAAACGTCGCATATAGAGGTCAATACCTCGCGATGAAATCATATGTTATTGTATTCGTCCTTATGGTTAAGGTCGGGTTATGACATGAGCCAACTATCAACGCGCGACGCAACGGAGCTAAAATTACAAGTCAACTATGCACAAGAATATAATATAATATTTAAATAATTATATAAATTATTTATATATTATATATTATATTAAATAACGTCGACAAACTAGCAAACAAAAAATATGTGAGCTGGATCTGACGGCCATGCGATCGCATGGGAAATAGGCATATGATGTGTGTAGAGGTGTACTAGGAAATAGTATTATTTTTATAAAGAAATACTATTAAATACGATACAATTTTACAAAAGATATTTATTTATTTATAGAATTGATATACCTAAACCTTGCTACAACACTTATAGGCAGTGTACCTAATCGTACAGTAGTGTAGTTTTTAGTAAGTCCGGTTCGTCCACATGGAACTCTTAAACAAACTTAACGCTATAATTTTAAAAACTATATTTGTAAAAATACAAAAATATATATAAGTAGTATTATTATTATAAAAGGGGGTTTTACCGTTTAATGACCGATTTGTCGATTTTAAAACTTTAGTCGCAGTTAAAACCTAATGTAAAATATTAAAAATAAATATAACTTAATTTAAAGTGTAAAGTAAATAACGATTGCGATAAATAAAAGTGCGATAATAAAATTGAGATAATTAAAAAGTGCGATAATTAAAAGTGCAATTAAATATGAAATATATAAAAGAATTATGCTTATTTAAACTTCCATAATCATGATGTTTGACTCGTTATTTTTAGTTTATTCCCATGGGTTAATTGTCCTTTGTCCTGGATTATTCGATATGTCCATACGGATTTGTCCATAATAGTCCATCAGTCATAAATATAAAGTGCGAAAGTCTTCGTAAAATTATTCTTATTCCCGAAGTCAAATATTCCAACTAATTGGGGATTCGAATTGTAACAAGGTTTTAATACTTTGTTTAATGAATACACCAGGTTATCGACTACGTGTAAACCAAGGTTTTACTACTTTGTTAACAATTACACCAATTACCCTTGAATGTAATCCACCCCTGTTTCAACAAGTCTATTAACTATTAATCCAGTTCCGTGTCCGGTAAAATGAACAATTATTGGTATTTATAGATATCCCGCCCACCGTACCCAGTCAAGCGTATGTGGTTATATATAAATACGTCAAATTATAAGTCTATATATTAAATTAACGAGGTATCATTTAGTTAATATAAAACCCATTAATAGCCCATAGTCTAATTTCCACAAGTGTCGTTCTTTTGTCCAAACCCCAATTATGGTACAAAGCCCAATTACCCAATTTTAATATTTTTAGCCCAACATCATGATTACTTCGGCATTAAATAAGCATAATAATAACTTAGCTACGAGACATTAATTTAAAAATAACATTAACCATAACTTACAGTGATTAAAAATAGCGAAGCATTACACGGACAAAATTTCAACTTACACCCTTACAACATTCGCTAACATACCCTTATTATTAGAATTTAAAATTAAAATTAAAATTAAAATATAAATATAAATATATTTACGTATATAGATAGAGAGATGGATGGATATATTAAAACTGAGCCAAAACACGCGAATTTATAGCATCAGGCCTGTCACCTACTGCAATGCGATCGCATGGCTTTTTGCCTTCCAGGCCATGCGATCGCATGGCCCCTTTTTTCAGCTCACATGTGTTTGTTTTCATTCTGCCGATGGATTTAATAAATAAATATAATATATAAATAATTTTAAGAATTATTTAAATATTATATTATATTTATGTGCATAGTTGACTTGTAATTTTTAGTCCGTTGCGTCGAGCGTTGAGAGTTGACTTTGGTCCCGGTTCCGGTTTTTCGAACGTCCTTGCGTACAATTTAATATTTGTATTTTGCATTTCGCTTCTTGTACTCTTGTAATTTTGAGACGTTTCTCATCAATAATTGGAACCACTTTGATTGTACTTTGTACTTTTGAGCTTTTTGGTCGTTTGCGTCTTCAATTTGTCGAATCTGTCTTTTGTCTTCACCTTTTATTATTTAAACGAATATCACTTGTAAATAGAACAATTGCAACTAAAAGCTTGTCTTTCTTGAGGGATAATGCTATGAAATATATGTTCGATTTTAGCATTATCAGCATAAAACTCAAGCAAGTGCATGAGCCCATGCGAGTGCATGAGATTTGCACTAAAATCTCATGCGACCGCATGAGTTACTGTAGCAGGCCAAGTTCTATAAAAAGTCAGTTTTTTGGACGAATTACTTACACAAACATCTTTTTCTCTTCTCTTCATCTGTAATATATATATATATATATATATATATATATATATATATATATATATATATATATATATATATATATATATATATATATATATATATATTATATTTATAATTTTAATTTTAATTTTAAGTTAATAATAATAAGGTTATTTTAAGAATGTTTTACGTGTTTTAAGTCGAAATTCTGTCCGTGCAACGCTACGCGATTAATCACCACTGTAAGCTATGTTCTTCCTTTTTAAATTAATGTCTCGTAACTAAGTTATTATTATGCTTATTTGAGCCAAAGTAATCGTGATGTTAGACTAAAAATTAAGATTGTGTTATTGAATTTTGTACCATAATTAAGGTTTGGACAAAAGACCGACACTTGTGGACATTGGACTATTGACTATTAATAGATAGGGGGTATTGTCTAATCGAATGACAACTCATTAGAATCTGTCGAACCTATCTTCAAATTAGTTAATCTAATAATTATTAAAATGATTATTTATGTTCTATTTAGTGACATTTATACGACATCTTATACGATCATTTAATTAATTATTCGGGTTGGGTAATTGATTATTCATTCTGATCAAGTGGGTAAATTAATATTCATATCTCATTAAAACAGGGGTGGATTACATACAAGGATAATTGGTGTAATTGTTAACAAAATATTAAAACCTTGGATTACACGCAGTCGATAACCTGGTGTAATTATTAACAAAGTATTAAAACCTTGTTACAGTTCGAATCCCTAATTAGTTGGAATATTTGACTTCGAGAATAAGGTTAATTTAACGAGCATTTTATAATTATGACCGATGGACTATTATGGACAAAAACCAAATAGGTATCAAATAATCCAGGACAAAGGACAATTAACCCGGGTAATAAATTAAAATCAACACGTCAAACATCATGATTACGGAAGTTTAAATAAGCATAATACTTTTATTTCATATTTCATCGTACCTTTATTTACTGTCATTTTAATTACTGCAATTTACTTTATCGCAATTTAAATTCTGTCATTTATATTATCGTCATTTATCTTTACGCTTTATTTAAAATCGATAAACCGGTCATTAAACGGTAAAACCCCCCCTTTTATAATAATAATAATAATAATAATAATAATAATAATAATAATAATAATAATAATAATAATAATAATAATAATAATAATAATACGACTTATATATATATATTTATACAAATATAATTGTTTAAAAATATAGCGTTAAACTTGGCTAGTTCCCTGTGGACAAACCGGACTTACTAAAAACTACACTACTGTACGATTAGGTACACTGCCTATAAGTGTTGTAGTAAGGTTTAGGTATATCCCATCTATATAAATAAATAAAACTTGTGTAAATTGTATCGTATTTCGTAGTAAAAATATAACTATTTCATATACACCTCGCATAACATCACTAAGTTAGCTCACTTTTTACCGATTAAGGAAACAGATTCAATGGAGAAGCTTACTCGTTTGTATTTGAAGGAGATTGTTTCTAGACATGGTGTTCCTGTATCTATCATTTTAGACCGAGACAGTCGATTTATATCGAGGTTTTTGCGATCCTTACAGGAAGCCTTGGGAACTAAGTTAGATATGAGCACCGCTTATCATCCGCAGACGGATGGTCAAAGTGAAAGGACCATTCAAACGTTAGAAGGCATGTTACGAGCGTGTGTTATTGATTTTGGTAATGGGTGGGATAGATATTTGCCGCTAGCTGAATTTTCTTATAACAACAGTTATCATGCAAGTATTAAGGCCACACCATTTGAAGCTCTGTATGGTAGGAAGTGTAGGTCTCCTGTCTGTTGGAATGAGGTTGGGAATGATCAACTCACAGGTCCAGAAATTATTCATGAGACTACCGAGAAGATCGTACAGATTAAGGAAAGATTGAGAACCACCAGAAGTCGGCAAAAGAGCTATGCCAATAAGAGAAGGAATGATATTGAATTTCAGGTCGGCGATCGTGTTATGTTGAAGGTATCGCCTTGGAAGGGCGTGATACGTTTTGGTAAAAGGGGAAAGTTGAATCCTCGTTTTGTTGGACCTTTTGAGATTATTGAGAGAGTTGGACCCGTGGCTTATCGTTTGAAATTGCCATAAGAACTCAGTGATGTTCATGACATTTTTCATGTATCGAATTTGAAGAAGTGTTTGGCCGACGCCGATAAGACTATTCCTCTGGAGGAACTTCATGTTGATAAGCAACTTCATTTTATTGAGGAACCTGTTGAAATTATGGATCGAGAGGTTAAGACTCTTAAGCAGAGCAGAATTCCTATTGTTCGAGTTAGATGGAATGCCAGACGTGGTCCCGAGTTCACTTGGGAACGTAAAGATCAGATGAGGCAGAAGTACCCACATTTGTTCCCAGATGCCGAGTCAACCCCTGCACCTGCCTAAATTTCGGGACGAAATTTCCGTAATGGGAAGGTACTGTAATGACCCTACTTTTTCCGTTATCTTTTACCGTTAATTATTTAACGATCGTTAACTGTTATTCATGCCATGTCATTTCTATGACCTATATTATTATTTTTGTAATAATATATTAATTTTTATGTGCTATGTGAATATTTGTATTCATATTTTAAGTTATACGTTTCTACATGTCGCGGATTTCTATCCGGCGAATCTTTTCGATTTTCAAACCAACGGTTGAGCTTTTGGGATTTTTAAGTCCTAATTATTTTAAATATGATATTTTAATGTCATATGAATATATATAGTGTTTATATATATTTTTCGTCGCGTATTTGTTATCTCTCCGAATTTTCAATCGCGTTGTCGTGTTTTCGCGTTTCGGGTGTCGGTCGAGTGTTCAGGCCACAAGGAAATTATCAAAATACAAAATGGCCCACAAATGGGGCCCACCTTACCCCATTCATCTGAACCATTCAAGGGGGGGGGGGGGTGTATAGCCTCATTTTGTTTCATTTTTGAGATAACACTTTCATTTTAAACATTTCTCTAAACCCTTATTCTCTCTAATAATTTTTCCTCCTCCCTCTTTTCTTCCCTTGGCCATCATCATACCACCACCAAACATCATCATCATCTTCATATAATATTGCTTGGATCATCTAATCATTTGCATTATCGGATTCTACACGTTCTCCTCTACGTGTCTACTTTAATCTTTTCTCGATTAGGGTATAAACCCTAACCCTAGATTTTTGATTGTTCTTATATTTTACTGATTTTTTATGTTATATTCATAGTATGATGATTATATGTTATTGTATTGTTGATAGTATGCGTAGAAATGCTCGATTATACATGTTTTCGGTTTGATTGTTTTGGGACAGCATCTTGTTTGTTCATTTATGTAAACTTAACTGATATAAAAGTGAAATTAAAGTGTTTAGATGAGTTCCTCTCATCAAGACATTAATTTTAGACTCCGGATTCATGTTATTTCGATTCCCGGAGCTCTAGATATGATTAAAATGGTGTTTAATTGAAATTAAAATGTAAGAACGAATTGGTACAGGTATGGTCCAACTTTGTGACCACTTTTGGAGTCTTTAGGGTGTACTAGTGTGTTTGGATGAACTTTCATGTTCGGGTCATCGAAATCCGAGCCACGGATCACCCGTTATGACTAAAACATGTTTTTGAATGGATTAAAGCTCAAAGTTGAATAATGGCTGTAGGTCACGACTTGGTGGATGTTCTTAGGGTGTTCTTAAGCACACTAATGTGTCAGGTGGGTTGGTTAGGCGAAGATATATATAAGACTCGCCGAAAACTGATTCCCGGGGCTCAAGTTATGACCCGATAAACTTTTAATTAAAACTTATGGTTATTAAATAAGACTTATGATATAAATTATGAATTTCATTATTAATAAATTACTTATGATGTAAAAAGTAATTAATTTAATTTAAGACTTATGATATATATATTTATTATATCATTTATTAATTAATTATGATTTAATTAAACTTTTAATTAAACTTATGATTAATAATACTTTTATTATTATTGAAAAATACTTATGGTAAGTATTAAACTTATATTATGAGATTATTATAATAAGACTTATAATAAGGATTAATTAATTATTTAATTATTATAAGGCTTAGTTATTATTTAATTATAATTTAATTATTAAATACTTATGATTTAATAATTATAATTAGAAACTTATGATATGATTAATAATTAATTATTAATTAATAATACTTATGATATGATTTAAAATTTATTATTAATTAATAATACTTATATTATTATTGATATTTAATTACTTAATTAAATACTTATGTTATATTAATTATATCATTTAAACTTATGTTAACTTTAATAATTCAATTTAATTTAATTAAACTTATGTTATGACATAATTATACATTTATGACTTTAAATAACATTATAACCTATATTATTATTATAACCTATACTTTAAAAATCAACGTTGACTATGTTTGACCAAGGTTGACTTTTGAGTTGACTTTCGGTTGACTTTGACTTTCAGTTGACTTCTGTTGACTTTCTAATTAAGGAAACTTTCATAACTTATAAACTTTCTAAAAATAGCAACTTTCTAAATATGAAAACTTTCCAAATATAGAAACTTTTTAAAAATAAAAACTCTCCTAAAATAGAAACTTTACAAAAATAGAAACTTTCCTATAATAGAAACTTTCCAAAAATGGAAACTTGCTAAAAATAGAAACTTTTTAAAAATAGAAAGTGTGTGTTCGTACGGTGTTCCGATCAAACCGATGCATGTTGAGTGTTGTTCTATGTCTACTTGCAACATGTACAATAGCTATCATACTAAGAGTTGACATAAGTTAGTTATTCATATCGACCTGCTTTATTTATAGGTCGACGTTGTGAATATCCCTGATCACTTTACTTCATTTGATGTTCGCATTTTTGTGTGGTTACTTCGTTTACTTTAAGATGAGTTATAGTCCCGTTTTTACATACTTTTCAAAGTATATTTTTGGGATGTGGTTACATGCATTTTATTTTACGTTTAGACATAAGTGGCAATTAAATTAAATTATTCATTATGAGTTGAACAAAAATATTCCCTAGTCTGGTAACTGTAATCATTGGTTTCAACTGGTGAACGCGAATCCTACGGATAGATCTATCGGGTTTTACAACCCCATTTCGAGCTAGTCGCGCTAGCAATTTATAATCGGAATGTTTAGTACTTCGTATTTAGTTGAAGATACACTTTTTTAGTGTATATTATTTATTTTGTTTGGCAAGGGTAAATAAAGGGTTAAGTGGTTACCAGGTGGCTCATTGATAATGGAATAATGTTTTATGTTTTCTAACATTTTAAATCTTGTGGTCTAAAGCTTATACGTTAATTTAAACCTATAATTCACTCAACATTTTTTGTTGACAGTTTACTCGCATGTTTTCACAGGTACTTGAGTTTGTATGATGCTTCCGCTGTGTTAGAAGAGTCTGCATGCATTTGGGCAGATTTTGTTAAACATTTATGAAACTTTGAACTTGCATTCTATTTTTGGATAATTTAAACTTGTGGGTTTTGTTGACAATGTTTTAATGTCAACTTTGGTTATTAATATGTTGGGTTGTTTAAACTACATATTTTGGTATGTTTCCTTTTCGGGAAACTTTTGAAATAAAAGAATGCAATGTCGTTTATTAAATTCATTTAAGTTCGATCAAGCTGTGGGACCAAGTGACGGAGCCGTTAAGTGTATTGACGGGGCCATCACACCTATGCTTGGAGATTTAAGAAAATTGATCTTAAATGAATTGCACAAATCGAGATTGACTGTCCATCCGGGTAGTACCAAGATGTATAGCGACTTGAAACCGATGTATTGGTGGCCAACAATGAAGAAAGATGTTGCTCAACTAGTAGAAAGATGTCATGTTTGTGCTCAAGTTAAAGCAGAACATCAGAAACCCTATGGTTCATTACAGCAATTGAAAATTCCAGAGTGGAAATGGGATCATATTGCGATGGATTTTGTAACCAAATTACCAAGATCTCGGAGAGGTAATGATATGATATAGGTAATTGTTGATCGACTGACGAAGAGTGCACACTTCTTAGCAACAAAAGAGACAGCTTCGCTGAGTACTTTGGCAGAGTTGTACTTGAAAGAAATAGTTAGTAGACATGGGGTTCCGTTGTCTATCGTATCCGACATAGATTCTAGATTTGTGTCTAACTTTTGGAATAGTTTACAGAAAAGTTTGGGAACGAGGGTAAATCTGAGTACAGCATATCATCCACAGACCAACGGTCAGAGTGAGCGTACAATACAGACACTAGAGGATATGCTTAGGTCCTGTGTGTTAGAGTACGGTGGTCCGTGGGATATACATCTACCATTGATCGAGTTCACCTACGACAATACTTACCATTCGAGTATTGGTATGCCGCCTTATGAGATGTTGTATGGTTGCAAATGTAGAACGCCGACTTGTTAGTTAGAAGCTGGTGAGAAACAGTTTGCAGGTCCAGCATTAGTTCAGATAATAGCAGACAAGGTAGTGATAGCACGTGAAAAGTTGAAAGCGGCACGTGACAGACAGAAAATGTATGCTGATCCACGTAGACGTCCAGTAAATTTTGAGGTGGGTGATCGTGTTTACTTGAAAGTTTCATCGTGGAAGGGTGTTATCAGGTTTGGTAAGCGGGGTAAGTTTGCTCCGAGGTACATTGGGCCATTCAAAATTATTCAAAAGGTTAACGACCAGACTGTTGTGTTAGAGCTTCCAGCAGAGTTGGTAGGGATACATAACGCATTCAATGTGTGTTATCTTAGGAAGTGTAAGGTCGATGATGAAATGCAACTGGTTCCGTTGAGTGATTTCAGGGTGGACCTAAATCAAAAGTTAGTTGAAGAACCGGTTAGGATTGTTGATAGAAAGGTGATAAAGCTGAGAAAGAAAGAGATCCTTATGGTGCTTGTTGAGTGGAAGCATAGTTTAGGATCGCTCCTTACGTGGGAGACCGAAGATCTGATAAAGGCTCGTTATCCACGTTTGTTTGACCAAGACCAGATTCCGAGGATGAAATCTCTTTAAGGGGATTGGAATTGTAACACCCTCAGACATGGCTTAGATGTAAGATGACCTTTTTGCCCTTAGGCATAATTGTGTGGTTAATTATGCTTTTATTTTAGTTGAATAGTTTATATTATTTTATTAGTTGGTTAAGACCAGTTTGGGACAAGGGTCACAGAACAGGTTCGTTTATTTAATTTAGACTCCATTAGGGCAGTCAAATTAAGTACGAAAGTTATCAGATAACTGGTAAATACCCGTGTGTGATGGGTGATGTTATGCGAGGTGTATACAAAATAGTTATATTTTTACAATGAAATATTATTAAATAGGATACAATTTTACACAAGTTATTTATTTATTTATAGAGTGGATATACCTAAACCTTGCTACAATACTTATAGGCAGTGTACCTAATCGTACAGTAGTGTAATTTTTAGTAAGTCCGGTTCGTCCACAGGGAACTCGCCAAGTTTAATGCTATATTTTTAAAACTATATTTGTATAAATATAAATATAAGTAGTATTATTATTATAAAAGGGGTTTTTACCGTTTAATGACCGGTTTGTCGATTTTAAAACTTTAGTCGCAGTTAAAACCTAATGAAAAAATATTAAAAATAAATATAACTTAATTTAAAGCGTAAAGTAAATGACAATAATTAAAGTGTGATAATTAAAAGTGCAATTAAATATGAAATAAAGTAATTATGCTTATTTAAACTTTCGTAATCATGATGTTCGACGTGTTGTTTTTAGTTTAGTACCATGGGTTAATTGTCCTTTGTCCTGGATTATTTGATATGTCCATACGGTTTTGTCCATAATAGTCCATCAGTCATAAATATAAAGTGCGAGAGTCTTCGTCAAATTATCCTTATACCCGAAGTCAAATATTCCAACTAATTGGGGATTCGAATTGTAATAAGGTCTTAATACTTTGTTTAATGAATACACCAGGTTATCGACTACGTGTAATCCAAGGTTTTATTACTTTGTTAACAATTACACCAATTACCCTTGAATGTAATCCACCCCTATTTCAACTAGTCCATTAACTATTAATCCAGTTCCGTGTCCGGTAAAATGAACAATTATTGGTATTTATAGATATCCCGCCCACCGTACCTAGTCAAGCGTATGTGGTTATATATAAATACGTCAAATTATAAGTCTATATATTAAATTAACGAGGTATCATTTAGTTAATATAAAGCCCATTAATAGCCCATCGTCTAATTTCCACAAGTGTCGTTCTTTTATCCAAACCCCAATTATAGTACAAAGCCCAATTATCCCGTCTTTAATATTTAGCCCAACATCACAATTACTTCGGCTTAAATAAGCATAATAATAACTTAGCTACGAGACATTAATTTAAAAAGATTGAACATAACTTACAATGATTAATAATAGCGTAGCGTTACACGGACAGAATTTTGACTTACACCCTTACAACATTCGCTAACATACCCTTATTATTAAAATTAAAATTAAAATTAAAATTATAATATATATATATATATATATATATATATATATATATATATATATATATATATATATATATATATATATATGTTTGAGAGTGAGAAGAGAAAAAGATGTGTTTTATTTGACCAAAAACTGCTAAATTTATAGATGTGGCCAGCATATTGGGGTCATACGACCGCATGACATTTCTACTTCCTGGCCATGCGATCGCATGGCCAGCTGGGAGAGCTCACATGTTGTTTTTTTCTTCTTGCCGACGGTTTTATATAATAATATAATATATATATATAATTTTAAGAATTAATTATATATTATATTATATTCATGTGCATAGTTGACTTATAATTTTTAGTCCGTTGCGTTGAGCGTTGAGAGTTGACTCTAGTCCCAGTTCCGGATTTTCGAACGTCCTTGCGTATAATTTAATATCTTGTACTTTGCGTTTTGCGTCTTGTACTCCTGTAATTTTGAGACGTTTCTCATCAATAATTTGAACCACTTTGATTGTACTTTACACTTTTGAGCTTTTTGGTCGTTTGCGTCTTCAATTCGTCGAATCTGTCTTTTGTCTTCACCTTTTATTATTTAAACGAATATCACTTGTAAATAGAACAATTGCAACTAAAAGCTTGTCTTTCTTGAGGGATAATGCTATGAAATATATGTTCGTTTTTAGCATTATCAAATATTCCCACACTTGAGCGTTGCTTGTCCTCAAGCAATATAGTCTTGAAATTAAAATACTAGAATCACTTCTTTATTCTTCACACTTTGTACATCAGTGATTTTTATACGACGGTATGAACAATTCTAGTAACGATGTGGTTTACAGTCCCACATGACTATGAAAATTTAAATCCTTAAGGAAATTGGATCTTTATGAAAACATTTGATCTTTTGAAAATTAAATCTAGCTTTTACCCTAGATAAGTTTTTCGGAATAACCCTTCACCGGTGTTTGCAAAATGTTTTTGTGGGTTTGGTGGGTTTCAAATTTGAAAATTTTAGCTCAAAACTTATGGTTTTGTGTCACCCACTTGCTAATCTTGTATTAGGAAAGCAACACGTCCAGTATACTTGCTCCGTATATTACCTTTCGGTAAACTACCGTCCGGTTGTAAAGGAAAGCGTTGAATAAGCAACTGTTAAGGCAATATCTAATGACATGCAGATGTTCATGGTCTAAAACGTGTCGGATGCAATTACTATCCTTTGTAGGAGCAATAGTAAGGATCACCCTATAATTTTTTGGTCTGGCACAAGGTCCTGTCTTCGACCATGCTATGCAACCACCGTTCTTACGATTGACACCCGATTTGGTCAGGTGACCTAATGAATTCCAGGTGAATCCCTAGGATTTTACGTTCAATGGTAATGAACGCATTAAAAAAATGGGTTTTCAGAAAACAAATCGGTTTGTAATTTTGATCAAAATATTTTCTCGTTCAAGCTCGAGTTTAGATATCATCGAATTCCATGAGTTTGTAATTCTCAATTTTTAAAATCAATCTCAAGGATTGAGTAATATCAGTCTTAAAAGCTGATTTTTAATCTTTTAAGGAGATTATCCTTTTCTGGGGTCTGATTCATTAGTCTTATCAAGCTATTTGCACGGCGCTCTCCCCATTTTACGAGACAGATCCTCTCATGGTTAGGATAAGTCTGACCACTTGGCGACCCTGTTTGATGCTGAGGTCCGTGGATTTCCTGCTGATTTTAGAGATGACTTTTCTAGATTTTTCGTCAACCTACAGCTGGTCTGGACGACAACTTCCTGACCTAAATCAAGAAGCGCGTGTCTTTTTCGGAAGACTTTACTTCCTTTTAATGATGGAATTGATTCATCGTGTAGATCCATCTTTCTTTCCAATATATTACAATTTACCGGGTAAAACGGTTAATTTTGTCCAAAATAAAAGTATCTTCAGTTATTTGTACAAAAATATGTGATATATGTTTTAAATAACTTGGTAAATTTTTCCCACACTTGGCTTTTATTTTCCTTTCTTTGCCTTTTTATTGTCCTCTATTCCATTTTAAATGAATTCTAACATTTTGGGTTGTTTCTCAATTTATGTCCTTTCCAAGGTAACAATAATTTCGGTGTTAACACCTAGTTTTATCGTTCATAAATATGTGTAAACATGATTTTGAATTCATTTAATTGAAAATTTTTAAAAATTTTACTAGAATTGGGTAGTCAGTATATAAGACTAGGGCTGTTCTTTATTATCAGAGAGCACTAGATTCTAATACAACTACTGCGTTACTAGTATTTTTAATGGTAACCAAGTGTATAAGTTAAAATTTTAAAAATCCGAAAGAATTTAATCCCTTCCCACACTTAAGATCTTGCAATGCCCTCATTTGCAAGAAATCAGTAACAATTTAAATTATTGAGGGTAATTAGCGTAGAAAAATGATTAAATTTTACTAAAGTTTCCAAACATATTGGCGTTTATTTGCTGAATGATAAATGGTGCACATCATTTGTTCATTCCGTCTTGTTGTTACATCACATTTCTTTTTCTTTTGTCGTCAAAATTAGTAGCTTTTGCTGAACTTAATGCCAGTCTTTGAAAATGCGCTGTTTTACCCTGTTGTGTACATAAGATAAACTACAAACATACATAATATTATTATTATTATTATTATTATTATTATTATTATATATTTTTTATAAAATCTTTATTTATTAAAACGATTTAAATGAATAATTTTTTAAAATTTTTTTTTTTTCTTTAGGTAGTTTCGGTATGTTTACCTAGTCCGTCCCTCGACAAAATTTAAAATTTGTTGTTTTTAAAGCGTTTGTTTTAAAAGCAAAGATTTTTGGGTTTTTTTAAATGTTTTTGGCATACTTTAAATCAATAAGATTAAAAATAATGATAATAAAATTTCTCGTCCCTCCCTTGGGTAAAGCAATTTCGGTTCAACGACCTAGTTTTCAACTCACGACGAATTTTTAGAAATCACATTTTTAACTTAATGAAATAAAGTAAATTTTTGTTTTTAAATTTACACCAAATTTAAATTTAAAATGCATAAAATTAAAAATTCATATTATTAAAATTAAAAATTCACACCAAACTTAAATTTAAAATGCATAAAATTAAAAATTCATATTATTAATATTTTTATACATACAAACTTATATTAAAAATATTAATTTTTCAAATATTTACAAACTTAAATATATTGATTTTAAAAAGTTTACAATATTAATTTAATATTTATATATTAATTTTAAAAACAAGGTAAAAATTAAAATGAAAAATCTGTTTGGTCTTTTATCCCACTTTAATCAATCAAATATTATCAAAAATATACGCCCCTCTTTTCGGTAAAGTAATTTCGGTTCCATAACCTAGTTTTACTCCTGACGAATTTTTGAAATATTTTGGGTTGATTAATTAAAGATATTTATACCTTAAGAATAAACGGTAAATTTCGCAGTGATGTAATAAATTTTTATATGATATCAATAATTTCGGTTACGCATACCTAATTTTATTGAATACCAATTTAATACTTTATAGCGAACGATTCAGCGTTTATTATCAAAAGGTTAAAAGCAATAAAAATAAAAATAAAATAAAAACTGTACATACTTACCTGTGAGAAAGAATTCTCAGAGATCTGCTTTAGCCGACTCATAGGAGAGTCGTGTGATTTGGTTCTCCATAGCTACATAAGCGTAACCTCGATTCTTCAATATTTTTTCTTCTAAACATATAAACGGTCATTCTCTGAATAGAGTAACAAATTCGGTATTTGAATATGTTTGATTATTTGAACATTTACCTTCGTGTGACCATTTTCCGCATTTATAACATCTTTCAAGGTGTCGTGCTCTTCTTTTTGTTGCGGATTTTGATTTTCCTTTACCAAAATGTATCTTATTATGATCTTTCCTGAGTTATTTTCTTACTCCGTCCATTTTGCTTCTTATGAATGACACCAGGTCACTCGGAAGGGTGTCATTATTACGTTTAGTAATCATAGCGTGTAGCATTAGTCCATGGTTCAGATCAAAGGAATTCTTCATCGCGTAAAACCTAAAAAAATAAAAATTCAGAATGGGGGGAGAAGACTAGTTCTTTAGGGTCTGCTAGGGAAAGACCATTCGGATTCCATTCTCGGAAACTACACGAAAACAGAATATCTAACTCTAACAGAAATAACTATTATCCTTAAAAGACTTGATTCTCCCCACACTTAGTTAGCTGTGGTGTCGAAATTGTGATTAACTTCGTTTTCAATTGGACTATCAACAACTTGTATATCTCTGACTTTTGCTTCAAGCCAATTGTTGATTTCCTCTGTAATTTTCACAAATTCAACTAACATTGCCTTTTCTTTAGGCGACAAATTGGATACTAATCAGTTACATAACTTAAAGTTCCCCTTAATCCTAGCATCTTGAATCCGTTTATAAAGTTTCTTCGTTGAACTGTTAAAAACGGGTTCATCTAATTTCGTATTAATAACGGGGTTCTTTGTTATCAGGTCATCATTGGTTTTTGCTTCATCTTCCCCACACTTAGGTGTTTTTATTGGTTCAACAATTTTGGTTGGTGGAGTTCTAAACTTTCGATTCACAAAGGTGATCGATTTGTCACCATCCCTAAGTGTCATTCTACCTTCTCTTACATCAATGAATGCTTCGGTGGTTGCTAAAAATGGGCAACCTAAAATTAGAGGAATATCAAGGTCTTCCTCCATATTAATAACTATGAAGTTTGCAACAAAGGTCAAACTTCCCACTTTAACAAGTAAATTGTTTTCTATTCCAACCGGGTGTTTAATGGTTTGATCAAATAATTGAACACCTATTCTGGTTGGTCTTAATTTATCCACACCTAATCTTTTATATAAGGAAAGAGGCATAACATTTGCACTTGCTCCTAAATCTGCGAGTCCATTATACATAGCACCATCATTGAGCAAGCAAGAAATGATAAATTCACCTAGGTCTCCTACTTTAGTAAGTAGAGTTAGTTTGTTAACCTTTTTCAAGTGATCTTTTCTTGGTTCTTTCACTTCTACTTGAACTTCTTGTTCACATTTTTTTTCGTTTCTTGGAATGGGAGGTTTGTATAAGAATTCTTCTTCATCACTCCAATTTGAAGCTTCCCCGTCTTCTAATTTTGGTTTTTCATACGTTGTTGATAGCATATTTATGTTTTCATTCTGAGAGTTTTCTTGGGTGGTGAAATTATGATTGACTTCATTGTCAACTTCCGTAGACGTCCAGCTTCATGTAAATCAAGATTACATGTCTTCAAAGCCCAAAATGCTTTGTGTTCATTTTCTACTGGAAGATGACATGCTTTTCCGTAAACGAGTCTGAAAGGTGTGGTTCCAATTGGAGTTTTGTAGGCTGTTCTAAAAGCCCAGAGTGCATCCTCTAATTTCATGGACCATTCCTTCGGATTTGATCATACGGTTTTCTCTAGAATACGTTTTAATGCTCTATTGGTATTTTCAACTTGTCCACTTGTTTGTGGATGATAAGCGGTTGAGATTTTATGAGTTACTCCATATCTTTTGAGAACTTTCTCAAGATGATTGTTACAAAAATGAGTACCCCGATCACTTATTAAAGCTTTCGGTGTTTCGAACCTTGCAAAAAGATGTTTTAAGAAGTTGATTACAACTCGTGCATCGTTAGTTGGGAGAGCTTGTGCTTCCGCCCATTTAGATACATAATCAATAGCAACGAGAATGTAGAGATTATTATGACATTTTGTGGCATTTCATCACGTTGACTTATTTTTCCGGCCCTTTGACATGCATCACAAGATTTGCAAAGAAGGTGTGCATCTTTGAAAATTGTAGGCCAATAGAATCCAACATCGTAAACTTTTCTTGCTGTGAGTTGAGGCCCATAATGCCCTCCTGTTGGTCCTGTGTGACAATGATTTAAGATTTGACTGGCTTCATCTCCGAATACACAACGGCGTATTATTCCATCGGGACAAGTTTTAAATAAATGTGGATCTTCCCAGAAATAGTGTTTTATATCACTAAAGAATTTCTTTCGTTTTTGGTACGATAATCCTTTTTCAAGGTATCCACATACTAAGTAGTTTGCAAAGTCTGCAAACCATGGGATTTCACTATAATCTATCTTCAATAGATATTCATCAGGAAAGTTATCTTGTATGGCAGATTCATTTAGAACTTCTAATTCAGGATTTTCAAGACGAGAAAGATGATCAGCTGCGAGATTTTCTGCTCCCTTTTTATCTCAGATTTCAATATCGAACTCTTGTAAGAGTAAGATCCAACGGATTAATCTTGGTTTGGCATGTTGTTTTGAAAATAGATATCTAAGAGCAGAATGGTCGGTATAGACCACCGTTTTAGCTAGAACGAGATATGAATGAAATTTGTCAAAAGCAAAGACAATGGCAAGGAGTTCTTTTTCAGTAGTTGTATAATTCGTTTGTGCTCCTTGTAACGTCTTACTAGCATAATAAATAGGTTGAAATCGTTTTTCAATCCTTTCTCCTAAAACGGCTCCCATTACAAAATCACTTGCATCGCACATCAGTTCAAACGGTAGATTCCAATTTGGAGTTATCATGATTGGCGCATTAGTGAGTTTCTCTTTTAGAAGATTAAAAGATTTGATGCATTCATCAGAAAAGATGAATGGAGCATCCTTTTCTAGGAGTTTATTCATAGGAGTGGTAATTTTAGAAAAATCTTTTATGAAACGTCGGTAAAAACCGGCATGCCCTAGAAAACTCCTAACTACTCTAACATTGGTGGGATGTGAAAGTTTAGCAATTACATCTACTTTAGCTCTATCCACTTCAATTCCTTCTTTTGAAATTTTATGACCAAGAACGATGCATTCTCTAACCATGAAATTGCATTTCTCCCAATTAAGAACTAGATTTGATTGTTCGCATCTAATAAGCATTCGTTCAAGATTAACTAGACATGTTTCAAAAGTATCACCGAAGACTGAAAAGTCATCCATGAAAACTTCCATGCATTCTTCTATCATGTCGTGAAAAATCGCCATCATGCACCATTGAAAGGTTGCAGGGGCATTGCAAAGTCCAAATGGCATGCGTTTGTAAGCAAAAGTACCATAAGGGCACGTGAATGTGGTTTTCTCTTGATCCTCGGGTGCTATTGGAATTTGAAAGTATCCGGAAAAACCATCAAGAAAACAATAGTAACTATTTCCGGCTAATCTTTCCAACATTTGATCAATGAAAGGTAAGGGAAAGTGATCTTTTCTGGTGGCGTCATTTAATTTTCTATAATCAATACAAACACGCCATCCTGTTATAGTTCTAGTAGGAATAAGCTCATTTTTCTCATTTGTGATGACAGTCATGCCACCCTTCTTAGGTACGCATTGAACTGGGCTTACCCATGGACTATCAGAGATTGGATAAGTTAAACTTGCATCGAGCAGTTTAATAATTTCTTTCTTAACAACATCTTGCATATTAGGATTTAGTCTTCTTTGGCGTTGCACATACGTTTTATGACCTTCTTCCATATGAATTTTATGTGTGCAATACGAAGGACTTATTCCTTTAATGTCATGAATCTTCCATGCAATAGCTGGTTTATGAGCTTTTAGCACGGAAATGAGTTGAGATTTTTCATTTTCAGTAAGAGAAGAAGATATTATTATAGGTAATTCAGATTCACCATGTAAATAAGCATATTCCAAATGATTTGGAAGTGGCTTTAACTCTAATGTCGGTGGTTCTTCTATCGATGATTTGTATCGATATATGTCTTCCTCTTTTAGCATTTGAATTTCTTCTGTTGTTGGTTCATATCCATTAGCCATAAGTGTAGCTAACATTTCAGCTTCATCAATTAGTTCAATTCCTTCTCCTATTGAACATTCTCCTGTCCCTTATAATTCTGGAAATTCTTCTAACAATTCTGCATGTGAATCTATAGTTTGAATATAATAACATGTATCATCTGCAGATTGCGGTTGTTGCATTGCTCTATCAACTGAAAAGGTAACACTCTCGTCCTCTATACTTAGGGTCAGTTTCTCACCAAACACGTCTATTATTGCTTTGGCTGTGTTTAAGAATGGTCTTCCTAATATTAGAGGAACTCGAGAATCTTCTTCCATATCCAGAATAACAAAATCTACTGGAAATACTAAGGTACCAACTTTAACTAGCATGTTCTCCATTATCCCCTTAGGATATTTTACTGATCGATCAGCTAGTTGTATGCTTATTCGTGTTGGTTTCAATTCTCTGAGGTCTAGTTTAGCGTATAGTGAATATGGCATTAAATTTATACTAGCACCTAAGTCTGCCAATGCTTCTATTGAACTAAGACTACCCAGAAAACATGGAATTGTGAAACTTCCTGGATCTGATAATTTTTCTGGTATCTTATTCAACAGCACTGCAGAACAATTAGCATTCATAGTAACAGCCGATAGTTCTTCCATTTTCTTTCTATTTGTGATTAGATTTTTCAAGAATTTAGCATATCTTGGCATTCCTGATATCACATCAATGAAAGGAAGATTTACATTTATTTGTTTAAACATATCCAAGAATTTGGATTGCTCGGCTTCAAGTCTCTCTTTTCTCATTTTACTCGGGTAAGGAAGCGGTGGTTGGTATGGTTTAACATAAGGTTTAGCCTTAACTGTGTTATCTTCATTAACTTTTTCAACTACCGGTTCTGTTTCCTTATCTTGCTCAGATTGTGGTTCTTGTGGAGTAGGAATAGAGTCATCAGAAATTACAGGCATTTCAGGTGGTTTAAGTGTAATACCACTTCTTGTGGTTATGACTTTAGCTGTTTCATTCCGGGGGTTAGCATTTGTATCGCTAGGTAGACTTCCCGGTTTTCTTTCACCTATCAACCTTGCTAGGTTGCTTACTTCTTGTTCCAAATTTTAAATAGAAGCTTGTTGATTTCTAAATGCTTGAGCATTTTGTTCATTGGTTTATTTCTGAGATGTGAAAAATTGCGTTTGAGATTCAACTAGCTTCGACATCATGTCTTCTAAATTTGGCTTTTTATCATCGGTTTGTGGTGGTTTGTTTTGAAAAATAGGTCTTTGCTGATTGTAAGTATTGTTAGATACTTGTTGATTGCTAGGACCTTGTTGATTGTTGTATGGAACATTTCGATTATAATTTTGATTTTGATTGTAGATTGGTCTTGGCGGTTGATAATTATTCTGATAATTATTTCCAGGCCTTTGGTTCATGTATGAAACATTCTCTCTTGTTCCATTGTTGGTTCAATACTGAGACAATCTTTTGTCAAATGTGGTCCTCCACACTGCTCATAACTAATTCGTATTGAGTGGATATCTTTAGTCATCTTTTCCATTCGTCTCTCGATAGCATCTATCTATGCAGAAATGGAATCAAAGTCATGGCTAGAATCGGCTCTAGCTGCTTTAGATGATCTAACGATATCTTTTTCTTGATGCCACTCATGTGAGTGGGAAGCAATGTTATCAATAATTTTGTCAGCGTCAGTTGCGGTTTTCTTCATAATGGAACCACCAGCTGCTATATCGATGTCTTTTCTTGTAGTGATGTCACATCCTTGGTAGAATATTTCTACTATTTGACAAGTGTCTAAACCATCTTGCGGACATCCTCTTAATAACTTTCCAAATCTTGTCCATGCCTCATATAGAGTTTCGTTTGGCTTTTGTGTGAACGTAACAATTTTTCCTTGAAGTCTCACGGCTTTAGATGCCGGAAAGAATTGTTTAAGAAATTTTTCAACTAAAACGTCCCATGTATCAATCGCCCCTTCAGGTAACGATTCTAACCAATCTTTGGCTTCTCCCTTTAAAGTCCAGGGAAATAACATGAGATATATCTGTTCATCCTCCACTTCTCTTATTTTGAATAAAGTACATATCCTATTAAAGGTACGAAGATGTTCATTTGGATCTTCCTTCGGCACCACTAAATTGGCATTGATTAGTTACCATGTGTAGGATTTGTCCTTTGATTTCATAATCTGGCGCATTAATGTCTGGTTGAGTAATTGCGTGACCTTGGCCAGTGCGTTTAGCCCTCATTCGGTCTTCCATACTTAGAGGTTCCAGATTTTCCATGATTGAATTTGTTGAATCTGAATCACTAGAGGATTCTGATTTAATGGGTTTTTCCTCGACAATCTCTGTTTGAATGATTAGTGGTTTAGGAGGAAAGATTAATGGTTCAGGATCTCTGAATTGTCCCTGAATATCTTCCGGATTCTCAATTGTGAGGTCGGGTTCAAAAAATGGATTATCGGAAATTTGAATTGGAGTACTTGGTCGACTTGATGACGAATCTAAAGAAAAATCAACGGTGACAATATTGGGTAGATGTCTTGATCGAGTTACAGGTGGTGAACGTATAAAAGGTGGTTAACGTTTTGTTCGGTGCATTCACTGAATATCCTATTAGTTATAAAAGATAAAAATTATATAAGTTATCAAATTAATAGACTTTTTTGATTTTGCCCACGTTTTGAATAGCCAATAAGATGCAACAGGTAGCCAGGACCCTTTAAATCGGAAGTCCACAACTCGCCACTAACAAATCTAACTATTACTACGAACCAGAAAATTTTGGATGTCTATCAATTTAACCACTTAAAATAATTTTTCGTTGAAATTTAAAGAAATTTTAGAGAAGAAATAGAAAATTCTATGTCCTAAAAACTAGAGCGTCGAGAAATAAGAAAGAAAAAGAGAGCGTCAAAAAACGTCGAAAAATAAAAGGTCGAAAATAATAAAAAGAACGTAGCGCGTCGAAACTTAAAAGTCTAAAAATTAAGAATTAAAATTTGCGTCTAAAAGTATTAAATCTTAAAGAAATTCTATATCCAAAACGGCAATAACTTAAAAAGTACTAAAATTTATAAAACGGCGTCGCAAAATTCTAAAGCACCTAAATATTAGTCTAAAGAAAAAGTACTTAAGGGATTTTACGGCAAAGCCTAAATGTCTAGAAATAAAAATAACTATGGCAAAAACTATGACTTAAAACTAATTACGAGCGAAAAAAAACAAAAATATGCTTTAACGATTAAAAATATACGAAATATAAAAAGATATAGAAAGTGATAAAATTATTTATTTTTATAAAAATATTATTTTTATATTTATTTATAAAAGTATTAATTTTTATATATTAATAAAACTAATTAAACTTAAAAATATAAATTTATTAAAACTAATACTAAATAATTAAATAAATAACCCTAATTAGGTTAATAATAATAATAATTAATTTATTTAACCCTAATTATGTAATAAATGCGTACTAGGTTTCCTGTCACAGCAGGTCATGCGACCGCATGAATTTTAAACGTGCGGGCCATGCGATCGCATGAAAATAGATATCAGGCCAGGAGTTGGGCTTCGACAGGCTCGGCCCAATTACTTTTTTTTTTATTTATTTTTAATTTTTTCTGTTTTTATAATTAATTAAAGTATAATAAATAAAAGCTTATATTTTTTACAAACTAAAATATAAATAAAAATATTTTATAATTTATATATTTTAAACAAACTCTTAAAAATATATATATTTTGTTTTTCTTTTTATATTTTTGTATTTTTAATTTTTAAAACGTATATTTTTATAAAAAGAACTTAATAAAAACTTTAGAATTTTTTTTTATATATATAGCGTTGCGCTTTCGGCGTTTAGCTTTCCCCGACAGCGGTGCTAAAAATATTTGATGTTATGCGAGGTGTATACAAAATAGTTGTATTTTTACAAGGAAATATTATTAAATACGATACAATTTTACACAAGTTATTTATTTATTTATAGAGTGGATATACATAAACCTTGCTACAACACTTATAGGCAGTGTACCTAATCGTACAGTAGTGTAATTTTTAGTAAGTCCTGTTCGTCCACAGGGAACTCGCCAAGTTTAACACTATATTTTTAAAACTATATTTGTATAAATATAAATATAAATATAAGTAGTATTATTATTATAAAATGGGGTTTTTACCGTTTAATGACCGGTTTGTCGATTTTAAAACTTTAGTCGCAGTTAAAACCTAATGAAAAAATATTAAAAATAAATATAACTTAATTTAAAGCGTAAAGTAAATGACAATAATTAAAGTGCGATAATTAAAAGTGCAATTAAATATGAAATAAAGTAATTATGCTTATTTAAACTTTCGTAATCATGATGTTCGACGTGTTGTTTTTAGTTTAGTACCATGGGTTAATTGTCCTTTGTCCTGGATTATTTGATATGTCCATACGGTTTTGTCCATAATAGTCCATCAGTCATAAATATAAAGTGCGAGAGTCTTCGTCAAATTATCCTTATACCCGAAGTCAAATATTCCAACTAATTGAGGATTCGAATTGTAATAAGGTCTTAATACTTTGTTTAATGAATACACCAGGTTATCGACTACGTGTAATCCAAGGTTTTATTACTTTGTTAACAATTACACCAATTACCCTTGAATGTAATCCACACCTGTTTCAACTAGTCCATTAACTATTAATCCAGTTCCGTGTCTGGTAAACGGAACAATTATTGGTATTTATAGATATCCCGCCCACCGTACCCAGTCAAGCGTATGTGGTTATATATAAATATGTCAAATTATAAGTCTATATATTAAATTAATGAGGTATCATTTAGTTAATATAAAGCCCATTAATAGCCCATCGTCTAATTTCCACAAGTGTCGTTCTTTTATCCAAACCCCAATTATAGTACAAAGCCCAATTATCCCGTCTTTAATATTTAGCCCAACATCACAATTGCTTCGGCTTAAATAAGCATAATAATAACTTAGCTACGAGACATTAATTTAAAAAGATTGAACATAACTTACAATGATTAATAATAGCGTAGCGTTACACGGACAGAATTTTGACTTACACCCTTACAACATACGCTAACATACCCTTATTATATATATATATATATATATATATATATATATATATATATATATATATATATATATATATATATATATATATATATATATATACGTTTGAGAGTGAGAAGAGAAAACGATGTGTTTTATTTGGCCAAAAACTGCGAAATTTATAGATGTGGCCAGCATATTGGGGTCATGCGACCGCATGACATTTCTACTTCCTGGCCATGCGATCGCATGGCCAGCTGGGAGAGCTCACATGTTGTTGTTTTCTTCTTGTCCACGGTTTTATATAATAATATAATATAATATATATATATATATATATATATATATATATATATATATATATATATATATATATATATATATATAATTTTAAGAATTAATTATATATTATATTATATTCATGTGCATAGTTGACTTGTAATTTTTAGTCCGTTGCATCGAGCGTTGAGAGTTGACTCTAGTCCCTGTTCCGGATTTTCGAACGTCCTTGCGTACAATTTAATATCTTGTACTTTGCGTTTTGCGTCTTGTACTCTTGTAATTTTAAGACGTTTCTCATCAATAATTTGAACCACTTTGATTGTACTTTGTACTTTTGAGCTTTTTGGTCGTTTGCGTCTTCAATTCGTCGAATCTATCTTTTGTCTTCACCTTTTATTATTTAAACGAATATCACTAGTAAATAGAACAATTGCAACTAAAAGCTTGTCTTTCTTGAGGGATAATGCTATGAAATATATGTTCGTTTTTAGCATTATCAATGGGGTATGGTATTTAACCGACATATATAAGCTTTATTCAGCCCATTTCCTTCATTTTCTGGAAATTTCTCAAACACACCCGTACCTAATTTCTTTCTCACTTGAAAACCCTAATCTCTAGATCTTGATTTGGAGCTCGAACTGAGTTTAAAATCGATTTCCTTGTGTCATTGTGAGTCTATCAAGGTAAGAATTACGTGATTTCATGTCCAAATCTGTGTTTTATTGGGTTTGAAACTAGTTTTTTTTTATAAATGTGATTTTGGTGTCTTGATGCTTAATTTGATGTTTTTTTGGCTCAAAACTTGTGGGTTTATACTTCTAAATGTTTTGTGTACAAGTTTTAAGTGGTTTTGAGGTCAAAAACAGGTTCAAGATTGAGATTTGGGTGATTTTGGTGCGAAACCCGTCAGTTTCTGCTGCTGCTGCACGAAGAACACAACCGTACGGCTGCAGCTTGCAACCGTACAAGTACATTGTGCAACTGTACGGGTGCATGTTCAACTGTACGGATGCAGTGGTGTTGGTACAACTGGGCAGAATGTGTGTAACCATACGGATGCATGATGCAACCGTACGGATGGACTTGCAACCGTACGGATGGACTTGCAACCGTACGGATGCATGTGAAACCTTACGGATGTAGATCAGTGATGCATTGTTGTGTAATTTAGCTGTTTCCTAGCCATTATGCTATCCGCATGACTTATGATAATCAGGATGTAAATTCTGAAAATGCATAAGTGTTAGGTGGACTTTTAGTGACACTTTTGTTACTGATTTACTGTACTGTGCTGTTGTGTGCTAACGGACAGAAACTAACTTGATTTGCCTTATGTTCAGGTGATAAGAATAAGGAAGCCGCTCAGTGATAGATTATCTGAGCTAGTTCCTGGTATTCGGTGAGTGGGTCTATCTCCGGATAGAGTATTAAGTAGTTAACATGCTACTTGTTCAGACTCTTTATATTATGTTTATGTTCAGTATGAATACCATGTGTAGTTAGATATTGCCATGCTAGTTAGGATGATTTACATGACTGATAATCTGTGATCTTATGTGCGCACTGTTAGTTGGACACCAATCGAGGCGGCAAGGTTGGGAACCCACCGAGGCGGTAAGGTAGGGTTGGTGTGAGGTCGACTGTGGTAGCCTGGTCGGGTCTTGATATTACTGATTGTTCAGTATAGCATAGAAGGATGCATGACGCTACGTCTGGACAGTGGATTCAGTAAAGCAGACTATCGGTAGACTGTAGCCTGATCAGCTAAGTCGTGTGCTCGTACAAGCCGTCGATCCTCATAGTATCAGTTGTTGTATGCTAGTTCAGGACGTTAGCATATCTATGACCCTTGCATGTTCAATTGCTTATGCTTGGTCTGTTAGATAATATCCATTCACTTAGCAGTTGTGCTAATTCCCCCACATTTCCACCCCTTGTAGGTTTAGGTACTGCTGATTAGGACGGGTGTTGCGGACGGGTTAGAAGACATGTTTGACTACGAGCTAAACTCTGATGTTTTCTCTTTGTACTATTTTATGTAACACCGTTGCTTTTTGAATGTTAACTAAGTTGATTTGTTAAATATGGTTTGTAAATATTAACTAAGATTGTTTTGGTAATTATGTAAATACTTCCGCTGTGTTAAAAAAAAAATCAGGGTGTCACAACATCCTTTAAAGCAAAAGCGTTTAAATCATGCACAAAGTCGCAAGAAATAGAAAGAACCTTTATCCTCTCCAAAGTAGATGCGTCAAGCTCGTTAACCCAAATCTGTCCTCTAGCAACTGAATCAGAGATTAACACCACCGGGACAAACTCATGAAGATTTTTAACACATGTAGTTTCAATAAAAGCAAATGATGATCCAATGTTAGATAAATCAGACGAGGGTTAATCCACCTTCACCACCATACCTACACTGCTAGCAACTATTTTGATATTCTCGTTGGAAACATACTTGACCAAAAAACCTCATAATTCAACCCAAACGAACCTAAAAACTCGTTAGCCTTAGGAGAGAAAGGAATCACCATCTCCAAACTGGACACTGAACCCATCGCAAGAATCTTGGAATACGACTCCAAATTGACACATTCGATAACTCCAGAAAACGTGCCCAACTTTCTAAAAGTCAAAAAATCCCTTTACAATTGAGAAGGAACTTTTTAACCTTGGCCTCCACATGAGGCGTAGAATCAACATGAGCATACATCGATCCAAATTATCAGCAATGGCCGATTTGGTGTAATTGACACAAAAGAACGTGAGTGAACACCACGGGTAGAATTCCCACCACTCCGCCGACATGGCCGTCCAACAAAGATAGGTTTTTCAAAAACAATAGAATTGTTCATCTCTTGAATTACCAAATAAGCATGAAGAGTTTGTTAACAAGTAATAAAAGCAAATCTCTGAAACGACCACGATTTGATTTCATTAATCGGCCCAAACCTACCGAAAGTGTCTTCGAGCATATTATGTGAAATCCCCTCCAATCTTCCAATAAAAATGGAATCACCCATCTAACTGTTACTTAAGCCTACGAAATTAAAGCAAACGAGTTTCAGATCTGAAATGAAACTGGAGTTGTAAATCAGAAAACCCTTTCTTCTCCAGATCCGTTCGAGCTACCTGATATTGCACATTTCTCAAATATTTATCATGGAAATATTCGTCAGTTTTAGTCCATTCGGATACGGTTTGGGTTATTATTTGCGATTATTTGTAAGATTATGATTTGGGAGCCGAGAAGTGTTATTTGTTTGATTTATGGAGCTTATGGCGAATTTACAGCGGTTTTTTATGTCATCGGGGTTAATTGGGTCGTGATTAAGACAAGTTATGTGAAGAAACGAGAAGGAATTGATGAGATCCCAGTTGCGCGCCGCTCACACACTCGCGCACCGCGCATTTATGCTTCGAAACACATCAGTCAATCTTTATTTTTGAGCAGCTATTTTACTTTAGGAGTGCGCACCGCGCATTTAAACGCGCACTGCACGAATTGAGTTGGCCAGATTTTAAAACCTATAAAAAGGGTGCAGTTTTTTTATTCTAGGGGTTATCTTTTTGGCAGCCAATTTTGAGAGCATTAGGGGCGATTTTCAGTCACTTTTGGGGAATTCCGAGGTCACTTTAACGCTCCAATCATTCGGATTTCAAGGATTGATCCCAGCACTCATCAAGATTCATCGTGTTAGGTTGATTCTAAATTATCAAACAATGTTTTCTTTATTATTTGTTATTTTGATTTCTTTTGTTGCCATAGTTATTGGCTAAGTTATTTAATGTTTGTCTAGACTTATAAACCTATGTATTGGATGCTACTTATCAGTTATTCATTTAATTTATGATGATTTGATGTTTGAATTAAAGAACGATTCTTATTGAAGCTAGACTTTTCGATTCAATTGGTTGTGTACTTGTTTGATAGGACGAGAGTTCATTAATTTAGTGCATAAATTTACAATTGGTTTGTCTTAATTAATTGTTTGCTTACTCGGAGACGAGAGTAAATTGGATTCAAAAGGCTAGACGAAATAGGGGTGAATTACACACAACGAGAGTTGGTGTGATTGTGATTTGAGTCTTCATCTCAGTTGAAATATTTGGTCACATTTAGGAGGTGTTAGGCTACGGGGAATTCCGTGTCGCGTAATCTTAATTGTAGTGTTTGCGTTGGGGAATTCCAGGTGAACCGACTAGATAATTCACATATGTTAGATAATAACTGGGGCTTAATCTAAATGCATCCAATACTATGTATAAAAGGTCTAGACGAACATTCGTTCTCCTATTTGATTACAAATATCTTATTTTTATTTGTTTGTTGCTTTAAAGCTTAAATCTTAAAATACCAAAAATATTGTTCTTTTCTGTTTTCAAATCAAATCTTGATTTGGCTAATCGTTAAATAGCCACCCAAACTATTATCTCGTAATTTCCATTTCAATAGATTAACTTAGTTTAATTTCATTAGTAGCAACCTTAATTTTCACGTTTAAACTGTCCTTGGAACGAATACGGATTTACCAACGTTATACTATTCCACGATCGGGTACACTGCCCGTTAGTGTGTAGTAATCCTTTTTAACCGGTATTTCCCATTATAAATTATAGACGCGATTTCATACATCAAGTTTTTGGCGCCGCTGCCGGGAACAGTTGTGTCAAAAATTAAGATTGTTATCTAATTGTTCTTAGCTTAGTTTTATTTGTAGTTATTATTATTTTTCTTAGATTTTAGTTATTTCTTGAGTCGGTGCATTTAATCGTTTCATCATTTGTGTTTTGCAAGATAGCAGGTAGTGTATGCCACATACGCGTTCTTCAGATTCTCCGATTCTTCAACCATTTGATGAACCCGAAAGAGAATGATTTAGAGCGTTAAGTCAAGAGCAACAGTCTACAGTGGATTCACCCGTTTCTTCGAGTGATAATATAATTCACTTGGGTAGTAGTTCTGAGACTGTGGTGCCCGATACACCACCTGAAATCAACGAAGGGGAAGACACTTACGTTTCATTAGATATTTTCAAGACTGAAGAGATGGCTGATCAACCACCCCATCCTCAGACTATGGCAGAAAAGTTGAAGGCCACCCGAGCTGGCCAAGAAAATTCAATTACTCAACCAAACATCACTCAGCCTTTCCAAATCACATGTCCAATTCTGAGTTTGATTTCTTCTGATTGCCAATTTCATGGTAAGGATAGTGAGGATGCTAACGAGCATCTTCATGTTTTTAATGATGTTTGCAACTTATTCAAGCTGAATGAAGTTGCTGATACTTTGATCAAGATAAGGCTTTTTCCCTGGACTCTTAAGGGAGAAGCTAAGAGATGGTTAGATAAGCAACCCGAGGGAGCGATTACCTCTTGGGATGGGTTGGTGGATAAGTTTTTATCAATGTTTTTCCCTGCGTCTCGAGCTTCTAGACTTCAAGCAGAAATTTCCCAATTCAGGCAAAAGAGCATTGAGACATTATTTGATGCTTGGGACCACTATTTTAATATGTTACACTCGTGTCCACAACACGGGTTGAATGATTTATAAAAGGTCCAGATTTTCTACAAAGGTTGTGACATACCAACTCGTAAGAGTATTGCTCAAGCAGCAGGAGGTACTTTGATGGATAAGACAGAAGAAGAAGCGTTAGAGATTATTGAAAAGCAAGCTGCCTACACTCACGAGTGGCATCAAGATCACGAGTTACCGCGTTCAGCTTCAGTAAAGAGGACCGAAACCACTGGTGCTTATGATGATTATGGGTCTATAAATGCTAAGTTAGATAAATTTGGTAGGCATTTAGAGAAGTTGGATAAGGATATTCATGGTATGAAGGTTGGTTGTGAATATTGTGGGGGATTACATTTAGTAAAAGATTGTAATGCGGGTTTGACTATGAATTAGAAAGAAGAGATCGCTTTTATTAGTCAACAAAACAACAATCAGTTTCAGGGACGTGCTCAGTTTAATAGGAATTTCAACAATCCTTATAATCCTCAAGGGAATCAAGGTTCGAGGTTCCAGCCAGGATCTAGTGGAGGTTATTAACAGTAAGCTCCCGGATATTTTCAGAAGCCCCAAGCTGAAGAGAAAAAGTCCAACCTTGAAGCTATGATCGAAAAGCTTGTGATATCTCAAACTCAGCTTGTTACTACTGTTACCCAAAACAATGAGAAGAATGATCAAATGTTTCAAAATTAACAAGCAGCTATTCAGAATCTGGAGAAACAAATTGGTCAACTAGCTAATCAGAGTAATGAGAGGAAATCGGGGGAGTTACTGAGTAAAACAGATACTAACCTGAATAATGGGCACGTTAATGCTATCACTACCCGAAGTGGTTTAGCATATGATTCACCAAGGAAGTTCGATGAGTATGATTTACGAGTGCCGTTAGCTAAGAAAAGTGAACCGGTTATTGTTTGTGAACTGGAGGGGGAAAAGGAGCCGGAACAGGTGATTGAGAAGGTTGTAAGGATATCGAAAACAGTTGCTTCTAAACTGGTAGTTAAAGAGTATCAACCACCGATCCCATTCTCGAGGAAGCAGAGATTGGAGAAGCTGGAGGCAGAAAAGTCCAAGTTCATGGACTTGATTAAAAAATTTAACATAAATATGCCTTTTATTGATGTGATTGCAGGTATGCCAAAGTATGCAAGTTTTCTTAAGGATTTGCTAACTAACAGGAAGAAGCTGGAGAATGTGTCTTCAGTCAGGCTGAATGCCACATGCTCTGTGGTAGTGGCAAACAAGCTTCCCGAGAAGCTTGAGGATCCTGGGAGTTTCACCATTCCTTGTTTGCTTGGTAATTTGAACTGTGTGATGGCGTTGGCGGATTTGGGGGCTAGCATAAATTTAATGCCTTATTCTATTTATTTACAGCTAGACCCCGGAGAGTTAAAACATATGCGTATGGCTATTCAGCTAGCTGACCGCTCTATTAAATTTCCTCGTGGAATTATAGAGAATATGGTAGTTAAGACTGGGTCGTTGGTTTTCCCGGTCGATTTCGTGGTTTTAGATATGGAAGTGAATGAAAGGATTCCACTTATTTTAGGTCAGCCATTTTTGAATACTGCTAGATGTATCATCGATGTTTATGGCCAAAAGTTGACACTTAGGATAGATGACTTGAGTGCAACATTCTCAATCGACCATGCTTTAAAATACCCTGCCTACACTGATGATACATGTTATTTTCTTAACACTGTGGATGTCCAGTCTGAGTTTTTTTGTAGGAATTCCCAGAGTTACAGGGTTCAGGAGAATGCTCATTGGTTGAAATTGATGAAGAGTTGCAGGTTGAGGAGGTGGACATTTTAACTACCTTGATGGAAAATGGCTATGAACCGACTAAGGAGGAGTTCAAGGAACTCAATCGTGATGCTGATTACCGGAGCAAGTCTTCAATTGAAGAACCTCCTGAGTTAGAATTGAAGCCACTTCCAGATCATTTGGAATACGCTTATTTGCAGGAGGAATCTAAGCTCCCGGTAATTATTTCTTCTTCTTTTACTGCAGGTCAGAAAACTGAGCTTGTAACCACGCTAAAGGCCCATAAACCGGCCATTGCGTGGAAAATTCACGACATCAAGGGTATTAGTCCCTCCTATTGTACCCACAAAATCCTAATGGAGGATAACTCCAAACCTGTGGTGCAACGTCAAAGGAGGTTGAACCCGCACATGCAAGACATCGTGAAGAAAGAGATCGTGAAGCTCCTCGATGTAGGTCCGATTTACCCGATTTCTGATAATTTCTGATAGTCCGTGGATTAGCCCGGTACACTGTGTACCTAAGAAAGGTGGTATGACTTTTACCACCAATGATAAAAATGAGTTAATTTCCACTCGGACTGTCACGGGGTGGCATGTTTGTATTGACTATCGTAAGTTGAATGACGCCAGACGTAAAGACCACTTCCCGTTACCTTTCATGGATCAAATGCTAGAGAGGTTAGCGGGAAACAGCTTTTATTGTTTTCTTGATGGTTTTTCGGGCTATTTCCAAATTCCTATCTCGCCCGAGGACTAGGAGAAAACCACTTTCACGTGCCCATATGGCACATTCTCATACCGTCACATGCCCTTTGCCTTTGTAATGCTCCGGCCACTTTTCAACGGTGCATGATGGCCATATTCCATGATACGATAGAAGATTGCATGGAGGTGTTCATGGATGACTTTTCGGTCTTCGGTGACACTTTCGATTCATGCCTTCTAAATTTAGAACGGATGTTGGGAAGGTGTGAGAAATCTAATCTTGTGCTCAATTGGGAAAAATGCCATTTCATGGTACAAGGGGGCATCGTCCTCGGGCACAAGATTTCTAAGAACAGTATTGAGGTGGATCCTGCAAAGGTAACTGCTATTAAGAACCTTCCACCTCCCACCGATGTTAAGGGTGTTCGGAGTTTTCTCGGGCACGCCAGTTTTTATCGGCGGTTCATTAAGGATCTTTTTCAAAATCGCTAACCCGATGAACAAACTCCTCGAAAAGGACACACCTTGGAACTTCTCCGAAGAGTGCCAAAAGGCATTCGAACTTCTTATGGAGAAACTCATCAATGCACCTATCATAATTGCTCTGAATTAGTCCCTTCCGTTCGAGTTTATGTGTGATGCATCCGATTTTGCTGTTGGCTCTGTTTTGGGCCAAAGGGTCGAGAAACATTTTCGGCCCATCTATTTTGCAAGCAAGACCATGCAAGGAGCACAGTTGAATTACACTACCACTGAAAAGGAGCTCCTTGTGGTGGTCTTTTCGTTCGATAAGTTCCGGTCCTATTTAGTCTTGTCTAAGACTATTGTTTTTACGGATCATTCGGCTTTAAAGTACCTATTCTCAAAACCGGATGCCAAACCTCGAATGCTTAGATGGATCTTGATTTTGCAAGAATTCGACATCGAGATTTGGGATAAGAAAGGTGCTGAGAATCTTGTGGCCGACCATTTTTCTGGACTCAAGAATCCAAATCTCGAAGTCCTTCGTGAGTCGAGTATTCATGATGATTTCCCCGATGAGTATCTCATGAATGTGGACAAAGTGGACGAGCCATGGTATGTGGATATTGCTAACTACCTTGTTGGGAGATTCTTGGAGAAAGGTTGGTCACATCACAAAAAGGAAGAAATTCTTTAGTGACCTCAAGTACTATTTCTGGGAGGACCCTTATCTTTTTAGGCGATGTCCTGATGGGATGATTTGCTGATGCGTTTCTGGAGATGAGTGCATGCGCAATCTGATCCAATGTCATCATAGACCTAAGGGTAGGCATTATGGTCCCCAAGTTACGGGGAGAAAAGTCTATGAGGCCAGTTTGTATTGGCCTACTATCTTCAAGGATGCCTACCAAATATGTCAATCGTGCGATTCATGCCAACAGGAGGGTCAAATCACCCAACGAGATGAGATGCCTCAAAATGTCATCCAAGTTTGTGAGGTTTTTGATATTTGGGGGATTGACTTCATGGGCTCGTTCTCGAAATCTAATAATAAGTTCTACATTCTCGTTGCCATCGATTATGTCTCAAAATGGGTTGAAGCGCAAGCTTTGCCCACTAATGATGCATGAGTTGTTGTTTCATTTCTTAAACAACTCTTTTCTCGGTTTGGTGCCCCGAAAGCTTTAATTAGTGATCGGGGAACTCACTTTTGCAATGCCCAACTTGAAAAGGTGTTGAAACGATATGGGGTGACCCATAAAGTTTCTACATCTTACCATCCTGAAATGAATGGGTAAGTCGAAAACACCAATCGAGCTTTAAAGAGGATTCTTCTAATCCAAAGGAGTGGTCATTAAAACTTGATGATGCCTTATAGGCATTTAGAACGGCGTACAAAACGCCAACCGGAACTACTCCTTTCCGTTTACTCTATGGTAAAACATGTCATCTCCCCGTGGAGATAGAACATAAAGCTTTTTGGGCTCTCAAGACGAGTAATCTCGATCTTAAGGAGGCGGGTCACCTTCGTTTGAGCCAATTAAATGAGTTGGAAGAGTTAAGGCTCGATGCTTATGAAAATTCGTTGATTAGTAAGGAGAGGACAAAGAAGTGGCACGATAGTCGTTTAAAAGATCCTAAAGAATTTAAAGAAGGGGATAGTGTGCTTCTTTTTAATTCACGTTTTCATTTGTTTCTCAGAAAGTTAAAGTCTAAGTGGTCGGGACCTTTTATTGTTCGTAAGGTTTATTCCCATAGGGCGGTTGATTTGGTTAATTCAAAAGGGGAAGAGTTTAAGGTGAACGGTCATCGGATCAAACATTATGTCGATGGACCGAAAGAGGTGGACGATGAGATTAAACTCATCTTTACCTCTAACGACGCGTGATAATCTTGGTTATGATCTTTGTTGTAGAGTTTGTATAATATTTTTGTAGTTTATATATTTCATGCTTGAAAAAGGTGCATTATGATCAACGCTAGTGTTTTGGTTCCAGGGAATATGGATTGAATGTTTAAAAATGAATTTTGTGTGAAAAAAAGAATGAAAATTCGAACCTGGGCAATTGCGCGCCGCGTACCATCTGCGCACCGCGCACATGTGAAGGAAAATGACTGGGCGTTTTTGCTTAATTTCTGATTTTGTTTCATGTTATAGTGCGCACCGCGCACTCTTACACACGCCGCGCAATGTTTTCAGTTCATCTGCGCACCGCGCACAAACGCGCACCGCGCATACCATAGATTAGGCCTCGTCGCTGTTTTAAGTGACACGAACCCAAATGTTATAACCCGAAACCTGATCGGGTCCCGTGACGACCCGTCCAAATCCATTTGGACGAATACATCATTCATTGATTTCATAGTGAGGTTTTGACCTCTATATAATACGTTTTATAAACATTGCATTCTTTTGAAAAGGCACACCATAAATGAATATCTAATTCCAAGGTCTTTGACATCTGGTTATTTCTACATATAGACAATCACCGTAAATAATAGTTTACAATAATACATCTGTTAACAATGCAGTCAAAATAAGATACATGGTGATGATTTTATGAATGCAAAGTTTTCTCGAATAAAGCATGTATAACTCCATGCACATAGCTTGTATAACGTATAAGCAAACAGCGGAAGACTTCTAGGAACCTGAGAATAAACATGCTTAAAAGTGTCAACACAAAGGTTGGTGAGTTCATAGTTTTAATGTTGCGCATAATCTGTATATAAAGGTGGATCACAAGATTTCAGTTGTTTCATCCAGAAACGTTTATCAAAATATTCTACGAATTGAGCACCCTGGTAACTAAACTTTAACGTTGTTATAAGTACCCCTGTTTTAACATACATGCAACCAACATGTACAATACATGCAATCCAACGTGTATTAAACTCAAATAGTATACGTCTGTTTTATAGTTCAGGCTAGAGTTTCTATACCTAGAACAGACGGGGATGTCAAGCCCTATGGATCCATATATAACTACTCGCGCCCACCAGTTCTTATAACTGGCAGTTACTAGTTACCAAAGCTAAGGGATTTTCGGTTCAAACTTAGTGTAGAATTAAGTATGTACTTGTGTCCATTGCATATAAAATAAAGTGCATGTATTCTCAGCCCAAAAACATAGATTGCAAAAGCAATTAAAAAGGGATCTAAAAACTCACCTTAGCAGCACATAAGGTCATTCACCGAAATGTGACCAAAACTCAAAATGCAAAATAACCGTAGATCTCAACCTAGAGAACATATGTTGGTCAATACATGTCTAACAAGCTAGGTCGGGTCATAGTGTATCACAATCCTAATGCTCGAGATCGACATGCAAAAGTTAGAAAAAGTCATCTCAAAAGTCAACCTAACCCAATATGATCTTTAAATCTATACATGTTTATTAACATAATATAAGTCTTGATAATTGAACGAATTTATAGTTTATCAAACTCAAAATATTATTTATTTCAGGAGCTATATTATATTTGAATTATCATGGCAATCGAATCTATTTTATTATTCCACATAGTTTTCTAATACTTGTAAAATCAGATTATAGTGTTTATAAAGCTTTAAAACATGATAAGACAGTCAACTTTGACAATTGATCAACAAAACAAAACGTGCCTTATATTGAAATTCATTTACTCGATTAGTAATATATAAAAATCCCATTTATCAATCTCATAGACAAGTTGTTTAAATATTAATTTACAGTTTCAAACACAATTTCAATTAACGTTAACCATAATTCAGTTGACCATATCTTTTAATCCATTCATCAAAATCACACGATTTCTAAATGAAAAGTTATTAATTTTTCACCAGCTTTCCAATAACATGCATATCATATACCTTATATAAGTAGTATATGTATTAAATTTGTGATTCATCGTAAAATTATCTAACGACGAAATTTAGCATACAAGCATGTATAAACATATATACTCGAGCACTAGACATGGATACACTATTAATATATAAAAGATAAGATATGAATGCTTACGTATCAATATTGTGATTCAATATTGTAGGAAAGTACGTAGATGCAACGGAGATGATAAACACTAGGTTTGACTTGCGAACAATACTCATGAACATTACCCATAACCTCCATAGCTATAACCCATAGTTTCCTTAGCTTTGACTCATTTAAAAACTCGGTTTGAAATCATTTGAGCAGTACTTCGTCGTAGTATTTTATGTATAATACTAATAATAATAATAATAATAATATTAATACTACTGATAATAATAATAAGATTAATAATAATATTAATCTTAATAATAATAATAATAATAATAATAATAATAATAATAATAATAATAATAATTATTATTATTATTATTATAGTATAAATATAAATATAATACAGAGTAATTTATGTGTGTGTGTGTGTGTGTGTGTGTCGAAGCAGAAATGTGCGAGCTTTATAGATGTTTGCTGAGATTGATCCCCATGCGATCGCATGGGTTTCATGCCCATTTCCCATGCGATCGCATGGCCAGCTGGTACGCACCCAATATGTTTTGTTTTCTTGTTTGTCGACATATTATTCATTGTAGCAAATAGTGTTTACTGTAGCAAATAGTGTTTACTGTAGCAAAGAGTGTTTTACTGTAGCAAATAGTATTTACTGTAGCAAAGTTGTTTTTTACTGTAGCAAATAGATTTTTACTGTAGCAAAGTCGTTTTCACTATAGCAAATAGTATTTTACTGTAGCAAAGTCATTTTTACTGTAGCAAATAGTGTTTTACTATAACAAATAGTGTTTTACTGGTTTATCTTAAACGTTTTAGTTAACTTATCTAAATATCAATCGAATCAATAAACAAATATTACTATCGTTTACTAAATAACTTGAAATTATATATATGTATATATCTTTATTTAATATACATAAATCAGTTTTTAAATACGCATTGCAAGTTATTTATGAATACTTAATATTCCAAATTATTGAATACTTTATATATATATATATATATATATATATATATATATATATATATATATATATATATATATATATATATATATATATATGTTCGTGAATCGTCGGTCAATAGTTATAACATTAGTTCAAAAATTTTGAGAATCAATATTACAGACTTTTCTTATCGTGTCGGAAACATATAAAGATTAAGTTTAAATTTGGTCCGAAATTTTCGGGCCGTCACAGTACCTACCCGTTAAATAAATTTCGTCCCGAAATTTGAGTGAGGTCATCATGGCTAACAATAAAAAAGTTTTTATGACAAATATGAGTGGATAAAGAGAGTTTTATCATTATTGACTAATATAGATAAAATGATTCGATTATGTGAAGCGTACGAGTGAAGCTGTCACAAAAAGTTGAGATAGAGATTTAACTTTGAACGTAGTCATGGTGGATTTCCGGATTTCAAGGGATTTAGAGGAAAATCTTCGTAATAAGATGTGATTCTTCGGTAGTTAAGGAAATTAGGATCTTCTTTAGTTAAATGCAATAATCTGTTTCAATTGCTCTGTCGGATATTTCACTATAAATCTACTCCCTTCGTTTCCTTATTTCCACAGCTCACACTTTCTATTCTTTCTCCCTCAATTCATACTTTAAAGTATTCGTTAATATGCTACATCCAGTTCTGGTTCTTGATATACTCCTAACTTTCATATCTGTCATTCTTCTTTTTCATCTGCCGCCGGAAGAATCTATTCACTTCTACTATACTCTTGGTTTTATAGTGTTTTTAGTTCTCCCGTGTCTTTATATTTCTATATGCATCGATATACACGGTTTGTAATTTCTGGGTTATTGTTGGGTTCTATATCTCCCCTTATATTTTGATGTCCCTGCTTCTGTCTTTCTATAATCACTGACACCCACAGTTAATGTTCTCTCTTATTTGCTGCAATTTATACTCCCATTTCTATTTCGGAGCTTCACGTTTTTGTTTTCTTCTTCCCGACTTCAAGTCAAGCAAATAATGGTCCAGAATTCGTAGGTATGGAGTTTCGAATGAACATAACTAATGTTCTAAGAGAGAGATTGTAATAGCACGATCTTGATTGGTTAAATTACCAGAATTCAAAAGAAAAGATAGAACTATCAAGAACTTATGTTCTTGATATGTTTATATATTAGATAGAGTGTATGAGTCGTGTAACATGACACATAATGACGTTATGATCTGTGAATCATCACGTTTCATTAGAAACTCAGCATGACTTACTGTAATATAATCACGTTGATCAAGTGTCATTATATTATACTAACTCATGCTTCAATTCCCAACACTACTTCAAAAACATTCATATCTTAAATTCGAATTTTTCAGAATTTAGAAACTAAAATAGTTTCCTTTATGATATAACATAGATATCACGAAGAGATAAATGATTTCTAGATAAGAATAGTTATGAAAATATCTTCAGAAATATCGAGGATATTTATAATGAAAGATACGATGATATCTTAGAATTTCTAATATTGAAGGATGATGAAGAAGTTTTGTCCGTAAGGTTTAGAGTCAGGAGCAAGGTATTCGTTAATGACTTCAGCAGATACTGAATCATTTGGATTCTTTGAAGGCAGATTTAGTCTTTGTGATTTGTCCACAGCCTCCTTCATGGTTTGCTCAATCCATTTTCCAGTTCCAAACTTTCTCTTTTTCTGAGCTTTGCCAACACACTATTCTTTATCATTAAACTTTTGACCATTAAGACCATTTACAGTTTTGCTGCTTTATCAGCATTCAAAGTTATCATAACCGAATCGTCGGTTATCAATCCGAGGTGTTTTCAAGAGTTCGAAGAGTTTGAATGAAGATTGTAATTGTCAAGATACATATGATGTTCTAGAATTTTGAATGATACAAATATTTTTCTGAGGTTTAGAAGTGATGTTCTAGCACAGTTTTGAAGTCAAAGTATAACTTTGAAAGATATAGGGATCTAAGAGTGATATCTTCTGTTAAATCTTAACTTAGATTCGGATTTGTCAAAATCAGAATATATAATCAAATTTGAGTGAAAATGGTTGTTTTGATTTCTATGAAAGAATGTATATCGTTGTGAAAGTAGTGAGTATAGTTTATGATTTGTTGAATCAGAATCGAAGAATGTAACATATTAATTGTGAATTTATATATCTTTCGGGTATTACCTACCCGTTAAAAGTTTCACAAGTAATATTTTGTACCAGAGAATTTTGTTACAGTGTTTATGAAAATATATATATATGTATATATTCTTCAGATGTAATACAGATTTAATGAGTTAATATCATATTAAGCTTATTTGATTTTCGAATGGATTAGAAATGAATAATCTCTAAAACATTAAAGATTTCATAATCTTCGCGGAGTATTTCACTAATATAATCAATACTTCATTATTCAGTTTTATTGATATTTCCTCAGTGAATCATGTTGGTGCTTATGGAATTCTTGCTAACTTCACAAGGTACGAATGATGTTTTCTAGAAAGTTTCAAGTACATCGAAAATGAAAGTGTAAAATCAAACATGTATTTGAATAATACACTTGATTTATTATGAAATGGAATCTATTAAGTCGAAGCAAAGATTATAGTTAACGATTGTTAAGTCATTAACGAAGAATGTACATCATAGTATATTAATAACATGAACTAACCGAGTAGTTAAGATTCACACGTAATGGCTTAGTACGAAAAGATTTATTTTGATCTCAAAATTCATATATATATATATATATATATATATATATATATATATATATATATATATATATATATATATATATATATATATATAAAATATACATATAATTTCTTCAGAGGGAATGAGTTAATACATCATAACTCGTTGATACGATATACGCGTTGCTGATTAGTGATGATGTTTGCGGTGATTATGGATCTGGCGGAGCTTGTGATGTTGCAGATGCTGCTGATGCTGACAATGCTGACGGTACTGACGGTGCTGGTGATGCTGATGGTACTGTTGATGCTGCTGGTAAAATAGATCTAATTTGTAAATCGTGCATCATTCCGATCAGGTTTTATTTCATCATTTCTATTCTCTCACTCATCTGGTTTACAATTAGAACTAGAATAAGTAATCTTTAAAACTTTTAGAAACTACATATTCTATGCATAATATTTCTTCGATGAAGTTATGAATCAATACTTCATCGTTTGTTGTTGTTGGTATTCCTTGGTATCTATGGTGCGTATGACATTGATGTTCGAGGTACAGATTGTGATATTGAGGTGTGGGATGCGGATGTTGTTGTTGGGGGTGGTAATGATACTATTGGTGTTGATGATGGTGGTACTGTTGATGCCAGTGATGCTGCTGGTGCTAGTAATATTTGCACCATATTCTCCAAAGCCACTACCTGAGCGCGAAGCTCGTTGACTTCTTCTACTACACCGGGATGATTGGTGGTTTGGATGAGTGGATGAATAAGATCCAGAATTTGAGATAGAATAAAATCATGACGAGATACTCTGGAGATGAGAGAGAAAATGGTATTATGAACAGGTTCGCCGGTAAGTGCTTCAGGTTCGTCGCCAAGAGGGGAATGTGGTGGATGGAAGGGATCACCTTCTTCTTGTCTCCAATGACTAAGTAAGCTACGAACCTATCCCCAATTCATCCAGAATAGGTAATGGCTGATTGGTTGATCCATTCCGGTTACACTGTGTTCGGAGTTCAGGTGAATATCCATATCGGAATAGCTGTCGGAGTTTAAGGAATTTGAACTAGATTCGGGATCCATCTTGTATAATGAGGGAGATGATTTTTGATATGAAATAAATTATAGAATTTAGATTGGTACTCTTCAATACATAATTTACATATGTATATATAATACCAAAATTCCATAAATCACGGAGGAATTTCAGAAGATGTCAAGCAAAGTTTACAGTAATAGATACGCTAAAATACGAATTCGTCTGTACACTATGTATACAATAAATGCAGAAAACGTGTCTAGGATTAAGAATGATAAGCATGTAATTTCTGACAAGAAATAATAAGTAAAACTCGGTAAAAACAGATACGGTCATAGTCCAGACTCACTAATGCATCCTAACAATTACCAGTTAAACATACTAATGCAAATTCTGGTTCTCTATGACCTCAAGCTCTGATGCCAATTGTGATGACCCATCCAAATCCATTTAGACGAATACATCATTCATTGATTTCATGGTGAGGTTTTGACCTCTATATAATACGTTTATAAACATTGCATTCTTTTGAAAAGGCACACCATAAATGAATATCTAATTCCAAGGTCTTTGACATCTGATGATTTCTACATATAGACAATCACCGTAAATAATAGTTTACAATACTACATCTGTTGACAATGCAGTCAAAATAAGATACATGGTAATGATTTTGTGAATGCAAAGTTTTCTCAAATAAAGCATGTATGACTCCATGCACATAGCTTGTATAATGTATAAGCAAACAGCGGAAGACTTCTAGGAATCTAAGAATAAACATGCATAAAAGTGTCAACACAAAGGTTGGTGAGTTCATAGTTTTAATGTTGCGCATAATCTGTATATATAATGGTGGATCACAAGATTTCATTTGTTTCATCCAGAAACGTTTATCAAAATATTCTACGAAATTGAGCACCCTGGTAACTAAACTTTAACGTTATTATAAGTACCCCTGTTTTAACATACATGCAACCAACATGTACAATACACGCAATACAACGTGTATTAAACTCAAATAGTATACGTCTGTTTTATAGTTCAGGCTAGGGTTTCTATACCTGAAACAGACGGGGATATCAAGCCCTATGGATCCATATATAACTACTCGCGCCCACCAGTTCTTATAACCGGCAGTTACTAGTTACCAAAGCTAAGAGATTTTCAGTTCAAACTCAGTGTAGAATTAAGTATGTACTTGTGTCCATTGCATATAAAATAAAGTGCATGTATTCTCAGCCCAAAAACATAGATTGCAAAAGCAATTAAAAAGGGATCTATAAACTCACCTTAGGAGCACATAAGGTCATTCACCGAAATGTGACCGAAACTCGGAATGCAAAATAACCGTAGATCTCAACCTAGAGAACATATGTTGGTCAATACATGTCTAACAAGCTAGGTCGGGTCATAGTGTATCACAATCCTAATGCTCGAGACCGACATGAAAAAGTTAACAAAAGTCATCTCAAAAGTCAACCTGACCCAATATGATCTTTAAATCTATACATGTTTATTAACATAGTATAAGTCTTGATAATTGAACGAATTTATAGTTTATCAAACTCAAAATATTATTTATTTCAGGAGCTATATTATATTTGAATTATCATGGCAATTGAACATATTTTATTATTTCACATAGTTTTCCAATACTTGTAAAATCAGATTATAGTGTTTATAAAGCTTTAAAACATGATAAGACAGTCAACTTTGACAATTGATCAACAAAACAAAATGTGCCTTATATAGAAATTCATTTAATCGATTAGTAATATATAAAAATCCCATTTATCAATCTTATAGACAAGTTGTTTAAATATTAATTTACAGTTTCAAACACAATTTCAATTAACGTTAACCATAATTCAGTTGACCATATCTTTTATTCCATTCATCGAAATCACACTATTTCTAAATGAAAAGTTATTAATTTTTCGCCAGCTTTCCAATAACATTCATATCATATACCTTATATCAGTAGTATATGTATTAAATTCGTGATTCATCGTAAAACTATCTAACAACGAAATTTAGCATACAAGCATGTATAAACATATATACTCGAGCATTAGACATGGATACACTATTAATATATAAAAGATAAGATATCAATATTGTGATTCAATATTGTAGAAAAGTACGTAGACGCAACGGAGATGATAAACACTAGGTTTGACTTGCGAACAATACCCATGAACATTACCCATAACCTCCATATCTATAACCCATAGTTTCCTTAGCTTTGACTCATTTGAAAACTCGGTTTGAAATCATTTGAGCAGTACTTCGTCGTAGTATTTTATGTAAAATACAAATAATAATAATATTAATACTACTGATAATAATAATAAGATTAATAATAATATTAATCTTATTAATAATAATAATATAATAATAATAATAATAATAATAATAATAACAATAATAATAATAATAATAATAATAATAATAATAATAATAATAATATAAAAATAAATATAAATATAAATATAAATATAAATATAAATATAAATATAAATATAAATATAAATATAAATATAAATATAAATATAATACAGAGTAATTTATGTGTGTGTGTCGAAGCAGAAATGTGCGAGCTTTATAGATGTTTGCTGAGATTGATCCACATGCGATCGCATGGGTTTCATGCCGATTTACCATGCGATCGCATGGCCAGCTGGTATGCACCCAATATGTTTTGTTTTCTTGTTTGTCGACATATTATTCATTGTAGCAAATAGTGTGTTACTGTAGCAAATAGTGTGTACTGTAGCAAATAGTGTTTACTGTAGCAAAGACGTTTTTACTGTAGCAAATAGTGTTTTACTGTAGCGAAGTCATTTTTACTGTAGCAAATAGTGTTTTACTGTAGCAAAGTCATTTTTTACTGTAGCAAATAGTGTTTTACTGTAACAAATAGTGTTTTATTGTAACAAATAGTGTTTTACTTATTTATCTTAAACGTTTTAGTTCACTTGTCTAAATATCAATCGAATCAATAAACGAATGTTACTATCGTTTACTAAATAACTTGAAATTATATATATGTATATATCTTTATTTAATATACATAAATCAGTTTTTAAATACGCATTGCAAGTTATTTATGAATACTTAATATTCCAACTTATACTATATATATATATATATATATATATATATATATATATATATATATATATATATATATATATATATATATATATATATATATATATATATATATATATATAACTATTTACAAATAGATGTTCGTGAATCGTCGGCCAATAAAGGTTAACTGAATATATAACATTAGTTCAAAAATTTTGAGAATCAATATTACAGACTTTTCTTATCTTGTCGGAAACATATAATGACTAAGTTTAAATTTGGTCGGAAATTTCTGGGTCGTCACAGGTCCAGTCGAATTTTAGGGGTTTTTAAGGCTATTATATACCATTTTACACCCACTTCAACACACACCAACACATACGATCGACGCCTAAGCTAGGGTTTCTTCAATTTTTCAAAATTTTTGTGATTTTCTCTCAAATTGATTGTGAATCATGCCTCCTAGGGTCCGTTTCTCTTACTCTTACACTTAATTTCATCTTTATTGTTGCTAGTTATGCTTAAATTGATGATTAATTGAAGTTCAAGTGTGGGGTTAACCCTAATTCGTTTAATGCTTGATTATTCACATGATTAGTGTTAATAATGCCTAATATGCTTTATTTGTATGATGATTAAATGTGATTAGTGCATATTATTGATGCTAGGGTTTGCTATGAGATTAAATCCGAATTTGAAATTTTAATTTGGGGTTTTTATGTGTGAGATGGTTAATTGCTATAATAGAGGTAGTTTATGATAGTGTGGGGTAAAATGGGCGGGTCAAGTGTTAAGTTACTTGGTTTTTTATGATTTGAGCTAGATTGTTATTGAAGTTGATAATTTGGAGTATGTTGAGTATGTTAAGAGTTTTTCATGTGTTATGGTTGTTTAAAAGATGATTTTTGAGTTAGTTAAAGTTTATGTTCAGGAATTGCTAAGCCTAGTTTGTTTGGAAATTGAATTTTATTGATACTTTTATACTAGCTTTTCAAGTAACATGGCATTATATGAGTTGTGGATTTAGTTGGTTTTGTTTGTAAAGAAAGGATAGTGTTAATTTTGAGACATGCTCTTCTGTGATGTTCAATGGAAAAAGGAAAATTAATAAATAAGAGGAAGTTTGCGAGTTTAAATTTAGCTAACACTAACTTTTAAGTTTTTGTGGTTGTTTTGTGGTTAAAATTGTGAATGCATGGTCAAGCAAAGCATACTAGAACTGCGTTAGGTGCACAATCACAAGCACAAGCACAACAAGAGGATCCGAGGGATTGTATTGAGTACGTAAGGAATGAGTATCCGACTGAGTTTGCAAGGATAAATGATCGGGTTATTGGTCTCACTTGGTATTTTGATTGGACCTTTCTTGGGGAAGCTCAAGTTCGTCGAGAGGTTGATACTATGCTGATGTTGTCTTATAACAACACGATTCTTCGGCCGTGGGAGAGGGTGTTTTCACTTCATGATGATATTTATCCATTGTTGTGCAAGGAGTTTTTCTCTTTGTTGATAGTTACTAATACCCGGGATCCGAGTGAGCGTAATTTTATGCGGTTTCGTTTAGGTGGTCAAAATCAATCGTTGAGTCAGTCCCAAATTGCTCGAGCTTTAGATTTATATCCGGAATTGGATGATATCCGACTTTCGAATTATTTGATTAGGACTGAATGTTACAAGCAGGAACCTTTTAACAATATTGCTTTTTGGGGTAGATTAACTGGAGGTGAAATTTTTCATGCAGGAAGAGTAGGGTATGAGAAAATTAAATTACCATTTGATAGGTTATTGCAAAGGTTGGTGGCTTGTACTTTTAATGCACGGGTGAATGGAAATGAGAAACCGAATAATAAGGATTTATGGTACATGGATCAAATCAAGAGGGGGAAGCATACTGATATTGTTGGTTCTATCGCTACTTACTTAAGCAAATGTGCAAGCGATACGGCTCTGGAAAAGAAGGTTTTGGGTTGCCATTATATTACTAAATTAGCGAAAAAGTTGAATGTTGATTTGAGCAGCTTGCGTACTACAGATCAAAGTATGCCAGTTTTTGGTTCGATGTTCTATACTAATGGGAAGATTTTGATGCATGGTTTTGAGAATCGGTTGGTTATGTATCAGGAACCTGTGGGTTCTGGTGCGGCAGGTACGTGTACAGCTGGGGCTGCATTTGGTTCGTCATTGGGACCTAGCACGGGAGCTGGTCCATCAGCTAGTACACATTTTGCAGGTTCTTGGTTCCCGAGTCAGGAAGGTTGGGACAGTTTGATAAACAACGTGAATAGAATGGGTCTAGATTATGGCGATGTTGCGGGTCAGGTAGAGAATCATGTGTTTCAGTATACTATGGATCAAGCTAATAATGCGGAGTTTTAGAGGGACATTCGCAGGCATACCGAGGCGGTGGAGAGACATAATGAGGAGGTTAGTCGACATCATGAACGGATGTGGTAGAGTCAGCAGCAAATGGAGGAGCTCGCAAGAGCTAATCATTATGATACTGGGATGATTGCATATGGTGTTGATTGGGGACACCATAATTCGCGTTTATACTATTCTAATCCGAACTAGTATTATGCTACTGTGAGCCAAGAGTCGACTTACTACTTCGATCAGACCCGTCCCGAGCATCCACCGAGGTATAATGAGAGAGCGGCTATGAGGGACGCACAGTTGAGGTTCCAACAGGAGTACCCGGACGGGCGTCCGAACAGGCACGGTTCAGGAACTTTCGGATGGCCGTTTGATGACTACCAGGGATGAGGGCATGCGTGCCTGTTGATCATGTTGTATCTTGTTTTTAGACATTTTATTTGGTTCTGTACTAAGATAATTATTTACTTTAATTATGTACTGTAGACTTATTTCGAGGACAAGCCGTTTCGGTTACCAGGTGGTGCCACCTTGTCCCGTTTTATGTAGTTTCTTTTATGTTTGTTAGGTTTGTTGGTGAAACGATTTTCAAGTCTGGCATTAAGTTCAGCAAAACTGCATGATTGATGATATTGGTGTAAGGATCGGGAATGGATGATGTTCTTATGCTGGCAGTCAGTTCAGCGCCATCTGTCACTGGCATTCCGCGATCAGTGGTTAAACTCGATAAGTTTTTACTTTCTTTCTCACCTAACCCTTTCGATTTTAATCTATTTTTGACTTCAAGTAATGGGGACATTACTTGATCTCAAGTGTGGGGTGGGGATGTAAAATCTCTCGGGTTGGTTTTTAAGGAATTATCAACATGTATGTTTTGAATCTAAACGTCTTGACGTTTCATGGGTTTTGATCGAAAAAAAAAGGAAAAAATAGGGGAAATGAAAAAAGTTAGAGAAAAAGAAAAAAAATAGAAAAAGAATTAAAAATTCGGCCAAAACCCTTGTATATGGAAATTGGTTTTGATACGGCTTGGTATATTATGGCATATTTCGTGATTTCAAAGAAGCCAAAAGTGTTCCACATGTTCATTTTCTTGGACATGAAATCCTACGAGTTCGTGGAACTTAATAGTAGGTCACCTGTACCAAAACGGGTGTAAATCGTGAGAGAGCGGTGATTGCATAGCGTGATTGTGACCGAATCACTTGCCAGATCAAAAACTTTTGGTTACTTGGTATAGCAGACTTCCGAAACTATACCATTTTATTATTACATCATCTAATGGTGTGATACTGTGGGAAGAGGAGCCTTGAGCTTCACCAATGTTGTCCTTTTTAGGAACAATAGCTACGTGCTTGTGTTTGCTTAGATAACACAACCCATAGCCAAAAGCTATGGCACCCAAAGGTTTTTGGGATTTATCGGAAGGGTAGTATCGACTTCCTACCTTTCTTAAAACAAGAAGAAAAGCTTGTCATGTGGGAAGTAGGCAACTAGGAAGTAAAGTCTTCCAACTGTTTCACTTGGTACGTATACCTCTTAAGCTGTACCATTTCATTACCCATCATATCACGGTGAGGTACTGTTAGGGGTGAAAGTCTTGAACTTTCAAAACATGTTCATTATTTTGAATGTGAAATCCTACATGAACATAAAATTTCATACGTAGGTTACCTGCACCAAGGCGGGTGTCAACCTTATGAACGGTGATTGGATCGTGTGGTCGAAACCGGGCCATACGCTAGATCGAAACATTTTAATAGGGCGATCCTCATTGTTTCTCCTAACAAGGATAATGTTGTACCCGACCACTTTGTATAACCCTAGGAGTAAAGTCTCCAAATCGACACACTTGCTGATTTAATTCAGAAGCTGTAGTCCAGACCAGTTGTAGGGTGACGAAAAATCTTAAAAAGTCATTTCTAACATCGACTGGAAATCTACCAGGCCTCAACATCAAATAGGAAAACTGGTAGTCAGACTTATCTCGATGAGGGAGATCTGTCTTGTCAAATGGGGAGCGCACCATAATACAAAAATTTGTGATTGATCATATCCTCAGTGGATAACCTCCGGAAAGGTAAGATATCAGCTTTTAAGCCTGATGGACTTCAATCTTTATGTTTGACTTAACGAATTAGATGATTACCTCATAATTATCGATGATATCCGGACGTAATGTGTATCCTCCTAAGCACATTATTTTCTTACCGATATCTTGCGATGTTAGGTACTGTGTGAGGCATTGGCTTTGACCAATCGCGGGGTAGCCCGTACGGTTCTTTGGTTCTCTTGTTTCATCTTCTCTGCTCATGACTTCCATTTGTTTCCCTTGTTTCATATATTTGAAGACATTATCAGGTTTGAGATTTTCTACATTTATTTGGATTATATATTTGGTACACTTGTTCGAATTATTATTATTATGCCAATACTTTATTTGGGGATGTTGGAGATTTTGGGATTACAAGTGAAAGTCACATTGTTGATATGATTCTCTTAAAACCGTACCCATGCTAGTTTCTCTTTTGGTTTATTTCCGTTGGTTCTACTTACACTTATGAAGACGTTATCATTTAGTAGAAGATTATTTTCGAGCCGAATATGCTTGAGGACAAGCAAGACTCTAGTGTGGGGTGATTTGATATTGCACATTTCTCATATATTTATCATGGCAATATCCGTCAGTTTTAGTCCATTAGGATACGGTTTGGGTTATTATTTGCGATTATTTGTAAGATTATGATTTGGGAGCCGAGAAGTGTTATTTGTTTGATTTATGGAGCTTATGGCGAATTTACAGCAGTTTTTTTATGTCGTCGGGGTTAATTGGGTCGTGATTAAGACAAGTTATGTGAAGAAACGAGAAGGAATTGATGAGATCACACTTGCGCGCCGCGCACACACTTGCGCACCGCGCTTTTATGCTTCGAAACACATCAGTCAATCTTTATTTTTGAGCAGCTATTTTACTTTAGGAGTACGCGCCGCGCATTTAAACGCGCACCGCGCGAATCGAGTCGGCCAGATTATAAAACCTATAAAAAGGGTGCAGTTTTTTATTCTAGGGGTTATCTTTTTGGCAGCCGATTTTGAGAGCATTAGGGGCGATTTTTAGTCACTTTTGGGGAATTCCAAGGTCACTTTAACGCTCCAATCATTCCGATTTCAAGGATCAATCTCAGCACTCATCAAGATTCATCGTGTTAGGTTGATTCTAAATTATCAAACAATGTTTTCTTTATTATTTGTTATTTTGATTTCTTTTGTTGCCATGGTTATTGGCTAAGTTATTTAATGTTTGTCTAGACTTATAAACCTATGTATTGGATGCTACTTATCAGTTATTCGTTTAATTTATGATGATTTGATGTTTGAATTAAAGAACGCTTCTTATTGAAGCTAGACTTTTCGATTCAATTGGTTGTGTACTTGTTTGATAGGACGAGAGTTCATTAATTTAGTGCATAAAATTACAATTGGTTGGTCTTAATTGATTGTTTGCTTACTCGGAGACGAGAGTAAATTGGATTCAAAAGGCTAGATGAAATAGGGGTGAATTACACACAACGAGAGTTGGTGTGATTGTGATTTGAGTCTTCATCTCAGTTGAAATATTTGGTCACATTTAGGTCTTAGGCTACGGGGAATTCCGTGTCGTGTAATCTTAATTGTAGCGTTTGTGCTGGGAAATTCCAGGTGAACTGACTAGATAATTCACATATGTTAGATAATAACTGGGGCTTAATCTAAATGCATCCAATACTAGGTGTAAAAGGTCTAGACGAACATTCGTTCTCCTATTTGATTACAAATATCTTATTTTTATTTGTTTGTTGCTTTAAAGCTTAAATCTTAAAATACCAAAAATATTGTTCTTTTCTGTTTTCAAATCAATTCTTGATTTGGCTAATCGTTAAATAGCCACCCAAACTATTTTCTCGTAATTTCCATTTCAATAGATTAATTTAGTTTAATTTCATTAGTAGCAACCTTAATTTTCACGTTTAAACTGTCCTTGGAACGAATACGGATTTACTAACTTTATACTATTGCACGATCGAGTACACTGCCCGTTAGTGTGTAGTAATCCTTTTTAACCGGTATTTCCCATTAAAATTATAGACACGATTTCACACATCACTACCACACCATATCTACCATCTTTTAAAAATTTTTGTTTGTAAATAACTTGAAGTCGGACTTTGAGAAAGGGAGTTGACCGGACTTGATGAACTAGCTTAGAGTTATCTCTATCACATTCCCATACTGATGTCCTACCAACAAGTGAGTAGTAGAAGAAGGTATATTTAGAGACTGGAAATTTTAATGAAGAAATTAAAGCAGTTTTGAAGTAGACTTAATGGAAGATGGAAAGGAATGGGTGGCAATCGGTGGTGGTTAGTGACACTGTGCGGTGGAGGAAATGGGATTTCAAAAATTCCATTCCCGGTTCAAGCATCCAGGTTGAGAGAAAAGAATTGAAAAGAGCACGGATAAGTAAATATGCATCACACATCGCATCATTATGATTTCACCTACGAGGTCACTTTCATCCCGATAGAAGCTCGTCACTTGCATCCCAATTGAAACCCTACTTCTTTACAAATCCACTTTTAAAACCATCAAGATCTTGCTGCTATATATCATCGATTCACGAGTTGAAGATTCAAAACAACTAAGTAAAGCGCACGATAAACTCATTGATCATATCGAAGATCGTCAGCTCGATTCTACTCGTGTTCAAGAGGTATTTTTTTCTTTTGATTAGTCTAATTACTTAATGTGATGCTCAATTTCAATTCAATAATACTGTAATTGTTATGCATATAGGCTATGGCTTTAATAACTCCATCAAAAGAGCTAGTTATGAAGAGTATCAGATGTTAAAAACACAAAAATTGAAAAAAAATGTATATGCATTTCTTCAATAACCGATTTCACGGCCTAACTCCTTCCTTGATAATGAATCGATGTCTTTGGCTGTATCTTCTTCCTGAAAAACATCCAATTGTCACTTAAAGCTAGAAAGAATGGTAACAAGATGATATCTTATGCGTCCATATCTATCGATATAGAATTGCATTGAACTTCATATGAGTTAATAACATATCAAATATGTGGCCTCATATGAAAAGATACATTATATACGAATAAATCAGCAAGAGATACATATGTCATATTTTGCTGAATCCCTAAATACATATTTGGATATGTATAATTGTTATAATTACGCGGAACAATAACTAGTAAGGTACCTTTTGATTGTAGCTCTGGATTTCGACATATAATTGATTTTATATTATAGATTTACAGGGACCATTGTCGGGATTGAAGAGCGTGATCCAAAACGATGGTCTGATTCTAAATGGAGATGCCTTAAGGTATTACTAGTCTTGCTATCTTACTTTACGTTGACCATTACAGATCCTAAGATGTTCTGTATTACTAACTGAGTAACTGTAGGTACGATGCCACGATGGGATGAAACTTTTTCCATTACTCGTTCCGAAAGAGTTTCACCTTGGAAGGTTGAACCTGCTTTGGTGCCACCTGCAATTAATCAACTTCCGGTACATAGAAACAAAAGACCTCGGTCAAACGTGTTACCTTCATCTCCATATTCATCCATTCTAAACTTCTAACTAGAGAAGGTACCTACCGTTTTACCGCAATTCATATAGTACTTAGAACCGAATATTCTATCAAAATGGCTGCAGCAGACCCTTCACCAGCAAGTGCATTCTCAAGGCTCTTGCAAGCTCAAGAATTGTCGACCATGAGAGGCACTTTTGTGGATAGTAATGAGTAAGATTCATGTGATAGGGCAATGCAGTGGGCACCTTCTCTAATAGATGATGAAATGGTCCCGTCGTTCCGGGTCTGATAAGCTTTTGTCAGTTGGAAGGATGGTTGAATCTTCCTTTACAGATTTGTTATCTGGTTTTGGGTCTACGAATGTTTCTTCGAAGGAATTCTCTGAAGGAAAATTCAATTTGCATAAAAATCAATGGTATAATATGTAGGATTAATGTGCAACGTACAAGATAACTATATGGCTAAATTCATTTAAGGCTTCGGGGTCACACATATATACACCTAGACGTCATATAAAATATATATATATATATATGTTGTATATATATTACTCAAGTAATGAAACAAGTTAAATATTAATTATGAATTAATTTAATTTGATAATTAATTGAGTGATTAATTAATATTTTAAGTAATGATAAATTGAAAATTCAATTTAATTAAAACAAGATATATGTTTGTTTTTGCTTGTTAACCACGCCCGGATCAAATTATAATTGGAAACGAATTTTATTCACGCGTTAATATATCACCGACTTATGGTTTAACCATTCTCTACATTATATACTAGCCTTTAAGAGCTCGTGCGTTGCACGGTGAGTCTTAATCAAACAAACTGAAAACGTACATGCTATATCAATTAACAGTATGATAAAGCGAATACAAAATGATGATTACATAACAACTACAAAATGACCAAAAACAACCTAGGAGTGATTATTAATGTACATCCTAGTTCCACTTTCAAAAATAATACAAATGCCAAATAAGTTTATACCAAAACTCATAAACATAAAACTTTGCATATGGATGATAGATCAACCAAAAAGTAGCGTCTGTTTCATGTGCCCAAAACTTCATGTAACAACCTACAATTGATCGTGTAACAACCTATAAATTTAAGGGATTATTTTAAGAGCCCGTGGACAAAAGTTTTAAAAAGGTCAAGTAACTATTATCTACTATCGATTTGCAAAAATTACTATAGCAACGCAAGCTAACAACTTATAAAAACACACAAGTAACTACAAATAACACCTAACATAAAGCAACTGATTTGTAAAAAAAAAAATAAAAAAAAATAAAAAAAAAAAAAAAAATAATTATCAACTATCGATCACCTACATACCTTGACATTCACTAATAGAGGGGAACTGAGAAGATGGCGTCATTGGATTTGTATATAAGAGTGTGCGTGCTGCATAGTTCCTTGAAACACAGTCGCTAATTCAAATCTAACCACCTAACAGAACATACAAAAGGCCACGACTCTCAATTATATCTACTGAATTTTTTAGAGAAATTATGAGATATGTAGCGTAAGTAACAAAAAAGAGCATGTACATCATAATTTATAAATTACATGTAACAATTTATATCAACAAAGTTGTCCAAAACTCTATTAAGCTAAACTGTAATGCATAAGAACTATCCATATCATTTGAATGCAAAATGAAAATGAAATGCTTTATATACAAATATTAATTGTAACAGAGTTAGAGTAAACTCACATACCTTACACGCCTATTAAGTTGATACAGTTCACTTCAAATACCCAAAGTTTTACCGTTATTTACTATTTCACTGGCTTTATGCAACTTATTCAATGCGTATATAAAAATTTTGATTTTTTTTTTTGTATATAAAGGAGAAACGGAGAGCAAACAATAAGAGTTGTCTTCCTTCCTACTAAAATGAGGCAATCACACAAAAGCTTTCGAATGTAAGAGTCGGCTTATTAAACAAAATACTCTTCGAACACAATTATTCATTTAGTAATAAAGTTGGGTTAACGAACGGGTTTGAAGCTGTAACATATCTTAATCAAACAAATTGAAAACGTAAAATGTTATATCAATTAACGGTATGATAAAACCACAAACTCGTACCTTTATTCAATCGAGTCTTTCTTTGAAAACGTAAAATGTTTTGCTGCTAATTCTTTTTATTTGCGTTTTGTTCTTTGGTTCTTGACGGATCTACTTGAATTTCTGCATCTACATCAAGTCTTTCTTTGAATTGTTGACCTTCTAATTGAGAAGGTAGATTTTCAATTTCTGTTATGGTTTCCATTGTGCTAATAAGTTCCTGCATTGGGGACCGAGACACGCTCACCTCTTTTGATTTCTCCATATCTCAATCCTGCAAGTTATAATTAGCATTAACTCTTCATTTGAAAATTAGCAACAAAACAAAAGATTCTATCTTTGTATGTATGTAAACACAAAAATTTCTTCTTTTGACAACTTCCAAATATGATATCATTCCTTTAACTTTTAAGAGCTGGATAAAGTAAATAAACTTATAAAGAAAATTGTAGTAATTCACTTTGCGATATATCTTTATATTCTAACTACCAAGTTTTAGTAATTCATTAGAGCTATAATATTGGCATCAGCAAGGCCCAACAAACATCCCTTAAATTTGTTCGCCTTAAATAGTCATTTGAATATACGACATGTCAACATGTCATCAAATGTTTGTTATCTCATTATGGACAAAAGGTGATCATCACTAATCTGGAAGACACAGAGAGGCACATATTTTGAGTTGTTTAACAACTCATAAAGTGTATGATAAAGCTTAAAACGTACCTCAATCTTCGGACATGAAGAAGTATCCATCTATTTAATATTAGGTACAAAACCTTCAGGCATGTAACTTGTTTTCTGATTCAATTTTTGCTTGTTGGGACTATGGGCTTTGGGTTGATGTAACTTAGAATCAGATGGCACTATAGGTATCGAACCAGATGGCATTAGAGGTAAGTTTTCAGCAAGAAAAGTTGGTGCAGGGAGGTTGTCTTCAATCTTTTTCTGAGTATCTATAATTTGCTTGTTAATGTTGCTTGAGAAATTTAGTTTTTGTTTGTTGTTGTTATGCGAATTAGCTTGTAGTATTTGTAAATCCAATGGCATAACATGTGTGCTTTTTGGGTTGTTGCTGTTATCTTTATGATCGGTAACACAGCCCTTAGTGTTGAGGATGATTTTTCCTAAGGTAAATCGAGTCTCTGAAAGCTCCCCTTTTTTAAGTAACTCGTCGTTTATGTCAAACGAACTTCTTCCTTCATCATAAGTTTCCAATTCATGTGTAAGAACACAGCAAAGTTGTGCAGCACCGTTGGAAGCTTTGTTGGGTATAAATACCTGAAAAAAAAAGGAATAAAATACATAGCTTGCATTTAAAGTAATCTTACACTTCAACCTGGAGTGTATTTTCAGATAAAAGGTGAACATGAAGTATTCTAAACGATAATAATTAAAACAAAAGAGATGATTGGATTGCCATTTGACACTAAAATTAAAGGTTAATAACAAAGGTAAGTAACTAATGATTATATAAAATTATGATTTTATAAAGATTACAAAGAATATAAGAAGCCTTACTTAGTTTGGAGGCTAAGCTAGATTAATATTAACAGGACTGGCCCTAATAAAACTTAATAAACTGATTAATTAGTTCTAACAGACACAAAGGTAGTTAACTACAATTTTTATAACTCTAGATACAGCCTTCATCCAGCAAAAAACTGTCATGATTTCTTTTCAAGAGGCTAAAAATTGCAACAAATTACGTATCACGAGAAAGTGTGGATGTATAATAATACACATGTGCATAATATCATTGTTGCAGATATAAATGTAGCCATTATGACTCGATTATATACAAATGGGTTGATTTGGTACATTTTTTAAAGGTCAAATGAATTAAGCTAAACCATCTAATAAGGGAAAAGGGGAAATGAGTGCAAACTCATCTAAAATGTAATAAAATAAATCAAGCCTTCTATATTGATTTAGTTAAAAATTAATTTTCTTTATTATTGTAGTAATATAGTTTTTTAATCATAATTACCACATTATATTTTTGAAAGGAACTAAACAAAGTACCCCTTTTGACATTTTATCCAACGCAACCAATTTGTCTTAGGGAAAAGATATTTAATATATTTGAGAGAAAGTTAAATTTCCATTAACTATGTGCAAGTAAACGGATGCAGGAGTCCTGACCCGACCCATTTACACTCAACCTGTTTGGACCCATTTAAAAGTCTGACTTGTTTGACCCATGACCCATTCCGACCTGTTACCCAACCCGACCCGTTTTCCAGGTATAACAGGACTAAGAAATAATAAAGAGTTCAAACTAATCACTTACCAAACCCGAGCATGGAAGACCAATGAATATCGAAATTGTTTTATGCAGACGATCTTTATCCACAAATACATTAATAGAATCTAACACCGGCATTGCTAATTTATGTACTTTTTCAGCAACCTCCTCATTAGAAATGAACTTATATCGATCTGAAGTTCCAGGCTCAAAACTGAGGGTAGGGGTGGTATAAAGTAAAAAATATCAATAAACCACAACATATAATGCATACCAAAACAGAAACTCCACAAACATAATAAATATATACAAAATATCTCACTGATAAAAAAAATCATCACTGACCACAATTCAATCTGAGAAAGAAACTGCACGTGTAGGTGAGCAAGTAATCAAAAAAATTAGATGAAAAATTAAAACAATTTAGAAGTAATTGAAACTCAATTACACATGAATCAACATGGTCATAGTTCAAAATAATACCTCAACAATAGTATTTATCAACTCCCCTTAGCCCCTTCGGCGTTATCTACATACAGTTGACGAACTCGATGCATGGCGAAATCGATGCATTTCGTGCATTGGAAATAACTGCTATTGTTTATAAACACATTTTATCATAAACAGCAAACACACTGTAATGGGAAGCTAAAGCAAATGAGAACAATAACCTAAAAAATGTACCTTGTGATGGTAGTTCACCAACATCATTAACAGACATATCTTGAACGCATGGCGCAACAATGACTGCTACAACTGGTATGGCATCTGTCTCGTGAAGTATTGAAGGCTGCAAAGAGCATAAAAAAAATAAGACGCATTAAAACACATTATTATATAAAGCACTACAAATAAAATGCACCTAACATTGTTATTACGAACATCCATAACACAACCCATCGGATAGCGACTAATGGCAGTATGAATCAAGAATGGTGAGTTTATCATAAAGGTATTCGGACACCATCGATTACATCAGCAGTAGGAAAAACAGCAGGACTACTAAACTGTCATACCCCCCAAATAGGGCCGGGGGTAAATATGACTTTTCGAATATCATCACACAGTTATATAAACGAGAACGACTCTAAATGAGACGTTTAATAAAATCAGAAATTTAATTGCAGCGGAAAATGAATTGTTTTACATGGTAAACCCAAATGTAATAAATGTTTAACAAATGATTAGCTATAATAAATGCGGACTTCGATGCAATAGCAGGCAAGAAACATAGGGCAGCACATAAACTATTCTCCACCTGAGACAAACATGCTTAAAATGTCACCACAATAGTTGAGTGAACATCATAGATTTAATAATTAATAAGTTTTAGACCACAAGATTTATTTCAAAACATCAAAATATTCAATATGCCATGAGTTATAATATCGAGCTAAACATAAACCCCTGACACTGTACGGGTGTCGGTAATAATTATTATGTACCTCCTTGACGATCGGTCAATGGGTAGAGACGTCACTCTCAATAGGCTTACTCACAATAATTAAGCTTGCAACATTTCAGTTCCAGCAATTAACGATATTATGGCGGGGATTTGCATGTACGAATACAAATTAACAAAGTCTCACGAAGTTGCATATCAAAAAGTTTAGGCACTTGTGTCTAAATTGTAAATCATTTCAAAAGCAAGCATTTGTCTCACCCCAAGATTTATAAAATACATTAAAATATGTAAAAAAAAAAAAAAGCGGGGCTATGAAGTTCACCTTAGTAGCACAGAAGAGTAATTCCATAAGAGAAATGAATTGAACGGAAGAACGTGATCAGAATCTCAACCTAGAGATAGAATGTACGATCAGAGATATAGCCTAAATGACTTAAGTATAATAATTATACTAATGATGATGGTTTTCTAAATTAATTTCCATTTTCGGAAAAATTACCATTTATGGAAAGTTTCCACTTATGGTATCTTTCTAATTATAGAAAGCTCGGGTTATAATCTATAACAAGACGTTGTACACCTTTATCCAAATCTCGTTGCTATCATACAAGTCACTCTGATGGTCAGTTGTTACCGGGCGCCCAGGATTCTTGACCAGAATCTATGTCATGGCATTCGAAATTCACAAGCGGTTCCCATAAGGCAACAAGGACCACCCTAGGCCATATGTAGCAGTGAGGTTCGTATACAGTGTATGCCATCTTAATTATAACCTTCACATATTATAGGTGTATAATCTTTTATTATATAGTTAAGTTAATTATATATAGTTATTTTAGTATTATATAACTATTAATAGTTTAATAATTATATATGTATTATTATCCAAACTAATATTACTAAATTATCATGGATTAATAAATATTTATAATTTATTAATCATTATCTAATGCAATACATATAACATAAATGTGTTATATTATTTATTACTTAATTTACAAGATACTTAATAATATAGTATTTTATTAACTCAATATTATCCATAAATACTTAAATAATTAATTAAATACCTAATAATTATATACATAATTTTTATAGACTTAGATAATTATAAAAATCAGTATAAAAATTTAAGAAAGTAATTTTATTACTATTTTGCATTTATATTTGTTTCCATTCTTAATTTAATCACAAAACAAGTTTAATTCTATATAAAATACTAAATAAACATAAATAATTATTTTTAAAATTTTTATAAGTTTCTTACAGTCAATTAATCTGTAGAAAATTATTAAATAAAAGATTTCAGTATTTTACAATTATTTCCTTATTTACTTCCTATTTACATAATAATAGTGTTTAATTATGTAATAATTATTAATTCGACTCATAAATTAATTTTTATATTTTTATAAGATCTAAACAATGTTTAAGAACTCATAAAAATTATTTATTATATTTTATTTACCGTACATATTTTTATTACGAATTTCCCCTAGTTTCCATAATTAAATAACACATAATTCGTATTTAATTTTTATAAATTATATTATGACCTAAATAATTAACGTAAATATCATACTTTACTCGAAAAATATTTATATAGCTTAATTATCCTTTTTTATATTTTTTTTATAAATATATATGTATACCGTATATATATATATATATATATATATATATATATATATATATATATATATATATATATATATATATATATTAATAAACTGTTTTATTAAATAAAATATAAAAACACATTATAAATCAGAAACATTATTTTTCCTAGATCTCTTATTACTTATTAATAATTAAAATGAATAATATATAATTTAATAAACTCAATACATAATTATTATTTATTTTTGAATGGTTCAGCCGAAAAATATAAAAAAAAATTTTAAAAATACAAAAACAAACTAATTTTCTGAAAATTCAATTTTTATAAACCCTATTCATCATATTAATAATTATCATGTAAAAATTTAGATTTAATTAATCTTGTAACAAATAAAAAAAATTATTATTTTTGTTGTGGTTTTCGGCCAAAAGAAAAAAATAAGAAAAAAATAAAAACTGAAAAAAATAAATAAAAAGAATGAGTGAAAAGACTTACAAAAAAATGAAGGTTTTGTGTGTGCTTCCAATTTTGTGAATAAAAAATAATGAAGCCTTGGGTGTATATTTATAGTTGAATAAAACTTGGAGAACAAGAATAATACATTCCTTTTTTAAAAATACAATTTAATTTTCCCCCTTTTTTTCGGCCGACTAGGCCTTTTTCTTTTCTTTTTTTTATTTTTTATTTTATTTACTTGAACATTCTAGATTAGTTTGCATTTTATTTTTCTTTATTTAATTAACATGATTTGTTATATATTTATTTATATTTTCCGTATATATATAAATACATATATTTTTATATTTAAATCACAAATTTACATTTATAACCTATTACTTAATTATTTTATATATATACCCATATTTATATTTCATTTACATTTTATTAACACTAATATAAAATATATACGTTTTAATACATATTATAGACATTTAATAATAATAATAATAATAATAATAATAATAATAATAATAATAATAATAATAATAATAATAATAATAATAATAATAATGTAGTGATCCGAACTTTTCCATGTTTATATATATTAAATGAAATTGATATTTACATGATTAAGTGTTTCCAACATGTTAAGCAATCAAACTTGTTAAGACTTGATTAATTGAAATAGGTTTTATATAGACAATTGACCACCCAAGTTGACCGGCGATTCACGAACGTTAAAACTTGTTAAAACTTGTTAAAACTATATGATTACATACATTTGGATATATATATATATATATATATATATATATATATATATATATATATATATATATATATATATATATAGTTATCATGATATTATGATAAGTATGTACCTCATTAAGTATTTTAACAATGAGTTATATACATAAAAATGAGAATATTGAATTAAGAAACTTGAAAACGGTATATATAACGATTATCGTTATAACAACGTCTTACTAATTACATATGAATCATTTTAAGATATTGATACACTATATATAAACATGTTAAATGATAAGTAAACATATCATTAAGTATAATAACAATGAACTACATTTGTAAAAACAAGACTACTAACTTAAGGATTTCGAAACGAGACATATATGTAACGATTATCGTTGTAACGACATTTAACTGTATATATATCATATTAAGATATATTAATACATCATTATATCATGATAATGTAATAATTTAACATCTCATTAGATATAATAAACAATGTGTTAACAACATTTAACAAGATCGTTAACTTAAAGGTTTCAAAACAACATTTACATGTAACGACTAACGATGACTTAACGACTCAGTTAAAATGTATATACATGTAGTGTTTTAATATGTATTCATACACTTTTGAAAGACTTCAAGACACTTATCCAAGTACTTCTACTTAACAAAAATGCTTACGATTACATCTTCATTCATTTTCATCAACAATTCTACTCGTATGCACTCGTATTTGTACTTGTACAATACACAGCTTCTAAATGTATTTACTATTGATATATACACTCCAATGATCAGCTCTTAGCAGCCCATGTGAGTCACCTAACTATGTGGGAACCATCATTTAACATCTAGCATGACTTATGAGCAAGGAAACAAAAACAAGAATTCCTTTTAACCCCACTTACCTTCACCACTCACCACCTACTCCATTTCACTTCCAATTTTCTTCCCAATTCTCTCTCAAAACACACACACACTCTTCCATGAACATCTAAGTTACTATTTTTCCAGCAAAAATCATCAAATACAAGCTTTGGTTATTACCTATAATCATCATAAAAACAATTACTCAAGAACACTTCCAAGTTTACAAGTTTACTTCCAAGTTTCCTAATCCATTCCAAGCAATCATCTAAGATCAAGAAACCTTTGTTATTTACAGTAGTTTATCTTTCTAAATCAAGGTAATATTCATATTCAAGCTTTGATTCAATTTCTATAACTATAACTATCTTAATTCGAGTAATAATCTTACTTGAACTTGTTTTTGTGTCATGATTCTATTTCAAGAACTTCCAAGCCATCAAAGATCCTTTGAAGCTCAAGTTATTTTTTCATCATTTCCAGTAGGTTTACCTACTAAACTTGAGGTAGTAACAATGTTCATAACATCATTCGATTCATATATGTATAACTATCTTATTCGAAGATTTGAACATGTAATCACTAGAACATAGTTTAGTTAATCCTAAACTTGTTCGCAAACAAAAGTTAATCCTTCTAACTTGACTTTTAAAATCAACTAAACACATGTTATATATCTATATGATATGCTAACTTAATGATTTAAAACCTGAAAACACGAAAAACACCGTAAAACTGGATATACGCCGTCGTAGTAACACCGCGGGCTGTTTTGGGTTAGTTAATTAAAAACTATGATAAACTTTGATTTAAAAGTTGTTCTTCTGGGAAAATGATTTTTCTTATGAACATCAAACTATATCCAAAAATCATGGTTAAACTCAAAGTGGAAGTATGTTTTCCAAAATGGTCATCTAGACGTCGTTCTTTCGACTGAAATGACTACCTTTACAAAAACGACTTGTAACCTGTATTTCCGATTATAAAATTATACTTTTTCTTTTTAGATTCATAAACTTAAGTTCAATATGAAACCATAGAAACTTGAATCACTCAAAACGGATTTAAAATGAAGAAGTTATGGGTAAAACAAGATTGGATATTTTTGCTTGTTGTAACTACGTGAAAATTGGTAACAAATCTATATTAATCATATCCTAGCTAAATCATATTGTATTATACATGTATTCTAATATATTATGTAATCTTGGGATACCATAGACACGTATGCAAATGTTTTGACATATCATATCGACCCATGTATATATATATTATTTGGAACAACCATAGACACTCTATATGCAGTAATGTTGGAGTTAGCTATACAGGGTTGAGGTTGATTCCAAAAATATATATACTTTGAGTTGTGATCTAGCCTGAGACATGTATACACTGGGTCGTGAATTGATTCAAGAAAATATATATCGATTTATTTCTGTACATCTAACTGTGGACAACTAGTTGTAGGTTACTAACGAGGACAGTTGACTTAATAAACTTAAAACAGTAAAACGTATTAAAAATGTTGTAAATATATTTTGAACATACTTTGATATATATGTACATATTTGTTATAGGTTCGTGAATCGGCCAGTGGCCAAGTCTTACTTCCCGACGAAGTAAAAATCTGTGAAAGTGAGTTATAGTCTCACTTTTAAAATATAATATTTTTGGGATGAGAATACATGCAGCTTTCTAAATGTTTTACAAAATAGATACAAGTACGCGAAACTACATTCTATGATTGGATTATTAAACCGAATATTGCCCCTTCAAGTCTGGTAGCCTAAGAATTAGGGAAATGACCCCTAATTGACGCGAATCCTAAAGATAAATTTATGGGCCTAACAAACCCCATTCTAGAATTTGGAATGCTTTAATACTTCGATTTATATGGTGATTGCGATTGCCAATTTATGACATACTTGCGAGTATGCGGGGAATATTCTATATGCATTATGTTAATGTCGGTTACCAGGTGTTCATCATAGAATGATTTTTATACACTTGCGAGTGTATGATTATTGAATAAATGAAATCTTGTGGTCTATTATATTAATTTGATAATATATAGGTTAAGCCTATAACTCACCAACATTTTTGTTGACGTTTAAAGAATGTTTATTCTCAGGTGATTATTAGGAGCTTCCGCTATTGCATGCTAATATATGGACAAGACTTGGTGTCAGCATGCTTGTATAATATTGTTTAAAACTGCATTCGAGATTTACTTTGTTGTAACATATTAATGTTGTAAACCAATATGTATTGGTAGTGTGTAAGTGTGATATTTTTAGATTATCATTTCTGATAACCTAGGTGGTGTCCTTTTAACCTTGTCGATAAAATAAAGGTTATGGTTTGTTTTAAAAACGAATGCAGTATTTTAAAAACGTCTCATATAGAGGTCAAAACCTCGTAACGAAATCAATTAATATGGAACGTTTATAATCAATATGAACGGGACATTTTAGTTGGTATCAGAGCGTTGGTCTTAGAGAACCATAAAATTTGCATTAGTGTGTCTTTTCGAGTTTGTTAGGATGCATTAGTGAGTCTGGACTTCGACCATGTTTTCTTTAAAAATGATTGCTTAATATATTTTTTTGTTGGAAACTACAAATTGTAACATGTAAATATTATGTGATAAATTAATCTCTTAACATGTTTGATATTGTCTGATAGATGTCTACCTTCAGTACAAATCTCATCGACTCACCTAATAACAATGAAGAGTCGAATATATATTGGGAAGATTCACAAATTCCCGAAGAGGAACCGGAAGAGGAGGAACCGGAAGAAGAGGAACCGGAAGAGGAGAAACCGGAAGAGGAGGAACCGGAAGAAGAAGAGGTTCCGGAGGAAGAAATATTGAAACCTACAGTAAATCGATTAAATAAAAGAAAATCCTCAACCAACGGACCAAAGTTAAAAATGGTCAATGGTGTTTCCGCCAAGGAAGCAAAATATTGGGAAGATTACCAATTTTCTGATGAATCGGATCCCGATGAGGATTCCGATGATGTTATAGAAATTACCTCGATCCAATTTAATAAAGCAAAAGAAAATAATAGGGGAAAAGGTATAAAAATAGAGAAACCTGATTCCAACCCCGATGAACTTTATATGTATCGGCAACATCCGTATTTCCTAAAATGTAACAATAACCCGGGAACCTCTAAACCACCAGGTTTTTCTAAACCATTGTGGAAAACAACGGCTCGTATTAGAGGAACACCATATATCCCTAGAAAATTAGGAAAACGAACCAAGTCCGAAGAAGAAGAAACCAGTGATTCAGATTAGAGGGTTGTAATTATGTTGTGTATTATATGTATTGTAGTGTTCTTGTACTTTTGTGTTCTATGTAAAAATTGTTTGTATTATTTGTTAATTATCTTTTACGAATCTAATCCTTGTCTATTTTACAGTATAAAAATAAAATGGACGTTAAGGGTAGACAACCGAATATTTTAGAAGACCTACCAGAGGATATGATTGAGGAAATCTTGTCTAGAGTCGGTCAGAATTCATCAGCACATTTAGTTATGACGAAATTAACTTGTCAAACATTTGAAAGACTTTCCAGAAATGCCTTAGTTTATAAAAGGCTTTCCTTTGATAGGTGGGGTATATCACATTGGGAAGACCGTAAGTTACGCCGTGTTTTCTTTAAAGCGTTAAATGCGGGGAACTCAAATGCAATTTTATGCTATGGGTTAAGAACCTATTTTGACTCAACATATCTCAACATAGGGTTTCATGAGTTAGAAAGAGCTTCTAACATGTAACATAAAGAAGCATGTTATATTTACGGGTTAGTGATGTTCGCTTCTTACCAAAGTGAGAAAAAGAACATCGGGTTACAACTTTTAAATAAAACCTTCCCACAAGTGACGGATTCAGTAGTTGGGGTGAGAAACAAGGTTTTTAGATTGTTACGGGGCTGTTGGACATTACGAAACCCTCGTCCTTTTGACGACATTACAACATGTTGCCTAGCCAAATGTCATAATGGTTACTTTTCACAAGACCAAGGATGGGAAGTCGTCTTAGTAAAACCAGAATGCATGACTTGTTTTTGGACTTTTGAATTACGTGTCTTTATTTCTTTTGCTAAACAACTTGTGTATTAACTAGAATTGCCTTTATAGCTGCCGGGTAGCAAAGTTATTATGTGCTATATTTCCTCCTATATGTATAATAGCGGTATTGTAAGTTTGTAAAATATTGTATAAAAGTTTGAACGCGAACTATTATTATAATCAGTTTTTCATATAGAATTGTAGTAGTTAAATTGTATATTAGCTACTAAGTATGAACTTAACGGGTAGGTACTACCCGAATTAAAACTATAAAACGCTAATATGAAGAAAAAGCTTTTATAAATGAGTTCATATTATGCTACGAAATACTATTGACTACTCTTAATATCTTATATGATTAACTTAATTCTTTTGGGCTATTTTTGAAGGAAATGGCACCGACGACTCGTCAGAATTTGAACATGAGCGAGAAAGACTTCTGTGTTTTCCTTGCAGCAAACATAGCCGCAGTACAGGCTGCGATGCAAAATAACAATAACTCCGGATCTAGCAGTGGAACTAATTTCATAAGAAATCATGTAGGATGCTCCTACAAAGAATTCACTGCCTGCAAACCTTTGGAATTTGATGGAACCGAAGGACCAATTAGATTGAAACGATAGACCGAGAAAGTCGAATTGGTGTTTGCCATAAGTAAGTGTACTGAAGAGGAAAAAGTTAAGTACGCTACGCATACCTTCACAGGTACTGCATTAACATGGTGGAACACCTATCTTGAATAGGTAGGACAAAATGCTGCTTATGCACTACCATGGTTGGCAATCAAGCAATTGATGAACGAGTAGTACCGTCCTAGAAACGAAGTCAATAAGCTCAAGGTAGAACTTACAGAGTTACGAACACAAGGGTTCGACATTACCACATATGAACGACGATTCACAGAGTTGTGCCTATTGTGTCCGGGAGTGTTCGAAGATGAAGAAGAGAAGATCGACGCGTTTGCAAAAGGGTTATCGGTAAGGATTCAAGAAGATGTGAGTTCACACGAGCCTGCTTCCATACAAAAGGCAAGTCGAATGGCTCATAAACTCATAAATCAGATTGAGTGGAGAATTAAAGAGCAAGGGACCGAAGAAGCCAACACGAAACAAGTCAAGAGGAAGTGGGAAGAAAACAGTGACAAGAGTCACCAATACAACAACAACAATAATCGCAACTACAAACGTAATAACTACCACCACAACCGCAACTTTAACCGCAACAACAATAACAATCCCAACAACATCTACAACAACTACAATAACCGTTCCAACAATAACAACAACCGCAACAACAACAATCCCAACAATAACAACCAGAGGCAGAAACCATGCCAGAGGTGTGAAGGATACCATCCGACAGGGCTTTGTACGACATCGTGTACTAAGTGTAATAGAAAGAGTCATGGTACGATGAAGTGTGACCTTTACGGACCAATGGCTAACAAGAATAAAGGAACAAATAATGTCGGAACAAATAATACCGCCATTATTTGTTATGGATGTGGGAAGCCGGGTCATATCAGAAACGAATGCCCAAATCAGGGGAATACTAATGGACAGGGCCGCGGAAGAGTTTTCAATATTAATACAGCAGAAGCAAAAGAAGACCCGGAGCTTGTTACGGGTACGTTTCTTATTGATGAAAAACCTGCTTATGTTTTATTTGATTCGGGTGCGGATAGAAGCTATATGAGTAGAGATTTTTGTGCTAAATTAAGTGGTCCATTGACGCCTATGAATAATAAATTTTTACTCGAATTAGCAAACGGTAAATTAATTTTGGCATATAAAATATGTCGGAATCGAGAAATTAAACTGGTTAGTGAAACGTTTAAGATTGATTTGATACCAGTAGAATTAGGGAGTTTTGATGTGATAATTGGCATGGACTGGTTAAAAAAGGAGATAGCAGAGATCGTATGTTACAAAAATGCAATTCGCATTGTACGAAAAGAAGGAAAACCCTTAATGGTATACGGAGAGAAGAGCAACGCGAAGTTAAATTTTATTAGTAATTTGAAGGCGCAAAAACTAATAAGAAAAGGTTGTTACGTCATTCTAGCACACATCGAGGAAGTTAAACCTGAAGAAAAGAACATCAGTGATGTTCCTGTCGCAAAAGAATTTCCCGATGTATTTCTGAAAGAATTACCGGGATTACCCCTACATCGATCCGTTGAATTTCAAATAGACCTTGTACCAGGAGCTGCACTAATAGCTCGTGCTCCATATAGACTCGCACCCAGTGAAATGAAGGAACTCCAAAACCAACTACAAGAACTTTTAGAGCGTGGTTTTATACGACCAATTACATCACCATGGGGAGCTCCTGTTTTGTTTGTTAAAAAGAAGGATGGTACATTCAGGTTGTGTATCAACTACCGAGAGTTGAACAAACTTACCATCAAGAACCGTTATCCACTACCGAGAATTGACGACTTATTTGATCAACTACAAGGCTCGTCAGTTTATTCGAATATTGATTTACGTTCTAGGTATCATCAAATGAGGGTGAAGGAGGATGATATTCCGAAGACTGCTTTCAGAACGCGTTACGATCATTACGAGTTTATGGTTATGCCGTTTGGATTGATTAACGCACCAGCTGTGTTCATGGACCTCATGAACCGAGTGTGTGGACCATACCTTGACAAGTTTGTCATTGTTTTCATCGATGACATACTTATTTACTCAAAGAATGATCAAGAGCACGAAGAACATTTGAGAAAAGTGCTAGAGTTATTGAGGAAAGAAAAACTGTACGCTAAATTTTCAAAGTGTGCATTTTGGTTGGAAGAAGTTCAATTCCTCGGTCACATAGTGAACAAAGAAGGTATTCAGGTGGATCCGGCAAAGATTGAAACCGTTGAAAAGTGGGAAACCCCGAAAACTCCGAAGCATATACGTTAATTTTTAGGATTGGCTGGTTACTACAGAAGATTCATCCAAGATTTTTCCAAAATAGCAAAACCCTTGACTGCGTTAACGCATAAAGGAAAAAAATTTGAATGGAAGGATGAGCAGGAGAAAGCGTTTCAATTGTTGAAGAAAAAGTTAACTACGGCACATATATTGTCATTACCTGAAGGGAATGATGATTTTGTGATATATTGTGACACCTCAAAGCAAGGTCTCAGTTGTGTATTAATGCAACGAACAAAGGTAATTGCTTATGCGTCTAGACAATTGAAGATTCACGAGCAGAATTATACGACGCATGATTTGGAATTAGGCGCGGTTGTTTTTGCATTAAATACTTGGAGGCACTACTTATATGGGGTCAAAAGTATTATATATACCGTTCAAAAAAGTCTCCAACACATATTTAATCAGAAACAACTAAACATGAGACAGTGTAGGTGGATTGAGTTATTAAATGATTACGATTTCGAGATTCGTTACCACCTGGGGAAGGCAAATGTGGTAGCCGACACCTTGAGCAGAAAGGACAGAGAACCCATTCGAGTAAAAGCTATGAATATAGTGATTCACAATAACCTTACTACTCAAATAAAGGAGGCGCAACAAGGAGTTTTAAAAGAAGGAAATTTAAAGGATGAAATACCCAAAGGATCGGAGAAGCATCTTAACATACGGGAAGAGGGAATCCGGTATAAGGCTGAAAGGATTTAGGTACCAAAATTTGGAGATATGAGGGAAATGGTACTTAGAGAAGCTCATAAAACCAGATACTCAATACATCCTGGAACGGGAAAGATGTACAAGGATCTCAAGAAACATTTTTGGTGGCCGGGTATGAAAGCCGATGTTGCTAAATACGTAGGAGAATGTTTGACGTGTTCTAAGGTCAAAGCTGAGCATCAGAAACCATCAGGTCTACTTCAACAACCCAAAATCCTGAAATAGAAATGGAAAAACATTAGCATGGATTTCATCACTAAATTGCCAAGGACTGCAAGTGATTTTGATACTATTTGGGTAATAGTTGATCGTCTCACCAAATCAGCACACTTCCTGCCAATAAGAGAAGATGACAAGATGGAGAAGTTAGCACGACTGTATTTGAAGGAAATCGTCTCCAGACATGGAATACCAATCTCTATTATCTCTGATAGGGATGGCAGATTTATTTCAAGATTCTGGCAGACATTACAGCAAGCATTAGGAACTCGTCTAGATATGAGTACTTCCTATCATCCACAAACTGATGGGCAGAGCGAAAAGACGATACAAATTCTTGAAGACATGCTACGAGCATGTGTTATTGATTTCGGAAACATTTGGGATCGACATCTACCGTTAACAGAATTTTCCTACAACAACAGCTACCATTCAAGCATTGAGATGGCGCCATTTGAAGCACTTTATGGTAGAAAGTGTAGATCTCTCCTATTTGTTGGAGTGAAGTGGGGGATAGATAGATTACGGGTCCGGAGATAATACAAGAAACTACCGAGAAGATCATCTAAATTCAACAACGGTTGAAAACCGTCCAAAGTCGACAAAAGAGTTACGCTAACATTAAAAGAAAAGATATAGAATTTGAAATTGGAGAGATGGTCATGCTTAAAGTTGCACCTTGGAAAGGCGTTGTTCGATTTGCTAAACGAGGGAAATTAAATCTAAGGTATATTGGACCATTCAAGATTATTGATCGTGTCGGACCAGTAGCTTACCGACTTGAGTTACCTCAACAACTCGCAGCTGTACATAACATTTTCCACGTCTCGAATTTGAATAAATGTTTTGCTAAAGAAGATCTCACTATTCTGTTAGACGAAATCCAAATCAACAAAAAACTTCAGATCATCGAAGAACCCGTCGAAATAATGGATCGTGAGGTTAAAAGACTTAAGCAAAACAAGATACCAATTGTTAAGGTTTGATGGAATGCTCGTAGAGGACCCCGAGCTCACCTGGGAATGAGAAGATCAGATGAAGAAGAAAAACCCACACCTATTTCCGGAAGATACGTCAACACCTCCAACTGCTTAAAATTTCGGGACGAAATTTATTTAACGGGTCGGTACTGTAGTGACCCAAACTTTTACATGTTTATATATATTAAATGAAATTGATAATTACATGATTAAGTGTTTCCAACATGTTAAGTAACCAAACTTGTTAAGACTTGATTAATTGAAATAGGTTTTATATAGACAATTGACCACCCAAGTTGACCGGCGATTCACGAACGTTAAAACTTGTAAAAACTATATGATGACATACATATGGATATATATATATATAGTTATCATGATATTATGATAAGTATGTACCTCATTAAGTATTTTAACAATGAGTTATATACATAAAAATTAGACTATTGAATTAAGAAACTTGAAAACGGTATATATAACGATTATCGTTATAACAACGTCTTACTAATTACATATGAATCATTTTAAGATATTGATACACTATATATAAACATGTTAAATGATAAGTAAACATATCATTAAGTATAATAACAATGAACTACATATGTAAAAATAAGACTACTAACTTAAGGATTTCGAAACGAGACATATATGTAACGATTATCGTTGTAACGACATTTAACTGTGTATATATATCATATTAAGATATATTAATACATCATTATATCATGATAATGTAATAATTTAACATCTCATTAGATATAATAAACAATGTGTTAACAACATTTAACAAGATCGTTAACTTAAAGGTTTCAAAACAACATTTACATGTAACGACTAACGATGACTTAACGACTCAGTTAAAATGTATATACATGTAGTGTTTTAATATGTATTTATACACTTTTGAAAGGCTTCAAGACACTTATACAAGTACTTCTACTTAACAAAAATGCTTACGATTACATCCTCATTCATTTTCATCAACAATTCTACTCGTATGCACTCGTATTTGTACTTGTACAATAAACAGCTTCTAAATGTATTTACTATTGGTATATACACTCCAATGATAAGCTCTTAGCAGCCCATGTGAGTCACCTAACCATGTGAGAACCATCATTTAATATCTAGCATGACTTATGAGCAAGGAAACAAAAACAAGAACTCCTTTTAACCCCACTCACCTTCACCACTCACCACCTACTCCATTTCAATTACTATTTTCTTCCCAATTCTCTCTCAAAACACACACACACTCTTCCATGAACGTCTAAGTTACTATTTTTTCAGAAAAAATCTTCAAATACAAGCTTTGGTTATTACCTATAATCATCATAAAAACAATTACTCAAGAACACATCAAGAACACTTCCATATTTACAAGTTTACTTCAAAGTTTCCTAATCCATTCCAAGAAATCATCTAAGATCAAGAAACCTTTGTTATTTATAGTAGGTTATCTTTCTAAATCAAGATAATATTCATATTCAAGCTTTGATTCAATTTCTATAACTATAACTATCTTAATTCGAGTAATAATCTTACTTGAACTTATTTTTGTGTCATGATTCTATTTCAAGAACTTCCAAGCCATCAAAGATCCTTTGAAGCTTAAGTTATTTTTTCATCATTTCCAGTAGGTTTACATACTAAACTTGAGGTAGTAATGATGTTCATAACATCATTTGATTCATATATGTATAACTATCTTATTCAAAGATTTGAACATGTAATCACTAGAACATAGTTTAGTTAATTATAAACTTGTTCACAAATAAAAGTTAATCCTTCAAACTTGACTTTTAAAATCAACTAAACACATGTTCTATATCTATATGATATGCTAACTTAATGATTTAAAATCTGAAAACACGAAAAATACCGTAAAACTGGATATACGCCGTCGTAGTAACACCGCGGGCTGTTTTGGGTTAGTTAATTAAAAACTATGATAAACTTTGATTTAAAAGTTGTTCTGCTGGGAAAATGATTTTTCTTATGAACATGAAACTATATCCAAAAATCATGGTTAAACTCAAAGTGGAAGTATGTTTTCCAAAATGGTCATCTAGATGTCGTTCTTTCGACTAAAATGACACAAAAATGACTTGTAACCTGTATTTCCGAGTATAAAATTATAATTTTTCTGTTTAGATTCATAAACTTAAGTTCAATATGAAACCATAGCAACTTGAATCACTCAAAACGGATTTAAAACGAAGAAGTTATGGGTAAAACAAGATTGGATATTTTTGCTTGTTATAACTACGTGAAAATTGGTAACAAATCTATATTAATCATATCCTAGCTAACTCATATTGTATTATACATGTACATGTATTCTAATATTTTATGTAATCTTGGGATACCATAGACACGTATGCAAATTTTTTGACATATCATATCGACCCATGTATATATATTATTTGGAACAACCATAGACATTCTATATGCAGTAATGTTGGAGTTAGCTATACAGGGTTGAGGTTGATTCCAAATATATATATATACTTTGAGTTGTGATCTAGCCTGAGACGTGTATACACTGGGTCGTGGATTGATTCAAGATAATATATATATCGATTTATTTCTGTACATCTAACTGTAGACAACTAGTTGTAGGTTACTAACGAGGACAGCTGACTTAATAAACTTAAAACAGTAAAACGTATTAAAAATGTTGTAAATATATTTTGAACATACTTTGATATATATGTACATATTTGTTATAGGTTCGTGAATCGACCAGTGGCCAAGTCTTACTTCCCGACGAAGTAAAAATCTGTGAAAGTGAGTTATAGTCCCACTTTTAAAATATAATATTTTTGGGATGAGAATACATGCAGCTTTCTAAATGTTTTACAAAATAGACACAAGTACACGAAACTACATTATATGGTTATATTATTAAACCGAATATTGCCCCTTCAAGTCTGGTAGCCTAAGAATTAGGGAAATGACTCCTAATTGACGCGAATCCTAAAGATAGATCTATGGGCCTAACAAACCCCATTCTGAAATTTGGAATGCTTTAATACTTCGATTTATATGGTGATTGCGATTGCCAATTTATGACATACTTGCGAGTATGCGGGGAATATTCTATATGCATTGTGTTAATGTCGGTTACCAGGTGTTCATCATAGAATGATTTTTATACACATGCGAGTGTAGGATTATTGAATAAATGAAATCTTGTGGTCTATTATATTAATTTGATAATATATAGGTTAAACCTATAACTCACCAACATTTTTGTTGACGTTTAAAGCATGTTTATTCTCAGGTGATTATTAAGAGCTTCCGCTGTTGCATGCTAATATATGGACAAGACTTGGTGTCAGCATGCTTGTATAATATTGTTTAAAACTGCGTTCGAGATTTACTTTGTTTTAACATATTAATATTGTAAACCAATACGTATTGGTAGTGTGTAAGTGTGATATTTTTAGATTATCATTTCTGATAATCTAGGTGGTGTCCTTTTAACCATGTCGATAAAATAAAGGTTATGGTTTGTTTTAAAAACGAATACTGTCTTTTAAAAACGTCTCATATAGAGGTCAAAATCTCGCAACGAAATCAATTAATATGGAACATTTATAATCAATATGAACGGGACATTTCAAATAATAGTAATAATAATAATAATATTAGGGTTAGGGTTATATTAAATAATTAGGGTTTACATTTAATGATTAGGTTTAGGGTTTAGTTCATCAATAACGAATATTAATTACTTCATTTATTATGTCCGGATAACAACCCTAATAGTTATAACACAGAAGTATAAGACAGTAATGAAACCCTAGGGGTATTATAGTCATTTTGAAGTGAAAAAAATGAGGGTTGTTATAGTACCTCCCCGTTAATTTAAACTTCGTCTCGAAGTTTCAGGAAGACTTCTCTGATGTATCAGTAATTGGAAAAAGATGAGGATATTTCCACTTCATCTGGTCTTCACGTTCCCAGGTATACTCGGGGCCTCTTCGTGAATTCCAACGGATCTTAACAATAGGAATAGAGCTTTGTTTCAAGCTTTTAACCTCACGATCCATAACCTCTATCGGTTCTTCAACAAAGTGCATTTTATCATCAATGCGGATATCATCCAATGGAATAATGAGTGTGTCATCAGCAAGACACTTTTTAAGATTCGAGACATGAAATACATCATGCACATTACTAAGCTCAGTGGGTAATTCTAATCGATATGCCACAGGACCAACTCTTTCAATAATCTTGAAAGGTCCTACATAGCGTGGACTTAATTTGCTTCGCTTACCAAAACGAACGACGCCCTTCCAAGGGGATACTTTCAACATGACTTTATCACCAACTTGGAATTCTAAATATTTCCGACGTTTATCAACATAGCTCTTTTGTTGACTGTGGGTAGTTTCCAATAGTTTCTTATCTGAATGATCTTCTCGGTAGTTTCATGAATGATTTCAAGACCAGTTAACTATCTGTCCTCTGATTCATCCCAACACAATGGGGATCTACATTTTTGTCCGTATAAGGCTTCAAAAGGTGCAGCCTTAATACTTGAGTGATAGCTGTTGTTATAAGAAAATGCAGCTAAAGGCAAGTGTCTATCCCAATCGTTGCCAAAATTGATAGCATAAGCACGTAGCATATCTTCCAATGTCTGAATAGTTCACTCACTTTGTCCATCAGTTTGCGGATGATAAGCTGTACTCATGTCGAGTTGAGTTCCAAGAGCAGATTGTAAAGTTTTCTAAAATCTAGAAACAAATCGACTGTCGCGATCAGAAATGATTGAGATAGGAACTCCATGACGTGAGACAATCTCTTTGATATAGAGTTGTGATAATTTCTCCATCTTGTCAGCTTCCTTGATTGGTAAGAAATGTGCAGATTTAGTAAGACGATCAACTATGACCCAAATAGTATCGTTGCCATTTGAAGTCTTAGGTAACTTAGTAACGAAGTCCATAGTGATACATTCCCACTTCCACTGCGGAATATCCGGCGGTTGAAGTAAACCAGACGGCTTCTGATGCTCGGCCTTAACCTTCAGACAAGTAAGGCACTTGCTCACATAATCAGCAATATCAAACTTTAGATTAGGCCACCAATAGAATTCCTTCACATCGTGATACATTTTACTGGAGCCCGGGTGAATAGAATATCTAGTCTTATGCGCTTCATCCAAGATTAGTTCTTGAAGATTTCTGAAAATTGGGACCCAAATTCGGTTATTGAAATACCTTGTTCCGTTTCCCTTGAGTTCGAGTTGCTTTTCGAGACCCTTCAGTCCCTCAAGCTGGACATTCTCTTCCTTTAATGCCTCAAGTTGTGCTTCTCGAACTTGAGACGTAAGATTCGTACGAATATGTATATTTAAAGCTCAGTTTGACACGTTCCTTTCTACTAAGGGCATCAGCAACTATATTCGCCTTGCCGGAATGGTATCGAAGTTCACAATCGTAGTCATTTAATAACTCAATCCAACGCCTTTGCCTCATGTTTAACTACTTCTGATCAAAGATATGTTGAAGACTTTTATTATAAGTATACACCATGATTCTAACCCCATAGAAGTATTGTCTCCACAGCTTTAATGCAAATTCCACGGCTCCTAATTCCAGCTCATGTGTGGTATAGTTCTTCTCATGTTTCTTCAACTGCCTAGATGCATAGTGAAATGCCCCGTTCATATCGATTATAAACGATTCACAATAGTTGATTTCATTGCGAGGTATTTGACCTCTATATGATACATTTTACAAATATTGCATTTGTTTTTACAAGACAAACTTTCATTACATCGAAAGTTGACAGGCATGCATACCATTTCATAATATATCAAACTATCTATGACTTAATAATAATCTTGATGAACTCAATGACTCGAATGCAACGTCCTTTGAAAAATGTCATGAGTGACTCCAAGTAATATCTCTAAAATGAACAAAATGTACAGCGAAAGATTTCTTTCATACTTGAGAATAAATGTGCTTTAAAGTGTCAACCAAAAGGTTGGTGAGTTCATAGGTTTATCATAAACAATAAAATTCATCATTTTGATAGACCACAAGATTTAAATACAGTACACCTATCTCGTGTACTAAACCATTTTTCTTAATGCTTGGCAGAGTAGGTTCGTATCCTTTTCTCCCCCGTAGGTTGCCTCGCGATTTTTAATAACCGTACACATATCTCGTGCACAAAAATAATACACATAACCTGTGTATAAAAATCATTCTCTCGATACATAACATTTACTTTGATTTCATTGCTCAACATGGTAACCGACCTTAACATATAATGCGCATAAATAATATCCCCAAAACAGAACATCTCGTCTGTATAATATATGAACTTCGAAGTACTAAACACCACGCCCACTAGCTCTTCCGTCTAGTGAATATTCTGGGTGGGAGTGTTAAACACGGTAGCTACCTTTAGGATTCGCGTGAATTAGGGCCATACCCGTTTCTAATTCTTAGGTTACCAAGTAATAATAATCAGGGGAAATATTCACAACAATTAGTGGAAATTATAACGTCCAACTAATTCAATAATAATCCACAGAACTTCTGTCTGCATAATAATTCATTCGAGGAATGTTTTGCTTGTGTCTATCTCATCAAACATTTATAAAAGTATTTCATGTATTCTTAGTTCAAAATATATTTCAAAAGCATTAATAAAGCAGTTATAAAAACAGCGCATGTATTTTCAGTCCCAAAAATGTAAAGAGTAAAAGGGAGTAATTGAAACTCACGACACTGTATTTTGTAGTAATTATGCATATGACGACACTGAACAAGTGCAAGTTGGCCTCGAATTCAAGAACCTATATCATTATATATATATATATATATATATATATATATATATATATATATATATATTAACACATATAATGGTAATCGAACAAATTATATATTATTAGTGATTTAATTGTTATTTTAATTATGTGTTTCATTAATAACCTAATTAATTATATTTATTAATATAAAATATTAATATAGTTATCTTAGATGTAGTAAATATAGTTTTATATACTAATAGTTATTTGATAAAATAATATTGATAATAATAAATAAAAAGTTGTTTTATTTTATGATAATAATAGTAGTAATAACAAAAAAGATAATTTATAAAAAGGATACTTTTAATAATAATGATATAAACGATAACATTTAATAATAATGATAGCTTTAATAATAATGATAATAATAATAATAATAATAATAATAATAATAATAATAATAATAATAATAATAATAATAATTTTATCATAATTTAATTATAACTTTAATCATTTTCATATTCGTATTTGTAATCATTATTTTTAATCATCTTTTTAACAATATTTTTGAAAACTTAAATATTCAAAACCATAATAATCCTAATAATAATAATAATAATAATACTGCTGCTGCTGCTGCTCCTGCTGCTCCTGCTCCTGCTCCTGCTGCTCCTGTTCCTGCTCCTGCTCCTGCTACTACTACTACTACTACTACTACTACTACTACTACTACTACTACTACTACTACTACTACTACTACTACTACTACTACTACTACTACTACTACTACTACTACTACTAGTAATAATAATAATAATAATCACAATAATCACAATAATCACAATAATCACAATAATAATAATAATCACAATAATAATAATAATAATAATAATAATAATAATAATAATAATAATAATAATAATAATAATAATAATAATAATAATAATAATAATAATAATAATAATAAGGTTAGAAAGGCTACCTTAATGTATAAGCCTTTTTTTTTTTAAACTGCCTCTGCCAAGGCTTGAACCCGCGACCTCTCGAAACCCAACAATAACTTAAACCATTCCGCTGTTTCTACGTTTCTCTTATAATTCGTAACCCATTTTTTTAAACCTATTTTCTGTCTCGTCCCAATTTAATCATGGCCCAACAACAAATAATCATAATCGGCCCAAGTGCTTTTATTTTTAAATGATCCGGTAACAGCCCAACCCACTAACAAAACAAGCCTACAAAATCTAAAACAAACCCATTTAATGATTTGTTATATGCTGGTATTAAAAGAACCGATAAGCAACCTCTTTTGATGTGGGTTTCATGTCTGCAGGGAAACAGAAAAACAGAAACAACGCATTTTCATCTTGTGTTAATATTAACAGAACCATACAGTTGCTTCCATCGCTATTGTAACATCATCAATTCATCATGTATCGTTATCATCATCATCTATCTTCATTCATCATCACGCTTCATCACCTTCGCGTTTTAATTCCCAACAGAAATCGTTTAGTAGCAGTTGCAGTAGCATAAATAGGGTGTTTGGCTTGGGTCTCTTCGATAGAAACAGAAATATTGCAGCAGCCATGTTCGATTAACGGTGGCAGCAGTTTTTACGTGGTTATAAGTGGTGGGATTTAGTCTTGGGTTTACGAAAAAGAAAACAAGAAGAAGGAGGAGTGTGATCGAGGTTGGGGGTGATTAAAGGTTGTGGTGATTAACCGTGGTGTTCACGATGGAAAGTGGTCATAGGTGGTTAATGGTTTAATGATGGTTGTCAAGGATGGTTTTTGGTGATGAGGATGGTAGATGAAATAGGTGTTGATGAACAAACAGGAAAACAGATAAAAGAAAATGGTGGTGTTGGATCACGGTTTATAGCATTAGCAGTAAACGAAAGTGGGTTTCGTTTAGAATTATTAATCGAATGGGTTTGATTGGGTTTTGCGTTTGTTATTGAAATAGAAGAATAGTCGTGGGTGGTTCTTAAGTGGTATTGGTTTGGTGATCTGGTTTGAATACAACACAGGAAACATGCTTGAGGGTTTCGATGGTGACTGTGATGTTTATAGTGGTGATAGGGTGGCGGGTGTCACAGAAGGAGGAGAGGATGGTGAGTTGTTCTCCATTGAAGATGCATAAGTATAATCATGTATGTATTTATGAATTCTCAATATCTCAAAACACAGACAAGAATTTAATAATATTAATATAATAATAATTATAATATAATAAAAATAAAAACGTGTTAGTTAATAATAATTCAATTGTACAGTAATCTCAAAAGATTAATCAATTGGACAAAGTGGGTTTTAAAATATCTACTGACAGTTTTAACGGACTATTATTTCTACTCTGTGGTTCCTCAGTGGCGGACTAAAAGTTCTCAGAAAAATCCCAAATTTATAAATTAAATATATTTATTTATTTTGGTCATTATGGTATAAAATTCGATCCTTAATTTGTTAAATAAAAATTACATCAACTGTCCCTCTCAATTCTGAGTAAAATATAAAAAGGGTTAAAAATTAATAAATAGTTCCTAAATACATTTTTAATAAGCCTAAAATTTATAGAACTCATTTTAGTATCACCGTTTATTTTAAAATTACATAAGTTTGAATTTAACTTGCTTAATATCAATCGGAACATTAAACGAGTATTACAATCATTTAATATTTATTTTTAATATACTTTATTTATATATAGAGATATATTTTAAATAATAATTATTATAATATCCTATTTTTATTTTATTAATTTTTAATAACAACAACATATAATACTTCAAATTATATTTCGAATTATTATTTATATATACATACACATATATCTCTTTACAATTAATTGTTTGTGAATCGTCGAGAGCAGTCGAAGGGTAAATGAATACATGAACACAGTTCAAAGTTTTTAAGATTTCAATATTACAGATTTTGCTTATCGTGTCGGAAATATATAAAGATTAAGTTTAAATCTAGTCGGAAATTTCCGGGTTGTCACACATAGGCAATAACCTTTTCATGTTGCTTCAAAACACATCCAAAACCTTGATTCGAGGCATCACAATAGACTACAAAATCGTCGGTACCTTCAGGTAATGACAGAATCGGGGCTGTGGTCAATTTATCCTTTAGAATCTTGAAAGCAGATTCATGTTCTTCGGACCACTCAAACTTCTTCCCCTTATGAGTTAGCTTGGTAAGAGGTTTGGCTAGAATAGAAAAATCCTTGATGAACCTTCGGTAATAACCAGCAAGTCCCAAAAATTGGCGAATATGCTTTGCATTCTTAGGCACTTCCCAGTTTTGAATAGCGGCGATCTTCGCCGGATAGACATGTATTCCTTCACTATCAACTACATGTCAGAGAAATTGAAATGTTCATAGCCAAAATTCACACTTGGAGAACTTAGCATACAGTAGTTCCTTCTTTAAGAGATCTAGAATCAATCGCAAATGTTGCTCATGCTCTTCCTCGCTCTTGGAGTAGATTAGAATGTCATCGATAAAGACGATCACGAACTTGTCAAGATAAGGCTTGCATACACGGTTCATAAGATCCATGAACACAGCAGGAGCATTGGTTAAACCAAAAGGCATGACAAGAAACTCATAATGTCCGTAACAAGTTCGGAAAGCAGTCTTAGAAACATCGGTTTCCTTGACTCTCAGCTGATGGTAACCGGACCTAAGATCAATCTTCGAATAGACGCTGGACCCTTGCAATTGGTCAAACAGGTCGTCAATACGCGAAAGAGGATAACGATTCTTGAAGGTTAACTTGTTGAGTTCGCGGTAATCAATACACATCCTCAACGTGCCATCTTTATTCTTGACAAATAGAACGAGTGCTCCCCACGGAGACGAGCTAGGACGAATGAAACCTTTCTCCAAAATTTCTTGGAGTTGGTTAGATAATTCCTTCATCTCTGGTGAAGCTATGTGGTATGGTGCCTTTGCAACAGGTGCAGCACCGGAGGTCAAATCAATCTAAAACTTAACCTGTCATTGGGGAGGGAGACCAGGGAGTTCTTCAGGAAATACTTCAGGAAAGTCTCTAATGATCAGCACATTTTCAATGCGTTTTTCTTCCGATTCAACTTCCTTAACGTGAGCCAAAATGGCTTGGTATCCCTTCATTAGATACTTGCGGGTCTTGATGCAAGAGATGATGTTAAGTTTGGAACCACTCATTTCCCTTGGACAATTAAGGTTTCCCCATTTTCAAGAGGTATGTTAATAGTTTTCTCATAGCACATGATTGTAGCTCTTAATGGCTGTAACCAATCCATCCCTACGACTACATCAAAGCTCCCTAATTTGACTGGAAATAGGTCGATCTTAAAGTGTTTATCGGCTAAAACCAGATCACAGTTTTTATACACAGTATCTACTTTCATAACCTTACCGTTTGCTACTTCTACAAGACGCTTAATTTCTAAGGCTTGCGGTTTTTCAGTGAATAAGGCACAAAACTCAGTAGACACATAACTTCTATCAGCACCAGAATCAAATAATACAGTAGCATAGAAGTTGTTAACAAGAAACGTACCCGTTATCACTTCATCATCATCACGGGCTTCTTCAGCAGTCATCACAAATGCTCGGCTTTTAGCATTAACATTTCCCGTGTTGCCCTTCTTCTTCGGACACTGGTTGCGGAAATGCCCCTTCTCATCGCAGTCATAGCAGGTAGGAATGATTGCGTTGGCTTTGGTTGCAGGAGTATCCGTTGGAGGAACTACAACTCTACAATTCATGGCTATATGGCCAATCTTCTTACACTTGGTGCACTCAGCCTTGCACAACCCAGAATGGTGTTTCTCACAACGCTTACAGAAAGGTTGTTTCCCAGAGTAACCTCCTTTAGATTCTCGGTAACTTTCTTATTTGAACCTTGGTTCGATCCCTGAGCAGGTTCAAATTTCCTTTTGCCCTCACTTGTCTTAGACTCGGCTTGTTTATTTGCCGCGGCTTTTCTCCTCTTAGCCATCATGAGGTTTTGAGCCATCAGTATCACTGCATCTAAAGTCTCTTTACTAGCAGCAAGGACATTTCCCTGAATCTCGTTAGGAAGACCTTCTATGTATCGCTCTATCTTCTTTTGCTCAATTGGTACCATCTCTGGGCACAAAGTAACCAACTCTATAAACCTGTTGGTATAAGCTTCAATGTCGGTTCCTTTTACCTTCAATTCCCAGAACTCTACTTCCAACTTTTGAATTTGGTTTCGCGGGCAATATTTTTCTGTCATCATTCGCTTCAGAACAGGCCATGGAATAGCGTTTGCAGCATCTAGCCCCATAGTTTGGGCATAGCCGTTCCACCATGTTAGAGCTAGGCCACTTAGCATATGAGTGGCATACTTCACTCGATCGACATCTGCACAGTTACAGATACGAAAGATGGATTCGAACTTTTTGAACCAATGAGTTAGTTCTACAGCTTCTTCACTCCCCTTAAAAGACGGAGGCTTGCAATTCATAAACTCCTTGTAGCTGCAAGAAGTGGGAGGATTTCCTTGGTTGTTCCCATGATTGTTATGATTGCCTTGTGCAGCGGCCAACAGCTGTTGTAATTGAGTAGGAGTCAAAGAGACATTGGGGATATTGGCAGCACCTTGAGTTGACTGAGCCATCATTCTTCAATACATAAATACAGTATTAGTTGAGGAGTTCGTGGTGCTAATAAATGATAAGTTTGATAAATGCACAAGGTTCACACAACAAATACAACCAAACAGATATATCCAAACAAATACGAATGAGGTATGATAAATGGTAGGGATAACAAGATGTAATCAAAATACTTGATTTAAACCATAAAACCACTAGTTTTACAAGAATCAAAGAAACCAAGGTAACTTAGGCATATGCCTTTACATAAACAACAGAAATGGAAATAAACGAGAATCCTAAGATCTAATCCTTCTTAGGCGACGGAGGCTTGAAATTATCCTTAATGTACCCCTTGAAGTACATTACAAAATTTTCTAATTCCACCAGTGCAATATGCTGGCGGTCGAGCTCTCTCTCTTGCCTAGCAAACATCACGGAGAACTTGTCATAGACTCTTTTCACATCAATGTCTGTATAGTCCATGCGCTTCTACATTTTAGCCAAACGTTCACGGAACGTATCTCTCAAAGTTACTGTTCGACTTTGTAGGTTCATGATATCACACCGAACTAGAGCATGATCGTACTCGGAGTAAACAAACTCGGAAGTCTTTGGCCTCTTAGATGTACTAGCATCATCAGTAGCGGGAGTCTTCGGCTCCTTCCTCTTAGGTGAGGGAGTCTTAATAACAGGAGGTTCAACTTCCTCCTCGGAATCATCTTCTAAACTGCAGATAACTCCAAGACCATCATAAGCCGGACTAGCCTCCTCATTAGCTGGTTCCCAAACCACATCCTCTTCTTCGGATTCGGACTCTTCCTCGAGATCTTTCTCGGAATCATCCTCACCTTCAATGTGTTCTACAATCTCTTCGTTATCACACTCATCGTCCCAATCATAATCGTTTTGAGGTTCTTCCTTCACCGATGAGTGTGGTGGAGTGGCAGGTGTGTAGACCGAAGGTGCGGGTGGAGTAGCCGGTCGGTAAATTGGAGATGTTGGTGGAGAAACGGGTCCATAAGCTGGAGCGTAAATGGATCTTTCCATATCAAATTCTTCGGAGTCAGAAATAACGATCGGGTTGTGGCACGACATCCTAAAAGAAAGAAAAGAAAGAAATCAGAATCTTTCCAAGGCAGACGCAAAAGCACGAAAGGAAATAGTAAGGAAAGGCACTAAAATCTTAAGTCAGGAAAGATCATAATCCTATAGATTGCTAAGGCACCCTAACTAACACATAAGGCACACATAAATGCAATCCTGGTTCTCTATAACAAACTGTGCTCTGATACCACTCTGTCATAACCCCCCAAATAGGACCGGGGGTATATATGACTTTTCCAATATCATCACACAGTTATATAAACGAGAACGACTCTAAATGAGACGTTTAATAAATCAGAAATTTAATTGCAGCGGAAAATGAATTATTTTACATGGTAAACCCAAATGTAATAAATGTTTAACAAATGATTAGATATAATAAATGTGGACTTCGATGCAACAGCAGGCAAACAACATAGGGCAGCACATAAGCTATTCTTCACCTGAGACAAACATGCTTAAAATGTCAACACAATGGTTGAGTGAACATCATAGGTTTAATAATTAATTAGTTTTAGACCACAAGATTTATTTCAAAACATCAAACTATTCAATATGCCATGAGTTATAATATCGAGCTAAACATAAATCCCTGACATTGTACGGGTGTCAGTAATCATTATTATGTACCCCCTTGACGATCGGTCAATGGGTAAAGACGTCACTCTCAATAGGCCTACTCACAATAATTAAGCTTGCGACATTTTAATTCCAGCAATTAACGATATTATGGTGGGGATTTGCATGTAAGAATACAAGTTAACAAAGTCTCACGAAGTTGCATATCAAAAAGTTTAGGCACTTGTGTCTAAATTGTAAATCATTTCAAAAGCAAGCATTTGTCTCACCCCAAGATTTATAAAATACATTAAAATATGTAAAAAAAAAAAGCGGGGCTATGAAGTTCACCTTAGTAGCACAGAAGAGTAATTCCATAAGGGAAATGAATTGAACGGAAGAACGTGATCAGAATCTCAATCTAGATGTAGAATGTACGATCAGAGATATAGTCTAAATGACTTAAGTATAATAATTATACTAATGATGATGGTTTTCTAAATTAATTTTCATTTTTGGAAAAATTACCATTTATGGAAAGTTTCCACTTATGGTATCTTTCTAATTATAGAAAGTTCGGATTATAATCTATAACAAGACATTGTACACCTTTACCCAAATCTCGTTGCTATCATACAAGTCACTCTGATGGTCAGTTGTTACCGGGCGCCCAGGATTCTTGACCAGAATCTATGTCATGGCATTCGAAATCCACAAGCGGTTCCCATAAGGCACCAAGGACCACCCTAGGCCATATGTAGCGGTGAGGTTCGTATACAGTGCACGTCATCTTAACTATAACCTTCACATATTATAGGTGTATAATCTTTTATTATATAGTTAAGTTAATTATATATAGTTATTTTAGTATTATATAACTATTAATAGTTTAATAATTATATATGTATTATTATCCAAGCTAATATTACTAACTTATGATGGATTAATTAATATTTATAATTTATTAATCATTATCTAATGCAATACATATAACATAAATGTGTTATATTATTTATTACTTAATTTACAAGATACTTAATAATATAGTATTTTATTAACTCAATATTATCCATAAATACTTAAATAATTAATTAAATACCTAATAATCATATACATAATTTTTATAGACTTAGTTAATTATAAAAATCAGTAGAAAAATTTAAGAAAGTAATTTTATTAATATTTTGCATTTACATTTGTTTCCATTCTTAATTTAATCACAAAACAAGTTTAATTCCATATAAAATAATAAATAAACATAAATAATTAGTTTTTAAATTTTTATAAGTTTCTTATAGTCAATTAATCTATAGAAAATTATTAAATAAAATATTTCTTTATTTTTACAATTATTTCCTTATTTACCTCCTATTTACATAATAATAGTGTTTAATTATGTAATAATTATTAATTCGACTCATAAATTAATTTTTATATTTTTCTCAGATCTAAAAAATGTTTAAGAACTCAGAAAAATTATTTATTATATTTTATTTACTGTACATATTTTTATTACAAATTTCCCCTATTTTTCATAATTAAATAACACATAATTTGTATTTAATTTTATAAATTATATTTTGACCTAAATAATTAACTTAAATATCATAATTATTATTTATTTTTGAATGGTTCGGACGAAAAATACAAACAAAAATTTTAAAAATACAAAAACAAACTAATTTTCTAAAAATTCAATTTTTATAAATCCTATTCATCATGTTAATAATTATCATGTAAAAATTTGGATTTAATTAAGATTGTAACAAATAAAAAAATTTATTGTTGTTGTTGTTGTGGTTTTCGGCCGAAAGAAAAAAAAGAAAAAAAGAAAAACCAAAAAAAAAATAAAAAGAATGAGAGAAAAGACTTACAAAAAAATTAGGGTTTTGTGTGTGCTCCCAATTTTGTGAATGAAAAATAATGAAGCCTTGGGTGCATATTTATAGTTGAATAAAACTTGGAGAACAAGAATAATACATTCCTTTTTTAAAAATACAATTTAATTTTCCCCCTTTTTTCGGCGGACTAGGCCTTTTTATTTTTTTTTATTTTTTTATTTAATGGAACATTCTAGATTAGTTTGCATTTTATTTTTCTTTATTTAATTAACATGATTTATTATATATTTATTTATATTTTCGGTATATATATAAATACATATATTTTTATATTTAAATCACAAATTTGCATTTATAAGCTATTACTTAATTATTTTATATATATATCCATATTTATATTTCATTTACATTTTATTTACACTAATATAAAATATATACGTTTTAATATGTATTATAGACATTTAATAATAATAATAATAATAATAATAATAATAATAATAATAATAATAATAATAATAATAATAATAATAATAATAATAATAATAATAATAATAATAATAATAATAATAAGGTTAGGGTTACATTAAATAATTAGGGTTTACATTTAATGATTAGGTTTAGGGTTTGGTTCATCAATAACGAGTATTAATTACTTCATTTATTATGTCCGGATAACAACCCTAATAGTTATAACACAGAAGTATAAGACAGTAATGAAACCCTAGGGATATTATAGTCATTTCAGAGTGGAAAAATGAGGGTTGTTATATAAACTACTGAGCTAACGACGTGCCCGATGTATTCAAGGACAAATCGTCTCCAGCGAAACAACTCTTTCGGCATTTAATTGTCATTAAACTAATAGTGCGCAACATAATTATTTGCTAGTAACATTATGTACCCAAATAACAAAAGAAACATGACATTTAGCATCTTATGCAGTCAAAAAACTGATAACAAACAATACACAATATAGTAATGCATACAAAAAAGGAAGTCAAAAAGATTATTAACCAATTTGTATGATGTTAATACTATTAGAAAGAATGAATCGTACTATCAACATATCTGCATCTATGAGTTAATACCTTTACAGAAATGATGATGAAAGTGCAAAGCAAAAATTTAAAACAATAACATCACAAAAATAGATAGATAGATTCTTTGGTGGATGAAAACGAACCTGAGGAACCCGAATTGAACCCTAAATCGCTGCAAAACCTAAAACGAACATAAATCGCTGCAAACCCTAATCAATTATCAAAAAGCTTAATAGATTGATTAATACCAAAAATCTAATAACGCAGCAAACCCTAAATCGTTCAAAACCCAAATCGCTGCAAAAACACGTCGCCTTCAGGTGTATTCCATTCACCAGAGATGTTTCCGGTGGTTTTAAATTATATGACGATAATATATAAAATTTGTATGGTTTGGTCGCGAAAAACGTTACGGATCCGTTGGTGGTAGTGGTGTCGCCTAGTTCGGTGGTCTGAAGGCATAATCAATGGTGAAAAGGATATTGGGGTTTTACCTTTTTGAAGACAGAGAGAGAGAGCGAATGAGGGTTGTTTGATAGGTCGTGCATCATTTTTTATGGTGTTAGACTAATTGAAATTTTCCACTTGTCACACTGTCAGGAGTATTAGGCCTAATTAATCCCACTAATTAGAGATTAACATGTGGATTAATTAATTGAGAGCGATTAGCAGAAGGACACGTGGCAGTGTCCTTGTGCTTTATATGATGTATAAGATAAGATACATGTGTTTCTTTTTGGTTGAAAAGAGAGTTACACAAATGAAAGAAACCCCACATTCTTTGTCTGACTTTGGTTTTAAGTGCGAATTAAAAATTCACATATCCCAATTATTTTTCAATTGTTAACACACGGAAGCATTACACCTCTTGTTTTATTTTCGAAAAGATACGAAGTGTACTAGCATTCGGAGGATATTATTTATTATTGTATTATAATAATTCGATTATTATAATACGTTACTTGAGTTTGGACTAGCATCCATTGGTGTTGCTTGAAAGTGTAGTGAAGTATCCAAAGAGACGGTCATACCCTTTGATCTTAGGTTTCTTTCTGTTCATCAGTTTCTTAAGGAAAGGTATATCGTTTAACTCCTTTTTGTTTTTTTATATTCATGACAATTATTATGGTGTAACTGGATCTCATTGGAATAAATTAATCGTGTGCATGTTTCATTAAATAATTAAATATTAATAATTTTTGTTCATAAAATATTAAAAGATTATTATTTTAATTATCCGCTGCGTTCATCTGAATTGTTAAAAGTACACACGATTTTCCTTCAGTATTATCATGAGCTGCTTTTACACCATCTTAATTGTCGCGTGATTTTCTCAGATCTACCTTTGTGGTGAATTGGTAAATGTCAAAACCTTTATGGTTTTGAAAGTCAACTTTGTTGATTACCTCATGACGCACGAATAAGATCTGAAGATATTCACTGTTTAAATATTGAATTTAATAGTTATGGCTTGGATAATTGTTGGTTATTTAATATTTATTTTGTTCCATGGTTATACACATGCATTGTAACCATAGACAAGCCATATATAGGTTTAATAATGTTGTTATTAAATTGTGATTGCATACATAGCCCGTAATGCTCCGACCAATGTATGATTGTTGTGATTGTTGGTTACGACAATTTTATGCCATGTTGTTTTTGGATTTATTTTGGAGGCCATAGAAGCCAAAGTTGTATTTTATTTATTTTCAATTTCATAGTATTGTATTTAGGTTTATATCAAATTGTAAATGTACTAGACTAGTAGTATTTTCAATTTTAAATAAATGTAATAAGATGAGATTGAAGATAAAGATGCAACGTAGAGTTTGTCTTAGAAGATGTCGAATAGGTCAAGTTAACAATGATGGTGTTTAACAAGTTTTCACTTGGTTCTTGAATCAAGTGGGAGCTATGGATTGTCCTTAGTTTGACCTCTTGATCCCATGACGGCTCATGGGATCAAGCATAAGATTTTAGGGCTAAGCTATGTATGTGTGTATGCATGGTTGTGTTTTATTTTACGCATTTATATTTAATTGTTGATTATAATATATGTTAAATGTTTTTGATGAAAACATCAAATAAAATCGTAACGAGTTTCAAAGATTGAAATTGATAATTTTAAAAAGTTAAACTCTAACGAGTTTAAAGTTAAATGTTTTTTGAAACTCAAATAATATATATGGTCGAATCTTTTAAAATTGTTTTAAAACGATACACGTTTGTGTATTTGTTATTTATACGCATAATACATGATCGACATATATAATTGGTTAAAATGATTGGTTAAAATGATTTTTAACAAATAGTGTAACGAATATTGTGTGCATGCATTATTTGTTAACACAAACTTTTTCAATATACCCGTCAAATTTAAGTCATGTCATCCAATGAGCTTGCAAACACTCCTCGTTATTTTTTGATTACAGTGAGACCTAATCGAATTATAGCCATGAGGTGGATTTTCAGTTACGAGTGAGACTAGGCTGAATTTTCACTGTTTCTAAATTGGAAGACTTAATCGTATTCACAGTGAGACCTGAGTTCGAGGCAAGGATGAGACAAACATGCCAATAGATAATAGTGGTTTGTTGGACTACACATACCTTAAGGTCCTATAAAGATCTAAGAGTTGCACTTGTAATGCAATTGGTACGCGCTACCTACCAATAGACTCCATAACTGCTAGCTGATCAACATATGTGGCTATGGAACCTCTATGTGGATCATAGGCTTTCATAAGTTAATTGTTTTTAAAAAAACTTGGGTAGTTAATTTATTAAAGTTTTATATCGAAAATACTAAATTGAATCTTGTTCTTTTGTAGATGTCAAATAATCAAAACGTAAACCAAAACAATCTCCGTTCTTTGTTGGAGAAGGAGAAACTCAATGGTTCAAACTTCCTAGACTGGTACCGTAACTTAAGAATAGTTCTCAAATATGAATGGAAGTTGAACAAAATTGAAGAACCCTTACCCGATTTTAACGACCCGTCAAAGTACACTTGACGACCATCGTTATCTTGGTCCCACAGCTTGATCATAACTCTATATGAATTTAATAAATAACCTTGCATTCTTTATTTAAAAATGATTTCCTATAAAGGAAACCTACCAAAATATGTAAGTTTAGAGAAACCGTACATTATTACTTAACCAAAAGTTGACCAAAACAAAGTCAACAACATCCACTATTAAATGTATCAAAATAGAATGCAAGTTAATGTTTAACAAAAGCTGCCATCATAAATATGCAGACTCTCTAAGCACAGCAGAAGCAATCTATCATGAACCTGAGAATAAAACATGCGAGTAACTGTCAACAAAAATGTTGAGTGAATTATAGGTTTAATATTACAAACAATATTTAATTTAAACCATAAAAATTTATGTTTGAAAACATAAAAAAAACTCCCTTTTGGACCACAAAATTATATGCTAGAAAACATATAAAAACATTATACCATTTACCGTGAGCCACCTGGTAACCACTTAACCATTTATTTACCCTTGCCAAACACAATAAATAATATACACCGAACAAGTGTATCTACAACAAATTACGAAGTACTAAACATTCCGATTATAAATTGCTAGCGCGACTAGCTCGAAATGGGGTTGTCAAACCCGATAGATCTATCCGTAGGATTCGCGTTCACTAGTAGAAACCAGTGATTACAGTTACCAGACTAGGGAATATTTTTGTTCAACTCACAACGAATAATTTAAACCAACTTCCACTTGTGTCCAAAATATAAAATAAATTGCATGTATTCTCATCCCAAAAGATTTAAAATAGAAAAATGGGACTATAACTCACCTTAATAGTAATGAAGTACCCAACACAATTAAACGAACAACAAATGTAGTACAATGATCAGGAATGATCACAACGCCGACCTATAAATAAAGCAGGTCGATATAAATAACTAACTTAGGTCAAGTCTTAATATGATAGCTATTGTACATGTTGCAAGTAGTCATAGAACAATACTCAATATGCATCGGTTTGATCGGAACAGCTTACGGACACACACTTTCTATTTTTAGAAAGTTTCTATTTTTAGCAGGTTTCCATTTTTGGAAAGTTTCTATTTTTGGAAAGTTTCTATTTTTGGAAAGTTTCTATTTTTGGAAGGTTTCTATTTTTGGAAAGTTTCTATTTTTGGAAAGTTTATAAGTTAGGAAAGTTTCCTTAATTAGAAAGTTAACAAAAGTCAACTGAAAGTCAAAGTCAACCGAAAGTCAACTCAAAAGTCAACCTTGGTCGAACATAGTCAACGTTAATTTTAAAAGTGTAAGTTATAATAATAATGTAAGTTATAACGTTTATTAAAGTTAAATATGTCAAATTATGTCATAACATAAGTTTAATTAAATTAAAATGAATTATTAAAGTTAATATAAGTTTAAATGATATAATTAATATAACATAAGTATTTAATTAATTAATTAAATATTAGTCATAATATAAGTATTATTCATTAATAATAAATTTTAAATTATATCATAAGTATTATTAATTAATAATGAATTATTAATCATATCATAAGTTTCTAATTATAATCATTAAATCATAAGTATTTAATAATTAAATTATAATTAAATAATAACTAAGCCTTATAATAATTAAATAATTAATTAATCCTTATTATAAGTCTTATTATAATAATCTCATTATATAATTTTAATATTTATCATAAGTATTTTCCATTAATAATGAAAGTATTATTAATCACAAGTTTAATTAAAATGTTAATTAAATCATAAGTATTAATTAAATGATATAATAAATATATATAATAAGTCTTAAATAATAATAATAATTACTTTTTATATCATAAGTAATTAAATGATAATGAAATCCATTATTTATATCATAAGTTTAATAATAAATCCCAAGTTTTAAATCAAAAGTTCATCGGGTCGTATCCTGAGCCCCGGGTGTCGGTTTTCGGCGAGCCTTACATATATCTCCGCCTAAGCAAACCACCCGACACTATGGTACACTCAAGAACACACCATGAACAGCCCACAAGTCGTGATATACAGCCAATACACTACTTGGAACTTCAATTCAATCAAAAACGTGTTTTAGACGTAACGGGTGATTCGTGGCTCGGATTGAGAAGACCCGAACATGAAAGTTCGCCCCACCATCAGTCCTAACACACTAACACACCCTAAATTCACCAAATATGGTCACAAAGTCGGACCAAACCTGGTTCATACCAATATCACATTTCAATCTTAACAAAATACCACTTTGCTCGTATCTAGGGCTCCGGGAATCGAAACGACATGAATCCGGAGTCTAAAATTAATGTCTTGATGAGAGGAACTCATTTATATACTTTATTTTATGATCAAAATCAGTTACAATATCAGAAAAGCACGAAAAAGCTGCTGTCCCAATTTTATCAAACCGAAAAAATATGCAATCGAGCAATTCTACGCATACAATCAACAATACAATAACATATTATCATCATACTATCAATATAACATGTAAAAACAGAAAAATAATTGAAAAATTGAAAATCTAGGGTTAGGGTTTATACCCTAATCAACAATCAAGTAATATGAACGCGTAGAGATCGTTGTGTAGAATCCGAATATGTGAATGATTTCTTGATCCAAGTATTATTTGATGAAGATGATGGTGGATTATGGTGGTGGTGGTGACGGCTAGGGAGGGAGAAGAGGAGAGAGCACCAAATGAATTTTAGGGTTGATAAAATTAGGAATAAAATGTGAAAATGAGGAGAATTGCAAAAATGAAAGGGGTATACCCCCTCCCCATGGGGTGTCCATCCAAAATCTATGAGGTGGGCCCCATTTCTGGGCCAAATTGATGCTAAGATAAATTGCTTGTGGCCCGGATGCCCGAACGAAGCCCTAAACGCGAAAACACCGCTACGCGATTGATTTTTCGGAGAGATATCAAATACGCGACGAATAAAATATATAAACACTATATATGACCATATGACATTAAAATATCATATTTAAAATAATTAGGACTTAAAACTCCCAAAAGATCGACCGTTGGTTTGAAAACCGAAAAGATTCGCCGGATAGAAATCCGCGACACGTAGAAACGTACAATTAAAGATATGAATACAAATATTCATATAACAAATAATAATTAATATATTATTACAAAGATAATAATATAGGTCATAGAAATGATGTGGCATGAATAACAGTTAACGATCGTTAAATAATTAACGGTAAAAGATAACGAAAAAGGTAGGGTCGTTACAGTACCTTCCCGTTACGGAAATTTCGTCCCGAAATTTAAGCAGGTGCAGGGGTTGACTCGGCATCTGGGAACAAATGCGGGTACTTCTGCCTCATCTGATCTTCACGCTCCCAAGTGAACTCGGGACCGCGTCTGGTGTTCCATCTAACTCGAACAATAGGAATTCTACTTTGTTTGAGAGTCTTAACATCTCGATCCATAATTTCAACAGGTTCCTCAATAAAATATAGTTGCTTATCAACATGAAGCTCCTTCAGAGGAATAGTCTTATCGGCCTCAGCCAAACACTTCTTCAAATTCGACACGTGAAAAACGTCGTGAACAACACTGAGTTCTTGTGGCAATTTCAAACGATAAGCCATGGGTCCAACTCTCTCAATAATCTCAAACGGTCCAACAAAACGAGGATTCAACTTTCCTCTTTTACCAAAACGTATCACGCCCTTCCAAGGTGATACCTTCAACATAACACGATCACCGACCTGAAATTCAATAACGTTCCTTCTCTTATTGGCATAACTCTTTTGCGACTTCTGGCGGTTCTCAAACTTTCTTTAATCTGTACGATTTTCTCGGTAGTCTCATAAATAACTTCTGGGCCTGTGAGTTGAGCATCCCCAACCTCATTCCAACAGATAGGAGACCTACACTTTCTACCATACAGAGCTTCAAACGGTGTGGCTTTAATACTTCCATGATAACTATTATTATAAGAAAATTCAGCCAATGGAAAGTATCTATCCCACCCATTACCAAAATCAATCACGCATGCTCGTAACATGTCTTCCAAAGTTTGAATGGTCCTTTCACTCTGACCATCCATCTGCAGATGATAAGCGGTGCTCATATCCAATTTAATTCCCAAAGCTTCCTGTAAAGGGTTGCCAAAACCTCGATATAAATCGACTGTCTCGGTCTGAAATAATAGGTACAGGAACACCATGTCTAGAAACAATCTCCTTCAAATACGACGAGTGATCTTCTCCTTCGAATCTGTTTCTTTAATCGGTAAGAAATGAGCTGATTTTGTGAGTCGGTCAACAATCACCCAAATGGTATCATAACCACCCACAACTCTCAGTAACTTCGTAATAAAATCCGTTGTAATACCTTCCCACTTCCACTCGGGAATCTCAAGTTGCACCAAAAGTCCAGACGGTTTCTGATGTTCAGCTTTAACCTTAGTACAGGTCAAACACTTAGCCACATCAGCTTTCAAATTAGGCCACCAATACAGCTCCTTAAGGTCATGATACATCTTTCCTGAACCAGGATGAATAGACCCAGACTTATGAGCTTCATCTAAAACAAGTTGTCGCCAATCACCAAATTTTGGAATCCAAAGACGTCTAGCAAAATACCGAGTACCATCGATTCATACCTCTAACTGTTTAATCAAGCCTCGAACCTTCCCGTTACAAAATTCTCCTCCTTCAAGGCTTCTTGTTGAGCTGCAAGAATCTGCCTTGCGAGGTTTGTTCAAATGGTCATATTCAAGGCCCTAAACCTACGAGGTTCAGCCCTTTCTTTACGACTTAATGCATTGCCCACAACATTGGCCTTTCCCAGATGATATAAAAGTTTGCAATCATAATCATTCAACGTCTCAACCCATCTTCGCTGTCTCATATTCAGCTGTTTCTGATCAAGAATATGTTAAAGACTTTTGTGATCAGTGTACAATGTACTTTTGACCCCATTAAGATAATGTCCCCAAATCTTAAGTGCAAACACAACAGCAATTCTAAATCATGGGTTGTATAATTCTGCTCATGGATTTTCAACTGACGTGACGCGTAAGCAATGACTTTCTTTTGTTGCATCAAAACACAGCCAAAGCCCTAACGCGAAGCATCATAATAAACAACAAATTCGTTATTACCCTCAGGTAGTGATAATATCGGAGCGGTAGTCAACTTCTTCTTCAGAGTTTGAAAAGCAGTCTCTTGTTCATCCGTCCACTCATACTTTTTCCCCTTGTGCGTTAAAGCAGTCAGAGGTTTCGCTATACGAGAGAAATCTTGAATGAACCTTCGATAATAACCTACCAACCCTAGAAACTGACGAACCTGAGTAGGAGTCTTTGGAATTTCCCATTTCTTGATTGCCTCAATCTTGGCAGGATCAACTTGTATTCCCTGTTTACTAACAATATAACCAAGGAATTGAACATCTCTTAACCAGAAAGCACACTTAGAGAACTTAGCGTACAACTCTTCTTTCCTCAACAAATAAAGCACCAACTTCAAATGTTCTTCGTGCTCTTCATCACTCTTGGAATAAATAAGGATATCGTCGACGAAAACAATAACGAATTTCTTCAAATAGGGTCTACAAACGTGGTTCATGAGGTCCATGAACACAGCAGGTGCATTTGTCAATCTGAACGGCATAACAAGGAATTCGTAGTGACCATAACGGGTACGAAAAGCAGTTTTCAGAACATCAGGTTCTTTAACACACAGTTGATGATAACCGGAACGAAGATCGATCTTAGAATAAATGGACGAACCTTGAAGCTGATCGAACAGATCATAAATTCTTGGAAGAGGGTAACGATGCTTAACAAGCTTGTTTAACTCGCGATAATCAGTACACAATCGGAACGAACCATCTTTCTCCTTAACAAACAAAACAGGAGCTCCCCAAGGGGACGAATTGGGATGAATGAAATATAGTTGCAACAATGAAGGAAGAAATATATAGAGTAGTCACTTCGGTGGCATAGATATATAAGGCAATTCTCTCAAGGGAGATAACGAGGATCATGGACTTCAAAGTAAATTTTCATTACATTTCCGAAAGGAAGACGTACGAAAGGTGTGATATTTCAACGAGAGTGAACTTCCTTGTACAATGAGCGAGAAAATCTAGGATTCATCCATATTCTTAAACTTATATGCGGATGAAAGGAAACGTGAATCATGGACTATAAAGAATGGCTGGCTCCAGGTGAGATGAATCTCCAAAAATAATTTCTTGCAATTCAAAGTATTGAATCCTAGGATTGATGTTTACGAGGGTGTTGCAGTTGACAGCGACATATTGAGAGTAGAAACTCCTCAAACGGTCTAGTGTAATATATATCCATGATACCCACTATAACAACAGTTGGGGTAGAAACCCACCTAGCGCCTTTTCTACAATAGGGTGACCACCGAGTGTACCCTAGAAAATTGATTTATCGGTCTGCGTTTCGGCAATGTCCAACCATAAGAGGAAAAATTTTATGAACGCGAAGACTCTCGCACAAATTTTATAAAACCGGCATCCAAAGTGGTGTAAGAGCTTCTATCAATGAACTTAATGGTAAGTTTCATCCTTAAACGAAGGATGAGAAGAACTGTAATCCAGACACTCTGTAGAGTAATGTAAAAATTTGATAAAATCAATCAAAGGAGTTTTGAAAAAGCTTTAAACGTTTGATGTGACAACATAAACGGAACGAAGTTCTTAGTAAATTTAGAAGCATGTACAACGTGTACCATTTTATATAAAAACAAATTGACTTCGTTAAACAGCTCAATAAATGAGTGGTCTTAAAATAATTTTGGAGGTATAATTTAGTATATACTAGCCAAAATAGGTAAGGGTAAATTTATTCTTTTGAATCCATACATATATATATGATTTTATAAATTGTATACATGACAAAATATTTCATTACTCCTATTTGCCCATATATCTCATGAGAACCGCCCAATTAAACAAATGTTTAAAACTCCCGATGATAAACAGAGTATCTGTATTTCAGAGGTTACAAGTTGAAGTAAGATCGTGGAAGATCGAGTAAAGGACTTGAATCGTCGTGCGACATTTGACCAACAAATGTTACGGGGTCATGAAAACCAATGAGTTAAATGTTGTTTTGACTATTATCAGGACATAAGTCCTTGGCCAAAACTGTTCCCGAGCGAAGCTGTTGCTAACAAGTGAGTTATGAAGGATAGAGCATGAGATACATAATTTGGTTAAAACTAGCTTCTCGTATATCAACAAATAAGATAATGAATATTTTCCCTGCCCATGTAATACATCGGAATTTCTGAATAAGTAGTGTAAAAATTTTCTTTAACTCGCTTTCTATTCCTCATGTCACAATATTGGGACTTCTTTATAAATTAACGTAATATAATCACGTTGGCCTGACGCCATTATATTTCACTAATTCATAGTTCCATTCCAATAGCACTACATGAGGTCAGGACACACGATCAACCTCGAATTTCCACACAATTTCTCTAAAACAATTTCTTAAACAATGTGCTAAGGATAGCACAAGAGACAAAACATCATAAGTAACGAATAGGAGTAACGATGAAATAGAAATGTCTTCAAAGTACCAAAAATCTCTAAAAGTCAAGAATGATGTTTTCTGGTTAAAAACCCAAAGCACACAGGCACAACGGCACAAAGGCACGTAATATAACAAGAATGTTATATACCTAAACATAATAGCTGACATTGAAATGCAGAGCATTTAGAAGTCAGGAATGACATCTCACGTAATATAACTCAAACATTATATACATAATCATAATAGATGACATAGAAATGTCTAGAATTTCATAAGTCAAGAATGACATCCCTCGGTTTCACTTTCCGAGGTGATCTTATAATGATAAACTCGCATGAGTCGGAGAATACGTTTAAATCAGAATGGGAGTTCTTTCCGGATTCAGAACATAACCAGATGTATGTATGATAACAATATACATACTAATACGATACAAATAATCATATATAATAATACATTATAGGCCGGGCTGTAGACTAGACTCACTAATGCACCCTATTGACTCGGGGTGACGACATCAATGCAGCCTAATTCCCTACAACCAAGGCTCTGATACCAACTTTAACGACCCGTCAAAGTACACTTGACGACCATCGTTATCTTGGTCCCACAGCTTGATCATAACTCTATATGAATTTAATAAATAACCTTGCATTCTTTATTTAAAAATGATTTCCTATAAAGGAAACCTACCAAAATATGTAAGTTTAGAGAAACCGTACATTATTACTTAACCAAAAGTTGACCAAAACAAAGTCAACAACATCCACTATTAAATGTATCAAAATAGAATGCAAGTTAATGTTTAACAAAAGCTGCCATCATAAATATGCAGACTCTCTAAGCACAGCAGAAGCAATCTATCATGAACCTGAGAATAAAACATGCGAGTAACTGTCAACAAAAATGTTGAGTGAATTATAGGTTTAATATTACAAACAATATTTAATTTAAACCATAAAAATTTATGTTTGAAAACATAAAAAAAAACTCCCTTTTGGACCACAAAATTATATGCTAGAAAACATATAAAAACATTATACCATTTACCGTGAGCCACCTGGTAACCACTTAACCATTTATTTACCCTTGCCAAACACAATAAATAATATACACCGAACAAGTGTATCTACAACAAATTACGAAGTACTAAACATTCCGATTATAAATTGCTAGCGCGACTAGCTCGAAATGGGGTTGTCAAACCCGATAGATCTATCCGTAGGATTCGCGTTCACTAGTAGAAACCAGTGATTACAGTTACCAGACTAGGGAATATTTTTGTTCAACTCACAACGAATAATTTAAACCAACTTCCACTTGTGTCCAAAATATAAAATAAATTACATGTATTCTCATCCCAAAAGATTTAAAATAGAAAAATGGGACTATAACTCACCTTAATAGTAATGAAGTACCCAACACAATTAAACGAACAGCAAATGTAGTACAATGATCAGGAATGATCACAACGCCGACCTATAAATAAAGCAGGTCGATATAAATAACTAACTTAGGTCAAGTCTTAATATGATAGCTATTGTACATGTTGCAAGTAGTCATAGAACAATACTCAATATGCATCGGTTTGATCGGAACAGCTTACGGACACACACTTTCTATTTTTAGAAAGTTTCTATTTTTAGCAGGTTTCCATTTTTGGAAAGTTTCTATTTTTGGAAAGTTTCTATTTTTGGAAAGTTTCTATTTTTGGAAGGTTTCTATTTTTGGAAAGTTTCTATTTTTGGAAAGTTTATAAGTTAGGAAAGTTTCCTTAATTAGAAAGTTAACAAAAGTCAACTGAAAGTCAAAGTCAACCGAAAGTCAACTCAAAAGTCAACCTTGGTCGAACATAGTCAACGTTAATTTTAAAAGTGTAAGTTATAATAATAATGTAAGTTATAACGTTTATTAAAGTTAAATATGTCAAATTATGTCATAACATAAGTTTAATTAAATTAAAATGAATTATTAAAGTTAATATAAGTTTAAATGATATAATTAATATAACATAAGTATTTAATTAATTAATTAAATATTAGTCATAATATAAGTATTATTCATTAATAATAAATTTTAAATTATATCATAAGTATTATTAATTAATAATGAATTATTAATCATATCATAAGTTTCTAATTATAATCATTAAATCATAAGTATTTAATAATTAAATTATAATTAAATAATAACTAAGCCTTATAATAATTAAATAATTAATTAATCCTTATTATAAGTCTTATTATAATAATCTCATAATATAATTTTAATACTTATCATAAGTATTTTCCATTAATAATGAAAGTATTATTAATCACAAGTTTAATTAAAATGTTAATTAAATCATAAGTATTAATTAAATGATATAATAAATATATATCATAAGTCTTAAATAATAATAATAATTACTTTTTATATCATAAGTAATTAAATGATAATGAAATCCATTATTTATATCATAAGTTTAATAATAAATCCCAAGTTTTAAATCAAAAGTTCATCGGGTCGTATCCTGAGCCCCGGGTGTCGGTTTTCGGCGAGCCTTACATATATCTCCGCCTAAGCAAACCACCCGAAACTTTGGTACACTCAAGAACACACCATGAACAGCCCACAAGTCGTGATATACAGCCAATACACTACTTGGAACTTCAATTCAATCAAAAACGTGTTTTAGACGTAACGGGTGATTCGTGGCTCGGATTGAGATGACCCGAACATGAAAGTTCGCCCCACCATCAGTCCTAACACACTAACACACCCTAAAGTCACCAAATATGGTCACAAAGTCGGACCAAACCTGGTTCATACCAAAATCACATTTCAATCTTAACAAAATACCACTTTGCTCGTATCTAGGGCTCCGGGAATCGAAACGACATGAATCCGGAGTCTAAAATTAATGTCTTGATGAGAGGAACTCATTTATATACTTTATTTTATGATCAACATCAGTTACAATATCAGAAACACACGAAAAAGCTGCTGTCCCAATTTTATCAAACCGAAAAAATATGCAATCGAGCAATTCTACGCATACAATCAACAATACAATAACATATTATCATCATACTATCAATATAACATGTAAAAACAGAAAAATAATTGAAAATTTGAAAATCTAGGGTTAGGGTTTATACCCTAATCAACAATCAAGTAATATGAACGCGTAGAGATCGTTGTGTAGAATCCGAATATGTGAATGATTTCTTGATCCAAGTATTATTTGATGAAGATGATGGTGGATTATGGTGGTGGTGGTGACGGCTAGGGAGGGAGAAGAGGAGAGAGCACCAAATGAATTTTAGGGTTGATAAAATTAGGAATAAAATGTGAAAATGAGGAGAATTGCAAAAATGAAAGGGGTATACCCCCTCCCCATGGGGTGTCCATCCAAAATCTATGGGGTGGGCCCCATTTCTGGGCCAAATTGATGCTAAGATAAATTGCTTGTGGCCCGGATGCCCGAACGAAGCCCTAAACGCGAAAACACCGCTACGCGATTGATTTTTCGGAGAGATATCAAATACGCGACGAATAAAATATATAAATACTATATATGACCATATGACATTAAAATATCATATTTAAAATAATTAGGACTTAAAAATCCCAAAAGCTCGACCGTTAGTTTGAAAACCGAAAAGATTCGCCGGATAGAAATCCGCGACACGTAGAAACGTACAATTAAAGATATGAATACAAATATTCATATAACACATAATAATTAATATATTATTACAAAGATAATAATATAGGTCATAGAAATGATGTGGCACGAATAACAGTTAACGATCGTTAAATAATTAACGGTAAAAGATAACGAAAAAGGTAGGGTCGTTACACCGATGCTCATCCTGAGACAGCTATTGCTGCTCAACAAACTGCTTATCGGAAGTTGTTCGATGAGCAAGAGAAGATAGCTTTAATCATGCTTGCTAGTATGACTCCTAACCTCCAAAAGGAATTGGAAGATCGTACAATGTATGATATGATGACTGAGCTGAAAAATATGTTTCCAAAACAAGCTAGTCAAGAGTTATATGAAACTCATAAGCTTCTTCAAACATGTAAAATGGAGGAGGGTCAATCAGTGAGCTCTCGTGTCTTGAAAATGAAAAGTTACATTGACCGATTGGAAAAACTTGAAACTGCCTTGCCGCCTAACTTGGTCGTGAACACGGTTTTGGCTTCACTACCAAAATCGTATCACCAATTTGTGATGAATTACAATATGCAAGGTTGGGAGAAATCTCTGGCAGAGGTGCATTCGATGCTCAAAACTGCTGAACGGAATATTCCATCTAAGGTTTCCAATCCTGGTGTCCTGATGATTGGGGATGGTAAGGTGAAAAAGAATAAGCCGAAAACTTGGGAAAAAGGAAAAGGCAAGTCAATTGCTAAGAAGAAGATTCCACCACCTCCCAAGAAAGAAAACCCAGCAAAAGATGCCGAATGTTTCCACTATGAAAAAGTTGGCCACTAGAGGAGGAACTGTCCTTCCTACCTATCTGAGTTGAGAATAGGCAAAGCTGGCAAAACTAGCAAATCAGGTATATTTCATATACAATTATATACTTTTTCTAGTGATTCCTGGATTTTTGATACTGGTTGTGTACTCACAACTGTAACAATATTCAGGGAATGAGAAGAAGTATGAGACTGAAGAAAGGCACACTGGATTTAAGAGTAGGAAATGGGGATCGATCTACTGTTGAAGCTATTGGCACCTATGAGCTTACTCTACCTAGTGGTCTTATTGTTTTGTTGGAACAATGTCATTATCCTCCTGGTATTACGAGCAACGTAGTTTTAGTTTCTCTTTTCAAAGATGTTGGTTTTGAACTTACATTTACGCATTTTGGTATTTCAGTTTCTAAGGATAATATCTTTTATTTTAATGCTTATCCATGTGATGGTATTTTTGAAATTGATATGCATGGTGTGATTTCAAATAATAATTATGTATATACCTGTAATGCCAAACGAATCAAGCAAGACTTGAATAATACCTATCTATGGCATTATCATATTGGTCATATAAACAAACAACGCATTTCAAAACTCCAATCTGATGGGCTTTCAGAATCAACTGGCTTGGAGTCATTTTATGTGTACGAGTCATGTTTATGTGGAAAGATGACAAAGGCTCCTTTCTCCGGTTTAGGTGAAATAACTAAAGATCTTTTAGGATTAATACATTCTGATATATGTGGCCCTTTTAGAACTATGTCTAGAAATGGTGAATCATACTTCGTTACATTTACTGATGATTATAGTAGATATGGTTATGTTTACTTGCTGAAACATAAACACGAAGTTTTTGAAACGTTCAAAATCTTCCAAAATGAAGTAGAGAATCAACTTGGAAAAACCATTAAAGCCCTTCGCTTTGATTGGGAAGGGGAATATATGAGTTAAGAGTTTTTAGACCACCTGAATTATCGTGGGATTGTCTCACAATTCACTCCACCTTACACACCACAACACAATGGTGTGTTTGAAGGGAGGAATCGAACTTTACTTGATATGGTTTGATCTATGATGAGTCTAACTACTCTACCAATGTCTTTTTGGGGATATGCATTAGAGTCTGCTGCACGCATACTCAATATGGTTCCAACCAAGAAGGTAAAAAAGACACCATATAAGCTATGGCATGGGAAGAGTCCTAAGTTGTCTTATTTAAAAGTCTGGGGTTGTGAAGCGTATGTGAAACGTGACACTTTAAACAAGTTAGAACCCAGAGGTATCAAATGTCACTTTATGGGATACCCAAAGGAAACAATGGGTTACTACTTTTACTACCAAGCTGAAAACAAAGTGTTTACTGCTCGGTTTGTTGAATTCTTTGAAAGAGATCTTCTCTTACAAGAAGACAGTGGGAGTAAAGTAGATCTTGAAGAAAATCAAGAATCACAAAGTGACATACCTTATAAAGGCACTAGCCAACTGCACGTTGAAGCTGAACACACTGTTGGTGAGTCAAAACGTGTTGCATCTATAATTCGTAGATCTAGTAGAACTCCTCATCGACCCGAGAAGCTAAATCTTCTGATTAATTCAGATAAACCTCATCAAGGGGATTATGATGAACCCTCTAGCTACAATGAGGCCATATCAGATCCAGAATCTCAAAAATGGTGGAAAAAGGTTATACTAAAACTCAAGGAATTGATTATGAGGAAACTTTTTCACCAGTCGTGAGCATTAAATCAATTAGGATACTTATTGCCATAGCTGCCTTTCATGATTATGAAATATGACAAATGGGTGTCAAAACTGCTTTCTTAAATGGCGACCTAAGCGAGGACGTATATATGGTTCAGCCGGAAGGGTTTGTGAATCCTAAGCATCCTAATAAAGTATGCAAGCTTCTAAAATCCATTTATGGATTAAAGCAAGCATCCAGGAGCTGAAATCTCAAGTTTGATGAGAAAATTAAAGAGTTTGATTTTTTTTCAAAATGGAGATGAGCCATATGTTTACATTAGAGCTAGTGGGAGCAAAGTAGTCTTCTTGATCTTGTATGTTGATGACATACTACTTATTGGAAATGACATTCCAACTTTGCAAGATGTCAAGTCTTGGCTTGGTAAATGTTTTTCCATTAAGGATCTTGGAGAAGCTACTTATATTCTTGGAATCAGGATCTATAGAAACAGATCAAAAAGGCTTATTGGTTTGAGTCAAAGTACATACATTGATAAAATCTTGCGAAGATTTAGCATACAGAACTCTAAGCGCGGAGCATTGCCCGTGCAAAAGGGTGTAATCTTGAACAAGTCTCAAAGTCCTATCACACCAAATGAGATAAGATGAATGAAAGGTATCCCGTATGCTTCAGCTATAGGATCTATCATGTATGTCATGTTATGTACTAGACCTGATGTCTTATTAGCTTTGAGTTTAATGAGTCGTTATCAACAGAATCTAGGTGAAGAACATTGGATGGCTGTTAAGAACATTCTTAAGTATTTGCGGAGAACTAAAAATATTGTCTTGGTTTATGGTGGTTTGGAAGAAGAGCTGAGTATTAAGTGATATACAGATACTAGTTTCCAAACTGATAATGATGATTCTCGATCCTAGTCAGGATATGTCTTTGTCATGAATGGTGGGGTAATTGATTGGAGGAGCTCGAAGCAGAGCACAGTTGCACAGTCTACAACGGAAGCAGAATACAAGCTGTTTGGATTAGGAAGTTTATTGCTGAAATCGGAGTAGTTCTGAGCATTGAATCCCCTATGGAAATGTACTGTGATTGTTCGAATGCTATTATACTTGCGAAAGAATCACGTGTACGTAAAGGTAGCCGACACATTCTTCGAAATTTCGACTACATTCAAGAAGTCGTTGAGAGGAATGAGATTAGTATTCTTAAGGTTCATACAGATGATAATGTGGCTGACCCGTTCACGAAGCCCATGACACACTACAAGCATGATGATCATGCTAGTAGTTTTGGACTTCGTTATGCTGCTAATCTTTTTAATTTGTAATTTAGTATTTGGATTTTTTTGGAACATTAAGCAATTTTATGTTAATGAATTGATATATAGTTGGTATGATCGTTTTCATTTATATCACTGTGTTCTACATTAGCATGTTTAATCCATGAATGATTGTTGATTATTCAAAATCTCCATAATCGGTCATGTTATGGGAATAACATGAATTAAGATTAATATGAAGTTTTGGTTATATTTATTGATGATAAATAGTTAACTTATAGAGACCAAAATTCATATATATTCATTGATGATGAATATTGGAATGACCCAACCAAGATGTCACTACATGGATCATTGTCAGTAGTGAATCTTTTAGTGATTATGTCTTTATGTCCTTAGACTTGAGATGCATGCCCGTTTTGATGTGTGGAACATTGTACTTTGATATGGTTAAACATTGTCCTAAAAAAGGCTGTAATAAAGGCCGTCATTGGGTATAATGTAAAGCTCGTGAGAGACACGTGTATGCAAAATAGAATTTGTTCCTCCAAAATGTTTGGAGTTAGATACTTTTGAGCTCCTCGATGAATGAATAAGATATTTGTGTGGCCGCACCCAGATGTAATTAAGATGATACTTAATTAATTTGGTGATCTAATTCAGTTCTAAGATCGGGAAATAAAATTGTTAAACAAATGAGAATAACTAATGATCTATATCTCAAGTTTAACTAAAGTATCTGAAACAAAACACTTACCATAAGCAGTTTCGAGAAACTACCCTCACGTGAATTTGGGGACGATGTCGTGTTGCTAGATGCTATCCATTGTTTATATAGTTACTTGGTGTTGTGTCATGCACAAGTGGGAGTCTGTAGAATTAATGTGCAAGGTACAACATAACTATATGGCTAAATTCATTTGAGCCTTCGGGGTCGCACATATATACACCTAGATGCCAAATAATATATATATATGTTGTATACATATTACTCAAGTAACGAAACAAGTTAAAATATTAATTATGAATTAATTTAATTTGATAATTAATTGTGTAACGACCCGGAAATTTCCGACCAAATTTAAACCCTAATCTCTATATATTTCCGACACGATAAGCAAAAACTTTAATGTTGAGTCTAGAAAGTTTAAAATCTATATTCGGATAATCAGTTACCCTTTGACCATGCCTGACGATTCACGAACAATTATTTGTAAATAGTTATGTGTATATATATATATATATATGTATAAATAATAATTGGTAATTAATATTAATTGGTATTATTATTACTAAAAATTTTGAAATTTTTAGGATCACTTTTATACGCTAACTGTTTAGCAATGGACACGATAGTACCCTTAATTTAAAAACTGTCAGACTGATACTGCACATGATATTTTGATTTGATTATTATTATTATTAATATTATTATTATTTACATTACTGTTACCAAATGAATCCGTGAACTAATTAGACATTGATTGAGGATTACTATTTGTGTCTTCTTACTTATCTTCTCTATATTTATATATACATACACTACATACATCGACATATGTTCAATGAATTATTTTCTTTCTCTGTGATCAAACCTTACACTACTATCCCCAACCTTATGACCAAACTCACACTTCTTTCTTTATTTCTGGAACTAACTCGACACCTTGATAATCAACATGATCAACCGCCACCTTATTCATCATCATCACCGTAGCTCCATCATCACCACACCCTCGTTACTACCACTGCAATTATCATCTCTCTCTCCCTCTCTACAATCTCCTTTCGTAATCATGATCAAACACCTCACCATGAACAACCCACTTATTCTTGTTCTACTACTACTCTAGTGCTTTTGTTTCTGTTCGAAGTCCCAACCATTCACCCTAGACCACCTTCAACAATCACTTTGTTTCCTCCTCTTTCTTCTTCATCAATCGAATGAACCACCACTATTTTACCACTTCAATTCGCCACTCTCATCATCTAGTAAACACCCGACAACCGTCACTCTACAAACGAGAACCATCTCATCATCTCCACCATCTTGAAACCGTACATCATTATCAAATTTATTTGAAGACCACGAGGAGAGTCACCTTTGATTAACCTCTCTCTTAACGAATTCTTTTTCTGTTTTGTTTCAATATCTAAACTACGCTGGCAAATTCTTTTCCTGTTTCTTCACCTTACTCTCTTTCTTCTCTCTCTCCGAATTTTTCAGTTCGTTCCTTTGCTATTAACCTTGCTTCCACCAACCAAAACAACTACACATTGCAACTATCTTGCTGCTATGAACTTGTCTTCTATTTAATGTATCCCGAAATAAACTGAGTGGTATATGTTCCCCGTTTTAAAAGAAAATAAAATAAAAAGGCTGTATAATGCAAGTTAAAATAACGCAATACAAGAAGTGTTGGGGCAGGTCTTCACAAAACACGGCCCACTCATGTTTTCAACATACAGAAAATGAAATAGGTAGCCGACATATTGGGGTTTGAAACCTTTATTTTTTTTTATTCTTTTTTTGTGAGGATTAATAATAATGGGAAGCAATAATGGGGAAATATAAAAGTTGAGGACCACTTGATACCTTCCTTTTGCTCCGTGAATTATGGTTGCTTTGATGGGAATTGTCGACACCTTCAAGTGGTAGCAAAAAGGAATACACTTTTTATAATACAACATAGAAATTAGTATTATTTTCTTTATTAGGTGTAAATACTATTGAGGAATCAGAAGGATGATAAGAAGACGATGACAAATATGATATAGTGATAAGGATACGATGATGATGATGCTCGACGATTGATGATGTCAATCCTAATCGGGCAAAGCTAATAGGAAACCCGAAATTTTGTTTATGTTATATGCAGATGCCATTTAGATTAATACGGGCTTAATTAAATTGACACTTGGGCCATAAGAGCTTTAGACATCCTTGACGGGCCGTGAGGGTATTGGGCCAGAAAGTGGAGATGGTGGCAAGATAGTTTGATGATGAAAATGGGTTAAAAAGAATAATTACGCGACATAGAACATAATGAAATAGATAGAGGAACGGTTTGAGCGAGTGACAGGTTCACAAAGGGTCTCGAGGTCGAACCCAGGCGGTTGCAATATATTTTTTTTTCTTTGTAAAAAAAAAAGAAAAAGGGAAACAGTATCATACGGGTTATATAGATAAGACGTGTATAAAAATAGAAAATAGGCGATATAGCCATGGTCTTAAGTGTTGTGCTGTGAGCGGGAGGTCACGAGTTCGAGCCCTATCTGGGGCATTTTGTTTTTGGAAAAGCTCATGAGGTAGTTATTATTATTATTATTATTATTATTATTATTATTATTATTATTATTATTATTATTATTATTATTATTATTATTATTATTATTATTATCAGTAATATTATTTTTATTATCATACTTATTTATAGTATTTTTATTAAAATTCTAATATTTAAAAAAAAAAAAAACTATCATCTTTATTAAAATTTTCATTTTCATTATTATTATTAAATTATAACAAATAAAAATTTATACATAATATATATATTTATATTACCTATAAATATATATTACACATTTTAACATATTTATATACACAAAATAAACATATATATAATATATAATTTAAGATATAATAGATAGACAAAATGTAAAACAAATTCTATATAAATTAAAATAACTAAATAAATGAATATTATATAATTAATATATGTAATTATTTGATTGTCATTATATGTGTTAATAAATATATAATTAATATAGGTTCGTGAATCCGAGGCCAACCTTATACGTGTTCAATGATGTTATATGTATTTTTACTACAAAATACATTAGGTGAGTATATAGTCCCTTTTAAACTTTAAATATTTTTGGACTGAGAATACATGCGCTATTTTTTATAAATGATTTACGTTATAGACACAAGTGACTAAAATTACGTTCTACATGGGTTTGAATCAAAAATCCCCTAGCTTGGTAACTTTAACTATTAGTTTATGAACTGGTAGGCGCGAATCCTAAAGATAGATCTATCGGGTTTTACACTCCCACCCAGATGTTGTTCTAGTCACTACTAAACTAGAAGAACGGGTGTTTAGTACTTCGAGGTTAACGGAACGCACTTGATTCGGTGCACATATTATTATAACTCAGGGGTACACACTCTTGTTAAGGCTAGTTACCGGGTGCCCATTGCTTGGAATGCTTTTCATACACTTGCGAGTGTATTATGTTTATAAATATGAAATCTTGTGGTCCATAGTTATAACGCTGCTAGCAACAAAACCTATATCTCACCAACTTTATGTTGACTTTTTAAAGCATGTTTATTCTCAGGTACGAATTAAGTCTTCCGCTGTGCATTAGCTCATACTAAGGACCTTACTTGGAGTCGATCATCTCAATGGAACCAAATGTTGAAGACTTCGTCCGGGAGGATAAGGTCGAGGTCCTCACAGGTGGTATTAGAGCGTTGGTCTTAGTGAACCAGGTCTTGCATTAGTGTGTCTGACTAGTAGTTGTTAGAATACATTAATGAGTCTGGACTTTGACCGTGTCTATATGTCAAAAGTTTTGCTTATCATATTTAGTTGGAAACCATCTGCTTATCATCCTTAGGAAATAACCTGCTTATCATCCCAAGTCTAGACACGTCTTACTGCATTACTGCGTTGATAGTGTATAGACCAAACTCACATCTTAGCGCATCTGTAGACTTGCCTGATATATGCCGTAGGTTCCTTTGTAGTCTACGAAATCTTTGGTGTTATGGATCTCCTACATAGCTAGAATATCATCTGATATCCAAAAATCATTTCACATCGACGATTCCTTCCATCCACTAAACTGCTCGTTTGGCGATGAACCTGAAAGCACTTACCGGCGAACTTGTTCGAGAAACCATTTACCCTCTCATTTCTAGAATATCCCATCACGATTATATAATATCCTATATTTCGAATCTTACTCACTCGCTCGTTCCAATCGTCAATCATCTCGACATAATATAAGAAGTTAACGAACTACATGCTCGAGTAATGGTTTTGGAGGATCTGGTGCGGAGGTTACAAACACCAGCAGCAGCACCAGCAGCATAATCCGTACCACCATCATCAACGCCGACACTACTTTTATCACCTCAACCACAACCGCACCGTAAATCTCGACATCACAAACTGTATCTCGGATATCAACATCACGTACCTCAAAAACCTCATCTGAACTGCGAGTATGATCTTCATTCTATATATCGTTCTACATCGATTATCTCCGCTTTACGTATCTTCTACTTCATTTATCTTCGTTCGACATGGTGATTATGAAATCTCTAATGTCTTAGAGATCATGTAATTCAGTATTAACGATAAATCAAATGAGCTTAATATCTTATTGACTCATTAAATCCATGATTACATCCGATGAAAATATATATGCAAGTATATTTTCATAAAAATTGTAATTAAAAATTCTTTCGTACAAACTGTTAATGATGAAAATATTTTAACGGGTGGGTAGTACCCGAGAACTATTTAGATTTCACATTAATAAGTTACATTGTACATTCTTCGAATCCGATTCAACGATCATTTACTATCCTACTTACAACTACCGATATACGTATCCGTTCACCACAGAATAACCATTTCTATTCAAATTTCATATTTGGATTTTGACATATCAGAATCCAACAAGTGGCATAACGAAGAAAACATTGGACAAAAATAAAAAGTGTTAGAAACAAACGAATTAATTAATTGGAATTGTGATAGGATTTCACGCTAACTGTTCCGGCTAACTGTTCCCAGCTAACTGATTAACATTTAATTTATCGCAATTTACATTCTCGCAATTTTATTTATCGTCATTTAATTTCTGTTATTTATTTTTACGCACTTTAAATAACGGGACACGTATGCAAGGTTTCGACTTATCATATCGACCCATCTATATATATATTTCGGAACAACCGTAGACACTCTATATGTGAAGGTGGGAGTTGGCTATACAGGGTCGGAGTTGATTCCAAAATATATATATACTTTGAGTTGTGATCGACACCGAGACCGGTACACGGGTCACGATATGTATTATTTAATTCGAATATTTATATTAAATTATATATGAATCATTGAACCATCGGACTATTGGACTGCTAACTTTGGACAATTAAAATGAATTAAATTGAAATATTGATTATAACATATGAAACTAAATAATTCTTCAAGCTTGCCACTTGATTTCATCTTAAACCTCATTTGTATCTCGACAATTACAATGCGTGTTCAAATCTTTCATGATTCTTGAAAACCCCTCAATCGAGAGGATGAACCAACCGCGTTTCATCTACGGAAGAAAAGACTTATGCTCCTGTAAGACTCTCAGAGACTGAGTCAATATTTAACACGCAGCAGTGTAAATTTCTTTAGTGTTATTATTACCCAAAATAACTTTGCCGTTTCTCTCCAAAGTAGTCAATTTTGTCACAGCTCCACTTCGGCTTCTCAGAAAGATTACTCTTAGTATAACCTCGATATATATACATTGTTCTTTCGCCATCATTACCGGAGAACCTTTTATATTCATCATATTACCATCAGCGTTTAATCATTTAAAAATACAATACTTCTGAAATCATCTTGGTTTGATAACCGATGACCCAGATCCGATAACTTTGATAAAGCGGATGAAGCAGCATGTTGTAGATGGTTTTAATGACCAAAAGTTGATGATAAAAGAAGGAAGTGTTAGGAACGCTCGATAGAAAATTTAGTACTGAAAACCGGATTGAGCAAACCGTGAAGAAGGCTCTGAACAAGTTACAAGGACTAAACTTGTACATAAAGAATCATGACAATTCTGCAGCAAACACCTTGCTTCTGAATCTAAACCCTTACGGGTCAATCTTCATCATCATCCTTCGACATTAGAAAATCCAAGATATTATCATATCTTTCATTATAAATATCCTCAATATTTCTGAAGATATTTTCACAAATATTCTTATCTGGGATCATTTATCTCTCCGTAACATTTGCGTTACAACATAAAAGAAACTGTGTTAGTTTCTAAGTTCTAAAACTTTTGAGTTTAAAATAGGAATGTTTTGAAGTAGTGTTGGGAACTTATACATGAATTAGTATAATATAATGAAACTTGATCAACTTCATTATATTACAGTAAGTCATGTTAAGTTTCTAATGGAATGTGACGATTCACAGTACCATCATCACGTGCCATGTTACACGGCTCATACATTCTATTTAATCTCTAAATATATCAAGAAAATATCCTCTTGATGATTCGGTCTTTTCTAGGATAATCTGGTAATTTGACAAATTAAAATCGTTCCATTACCATTTCTTTCTTAATGCATTAGCTATGCTCATTTCAAATTTCATACCTACGAATTTCGGACTATTACTCGCTTGACTCGAAGTCGGGAAAGGAAAACAAAAGCATGAGGCTTTGAAAAATAATGAAGAATACAAAAGCCGATAACAACCCTCAGAAATTACAAACCCTGTATATCAATACGTATTGCAACGTAAAGACACGGGAGAATTAAAAACATTATAATTCCAAGGAAATGATAGAAGTGAATAGATCCTTCTGGCAGCAGTTGAAAGAGAAGAATGAAAGATATGAAAGTTAGAAGTGTAATGAGAATTAGAACGGAATGAAGCATTTTGAAGAATACTTTAAGGTATGATCTGAGGAGAAAGAATAGGATGTGAGATGTGGAAATAAGGAAACGAAGGGGTGAATTTATAGTGAAGTATCCAACAAAGAAATCGAAACAGATTGCTGCATTAAATCAAAGAAGATCCTGATCGCCGAAGAACCAAATCTCATTACGTAAGATTTTCCTTAAATTCCTTAAATCCCGGAAATCAATTATAATCACGTCATCGGTTAAGAACGAATCCACACTTACTCATTTCATTCTTTTGTGATAGTTTCATTCGTGCGCTTCACATGGTCGAATCGTTTTATCTATAGCTTCCAATAATGATAAAACTCTATTATTACCTTATATTCGTCATAAAAACATTCCTATTGTTATTATTGACAACCTCTACCAAATTTCGGGGACGAAATTTCTTTAACGGGTGGGTACTGTAACGACCCGGAAATTTCCGACCAAATTTAAACCCTAATCTCTATATATTTCCGACACGATAAGCAAAAACTTTAATGTTGAGTCTAGAAAGTTTAAAATCTATATTCGGATAATCAGTTACCCTTTGACCATGCCTGACGATTCACGAACAATTATTTGTAAATAGTTATGTGTATATATATATATGTATAAATAATAATTGGTAATTAATATTAATTGGTATTATTATTACTAAAAATTTTGAAATTTTTAGGAACACTTTTATACGCTAACTGTTTAGCAATGGACACGATAGTACCCTTAATTTAAAAACTGTCAGACTGATACTGCACATGATATTTTGATTTGATTATTATTATTATTAATATTATTATTATTTACATTACTGTTACCAAATGAATCCGTGAACTAATTAGACATTGATTGAGGATTACTATTTGTGTCTTCTTACTTATCTTCTCTATATTTATATATACATACACTACATACATCGACATATGTTCAATGAATTATTTTCTTTCTCTGTGATCAAACCTTACACTACTATCCCCAACCTTATGACCAAACTCACACTTCTTTCTTTATTTCTGGAACTAACTCGACACCTTGATAATCAACATGATCAACCGCCACCTTATTCATCATCATCACCGTAGCTCCATCATCACCACACCCTCGTTACTACCACTGCAATTATCATCTCTCTCTCCCTCTCTACAATCTCCTTTCATAATCATGATCAAACACCTCACCATGAACAACCCACTTATTCTTGTTCTACTACTACTCTAGTGCTTTTGTTTCTGTTTGAAGTCCCAACCGTTCACCCTAGACCACCTTCAACAATCACTTTGTTTCCTCCTCTTTCTTCTTCATCAATCGAATGAACCACCACTATTTTACCACTTCAATTCGCCACTCTCATCATCTAGTAAACACCCGACAACCGTCACTCTACAAACGAGAACCATCTCATCATCTCCACCATCTTGAAACCGTACATCATTATCAAATTTATTTGAAGACCACGAGGAGAGTCACCTTTGATTAACCTCTCTCTTCACGAATTCTTTTTCTGTTTTGTTTCGATATCTAAACTACGCTGGCAAATTCTTTTCCTGTTTCTTCGCCTTACTCTCTTTCTTCTCTCTCTCCGAATTTTTCAGTTCGTTCCTTTGCTATTAACCTTGCTTCCACCAACCAAAACAACTACACATTGCAACTATCTTGCTGCTATGAACTTGTCTTCTATTTAATGTATCCCGAAATAAACTGAGTGGTATATGTTCCCCGTTTTAAAAGAAAATAAAATAAAAAGGCTGTATAATGCAAGTTAAAGTAACGCAATACAAGAAGTGTTGGGGCAGGTCTTCACAAAACACGGCCCACTCATGTTTTCAACATACAGAAAATGAAATAGGTAGCCGACATATTGGGGTTTGAAACCTTTATTTTTTTTTTATTCTTTTTTTGTGAGGATTAATAATAATGGGAAGCAATAATGGGGAAATATAAAAGGTGAGGACCACTTGATACCTTCCTTTTGCTCCGTGAATTATGGTTGCTTTGGTGGGAATTGTCGACACCTTCAAGTGGTAGCAAAAAGGAATACACTTTTTATAATACAACATAGAAATTAGTATTATTTTCTTTATTAGGTGTAAATACTATTGAGGAATCAGAAGGATGATAAGAAGACGATGACAAATATGATATAGTGATAAGGATACGATGATGATGATGCTCGACGATTGATGATGTCAATCCTAATCGGGCAAAGCTAATAGGAAACCCGAAATTTTGTTTATGTTATATGCAGATGCCATTTAGATTAATACGGGCTTAATTAAATTGACACTTGGGCCATAAGAGCTTTAGACATCCTTGACGGGCCGTGAGGGTATTGGGCCAGAAAGTGGAGATGGTGGCAAGATATTTTGATGATGAAAATGGGTTAAAAAGAATAATTACGCGACATAGAACATAATGAAATAGATAGAGGAACGGTTTGAGCGAGTGACAGGTTCACAAAGGGTCTCGAGGTCGAACCCAGGCGGTTGCAATATATTTTTTTTTCTTTGTAAAAAAAAAAAAAAAGGGAAACAGTATCATACGGGTTATATAGATAAGACGTGTATAAAAATAGAAAATAGGCGATATAGCCATGGTCTTAAGTGTTGTGCTGTGAGCGGGAGGTCACGAGTTCGAGCCCTATCTGGGGCATTTTGTTTTTGGAAAAGCTCATGAGGTAGTTATTATTATTATTATTATTATTATTATTATTATTATTATTATTATCAGTAATATTATTTTTATTATCATACTTATTTATAGTATTTTTATTAAAATTCTAATATTTAAAAAAAAAAAAAAAAACTATCATCTTTATTAAAATTTTCATTTTCATTATTATTATTAAATTATAACAAATAAAAATTTATACATAATATATATATTTATATTACCTATAAATATATATTACACATTTTAACATATTTATATACACAAAATAAACATATATATAATATATAATTTAAGATATAATAGATAGACAAAATGTAAAACAAATTCTATATAAATTAAAATAACTAAATAAATGAATATTATATAATTAATATATGTAATTATTTGATTGTCATTATATGTGTTAATAAATATATAATTAATATAGGTTCGTGAATCCGAGGCCAACCTTATACGTGTTCAATGATGTTATATGTATTTTTACTACAAAATACATTAGGTGAGTATATAGTCCCTTTTAAACTTTAAATATTTTTGGGCTGAGAATACATGCGCTATTTTTTATAAATGATTTACGTTATGGACACAAGTGACTAAAATTACGTTCTACATGGGTTTGAATCAAAAATCCCCTAGCTTGGTAACTTTAACTATTAGTTTATGAACTGGTAGGCGCGAATCCTAAAGATAGATCTATCGGGTTTTACACCCCCACCCAGATGTTGTTCTAGTCACTACTAAACTAGAAGAACGGGTGTTTAGTACTTCGAGGTTAACGGAACGCACTTGATTCGGTGCACATATTATTATAACTCAGGGGTACACACTCTTGTTAAGGCTAGTTACCGGGTGCCCATTGCTTGGAATGCTTTTCATACACTTGCGAGTGTATTATGTTTATAAATATGAAATCTTGTGGTCCATAGTTATAACGCTGCTAGCAACAAAACCTATATCTCACCAACTTTATGTTGACTTTTTAAAGCATGTTTATTCTCAGGTACGAATTAAGTCTTCCGCTGTGCATTAGCTCATACTAAGGACCTTACTTGGAGTCGATCATCGCAATGGAACCAAATGTTGAAGACTTCGTCCGGGAGGATAAGGTCGAGGTCCTCACAAATTGAGTGATTAATTAATATTTTAAGTGTAACAACCCAACCCGTATTAAAACCGGCCCATAAAAATTTTTCCTTTTAATACGCGTTAAATGATACTTTAGGTCCCAATCAAAAACATCTTTAGTACAATAGAAGGTTTAATAAACTTTAAAACATTTAATACATTAGTTAATTGTCCAAACGGACATACACGAGCCGACTAGTTTAGTTTTCAACCAAAACCGAGCATGGTGATTTGGGACTACGCTACCCAAATCCTAATCGAATGCAAAAGCAAGATCTTCTAAGCAACCTAGCCAAGATCTCTAATCCCCAAGCTTACCCGAGCCGCCAAGCATGCGAACCTATAAAAATATAAACAACGGGAGGGTAAGCTAACGCTTAGTGAATGATAATATACAACATACATATATATGTATAAAATGGACACGCCACACAAAAACCAAATACCGCATACCGAAGCATCCACGCATAAAGATAAGCTAAGCTATGCATACCGTACGATCACTAAGCAATAAACTAAAAGTGCAACACCATATAAGTTCACCCACGGTGATGTGAACAACGCCAATAAGCTACACCCGGAGGGTTAGCTACAACACAACAATACAACAATATATACCAATATATAAACGTCCAAGGTTAACCCCTTAACCCAATACCGAGAACCAAATACCACAATGAAGATTGGCCGAACAACCCGAGCCTTAGTGAATTCGCACAACCCGATATCTACTTCTTCACCAATTCATCAACCGAGGTTGGCCGAACTACCTGAGCCTTAGTGAATTCGCACAACCCGAGATTCACTACGTCATCAACAAGATGACCGAATAACCCGAGTCATCATGAATCCGCACTACCCGAGATTCACTTCTCAACATCAAACCCACGGTCACGGGATTATAGAATCCACCACATCGGGGTTATCCACCTCACAACAATATCAACCCTTCGCCTTTGGGGTTATAACATCCAAATCACAACCACGTGTGATAACGTACACACAAACGTGTACCTCGCCAAAGGTAATCAACCGAAACGCACAACCGTGCCAATTGGACCTATACACAAGTCCATCAAATCCACCTATATGTGAAGTGAGCCCTATAACCGAGAAACACTTCACCCGACCCGCACCCATCCTACACATACATATGCATATAGGATATTAACACTCACCTTGTCGTCTTGATGAATGCTTCCAAGTAATTCGCAACTCGTCAATGGAAAGTACCTATTCCATAATCATAAATACCACAACACAATTAGGATGGATTTACAAACCAACCCAATTCGACACTTAGTGCAATTTCGACCCAATTGCACCTCCAAGCACAAACCGTGCCCAAACTAACCAATAATCACTAACACGAGTGACAATGGTCCGAATATGCCAATTAAACTCGAACACAAGTGTTAAACACGTGTCTTACCCATTTTGACACCAAAACCCTAATTTTGACTCTAGTCAAAATTAGTCAACCAAAAGAAACCTAATCTCTTCCAACACCTCAATAATCACTAAATACTAGTGATTACACCCATTGCAAGTCTTACAAGCATAAACTTGCACACCAAACCCAAAACCCGCCAATAACAACAATAAACCCGAATATTGGTGTTAATCTCCAATTAACAACTAAATGGGTTTCACCTATGAATCATACAATCAAAAGCCCCAAATTGAATGATGAACACAAAAACGAAATTCGAAGTTAGAGCTTACCACTAGTATCACCGTGTAGCTAGGAACGAGGAGAACACACTTGTCGACTACGCCAAAGATCAAAACCCGCTTCTTCCTTTCCAAAATTCCACTTGAATCACTTGGGTGTTTGAGTTTTCTTGAGAAAATGAAAAGAAAAGATAAAAGAAAATAAGGAAATGAATGGGTGGATGAGGTTAAAGCCTCAAATCTGGCTTAATCATGAAAAGACCAAAATGCCCTTGAACTTCATTTAAATTTACAAGAATCCGGCACCAGTTTGCCCAGAATGCCGCGCCGCGGCCTAATTTGTCGCGCCGCGACATTTGACTAGTTCTGGGATCACTTTTTGTCCAACTTCTGATCTAGATTTCATTTGTTTGCCGCGCCGCGGCCTCCTTTGTCGCGCCGCGACACAAGGCGTGATCTGACTCCTTGTCTCATACACAAGACTTTAACACCCGAACATGTCCCAAACCCTTCATACGCCTATCGTACGTACACTATACACCTATAAGTCATGTACAGGGAAAAACGGGGTGTTACAACTCTCCCCCACTTAAAATCGATCACGTCCTCGTGATCCTAGTCACGAACCCAAACGGACCCACACTCAATGGTCCTTGAACATGCATTTCAAACCGACTTCTACCACAATTTCACTAACCCGAAGGTTAATCCAATGACATATCACACACTTGCTCGCATCCCGAGACGTACAATACCCGCAACAACCGAAGTCTACAACGATCCCTTAGACAATTCTCCTCAAAGAGTTACCCTTAACGACAAATTCGCAATCCGCGATTTATCACATTACACAATTCCGAGCACTAGCACCAACTCAAACCCTCACATCGGGAAAACCCAACCATTCTCGTACCGAGATTTCAACTCCTCGCGTACCATACCAAGTACATCGCTAGTAACAACCGCAAACCAAGGTAAGGTCAACCATCAAACCGAAGAAGACCTAAATAAAGCGAATCCTTACGGATAACACTCACCACTTAACATCCCTTGTAGTGCGCAATACGACCCACACCCAACTACCGTAACATCAAAATCAGACGGCTACAACCGATAGCGCCCAAAACGATCATGGCAACGCTAGATCCCAAGGTGTACAAAATCGACTTTTGTCCCACCCGTAACAACACATGAGCGAAACACGGCTATCACATCAATAATCATACCACATGGTCCTCACGACCCCACCATCGGCGTATAAAAACACCCGATAGTTCCCACGACATGGTCCTTACGACCCCACCATTGGTGTATCAACAACCAATAGATCACAACTCGATATGGCCGAAACAACCCGAGCCAAAACACATATGGAGGATGGTCGAAACAACCCGAACCTTAGTGAATTCGCACAACCCGAAATTCACCAACCCAAATCCATATTTCTCACAACAAAATGACCGCACAACCCGAGTCATTGTGAGTACGCGCAAACCGATACTCACTTCCACCACATAGTATAACAGAGGATGGTTGTACAACCCGAGCCTTAGTGAATCCGAACTACCCGACATTCACTACCTCAAACTATGAGTCCAACCAACAGGGACAATCGTACTACCCGAAATATTGTGAATACGAACAACCCGATATTCACGTCCCACAACACAACTCAAGAATGGTACTCCCATTCCGATAACGTTATGCCATACCCATATAACACTAACCCATGATGAAGTCAGCGGACCCCATAGGTCATGCTCCACCAATCTCAATACCGGATGAAATCAGCGGACCCCAAAAGTCATGCTTCACCGATACAACACTACCATGATGAAGTCAGCGGACCCCGAAGGTCATGCTTCATCAATCAACGCCCTTTTGGCCTCGAACAACGAGTAGCGTAACATCGCGCTCTGCTACGCCATAGTGAATCCTAACGGATACCACTAACCATCCACACAATCGAGCAAGAACCACCTATATCAAAAATAGGTACAAAACAATAATTCTCTGAAAGAGAACCCGACACGCACATCCCTTAACCGAGGGATTCCACCTTGCTCGCCAAACACGTTCATTACCTCTCAACGAGATTACCACATTATCACCTCGGTGATAATTTAAATCCAAACCATAAGTACAATTTATCCGAAATTGTAATCTACCACAAATCGACCAAAACCAGGTCTCGACAACATTTTTCGGGTCTACCAAAAGCATCATCCGAAACCTCACACTAAAACTCCTCGGGCGGAAGTGTAACTCCCCCACTTGGAACTACGTTCCAATATCACAACTCGTACAACCGTACAATGCTACCAAAGGTAGACTCCACCAACAATTGGGTTCACACGACCCATCACCATATCTTGCTCCAACCTCTAGCATACGAAGGATTTTAACCTATCCTTAAACACTTCGAACGAAAAGTGTACCACAAATTACACAAACCATACCTTCGCAATCATCCAATTGCTTTAGTTTGTCAAATTTCCCTAGTCACTCATGTACCTAAGGGTTTCACCTCGGTACCCTAAGTACGATGTAACCTCAACATAATCGGAGTCGAACACCACGCTAGTAGGTATAAAAGAGGCACCTAATGTCGCGTCACGTAGACTCCTTTACCAACATACATTGAGATTTTAAACACTCGATCTCTAGGGTTTCATCCTACCCGTCGAACCTCATGGTTCATCAACTTCCTCATAAAAGCGAACACGCGCTTAACGACCGAACACCAAAACCCATTTCCATGGCTTGGTAGAAACATTTTCCAAATACTAAGGAATGCTTGGTTGCACCAAGTCTCACGCCCTTCGTCCAAAATCAAACATCACCATAGGGTACTTCTATTAGGAACGTCACCCTTAACAACAATATGCAATACACAAGGCATTTAATCAACTCGAATTCAAATGGCACTTAATAAATAATCAAAGGACATATTTATTAAAACAAAACGTACCTTAACGTCTCCTTGCCGCATTCGCCGCCGCCAACTCAGGACAATCCGGCTTGCGATGTCCCTCCTTATGACAATAGTAGCACATCCCGTCATCACTTCTCGGCATAGTGCACTCCCATAACTTGTGGCCCCTAACACCACAATTGAAACATCTAGGTGCACGAGAATCCATCGTGTCTTTTTCCACATTACCCATACTCGCACTCGCGCCCTTAGTTTTCTTACTTGGAGCACCATACGAATCAACCCTTCTCTTACTTGAAGGTTCACCAATCTTCGATCGCGAATACGACTCGAAACCCCTAGCCATGTTGAATAACTCCGCAAACGAGTTCACTTGGCCAATGCTAATTTTGCCCTGCAACTCATCATTCAAAGTCCGATAGAAATCTTCCATCAACATCCGATCATTCCCAATATACTCCGGGCAAAAACGAGCCTTCGACATAAAGGTCGTCTTTAGAGTATTCAAGTCCATCGATCCTTGTTGCAAATTTCGCAACTCATTACGCATTTTCGACAAATCGGCTGAAGTCCGGAACTCCTCGAAGAATTCCTTCTTAAACTCGTCCCACAATAACGCCATAAACGGTTCACCACCGACAAGATCAATCTTACCATCTAACCAATCCTTTGCCCTACCCCGCAACAAGCTAGTAGCGAGTCTTGTCCTCTTCTCGGGAGGGCATTCAATCGTGCGAAAACATCCTTCGACATCCGAGATCCAAGTTGTGCTTACCAAAGGATCCGGTTTCCCATCATACATCGGAGGTTTAGTCCTCATGAAGCCCTTAAGACAACGCTCCATTTCACTACCACCCCGAAATTCGGAATACTTCCTATCCATTTCTTCTCGTAACGCACCCACTTGCTCCGCAACGGCGGCCGCAACTCTAGCGTTAAACTCCACGTCGTTCATCTCGATCCCATTTCCCGTCGCCATTCTAAGGAATGCAAAGCGATTAGATCACGAACGTATAAAACACACACTCCACAATGCCCCATCCTGCTAAACACTCGTCGTACATCACTTGTTAGACACGATTTGCACCCGTAATAAGGTTTGCAAGTCCTTATTACGCACACACGCCGTATCTACTCGTTAGTACAACGACCGCCTCGCTCGATGATTTAACCATCACAACAAAAATTCTATACGTTATAAACATACGCAAGAATATAACCTCACAACACAAACCACAATCTTAGTTAGTTCACCTACACGCTAAGGCACTAACCAAGTCCCTATCCGACCCGTTCACCTACAAGTCCCGCAGCAAACAAGCACACACAAAGTCTAAGTCTAGTCACCTATCTCAAGTCGCCGAAATCCCTTAGACCATGCTCTGATACCACTTGTAACAACCCAACCCGTATTAAAACCGGCCCATAAAAATTTTTCCTTTTAATACGCGTTAAATGATACTTTAGGTCCCAATCAAAAACATCTTTAGTACAATAGAAGGTTTAATAAACTTTAAAACATTTAATACATTAGTTAATTGTCCAAACGGACATACACGAGCCGACTAGTTTAGTTTTCAACCAAAACCGAGCATGGTGATTTGGGACTACGCTACCCAAATCCTAATCGAATGCAAAAGCAAGATCTTCTAAGCAACCTAGCCAAGATCTCTAATCCCCAAGCTTACCCGAGCCGCCAAGCATGCGAACCTATAAAAATATAAACAACGGGAGGGTAAGCTAACGCTTAGTGAATGATAATATACTACATACATATATATGTATAAAATGGACACGCCACACAAAAACCGAATACCGCATACCGAAGCATCCACGCATAAAGATAAGCTAAGCTATGCATACCGTACGATCACTAAGCAATAAACTAAAAGTGCAACACCATATAAGTTCACCCACGGTGATGTGAACAACGCCAATAAGCTACACCCGGAGGGTTAGCTACAACACAACAATACAACAATATATACCAATATATAAACGTCCAAGGATAACCCCTTAACCCAATACCGAGAACCAAATACCACAATGAAGATTGGCCGAACAACCCGAGCCTTAGTGAATTCGCACAACCCGATATCTACTTCTTCACCAATTCATCAACCGAGGTTGGCCGAACTACCCGAGCCTTAGTGAATTCGCACAACCCGAGATTCACTACCTCATCAACAAGATGACCGAATAACCCGAGTCATCATGAATCCGCACTACCCGAGATTCACTTCTCAACATCAAACCCACGGTCACGGGATTATAGAATCCACCACATCGGGGTTATCCACCTCACAACAATATCAACCCTTCGCCTTTGGGGTTATAACATCCAAATCACAACCACGTGTGATAACGTACACACAAACGTGTACCTCGCCAAAGGTAATCAACCCAAACGCACAACCGTGCCAATTGGACCTATACACAAGTCCATCAAATCCACCTATATGTGAAGTGAGCCCTATAACCGAGAAACACTTCACCCGACCCGCACCCATCCTACACATACATATGCATATAGGATATTAACACTCACCTTGTCGTCTTGATGAATGCTTCCAAGTAATCCGCAACTCGTCAATGGAAAGTACCTATTCCATAATCATAAATACCACAACACAATTAGGATGGATTTACAAACCAACCCAATTCGACACTTAGTGCAATTTCGACCCAATTGCACCTCCAAGCACAAACCGTGCCCAAACTAACCAATAATCACTAATACGAGTGACAATGGTCCTAATATGCCAATTAAACTCGAACACAAGTGTTAAACACGTGTCTTACCCATTTTGACACCAAAACCCTAATTTTGACTCTAGTCAAAATTAGTCAACCAAAAGAAACCTAATCTCTTCCAACACCTCAATAATCACTAAATACTAGTGATTACACCCATTGCAAGTCTTACAAGCATAAACTTGCACATCAAACCCAAAACCCGCCAATAACAACAATAAACCCGAATATTGGTGTTAATCTCCAATTAACAACTAAATTGGTTTCACCTATGAATCATACAATCAAAAGCCCCAAATTGAATGATGAACACAAAAACGAAATTCGAAGTTAGAGCTTACCACTAATATCACCGTGTAGCTAGGAACGAGGAGAACACACTTGTCGACTACGCCAAAGATCGAAACCCGCTTCTTCCTTTCCAAAATTCCACTTGAATCACTTGGGTGTTTGAGTTTTCTTGAGAGAAAATGAAAAGAAAAGATAAAAGAAAATAAGGAAATGAATGGGTGGATGAGGTTAAAGCCTCAAATCTGGCTCAATCGTGAAAAGACCAAAATGCCCTTGAACTTCATTTAAATTTACAAGAATCCGGCACCAGTTTGCCCAGAATGCCGCGCCGCGGCCTAATTTGTCGCGCCGCGACATTTGACTAGTTCTGGGATCACTTTTTGTCCAACTTCTGATTCAGATTTCAGTTGTTTGCCGCTCCGCGGCCTCCTTTGTCGCGCCGCGACACAAGGCGTGATCTGACTCCTTGTCTCATACACAAGACTTTAACACCCGAACATGTCCCAAACCCTTCATACGCCTATCGTACGTACACTATACACCTATAAGTCATGTACGGGGAAAAACGGGGTGTTACATTAAGTAATGTTAAATTAAAAATTCAATTTAATTAAAACAAGATATATGTTTTTTTTTTTTTTTTGCTTGTTAACCACGTCCGGATCAAATTATAATTGGAAATGAATTTTATTCACGCGTTAATATATCACCGACTTATAGTCGGTTTAACCATCTCTACATTATATATACATGTGTTTCTTTTTGGTTGAAAAGAGAGTTAAACAAATAAAAGAAACCCCACATTCTTTGTCTGACTTTGGTTTTGAGTACGAATTAAAAATTCACATATCCCAATTATTTTTCAATTGTTAACACACAGAAGCATTACACCTCTTGTTTTATTTTTGATAAGATACGAAGTGTACTAGCATTCAGAGGATATTATTTATTATTGTATTATAATAATTCGATTATTATAATACGTTACTTGAGTTTAGACTAGCATCCATTGGTGTTACTTGAAAGTGTAGTGGACTATCCAAAGAGACGGTCATACCCTTTGATCGTAGGTTTCTCTCCGTTCATCAGTTTCTTCTTCAGGAAAGGTATACCATTTAACTCCTTTTTGTTTTTTATATTCATGACAATTATTATGGTGTAACTGGGTCTCATTGGGATAGATTAATCGTGTGCATGTTTCATTAAATAATTAAATATTTAATAATTTTTGTCCATAAAATATTAAAAGATTATTATTTTAATTATCCGCTGCATTAATCTGAATTGTTAAAAGTACACACGATTTTCCTTCATAATATGCAGTCCAATCTATCCCTTAGTTTGTTGGGTGGTGACATGAAGAGTGGTGAAATTTTGTACCAGCAGAGTGAGGTTAGGTTTAGTGCTTTTGACGAGTATTCCGTTCATCTAACCAACGGGCTCTGGAGCCACCAAACGGCGAATGGCTGATGCCACCACCAGTGTCTTCATATGTTCAGATTCCTTCTCGGTTTTCATCGACTTAGGAGAACGAGGTAACGTAAACCAAAGACCACAACTGCAAAATATTTGGTGTACCCCTTAGCAGCAATAAAAATGCATCAGATTCACATCAAGGGTTGCAATCACAACAACTCTTCACCTTTGATTCTGATCTAAGGTATGAACAACCAAAGAGCTTGAAAGTTGTTGATGGTTAACCATCTTCTTGTAAAAGTACATGGTATCTCTATAAGGTGCTGTATAAAGGTATTTGTTTAAATACCATCTTCTTGTAACTATCAAAACAAGTAAGAGGTCTCGTTTCTAACTTAGATAAAGTTTCTGACTTAGATAAATGGAAATTTAGCTTTGTGGTGCGCCGCTTTTCCTTTATAGAGCGCCACACCAGTGATATGGTGTGCCACACCATTATACTGTGTAAACAAAAATCTCTTCTACTTTTGGGGTTTATGGGAATCTACCTGTTTGACGATTGATAACTGTTTGATAAATAATAAGTTTTTTTTATGAATGATAACTATTTTATTATGAATAATAAGTGATTTTTAATGAATGATAACTACTTTCTTATGAATCACAACATAGATTGTGATCATAGACACATGAAATATTTCAATACCATTTTATGATGAATGTTAGTTGCTTTTTTATGTGTGATAATTGTTTGAGTGATAATTGTTTGATGAATGATAACATTTTGATGAATGATATGAGTAACATTTTGATGAATATAACTGTTTTCTTATGATTAGAAACTGTTGGATGCCGATAAATGTTCAATGAATGCTAATATTTTATTAAATGATACATGTTTTATGATGAATGATAATTGTGTCCTGATGAATGATATTGTTTTTTGATGAATGAGAAGTGTTTGATGAATAATAACATTCCGATGAACTATAGCTGTTTTGTTTTTTGATTAATGATAATTGTTTTCTGATACATGATAATTGTTTTTATATAAATGACAATTGTTACATGAATTATAATTATTTGTTAATTGGGCATTTGGTCTAGTGGTATGATTCTCGTTTTCTGTGTGAGAGGTCATGAGTTCGATTATCGGAATGTCCCATTTTTTTCTATAAAACTAATTATATTATATCAACTTTTTGAAATTCCACTACTTTTGTAATTCTATTGAAATGTTTATGATGAATGATACTAATATTTTAATGGATGATAATATTTTAAAGAATGATAATATTTTAAAGAAAGATAAAATTTGGGTGAGTTATAAAATCATGAATAATGATAACTGTTTTTTGGTGAATGATAGTTCACTGATGAATAATAATGATTTGATGAATGATAACATTTTGATTCATGATAACTGTTTTATGTTGTGATGAATGATAATTGTTTTCTTTTAAATGATACCATTTATGAAAGTAAATGTTATGAATTGTAAATTTTTCTTATGAATGATAATTGTTTGATTAATGAAAACATAATCATGAACAGTAATTTTATTCTAATGAATGATAACATTTTAATGAATGATATTTGTTTTCTGATGAATATTATCATTTCTCTTATGAATGTTATAATAAGATTCATAAGAATCTTATGAATGGTGGTGGTGGTGGTTGATTGTGAGTGGTGGGTGGTGGTGAATGGCAGAGGGTGGTCATGACAGCGGGTGGTGGTTGTGATGGTGGGTGGTGGATGGTGATGATGGATGGAGGTGGTAGGTGATGGTTAGTGGATGGTGGTGGGCAGTAGTTGTGGTGGGTGGTGGGTGGTGGTGGTGGTGGTTGGTTGTGGTGGCGGGTGGTGGTTGGTGGTAGTGGCGGGTGGTGTTTGATGTTGTTCATGGTGGTTGGTGGTGGTGGCAGGTGGTGGTGGCTGATGGTGGTGGCGGGTGGTGGTGGTGGTTGGTGGTGGTTGGAGATGGTGGGTGGTGGTTAGTAGTGGGTGGTGGTAGGTGGTAGTGGTGGGTGGTGGGTGGCGGTGGTAGCGAGTGGCGGTGGTGGCGGGTATTATATCGATATGGGGTCCATTGCGGTTTGTAATTTTCCCATATTTGGTCACATCAATCTTTTTTTATTGTCAAGGTAAATGGAATTCATTTAATGGTATCTTCTTTATGGTGAATGTTTATACGCCACAAGACTCGCGTCCAAAGGCAGATTTATTGGGTATCTTGCATGTTTTTATGGATACACACCAGGGGGTTTACATATTTCTTGGTGATGTTAATGTTGTGCGAGATGAAACATAATGATTTGGCTTTATTATTTTGGAAGAAGAAGAAGCAAGTGTTTTAATGACTTTCTCGATAGTGCAAGCTTTGTTGATTTGCCTATTAGAAGTAGAGCGTTCACGTAGATGAATACCCCAAGAACTAAAATGAGTTGTATCGATCGAATTCTTGTATATAGTTTTTGGACCATATTTCCTTCATGAAGGACATGTCACAGTTCTAGAGAAAAAAATATTCTTCTCATAACCCTCTTCTATTCCATTTCGAGAATGTTGGTTATGGTCCCACCCTGTTCAAATTCTTCAAATCTTGGTTGAATCGGGCGGGTATTGACAATGTCATATCATTCTGTTTTAAAGCTAATAGTTTGGCACCTTTTCATCTTAAACTCGAGTTGTTAAAGGCTGACTAAAGGCTTGGAATTCTATGAACCGTAACAAGTACATTGTGAGGTTAGACTACCTTAATTCGAAATTAACATTGTTGATCTATTGATGGATAATGGCGTGGCTACTACTGATGATGTGGCTCAATGAGCTTCTTTTATTTTTGAAAGAAAGGATTGTGAAGACATTAGAGCGATGGATGTTGCTCAAAAAACTAGAGCTTGTTGGGTGCTAGATGGTAATGTGAACTTTGGTTACTTCCATGGTCTTCATAAAATGAAAAGATGACAATTAGTTCAAGGTAACCTTGTCGATGACATGTGGATCACAAATCTGCAGCATGTTAAAAACACTTTTCTTAGCTGTTTAAGACCAAATTTTGAATTGTCCACACATGTAACACATTTGCACAATTGTCTAATGCCAAAACACTTGCTAAGGCCAATCATCATTCTTGGAGTCTTATGTATCTCATGAAGAAATTAAGTTTGCAGTTTGGGATTTTGGTTCTAATAGGCACCTAGCCCTGATGGTTTCCCCGTTTTCTTCATCAAAAATATATTGAGATACCTTAAAGGATGATGTTGAATCTTTTGTTGCTAACTTCGCGTAATCTTGCAAATTTCTGAATGGTGCAAACTCTTCAATTATAATGTTGATCCTAAAGTAAGTAATCCGGTTAATGTGAAACTCTATCATCTTATCTCTCTTATCGGATCCCCATATAGTGTTGTTGCCAAAATTCTTTTAAATAGACTTTCGCACATAATTGTCAAAGTCATTAGCAACGAACCTACGACTTTTATTCGGGGTAGAAAAATTATAGATTGACCCCTCATGAATAGCGAGATAATCGATTAGCACAAGAAGCGAAGAAAAATCATATGATTTGTTATTGTGGATTTCGAAAGCTTTTGATTCGGTTAGATGGAACTATTAGGATTTCATTCTTGACACATTCAGTTTCGGCCAAAAATGGAGATCCTAGATACGTGATTGCCTTTCCTCTACTAGAACCTCGATTCTAGTTAACGGGAGCCCTACGTCTGAGTTTGATATAAAGTATGGTTTGCGACAAGGAGACCCTTTGTCACCTTTTTTGTTCATCATCATCATGAAAGGATTGCATTTACCAATTGACAATGTAGTTTGTAATAATATGATCAAACGGGTAAAAATTGATAACCTTGTTTTCTCTCATTTTATGTTTGCAGATGATGTTGTTCTTATATCCGAATGGTGCCCACATTGTCTCGAACTTTGATCATAAACTTTGTTTTAAGAAAATTTTTAAATTTCATCTTGATTATTTTCAGTAACATCGATATCATCTACATAAACAAGCAGAGCTATAAATGTATTACTAGAATTCTTAACATACAAAGAATGATCGCATGCACTCTGTTTGAAGCCATGCTCAACCAAGGCTGAATTCACTTTAGAATTCCATTGCCTTGGGCTTGCTTCAGTCCATAAAGGGATTTTATTAATTTACACACTTTGGAATCATTTTTGGTGAAATATCCTTCTGGTAACTTCATGTAAACCTCTTTATGTAAGTCTCCATATAGAAAAGCAATGTTTATGTCTAACTGGTATACAGACCAATCATTTTGTACAACAAGTGTAACTATACACCTGACTGTCCCATGTTTAACAACAGGTGAGAATGTTTCCTCATAATCTATACCTTGTTTTTGATTGTAGCCTTTGGCTACAAGTTTTGCTTTATATCTCTCAACCTCTCCATTAGACATGTACTTTATTTTATACACCCACTAACACCCAATAGATTTTCTATTAAGAGGTAAATCATTTATAATCCATGTTTTATTTCTGTTTAAGGCTTCCATCTCAAGATTCATAGCCTCAACCCACATAATGTTTTTAGATGCTTCATTGTAGGATTTAGGTTCAAGTGTTTTATTAAGGGTTGAAGTAAAATACTGGTTTTCTTGATTCAAGAAAGAATAGTTTATAACTCTCTCAATGCTATATTTAACCTTTCCTTCCACAATGAACTCATCAAATTTCTTAGGAAAGACAGGCTCTCTTGATGACCTCCTTAAAGATTGAATATGTGTTGGACTATTATTTGTTGTATTTAGAGAAAAAAAATTCCCTCAGGAGATAATATGTTATTCATGGGAGTTGTAGAGGTATCCTGGCTTCCACTAGGACAACTATCATTACTTGAAGAGTTATTATATTCTCCAGTTTGACTTCTGGAGTGTCTGGAACCACTGTAACCTTCATTTGTAGGCATGTTGTCTACAATGGTACCATTACTACCACTATCATTACCATCATATATTGCTCTCCCTTCACCACTGGGACTTTGAGTGTTTTGAAAACTTAAAAACATTTGATCAAAGAAGTTTAAATGATTTATTTCATTTTTATTAAAGTTCAAATCAATTGACTTTTGTTTTAAAGGAAAAACATTTTCATAAAATTTGACATCCCTAGAAAAAAGAACACTTCTATTTTCAAGACTCAATAGTTTGTAACCTTTTTTAACATTCCCAAAATCAATAAGAACGCACTTAGTAGATCTACTAGAGAATTTATTTTCTGGGTTCAAAATAGTTACATAACAAAGACAACCAAAACATCTCAAGTGAGAGAGACTAGGGTCCTTTTTAAACACATATTCATACGGGGTCTTTCCAGAGACCACACTTTAAGGAGTCCTATTGATTAAATAGCAAGCAGTTAATATATATTCACTCCACATATTTATGGTAACCCCCTCCCCCCTCCTAAAACATAATTGTTCTCGCTACATTGAGCAAGTTCCTATGTTTCCTCTCTACTACTCCATTCTATTGTGGAGTATGTGCACAAGAATTTTGATGCACAATTCCTTTATTCTTTAAAAAATTATTCAACTTGTTTTTAATAAACTCAGTTCCATAGTCACTCCTCATGACTTTAACATTTTTATTAATTGATTCTTAACTAGGTTCACAAAAGTTGAAATATTTTCATAAGTTTCATCTTTGATTTTAATAAAAAAATCCAAACAGCTCTGGAGTAGTCATCAAAAATAATTAGAAAATATCTATAACTCTCTCATCTTTGGATTCTAAGTCGACCCCATAGATCCAAGTGTATTAAATCGCCTAACCCTTGTAATTTATGATCACTAAGGGGGAAGAGTTCCCTGGTTTGTTTTGCCTTATGGCATATGTCACAGGTACAATTATCCTTTAAATCTTTGAATCCTAACTTAGGTTTTAAAACTTTTAGAACTTGGTCAGATGGGTGACTGATAACGCTTAAATTATACATATTTTTATAAACATTTTAAAGTGTTATCTTGGTATTTAAACATCATTTTAAGTACTTTTATAACTAAAAATAATATTTTATATAAAAAGGTATTTTTAATGTGTTTGTTTAGAAATCGTGATTAACAGGATTAAAACAGGAAAAAGTAGAAATTGAACTGGAGCCGCCGGCTGGAGCAGAAAAATCCAGAATATTCCAGGAATTAAGCCAGAAATCAAAGAACTTGGAGATCAAGTAAAATCAACAAGAGCCGCTGGCTGGATGTACTTAAGCCGCCAGCTAGGAAGATCAGTTTCTTGTTCGTGAAGCCCAAGTCAAAATATTTAAGGAAACCAAATCTGTATTGGATGTTAATATTTGGAGCCAGCGGCTAAATTTATTAGAGTCGCCGGCTCTGGAAGCTAAAAGAAGGTTACTTGTGCTTGAAGCCAAATAAAAACGTCCGAATAAAGTAATTTAGAGCAGAGCTGCGGCTAAATCCTTTGGAGCCACCAGCTCCATTTGTCAGTTTTCGAATCTACAAATAGAGACTGAATATCTCAGTGTAATACCCCGTCAGAATCCACTAACGGTGTATTAACTCCGGTCCTACAGTTTAATGGTCACGCCTCTGTATGTGACATTTCCAAAAAAGTATTCGCATTAAATACCAAAACAAAGTCTCTTATTAAAAGAAATATATCTGAAAAGCAGTTGACATAAATAACCAACTTAAGTAAACTCAAAACATTATTTAAAATGACAGTTTTCAATGCGAATATATGTTCTTAAAATACGTCATGATGAAACATGCTGGACAACATCCAGTACTAGCAGCTAACAAGCAATCATGACAACTCTGCAAAGCGAAAGCAATACCTCTATGGACCTGAGATAAAACATACAAAACATCAACGAAAACATTGAGTGAATCTACAGGTTTAGTAAAGCATTTCGTAAGTTAGGCCACAAGATTTCTGAAAAACTGCGTAAAATTATACACAAGCATGTGTACTTGATTATAAAGCTTTAACCCTGTGGATAGCTAAAGCGCTACACGTCTTCCCTTTACCCTTTCTAAGCATACACCGATCAAGTTTACAAGCTACAACAGAATAAGCACCTCGTAGGTTGAGGCGAGGTTCGTCAAACCTAACGGTACCGTCCCTATAAGTCGAGCTTACTAAAAGTAATTAATATAATCAAGCTAAGGGATTTCTGATCTGAACTCATATGTATATCGTTTAAGTTACTTGTGCCTAATATGTAAAATATTTGAAAAAAGCATGTTATCTCATCCCTATAAAAAAAGTAGTAGGGACTGTAGACTCTTTCATGACCCGTCCTAATCCATCTGGACGAATACATTACATTTGGTTACATCACGAGGTATTTGACCTCTATATGATACATTTTACAAACATTGCATTCGTTTTTAAAAGACAAACTTTCATTACATCGACAGTTGACGGCATACATACCATTTCATAATATAACCAACTATAATTGACTTAATAATAATCTTGATGAACTCGACGACTCGAATGCAACGTCTTTTGAAATATGTCATGAATGACTCCAAGTAATATCTCTAAAATGAGCAAATGCACAGCGGAAGATTTCTTTAATACCTGAGAATAAACATGCTTTAAAGTGTCAACCAAAAGGTTGGAGAGTTCATTAGTTTAACATAAATAATCATTTCCATCATTTTAATAGACCACAAGATTTTCATTTCTCATAAATATACGTCCCATGAATAGAGATAAAAATAATCATTCATATGGATTGAACACCTGGTAACCGACATTAACAAGATGCATATAAGAATATCCCCTATCATTCCGGGAAATTCTTCGGACATGATAAAAACGAATTCGAAGTACTAAAGCATCCGGTACTTTGGATGGGGTTCGTTAGGCCCAATAGATCTATCTTTAGGATTCGCGTCAATTAGGGGTGCACTAATTCTCAAAATTAGTGATGTTCCCTAATTCTTAGGCTACCAAGCAAAAGGGGCATATTCGGCTTCGATCATTCAACCATATAATGTAGTTTCAATTACTTGTGTCTATTTCGTAAAACAGTTATAAAAATAGCGCATGTATTCTCAGTCCCAAAAATATAAAGGGTAAAAAGACAAATGAAACTCACCTAATGTATTTTGTAGTAAAAATACATATGACTATATTTGAACAATGCAGGGTTGGCCTCAGATTCACGAACCTATATCATTTGTATATATATATATATTAATCGTAATCGAACAAATTTAATTATTATTATTAGTGATATAGTTTTTATATCAATAACTTATATTCATTTATAATGTAAAAAATATAAATTTTATTATATATATATATATATATATATATATATATATATATATATATATATATATATATATATATATATATATATATATCTCATTTGTTTTGTTAAAATAGTATTTTAATAATACAAGTTAATATTTGAAATGATAACATTAATGATAGTACTAATATTTATGATAATGATGATAGTATTAGTAGTTCTATTAATGGTAATATTAATGATAGTAATAATAGTAAATCTCATAATACTGATAATAATAGTAATTTTTAATAAAAATGAATGATGTAATAATAATAACAGTAATAATTTTGATAATAATACTTGGTACTTATTAATAATAATAATTATAACAATCCTATTACTAATGGTAATCTTAATAATAATACTTTTGTTAATAATAATAGTAATAAGTTTAATATGATACTAATATTAATATTAATAATAATTATTTTCATAATAAAAGTAATAATAATAATCCTTATATCATTATTAATAATACTAATAATAACATTAATAATATCTAATGATGTCACTTAATGGCAAAATGATAGTAATAATAATCATCGTATGTATGTTTACATATTAATAATGATAATACATATATTAGTTGTTAGTAAATATATTAATAATATTAACAACAATATTCTTAATTATAACTAATATCATAATAATAATAATAATAATAATAATAATAATAATAATAATAATAATAATAATAATAATAATAATGATAATAATAATAATAATAATAATAATAATAATAATAATAATAATAATAATAATAATAATAATAAATGATAACTAATACATAAATGACAAAATTTATAATAAATACCTTAATAACGATAATAATTATAATAATTGTTATATTACTTATAATCATAGTATTAATAATAATAATTATAATACCAATTTATAATTAGTGATAATAAAATTAATAAATAATAATAATAATAATAATAATAATAATAATAATAATAATAATAATTATAATAACATTAATAAATAATAATAACAATAATAATAATAACAATAACAATAATAATAATAATAACAATAATAATAATAATAATAAAATAATTAAGGAATATACCCTCTTTAAGCAGTTTTTATAAAAAGAAAGCTCCCAACCGGAATCGAACCCGTGACCTCTCGCACACCCGACAACACTCCTAACCATCGAACCAAACCAGTTTTTCTGAAATTATACACATTTGTATTTCATTTAAACCTTATCTGTTGCAACATCTTTTTCTTCTTCTTCTTCTACAAACCCAGGCGACCAGAGATTAATCCCAACCCATAATAAGTTTACTAGTTAGTTTTAGGAATTAATATTCAACATAAAAACATATAGTAGTGATGTCTTGGTTTTAAAAAAAATAAAAAAATAAAAAGAAAGACAGGTTCTGCTCGTCGAACAGCATAAACAAAAAAATAATATGATTTTGAAATTTATAGCGTTTGAGATCCAACTTACAACATGAAAAAGTTTGCATTCCATTCCTAGAAACTTTCTGGACACTCAATTTGAATTGAAACATTAAAACGAACACGAATTTTGCTATGAACACTTCGTTTGACTTTTTGGATTCGAAACTTTGACTTAAAAATTGGAACTCGATATAATGAATTAGGATATGAGATTTTGCAGAAAGTTTGTTTATAGGATTCCTAAACAAATTGTATTTTTAGAATTTACAAATTGGTTTGAATTCAAGGTTTTTAGAAAATTTTGGCAGTACAGAGTATAGGGTGCTATTTTTATTTTTATGTTGAATTTAACAACTAAAGGCTGTTATATGTGATATGTAATAGATATGTAAGGTGAATACTCAGATGAATTTTTCAATAAACAGATGAAATCAATTGTCTTATAGCAAAAACGAATTTGACAAGGAGAATCGTTCGTACAACAAAAAAATTTAAAATAAAAATCTGATAATGACACTAAACAGATTTTGGATTGTTGTTTTTGTTAAGTCTTGATTGATACAGAATTGATGACACGAAATAAGATTTACAACAGCTGGATTGTGATAGAAACAGGATGCGTGTTTATGTTTTTATAGGTATATATACTAGTATTTATATGTATATATCTTTACATAGTACGTATCAGTATCTGTATAAATTCCAATATAAATTCCTAACAGGTATCTGTATCTATATATTTAGATATATATGTTTTTTTTATATCTGTATATATATCTATTTAATATAATTAACCTTATTAATTAATAAAATTTAACTATAATAATATAATAATACTCTTAATATTGTAAGCAATAATAATAAATAATATTTATAATAATAACAATATTATTGATATTAATAATATTTATAAGATTTGCAACCATAATATTAATAGTCATTGTTTTCATAATATTTATGATGTTAGTAAGTAATAATAAATAATAAAAAATGATAATAATTGTATAACATTAATATAACAAATTACATGTATTAAATTTTATATCTATATGTAATATCAAAATAATAAGATTCATAATACATTCTAATATTAGTATTAATATTTATTTTGTTAATAGTAATAATAACATTATTAATATAATAGTTATATTTTAACTTGCGATTACATTTAATATTATAATTTATTAATTATGTCATATTTAATAGTTATATAATATACAATATATAATAACATATATCTATTATTTAATATTCAATATTTGTACATTACAGTATATATATCAATAATAACAATCATATTAATAATATTAATAATAATACTTCTTATTAATAATACTAGTAATGATAATAATATTAATATAACAATTATATTCAAACTTGTAATTAAGTTCAATATATTTCCAGTTATTATATCATATCCACCGATTATATTTTATTGAATCTTTGATATTTATTAATTATTTATATATTATAATATTACCTATGTATAGAATTCATTTATATTTACATATTTATTTATACATAGTTGTTCGTGAATCGTCGGGATTAGTCAGAGGTCAAATGTATACTTAAACATAGTCCAAAGTTTTCGAGATTCAGTTTAACAGACTTTGTTTATCGTGTCGAATCCATATAAAGATTAAATTTAAATTTGGTCGGAAATTTCCGGGTCGTCACAGTACCTACCCGTTAAAGAAATTTCGTCCCCGAAATTTGATCGAGGTCGTCATGGCTATCAATAAGAATGTTTTCCTGACGAATATGAGCTGGAAATTATAGTTTTATTAACATGGAGTAATAAGGATAAAATAATTCGATTATTCAAAAAGAACGAATGAAGCTATCACAAAAGAGTGAAATGAGAAAATAAAATTTCGTCATATCTTTTGACGTAGCCACTGCTGAATTCCGGAATTCAAAGGATTTAAAGAAAATATTCGAAATTTAAAAGATTTGATTCTTTAGCGAATAAGGAAATTAAGATCTCTATAATTAAATACGGTGATCTGCCTTGATTACTCTGTCTGATATTTCCATTATAAATTAAGTTTTTCCGTTCCATTATTCTCACCATTCCTATACTTTCTTTCTTAGTCCATACATCCAAAAGATTGTGAAAATACTTAATCCCGTTCTAATCTTTGATGTTTTCCTAATTATTATTTCTGTCATCCTTCTTTTCAATCTTCCACCAGATAAATCTGTTTACTTCTACTATTACTTTGGGGTGATACTATTCTTAATTATACCGTGTCTTCATATTGCTATTCGTATTAATATCCACGGTTTGTAATTTATGTGTTATTATCGGGCTTTATATTCTCCCTTATATTTCGGAGTCCCTACTTTCGTCTTCTATAATCATTGTCATTCACAGTTAATGCTCTCTCTTATTTGCTGCGATTTATACCCCCTTCTATTTCGGAGCTCCATGCTTTTGTTTTCTTTTCGTAAGTAATGGTCCAGAATTCGTAGGTATGGAGTTTCGAATGAACTTAATGTTCTAAACAAGAAAGAATGTAATAGCATGATTTGATTTGTCAAATTACCAAAATCATTGAGAATAGAACTATCAAGAATATACTTTCTTGATATGTTCAGATGTTAAGCAGAATGAAAGAGTTATGTAACATGGCACATGGTGACGTTATGATCTGTGAATCATCACGTCCCATTAGAAACTCAGCATGACTTACTGTAATATAATCACGTTGATCAAGTATCATTATATTATACTAACTCATGCATCAGTTCCCAACACTTCTTCAAAAACATTCATATTTTGATTTAAATTTTTCAGAATTTAGAAACTAAAATAGTTTCTTTTATGATGTAATATAGATAGCACGAAGAGATAAATAATTTTGAATGAGAATATTTATGAAAATATCTTCAGAAATATCGAAGATAATTATGATGATATTTTGGAATTTCTAAGTTCGATGGTTGATGAAGAAAATTTTTTCGCAAGATTTTAACATGACTTCGGAGCAAGATATTCTCTAAAGATTTCAACGGATCCAGAATTACCTGGATTCTTTGAATATAGGATATGGTCCTTGTATTTGTCCTTGGTCTCCTTCGTGGTTAGCTAAATCCGTTTTCCAGTTCCAACTTTTCTGAGCTTTTCCAACATACTATTCTTTATCATCAAATTTCTGACGATTAAGGTCGTTTACGGTTGCCTACAATTTCTGCTGCTTCATTCAGCTTTTTCAAAGTTCAATGTATTGATTCGTAGGCTGGGTGCTTTTCCAAATTTCATAATGAAAGATCATAATTCTAAGAGATATATGTTATATGTATACATATAACTATTGATGTAGGAACATTGCGAGATTCAAAATACTGATTGATAATTCCTGGTAATTGGTATGGTAATTCTCTTTATAAGATATGGATGAGTATAAGATAAGGCTTTAATGAATAAATATAAGGGTTCTTCAGAGAGACTTAAGCCAATGAGTAATGAAGTTGCTGGTAAGTTTAATGCTGTAGTGACCCGAACTTTTCCATGTTTATATATATTAAATGAAATTGTTATTTACATGATTAAGTGTTTCTAACATGTTAAGCAATCAAACTTGTTAAGACTTGATTAATTGAAATAGGTTTCATATAGACAATTGACCACCCAAGTTGACCGGTGATTCACGAACGTTAAAACTTGTAAAAACTATATGATGACATATATATGGTTATATATATAGTTAACATGATATTATGATAAGTAAACATATAATTAAGTATATTAACAATGAACTACATATGTAAAAATAAGACTACTAACTTAATGATTTTGAAACGAGACATATATGTAACGATTATCGTTGTAACGACATTTAATGTATATATATCATATTAAGAGATATTCGTACATCATAATATCATGATAATATAATAATTTAAAATCTCTTTTGATATAAACATTGGGTTAACAACATTTAACAAGATCGTTAACCTAAAGGTTTCAAAACAACACTTACATGTAACGACTAACGATGACTTAACGACTCAGTTAAAATGTATATACATGTAGTGTTTTAATATGTATTCATACACTTTTGAAAGACTTCAATACACTTATCAAAATACTTCTACTTAACAAAAATGCTTACAATTACATCCTCGTTCAGTTTCATCAACAATTCTACTCGTATGCACCCGTATTCGTACTCGTACAATACACAGCTTTTAGATGTATGTACTATTGGTATATACACTCTAATGATTAGCTTTTAGCAGCCCATGTGAGTCACCTAACACATGTGGGAACCATCATTTGGCAACTAGCATAAAATATCTCATAAAATTACAAAAATATGAGTAATCATTCATGACTTATTTACATGAAAACAAAATTACACATCCTTTATATCTAATCCATACACCAACGACCAAACACACCTACAAACACTTTCATTCTTCAATTTTATTCATCTAATTGATCTCTCTCAAGTTCTATCTTCAAGTTCTAAGTGTTCTTCATAAATTCCAAAAGTTCTAGTTTCATAAAATCAAGAATACTTTCAAGTTTGCTAGCTCACTTCCAATCTTGTAAGGTGATCATCCAACCTCAAGAAATATTTGTTTCTTATATTAGGTTATCATTCTAATACAAGGTAATAATCATATTCAAACTTTGGTTCAATTTCTATAACTATAACAATCTTATTTCAAGTGATGATCTTACTTGAACTTGTTTTCGTGTCATGATTCTGCTTCAAGAACTTCGAGCCATCCAAGGATCCGTTGAAGCTAGATCCATTTTTCTATTTTCCAGTAGGTTTATCCAAGGAACTTAAGGTAGTAATGATGTTCATAACATCATTCGATTCATACATAAAAAGCTATCATATTCGAAGTGGTAAACTAGTAATCACTAGAACATAGTTTAGTTAATTCTAAACTTGTTCGTAAATAAATTTAATCCTTCTAACTACACTTTTAAAATCAACTATACACATGATCTATATCTATATGATATGCTAACTTAATGATTTAAAACCCAGAAACACGATAAACACCATAAAACCGGATTTACGCCGTCGTAGTTACAACCGGGGGCTGTTTTGGTTTAGATAATTAAAACTATGAAAAACTTTGATTTAAAAGCTATACTTCTAGGAAAATGATTTTTCTTATGAACATGAAACCATATCCAAAAATCATGGTTAAACTCAAAGTGAAAGTATGTTTTTCAAAACAGTCATTAAGATGTCGTTCTTTCGACGGAAATGACTACCTCTTTCAAAAAACGACTTGTAACTTGTATTTTCAACTATAAACCTATACCTTTTCTGTTTAGTTTCATAATGTTAAGTTCAATACGAAATCGTGGCCGCTTAAATCACTCAAAACGGATTAGAAACGAATAAATGGCGAGCAAAACAAAATTGGTAAAAACTACTCATTTTAGCTACGTGAAAATTGGTAACAAATCTATTCCAACCATAACTTAATCAACTTGTATTGTATATTATGTAATCTTGAGATACCATAGACACGTATACAATGTTTCAACCTATCATGTCGACACATCTATATATATTTCGGAACAACCATAGACACTCTATATGTGAATGTTGGAGTTAGCTATACAGGGTTGAGGTTGATTCCAAAATATATATAGTTTGAGTTGTGATCAATACTGAGATACGTATACACTGGGTCGTGGATTGATTCAAGATAATATATATTGATTTATTTATGTACATCTAACTGTGGACAACTAGTTGTAGGTTACTAACGAGGACAGCTGACTTAATGAACGTAAAACATCAAAATGTATTAAAAGTGTTGTAAATATATTTTGAACATACTTTGATATATATGTACATATTTGTTATAGGTTCGTGAATCGACCAGTGGCCAAGTCTTACTTCCCGATGAAGTAAAAATCTGTGAAAGTGAGTTATAGTCCCACTTTTAAAATCTAATATTTTTGGGATGAGAATACATGCAGGTTTTATAAATGATTTACAAAATAGACACAAGTACGTGAAACTACATTCTATGGTTGAATTATCGAAATCGAATATGCCCCTTTTTATTAAGTCTGGTAATCTAAGAATTAGGGAACAGACACCCTAATTGACGCGAATCCTAAAGATAGATCTATTGGGCCTAACAAACCCCATCCAAAGTACCGGATGCTTTAGTACTTCGAAATTTATATCATATCCGAAGGGTGTCCCGGAATGATGGGGATATTCTTATATATGCATCTTGTTAATGTCGGTTACCAGGTGTTCACCATATGAATGATTTTTATCTCTATGTATGGGATGTGTATTGAAATATGAAATCTTGTGGTCTATTGTTACGATTTGATATATATAGGTTAACCCTATAACTCACCAACATTTTTGTTGACGTTTAAAGCATGTTTATTCTCAGGTGAATACTAAGAGCTTCCGCTGTTGCATACTAAAATAAGGACAAGATTTGGAGTCCATGTTTGTATGATATTGTGTAAAAACTGCATTCAAGAAACTGATTTCGATGTAACATATTTGTATTGTAAACCATTATGAATGGTCGTGTGTAAATAGGATATTTTAGATTATCATTATTTGATAATCTACGTAAAGCTTTTTAAACCTTTATTTATGAAATAAAGATTATGGTTTGTTTTAAAAATGAATGCAGTCTTTGAAAAACGTCTCATATAGAGGTCAAAACCTCGCAACGAAATCAATTAATATGGAACGTTTTTAATCAATAAGAATGGGACATTTCAGTTGGTATCCGAGCGTTGGTCTTAGAGAACCAGAAAATTTGCATTAGTGTGTCTTATCGAGTTTGTTAGGATGCATTAGTGATTCTGGACTTCGACCGTGTTTTCTTTAAAAATGATTGCTTAACATTTTTGTTGGAAACTATATATTATTAACATGTATATATTATGTGATATATTAATTTCTTAACATGTTTGATATTGTGTGATAGATGTCTACCTCTAGCACAAATCCCATTGACTCACCTAATAATAACGAAGAGTCGAATATATATTGGACTGATTCACAAGTTCCCGAAGAAGAACCAGAAGAAGAATCAGAACCGGAAGAAGAATCAGAACCGGAAGAGGAGGAACCGGAGGAGGAAATAGAACCGGTGGGGGAAATAATAAAACGGTTAAGTAAAAGAAAATCCTCAACCAACCGACCAAGGTTAATTATGGTCAATGGTTTAAGAGAGACCTACCCGGAGACATGATTGATGAAATCTTGTCTAGAGTCGGTCAGAATTCTTCGGCACAACTATTTACGGTGAAATCAGTTTGTAAGACATTCGAAGAATGTTCTAAGAATGTCTTGGTTTATAAGAGACTTTCGTTTGAAAGATGGGGGATATCACATTGGGAAACCCGTAAGTTACGATGTATTTACTTTGACGTATATATTGCGGGGAACCCAAATGCTATTTTACGCAACGGGTTAAGAAATTATTTTGACTCAATGTATCCGAATATAGGACTTCATGATTTAGAAAAAGCGGCTAACATGCAACATAAAGAAGCATGCTATGCTTACGGGTTAGTAATGTTCGCTTCTCACCAAAGTGAGAAAAAGAACATTGGGCTACAACTATTAAACAAAACGTTCCCACAAGTGACGGAGTCGGTAATTGGGGTAAGAAATGAGGTTTTTAGGTTATTACGAGACTGTTGGTCATTACGTAACCCTCGTCCCTTTGACGACGTTACAACACGCTGTCTTATCAACGGCCATAACAGTTATGTTCCACAAGACCAAGGATGGGAAGTAGTCCTAGTAAAACCAGAATGCATGACTTGTTTCTGGACGTATGAATTACGTGTCTTTATTGCCTTTGCTGAATGACTTGTGTACTAGCTAGAATTATCTTCACAACTATCTTGTATCAAAGTGATTGTGTGCTATATTTCATGCTTTATGTAAAATAAGCGGTATTGTAAGTTTGTAAAATATTGTATAAAAGTTTGAACGTGAAATATTATTATAATCAGTTTTTCATATAGAATTGTAGTAGTTGAATTGTATATTACTTACTAAGTATGAACTTAACGGGTAGGTACTACCCGAATTTAAACTTATAAAACGCTAATATGAAGAAAAAGCTTTTATAAAAGAGTTCATATTATGCTACGAAATACTATTAACTACTCTTAATATTCTGTATGATTAACTTGTTCCATTTGACTATTTTGAAGGAAATAGCACCGACTACTCGACACACCGTGAATATGAATGAAGAGGAATTCCGTACTTTTCTAGCTTCAAACATAGCCGCAGTACAGGCTGCGCTACATACCAACAATAACCTTGGATCTAGCAGTACAGGAAATCGTGTAGGATGCACCTACAAAGAATTCACTGCCTGCAAACCTTTGGAATTTGATGGAACCGAAGGACCGATGGGATTGAAACGGTGGACCGAGAAGGTCGAATCGGTGTTTATCATAAGTAAGTGTACTGAAGAGGACAAAGTGAAGTAAGCTACGCATACCTTCATAGGTTCTGCGTTAACATGGTGGAATACCTATCTAGAGCAAGTGGGACAAGATGATGCTTACGCACTACCGTGGTCAGCATTCAAGCACTTGATGAACGAGAAGTACCGTCCCAGAACCGAGGTCAATAAGCTCAAGACAGAACTTAGAGGGTTACGAACCCAAGGATTTGATATTACCACGTACGAAAGACGATTCACAGAATTGTGCCTATTGTGTCCGGGAGCGTTCGAAGATGCGGAAGAGAAGATCGACGCGTTTGTGAAAGGATTACCGGAAAGAATCCAAGAAGATATAAGTTCACACGAGCCCGCCTCCATACAATAGGCATGTAGAATGGCTCATAAACTAGTGAACCAGATTGAGGAAAGAATTAAAGAACAGACGGCTGAAGAGGCCAATGTGAAGCAAGTCAAAAGAAAGTGGGAGGAAAACGGTGATAAGAATCACCAATACAACAACAACAGCAATTACAACAATAATCGCAACAATTATCCCAACAATCGTAACATCAATCGCAACTACAACAAACGGCCCAACAACAACAACAACAACAACAGCAACTACAACAATCATCCCAACAACAATAACAACCGCAACAACAACAACAATCAGAACAGCTATGCCAAAGGTGTGAAAAGTATCACTCGGGGATCTGCACCAAATTTTGCAACAAGTGTAAAAGAAATGGTCATAGCGCGGCGAAGTGTGAGGTCTACGGACCAGGGGTTAACAGAACGAAAGGAACAAATGGTGTTAGAACGAGTAATGGCAGAGCAAGTAGTGTCGGAGCAAGTTATGCCAATGTAGTTTGTTATAAATGTGGAAAACCGGGCCACATTATTAGAAATTGCCCGAACCAGGAGAACACGAATGGACAAGGTCGCGGAAGAGTTTTCAATATTAATGCGGCAGAGGCACAGGAAGACCCGGAGCTTGTTACGGGTACATTTCTTATTGACAATAAATCTGCTTACGTTTTATTTGATTCGGGTGCGGATAGAAGCTATATGAGTAGAGATTTTTGTGCTAAATTAAGTTGTCCATTGACACCGTTGGATAGTAAATTTTTACTCGAATTAGCAAACGGTAAATTAATTTCAGCAGATAATATATGCCGGAATCGAGAAATTAAACTGGGTAGCGAAATATTTAAGATTGATTTGATACCAGTAGAGTTAGGGAGTTTTGATGTAATAGTTGGCATGGACTGGCTGAAGAAGGTGAAAGCAGAGATCGTATGTTATAAAAATGCAATTCGTATTGTACGAGAAGAAGGAGAACCCTTAATGGTGTACGGAGAAAAGGGCAACATGAAGCTACATCTTATTAGTAATTTGAAGGCACAAAAACTAATAAGAAAAGGTTGTTATGCTGTTCTAGCACACGTCGAGAAAGTACAAACTGAAGAAAAGAGCATCAATGATGTTCCCGTCGCAAAAGAATTTCCCGATGTATTTCCGAAAGAATTACCGGGACTACCTCCACATCGATCTGTTGAATTTCAAATAGATCTTGTACCAGGAGCTGCACCAATAGCTCGTGCTCCTTATAGACTCGCACCCAGCGAGATGAGAGAACTGCAAAGCCAACTGCAAGAACTATTAGAACGTGGTTTCATTCGACCAAGCACATCACCATGAGGAGCTCCTGTTTTGTTTGTCAAGAAGAAGGATGGTACATTTAGGTTGTGTATTGACTACAGAGAGTTGAACAAACTTACCATCAAAAACCGTTATCCACTGCCGAGAATTGACGACTTATTTGATCAACTACAAGGCTCGTCGGTTTATTCGAAGATCGATTTACGTTCTGGATATCATCAAATGTGAGTAAAGGAGGATGATATTCCAAAAACTGCTTTTAGGACGTGTTATGGTCATTACGAGTTTATGGTTATGCCGTTTGGATTGACTAACGCACCAGCTGTGTTCATGGACCTTATGAACCGAGTGTGTGGGCCATATCTTGACAAGTTTGTCATTGTTTTCATCGATGACATTCTTATTTATTCAAAGAATGATCAAGAGCATGAAGAACATTTGAGAAAAGTGCTAGAAGTATTGAGGAAAGAAAAACTGTATGCTAAGTTTTCAAAGTGTGCATTTTGGTTGGAAGAAGTTCAATTCCTCGGTCACATAGTGAACAAAGAAGGTATCCAGGTGGACCCGGAAAAGATCGAAACCGTTGAAAAGTGGGAAACCCCAAAAACTCCGAAACACATACGCCAATTTTTAGGATTGGCTGGTTACTACAGAAGATTCATCCAAGATTTCTCCAAAATAGCAAAACCCTTGACTGCATTAACGCATAAAAGGAAGAAATTTGAATGGAAGGATGAACAAGAGAAGGCGTTTCAATTATTGAAGAAAAAGCTAACTACGGCACCTATATTGTCATTGCCTGAAGGGAATGATGATTTTGTGATTTATTGTGACGCATCAAAGCAAGGTCTCGGTTGTGTATTAATGCAACGGACGAAGGTGATTGCTTATGCTTCTAGACAATTGAAGATTCACGAGCAAAATTATACGACGCACGATTTGGAATTAGGCGCGGTTGTTTTTGCATTAAAGACTTGGAGGCACTACTTATATGGGGTCAAAAGTATTATATATACCGACCACAAAAGTCTTCAACACATATTTAATCAGAAACAACTGAATATGAGGCAGCGTAGGTGGATTGAATTGTTAAATGATTACGACTTTGAGATTCGTTACCACCCGGGAAAGGCAAATGTGGTAGCCGACGCCTTGAGCAGAAAGGACAGAGAACCCATTCGAGTAAAATCTATGAATATAATGATTCACACTAACCTTACTACTCAAATAAAGGAGGCGCAACAAGGAGTTTTAAAAGAGGGAAATTTAAAGGATGAAATACCCAAAGGATCGGAGAAGCATCTTAATATTCGGGAAGACGGAACCCGGTATAGGGCTGAAAGGATTTGGGTACCAAAATTTGGAGATATGAGAGAAATGGTACTTAGAGAAGCTCATAAAACCAGATACTCAATACATCCTGGAACGGGGAAGATGTACAAGGATCTCAAGAAACATTTTTGGTGGCCGGGTATGAAAGCTGATGTTGCTAAATACGTAGGAGAATGTTTAACGTGTTCTAAGGTCAAAGCTGAGCATCAAAAACCATCAGGTCTACTTCAATAACCCGAAATACCGGAATGGAAATGGGAAAACATTACCATGGATTTCATCACTAAATTGCCAAGGACTGCAAGTGGTTTTGATACTATTTGGGTAATAGTTGATCGTCTCACCAAATTAGCATACTTCCTGCCAATAAGAGAAGATGACAAGATGGAGAAGTTAGCACGACTGTATTTGAAGGAAGTCGTCTCCAGACATGGAATACCAATCTCTATTATCTCTGATAGGGATGGCAGATTTATTTCAAGATTATGACAGACATTACAGCAAGCATTGGGAACTCGTCTAGACATGAGTACTGCCTATCATCCACAAACTGATGGGCAGAGCGAAAGGATGATACAAACGCTTGAAGACATGCTACGAGCTTGTGTTATTGATTTCGGAAACAGTTGGGATCGACATCTACCGTTAGTAAAATTTTCCTACAACAACAGCTACCATTCAAGCATTGAGATGGCGCCGTTTAAAGCACTTTATGGTAGAAAGTGCAGGTCTCCGATTTATGGGAGTGAAGTGGGGGATAGACAGATTACGGGTCCGGAGATAATACAAGAAACTACCGAGAAAATCATCCAAATTCAACAAAGATTGAAAACCGCCCAGAGTCGACAAAAGAGCTACGCGAACAGTAAAAGAAAAGATATAGAGTTTGAAATTGGAGAAATGGTCATGCTTAAGGTTTCACCTTGGAAAGGCGTTGTTTGATTTGGTAAACGGGAGAAACTAAATCCAAGGTACATTGGACCATTCAAGATTATAGATCGTGTCGGACCAGTAGCTTACCAACTGGAGCTACCTCAACAACTCGCGGCTGTACATAACACTTTCCACGTCTCAAATTTGAAGAAATGTTTTGCTAAAGAAGATCTCACTATTCCATTGGACAAAATCCAAATCAATGAAAAACTTCAATTCATTGAAGAACCCGTCGAAATAATGGATCGTGAGGTTAAAAGACTTAAGCAAAACAAGATACCAATTGTTAAGGTTTGATGGAATGCTTGTAGAGGACCTGAGTTCACCTGGGAACGAGAAGATCAGATAAAGAAGAAATACCCGCACTTATTTCCAGAAGATACGTCAACACCTCCAACTGCTTAAAATTTTGGGACGAAATTTATTTAACGGGTAGGTACTGTAGTGACCCGAACTTTTCCATGTTTATATATATTAAATGAAATTGTTATTTACATGATTAAGTGTTTCCAACATGTTAAGCAATCAAACTTGTTAAGACTTGATTAATTGAAATAGGTTTCATATAGACAATTGACCACCCAAGTTGACCGGTGATTCACGAACGTTAAAACTTGTAAAAACTATATGATGACATATATATGGTTATATATATAGTTAACATGATATTATGATAAGTAAACATATCATTAAGTATATTAACAATGAACTACATATGTAAAAACAAGACTACTAACTTAATGATTTTGAAACGAGACATATATGTAACGATTATCGTTGTAACGACATTTAATGTATATATATATATCATATTAATAGATATTCGTACATCATAATATCATGATAATATAATAATTTAAAATCTCTTTTGATATTATAAACATTGGGTTAACAACATTTAACAAGATCGTTAACCTAAAGGTTTCAAAACAACACTTACATGTAACGACTAACGATGACTTAACGACTCAGTTAAAATGTATATACATGTAGTGTTTTAATATGTATTCATACACTTTTGAAAGACTTCAAGACACTTATCAAAATACTTCTACTTAACAAAAATGCTTACAATTACATCCTCGTTCAGTTTCATCAACAATTCTACTCGTATGCACCCGTATTCGTACTCGTACAATACACAGCTTTTAGATGTATGTACTATTGGTATATACACTCCAATGATCAGCTTTTAGCAGCCCATGTGAGTCACCTAACACATGTAGGAACCATCATTTGGAAACTAGCATAAAATATCTCATAAAATTACAAAAATATGAGTAATCATTCATGACTTATTTACATGAAAACAAAATTACATATCCTTTATATCTAATCCATACACCAACGACCAAAAACACCTACAAACACTTTCACTCTTCAATTTTCTTCATCTAATTGATCTCTCTCAAGTTCTATCTTCAAGTTCTAAGTGTTCTTCATAAATTCCAAAAGTTCTAGTTTCATAAAATCAAGAATACTTTCAAGTTTGCTAGCTCACTTCCAATCTTGTAAGGTGATCATCCAACCTCAAGAAATATTTGTTTCTTACAGTAGGTTATCATTCTAATACAAGGTAATAATCATATTCAAACTTTGGTTCAATTTCTATAACTATAACAATCTTATTTCAAGTGATGATCTTACTTGAACTTGTTTTCATGTCATGATTCTGCTTCAAGAACTTCGAGCCATCCAAGGATCCGTTGAAGCTAGATCCATTTTTCACTTTTCCAGTAGGTTTATCCAAGGAACTTAAGGTAGTAATAATGTTCATAACATCATTCGATTCATACATAAAAAGCTATCATATTCGAAGTGGTAAACTAGTAATCACTAGAACATAGTTTAGTTAATTCTAAACTTGTTCGCAAATAAAGTTAATCCTTCTAACTACAATTTTAAAATCAACTATACACATGATCTATATCTATATGATATGCTAACTTAATGATTTAAAACCCGAAAACACGATAAACACCATAAAACCGGATTTACGCCGTCGTAGTTACAACCGGGGGCTATTTTGGTTTAGATAATTAAAACTATGAAAAACTTTGATTTAAAAGCTATACTTCTGGGAAAATGATTATTCTTATGAACATGAAACCATATCCAAAAATCATGGTTAAACTCAAAGTGAAAGTATGTTTTTCAAAACAGTCATCAAGATGTCGTTCTTTCGACACAAATGACTACCTCTTTCAAAAAACGACTTGTAACTTCTATTTTCAACTATAAACCTATACCTTTTCTGTTTAGTTTCATAAATTTAAGTTCAATACGAAACCGTGGCCGCTTAAATCACTCAAAACGGATTAGAAACGAATAAATGGCGAGCAAAACAAAATTGGTAAAAACTACTCATTTTAGCTACGTGAAAATTGGTAACAAATCTATTCCAACCATAACTTAATCAACTTGTATTGTATATTATGTAATCTTGAGATACCATAGACACGTATACAATGTTTCGACCTATCATGTCGACACATCTATATATATTTCGGAACAACCATAGACACTCTATATGTGAATGTTGGAGTTAGCTATACAGGGTTGAGGTTGATTCCAAAATATATATAGTTTGAGTTGTGATCAATACTGAGATACGTATACACTGGGTCGTGGATTAATTCAAGATAATATATATTGATTTATTTCTGTACATCTAACTGTGGACAACTAGTTGTAGGTTACTAACGAGGACAGCTGACTTAATGAACTTAAAACATCAAAATGTATTAAAAGTGTTGTAAATATATTTTGAACATACTTTGATATATATGTACATATTTGTTATAGGTTCGTGAATCGACCAGTGGCCAAGTCTTACTTCCCGATGAAGTAAAAATCTGTGAAAGTGAGTTATAGTCCCACTTTTAAAATCTAATATTTTTGGGATGAGAATACATGCAGGTTTTATAAATGATTTACAAAATAGACACAAGTACGTGAAACTACATTCTATGATTGAATTATCGAAATCGAATATGCCCCTTTTTATTAAGTTTGGTAATCTAAGAATTAGGGAACAGACACCCTAATTGACGTGAATCCTAAAGATAGATCTATTGGGCCTAACAAACCCCATCCAAAGTACCGGATGCTTTAGTACTTCGAAATTTATATCATATCCGAAGGGTGTCCCGGAATGATGGGGATATTCTTATATATGCATCTTGTTAATGTCGGTTACCAGGTGTTCACCATATGAATGATTTTTATCTCTATGTATGGGATGTGTATTGAAATATGAAATCTTGTGGTCTATTGTTACGATTTGATATATATATATAGGTTAAACCTATAACTCACCAACATTTTTGTTGACGTTTAAAGCATGTTTATTCTCAGGTGAATACTAAGAGCTTCCGCTGTTGCATACTAAAATAAGGACAAGATTTGGAGTCCATGTTTGTATGATATTGTGTAAAAACTGCATTCAAGAAACTGATTTCGATGTAACATATTTGTATTGTAAACCATTATGAATGGTCGTGTGTAAATAGGATATTTTAGATTATCATTATTTGATAATCTACGTAAAGCTTTTTAAACCTTTATTTATGAAATAAAGGTTATGGTTTGTTTTAAAAATGAATGCAGTCTTTGAAAAACGTCTCATATAGAGGTCAAAACCTCGCAACGAAATCAATTAATATGGAACGTTTTTAATCAATAAGAACGGGACATTTCAAATGCTAATGTGATGGGATATAACCGGTTCTCTGGTAACGATGATGATGGGGCAAACGTATATATCAATGTTATAATACGACTTATTTAAATGAAAGATCGATGTTGATTTACTGGAGCTGTGACAAAATTGGCTAATTTGAAAAGGAATTGCAAAGTTATTTTCGGTAATAGCAACGCCAAAGGAGCTAGTACAGATACGTGTTAAACGTTTACTCAGGTTCCGAGTGTTTTCAAATGCATAACTATATACATCAATCTTTTCTTCTGTAGATGGAGTGCGGTTGGTTCATCCTCTCGATTGAGGTGTTAAGAATCATGAGAGGTTAGAACACAGATTGTAATCATCATGATACAAACGAGATTTAAGATGAAATCAAGTAGCAAACTTGAAGAAATGTTTAGTTTCATATGTTATAATCAATATTTTAATTCATTTTAATTGTCCAATGTTATTAGTCCACAGTCGATAGTCCACAATTAACAGTCCAATAATTCATATATAGTTTAATATATAATATTGGAATTAATTAATACGTATCGTGACCCGTGTACATGTCTCAGACTCGATCACAACTCAAATTATATATATTATTGTAGAATCAACCTCAACCCTGTATAGCTAACTCTATCATTACTGCATATAGAGTGTCTATGGTTATTCTAAATAATATATATAAATGCGTTGATATGATATGTCAAAACCTTGTATACGTGTCCCGATATTTAAAATGCGTAAATAACAGTATTTAAATGACGATAAATAAAGTGCGTAAAATAAATAACAGAATGTAAATGACAATAAATAAAATTGCGAGGATTAAATTGCGATAAAATAAATTGCGATAATTAAATTTATAATAAGGAATTAACAGTTAGCTAGGAACAGTTAGCTAGGATTTTGTTAGCGTGGATTCTTAACAAAATTTTCTCATAGGTAATTTGTTTGTTTCTCACAAATTTTATTTTGTCCAATGTTTTCTTCATTATGCCACTTGTTGGATTCTGATAGGTCAAAATCCAAATATGAAATTTGAATGAAAATGGTTATTCTGTGGTGAACAAATACATATGTCTGTGGATGTAACTAGGATAGTAAATGATCGTTGAATCAGATTCAAAGAATGTACAGTGTAACTTATTAATGTGAAATCTAAATATTCCTCGGGTATTACCTACCCGTTAAAATATTTTCGCCATTAACAGTTTGTACGAAAGAACTTTTAATTACAATCTTTATGAAAAAATATATACATATATATTTTCTTCAAATGTAATCATGGATTTAATGAGTAAATATAATATTAATCTCATTTGATTTACCGTTAGAACTAGAATACATAATCTCTAAAACATTAGAGATTACATAATCGCCATGAAGAACGAAGATAATTGATGTAGAACGATACGTAGAACGATGATTATACTCGAGGTACAGGATGAGATGTTGAGGCATGAATTGTTGATGATACTGGTGCTGTTTATTGATGGTACTGTTGGTGCCGGTGATGTTGTTGAAGCTGGTAAGTTTTGCGCCAGATTCTCCAAATTGATTACTCGAGCGTGAAGTTCGTTGACTTCTTCTATTATTCTGGGATATTGTCGGTCGGAAAGAGAGGATGAATAAGGTTTAGAATCTGAGTTATGATATAGTCGTGGTGAGGTACTCTGAGAGAGGAAATGGTGTTTCGGATTGGTTCGCCGATGAGTGCTTCAGGTTCTTCGCCAAGAGGTGAATTTGGTGTATGGAAAGGATCACCTTCTTCTTGTCTCCAATGATTGAGAAGGCTACAAACCCATCAGATGAATTGGTTGATTCATTCTGGTGACACTGCTTTCAGAGCTTAGGTGAAACTCCATATCGGGATAGCTGTCGGAATCCGAGAAATTCGAACTGGTTGAGGGATTCAACTCGTACGATCAGATGAAGGATTTTTGATAAGAAATAGATTATAGAATGTAGATTAGTACCCTGCAATACATAATTTACATATGCATATATAATACTAAAATCCCATAAGTTACGGAGGAATCTACGGAAGCTGTCAGGCAAAGGTAATAATAACAGATACGCTAAGATATGAATTTATCTATACACTGTCTATGCAATAGGGGCAGTAAGATGTGTCTAGACTTTAAGGATGATAAGCAAATAATTTTCAACACAAAATGATAAGCAAAACTTTTGACATGCAGACACGGTCGAAGTCCAGACCCACTAATGCATCTAAACAACTATTAGTTAGACACACTAATGCAAGACCTGGTTCGCTAAGACCACCGCTCTGATACCAACTTTCATATAGTTGGGGACACCACACGTCCCACCCAGTGCCTTCCCAGCTAACTGCCTGGTGACCACTGAGTGTACCTCAGATACTGATTTTAGGGTCTGCCTCTCGACTACTGCCAACCCTCGTAAGGGATCGCAAGGAGTAACAGCCAATGCTTCGTCACAGGTAACACTATGAGAACCTCCTTTACGACTAACCCGCCACACATGGACGGCGTTATACCAGCTCTGATGCCAACTTTCATGACCCTAATCCATCTGGACGAATACATTACATTTGATTACATCGCGAGGTATTTGACCTCTATATGATACATTTTACAAAGATTGCATTCGTTTTTAAAAGACAAACTTTCATTACATCGACAGTTGACGGCATGCATATCATTTCATAATATAACCAACTATAATTGACTTAATAATAATCTTGATGAACTCGACAACTCGAATGCAACGTCTTTTGAAATATGTCATGAATGACTCCAAGTAATATCTCTAAAATGAGCAAATGCACAGCGGAAGATTTCTTTAATACCTGAGAATAAACATGCTTTAAAGTGTCAACCAAAAGGTTGGTGAGTTCATTAGTTTAACATAAATAATCATTTCCATCATTTTAATAGACCACAAGATTTTCATTTCTCATAAATATACGTCCCATGCATAGAGATAAAAATAATCATTCATATGGATTGAACACCTGGTAACCGACATTAACAAGATGCATATAAGAATATCCCCTATCATTCCAGGAAATCCTTCGGACATGATAAAAACGAATTCGAAGTACTAAAGCATCTGATACTTTGGATGGGGTTCGTTAGGCCCAATAGATCTATCTTTAGGATTCGCGTCAATTAGGGGTGCACTAATTCTCAAAATTAGTGATGTTCCCTAATTCTTAGGCTACCAAGCAAAAGGGGCATATTCGGCTTCAATCATTCAACCATATAATGTAGTTTCAATTACTTGTGTCTATTTCGTAAAACAGTTATAAAAATAGCGCATGTATTCTCAGTCCCAAAAATATAAAGGGTAAAAAGGCAAATGAAACTCACCTAATGTATTTTGTAGTAAAAATACATATGACTATATTTGAACAATGCAGAGTTGGCCTCGGATTCACGAACCTATATCATTTGTGTATATATATATATATATATATATATATCATTATTACATATAACATAACAAAATTTATATTTTTTACATTATAAATGAATATAAGTTATTGATATAAAAACTATATATATATATATATATATATATATATATATATATATATATATATATATATATATATATATATATATATATATATATATATATATATCATTTGTTTTGTTAAAACAGTATTTTAATAATTCAAGTTAATATTTGAAATGATAACATTAATGATAGTACTAATATTTATAATAATGATGATAGTATTAGTAGTTTTATTAATGGTAATATTAATGATAGTAATAATAGTAAATCTCATAATAATGATGATAATAGTAATTTTTAATAAAAATGAATGATGTAATAATAATAACAGTAATAATTTTGATAATAATACTTGGTACTTATTAATAATAATAATTATAACAATCCTATTACTAATGGTAATCTTAATAATAATACTTTTGTTAATAATAATAGTAATAAGTTTAATATGATACTAATATTAATATTAATAATAATTATTTTCATAATAACAGTAATAATAATAATCCTTATATCATTATTAATAATACTAATAATAACATTAATAATATCTAATGATGTCACTTAATGGCAAAATGATAGTAATAATAATCATCGTATGTATGTTTACATATTAATAATGATAATACATATATTAGTTGTTAGTAAATATTTTAATAATATTAACAACAATATTCTTAATTATAACTAATATCATAATAATAATAATAATAATAATAATAATAATAATAATAATAATAATAATAATAATAATAATAATAATAATAATAATAATAATAATAATAATAATAATAATAAATGATAACTAATACATAAATGACAAAATTTATAATAAATACCTTAATAATGATAATAATTATAATAATTGTTATATTACTTATAATCATAGTATTAATAATAGTAATTATAATACCAATTTATAATTAGTGATAATAACATTAATAAATAATAATAATAATAATAATAATAATAATAATAATAATAATAATAATAATAATAATAATAATAATAATAATAATAATAATAATAATAAAATTAAGGAATATACCCTCTTTAAGCAGTTTTTATAAAAAGAAAGCTCCCAACCGGAATCGAACCCGTGACCTCTCGCACACCCGAAAACACTCCTAACCATTTAACCAAACCAGTTTTTCTGAAATTATACACATTTGTATTTCATTTAAACCTCTTCTGTTGCAACATCTTTTTCTTCTTCTTCTACAAACCCAGGCGACCAGAGATTAATCCCAACCCATAATAAGTTTACTAGTTAGTTTTAGGAATTAATATTCAACAAAAAAACATATAGTAGTGATGTCTTGGTTTTAAAAAAAATAAAAATAAAAAGAAAGACAGGTTCTGCTCGTCGAATAGCATAAACAAAAAAATAATATGATTTTGAAATTTATAGCGTTTGAGATCCAACTTGCAACATGAAAAAGTTTGCATTCCATTCCTAGAAACTTTCTGGACACTCAATTTGAATTGAAACATTAAAATGAACACGAATTTTGCTATGAACACTTCGTTTGACTTTTTGAATTCGAAACTTTGACTTAAAAATTGGAACTCGATATAATGAATTAGGATATGAGATTTTGCAGAAAGTTTGTTTATAGGATTCCTAAACAAACTGTATTTTTAGAATTTACAAGTTGGTTTGAATTCAAGGTTTTTAGAAAATTTTGGCAGTACAGAGTATAGGGTGCTGTTTTTATTTTTCTGTTGAATTTAACAACTAAAGGCTGTTATATGTGATATGTAATAGATATGTAAGGTGAATACTCAGATGAATTTGTCAATAAACAGACAAAATCAATTGTCTTATAGCAAAAACGAATTTGACAAGGAGAATCGTTCGTACAGCAAAAAAAAAATTTAAAATAAAAATCTGATAATGACACTAAACAGATTTTGGATTGTTGTTTTTGTTAAGTCTTGATTGATACATAATTGATGACACGAAATAAGATTTACAACAGCTGGATTGTGATAGAAACAGGATGCGTGTTTATGTATTTATAGGTATATATACTAGTATTTATATGTATATATCTTTACATAGTACGTATCAGTATCTGTATAAATTCCAATATAAATTCCTAACAGGTATCTGTATCTATATATTTAGATATATCTGTTTTTTTATATCTGTACATATATCTATTTAATATAATTAACCTTATTAATTAATAAAATTTAACTATAATAATATAATAATACTCTTAATATTGTAAGCAATAATAATAAATAATATTTATAATAATAACAATATTATTAATATTAATAATATTTATAAGATTTGTAACCATAATATTAATAGTCATTGTTTTCATAATATTTATGATGTTAGTAAGTAATAATAAATAATAAAAAATGATAATAATTGTATAACATTAATATAACAAATTACATATATTAAATTTTATATCTATATGTAATATCAAAATAATAAGATTCATAATACATTCTAATATTAGTATTAATATTTATTTTGTTAATAGTAATAGTAACATTATTAATATAATAGTTATATTTTAACTTGCCATTACATTTAATATTATAATTTATTAATTATGTCATATTTAATAGTTATGTAATATACAATATATAATATATAATAACATATATCTATTATTTAATATTCAATATTTGTACATTACAGTGTATATATCAATAATAACAATCATATTAATAATATTAATAATAATACTTCTTATTAATAATACTAGTAATGATAATAATATTAATATAACAATTATATTCAAACTTGTAACTAAGTTCAATATATTTCCAGTTATTATATCATATCCACCGATTATATTTTATTGAATCTTTGATATTTATTAATTATTTATATATTATAATATTACCTATGTATAGAATTCATTTATATTTACATATTTATTTATACATAGTTGTTCATGAATCGTCGGGATTAGTCAGAGGTCAAATGTATACTTAAACATAGTCCAAAGTTTTCGAGATTCAGTTTAACAGACTTTGTTTATCGTGTCGAATCCATATAAAGATTAAATTTAAATTTGGTCAGAAATTTCCGGGTCGTCACAGACTCACCTTAGCAAAAGCACTGAAATATCTCTTAGTAAAATCATACAGTAGTCGAACAATCTCGACCAAACAACGCAACCTAGTCAAATTGGTCATCTTAAGTATACATATAGGTCACACTATGTCAACCCATAGTGTACACAAAGTCCTAGTGCTCAGACTGACTCAATATGCAAGTAAAAGTCTACTAGTCCAAGCAAGTCAACCAAAGTCAAACCAAAAGTCAACTCGGTCAAAATAGTCAACTAAAGTCAAACATCTCAGTAGGTCATGCAATCATGGTCAACATGTCAAACCTAAGTCAAACAACATGTTACAATTCATAGTTTAGCAATTTGCACATTCACAGTTTATCACATGTCCTTAAAATACGCGCATCACAGAAAGAAAAGAGTATAACTCTTAGCACATAATTCAATAAAACATGAAAAACTCCAGATCACAACTAGACTCAAAATAAATTCCAAAAAGTCCAGATAGGGCCTCATACGATGTCTACAAGTCAGGTTTCAGAAAAGGTCTAGTTACAGTTTACCAAATCAGTTTCAACATGCGCATCAGTTTTAGAACATTTCTCATTTAATATTGAAAAAATATTTTAACAAACGGCCAATTGGAGATGACTCAAAACACTCCAAAGTTTTGGTGATAAAATAATCAAAGACATTAATTTAGCCAATTTGTATATATTAGCCAATCGTTATAGACTTTTCAGTTTTAGTCAACAAACAGACATACGTTTGGTAAAGCTAATAACTCAGGGAAAATCACGTTTTTAGAAGTTAGAATTCAAATGAAATACATCAAGGAACATATATACTAACATATTCCAGAAGATAAAAGCCTCAATAAATTTCTAGTTCACTCTATGTCATTTCGTGTAACTTTGAAAACAGATTCAGCACACTATAAAGCACGAATCTTCGTTTTGACATACCGAGAGCATTACAAAAGCTTTTGATGCAAATATTAAGTCTAACATGAATGATTTTTCACAAAGAATATAATAGTACATATTTCAAAAGCTAAATCTCAAAGTACATAACTCAGAAAATTCAAATTACAAGTAAAACCTAACCAAAACTTCGATCTAGCATATCTTGAGCATACGATAACGAAATCAAGCGAAATCAAAGTCCAAACTTAATAATTTTTTGACGCTTATCCATCTTGATAACATACAAGATCAGTATATAAACCAATTTGATCAGATCAATAGCAAACAAATTCGTGAATCATTCAAACGATAACAATCGAGCAATTTAACGATAAACGACAACTCTATACATCATCAATTGAGCACTAGATTACACTATGTAATTGATAAAAAAAATTGATTTAGAAAATTTAGGGTTTGCAAATATACCTTAAAACACAAATTGATTGATGCTGGGGTGTGTAGAACGATCTAGGGAACAACCTTTATGCACAACGTTTCTTCTAATTTTGAGTTTTGGTGTGTGTGTGTGTGTGTGGGGACTGCAGTCGACGAGCAAGGAGGGGAGGGGGAGAAGCAATCGGCCAAAAATAATAAGGTTTAGGGTTAAGTATTAGTGTTAAGCTTCTATATATACTCGAAGGTTAGGGCCTAAACAAGCTACTAGTGATCCAATAAGCCAAACTAGAGTGCATTAAGGGGTGATGGGGTAGTTTCGGCCGAATGGCCCTACAAGGGTTGTTCTGGGCTCGTTTTTCCTACTTGCTTGTACGCGCATGGTCCATTTCGGGTGACGTTAACCGTACCGGGTCTTAGGAATGTTAACTAGTCGTTGAAACAAAATCACCGGGTTTAATTTACTAAATAAATAATAAATTAAATAAGTTTTTCTTAAAGTTAATAATAATAAAAAATAATTATTTTATCGTTTTTCTGGGTTCCGTAAACTGAAAAGCTTTCTAGGCGATTAACTTAATCGTATCGTTTTCTAGTTATTTCGTTATCCGAAACAAGTTCATAAATTAATATAACATATTAAATCAAGTAATTCAATAGGATCAAATATGCATTTAAATATATTAAACACATAAAGTTCTATGTGAACACCGTTAAATATTTAACGGGCAAGTAACGATAGTAACAGAAAAAGTCGGGTTGTTACATTACCCACCTGTTATGAAAAATTTCGTCCCGAAATTTTATTGCACATCCGATGTAGTAGTCTCCTCGGGAAACAATTGTGGATACTTTTGTCTCATCATGTAACATCCCGCCTTTTTCCGTTTACTTTTTCGTTTAACTATTTAAAGTCCGTTATATGTTTATAACACCTCTCGTTAATACGCGTTTTAAATTATCTCGTTTAGGTAATTCACGCACCCGATTAAAACTTGAGGGACCAATCTTGCCATGTGACCAAACTTTTGACTAGGTCAAAGTGGTCAAACCACTCTCCACCATTCATTAATTTCATTTTCATTTTTCTTTTCTCTTCATACATTCCAATTTTCTCTATTTTCTCCAAACAAAGAATTCATCATCTACAACAAATCGATCAAGCTTCAATCCAAACAAATTACATATTTGGAATCCTTGCAACTTCCTCTTCGATTCCATACCGATTTCATTGTGTTTGGGTAACTTTCTAAAATCACTAGATTTTATGTTCTTGATGTTTTAAGTTATAAAGTTGTTAATTAGTGTCTATGGCTCAAGTCTAACATGATTATATGATTTATATGCTCGATTTCGTTATTTGAAGTAACTAGCTTGAATATGAACTTTGGTGTGTTTGATTTGGTGATTTGGTTGCTTGAATGTTGTTAAATGTTATAAATGCATGTATTAAATGTGTTCCTAGTGTAGTGACCCGAACTTTTCCATGTTTATATATATTAATTGAGATTGATATTTACATGATTAAATGTTTCCAACATGTTAAGCAATCAAACTTGTTAAGACTTGATTAATTGAAATATGTTTCATATAGACAATTGACCACCCAAGTTGACCGGTGATTCACGAACGTTAAAACTTGTAAAAACTATATGATGACATATATATGGATATATATATAGTTAACATGATACTATGATAAGTAAACATATCATTAAGTATATTAACAATGAACTACATATGTAAAAACAAGACTACTAACTTAATGATTTTTAAACGAGACATATATGTAACGATTATCGTTGTAAAGACATTTAATGTATATATATCATATTAAGAGATATTCATACATGATAATATCATGATAATATAATAATTTAAAATCTCATTTGATATTATAAACATTGGGTTAACAACATTTAACAAGATCGTTAACCTAAATGTTTCAAAACAACACTTACATGTAACGACTAACGATGACTTAACGACTCAGTTAAAATGTATATACATGTAGTGTTTTAATATGTATTTATACACTTTTGAAAGACTTCAATACACTTATCAAAATACTTCTACTTAACAAAAATGCTTACAATTACATCCTCGTTCAGTTTCATCAACAATTCTACTCGTATGCACCCGTATTCGTACTCGTACAATACACAGCTTTTAGATGTATGTACTATTGGTATATACACTCCAATGATCAGCTCTTAGCATCCCATTTGAGTCACCTAACACATGTGGGAACCATCATTTGGCAACTAGCATGAAATATCTCATAAAATTACAAAAATATGAGTAATCATTCATGACTTATTTACATGAAAACAAAATTACATATCCTTTATATCTAATCCATACACCAACGACCAAAAATACCTACAAACACTTTCATTCTTCAATTTTCTTCATCTAATTGATCTCTCTCAAGTTCTATCTTCAAGTTCTAAGTGTTCTTCATAAATTCCAAAAGTTCTAGTTTCATAAAATCAAGAATACTTTCAAGTTTGCTAGCTCACTTCCAATCTTGTAAGGTGTTCATCCAACCTCAAGAAATCTTTGTTTCTTACAGTAGGTTATCATTCTAATACAAGGTAATAATCATATTCAAACTTTGGTTCAATTTCTATAACTATAACAATCTTATTTCAAGTGATGATCTTACTTGAACTTGTTTTCGTGTCATGATTCTGCTTCAAGAACTTCGAGCCATCCAAGGATCCATTGAAGCTAGATCCATTTTTATCTTTTCCAGTAGGTTTATCCAAGGAACTTAAGGTAGTAATGATGTTCATAACATCATTCAATTCATACATATAAAGCTATCTTATTCGAAGGTTTAAACTTGTAATCACTAGAACATAGTTTAGTTAATTTTAAACTTGTTCGCAAACAAAAGTTAATCCTTCTAACTTGACTTTTAAAATCAACTAAACACATGTTCTATATCTATATGATATGCTAACTTAATGATTTAAAACCTGGAAACACGAAAAACACCGTAAAACCGGATTTACGCCGTCGTAGTAACACCGCGGGCTGTTTTGGGTTAGTTAATTAAAAACTATGATAAACTTTGATTTAAAAGTTGTTATTCAGAGAAAATGATTTTTATTATGAACATGAAACTATATCCAAAAATTATGGTTAAACTCAAAGTGGAAGTATGTTTTCTAAAATGGTCATCTAGACGTCGTTCTTTCGACTGAAATGACTACCTTTACAAAAACGACTTGTAACTTATTTTTCCGACTATAAACCTATACTTTTCTGTTTAGATTCATAAAATAGAGTTCAATATGAAACCATAGCAATTTGATTCACTCAAAACGGATTTAAAATGAAGAAGTTATGGGTAAAACAAGATTGGATAATTTTTCTCATTTTAGCTACGTGAAAATTGGTAACAAATCTATTCCAACCATAACTTAATCAACTTATATTGTATATTATGTAATCTTGAGATACCATAGACACGTATACAATGTTTCGACCTATCATGTCGACACATCTATATATATTTCGGAACAACCATAGACACTCTATATGTGAATGTTGGAGTTAGCTATACAGGGTTGAGGTTGATTCCAAAATATATATAGTTTGAGTTGTGATCAATACTGAGATACGTATACACTGGGTCGTGGATTGATTCAAGATAATATTTATCGATTTATTTCTGTACATCTAACTGTGGACAACTAGTTGTAGGTTACTAACGAGGACAGCTGACTTAATAAACTTAAAACATCAAAATATATTAAAAGTGTTGTAAATATATTTTGAACATACTTTGATATATATGTATATATTGTTATAGGTTCGTGAATCAAACAGTGGCCAAGTCTTACTTCCCGACGAAGTAAAAATCTGTGAAAGTGAGTTATAGTCCCACTTTTAAAATCTAATATTTTTGGGATGAGAATACATGCAGGTTTTATAAATGATTTACAAAATAGACACAAGTACGTGAAACTACATTCTATGGTTGAATTATCGAAATCGAATATGCCCCTTTTTATTAAGTCTGGTAATCTAAGAATTAGGGAACAGACACTCTAATTGACGCGAATCCTAAAGATAGATCTATCGGGCCCAACAAGCTCCATCCAAAGTACCGGATGCTTTAGTACTTCGAAATTTATATCATATCCGAAGGGTGTCCCGGAATGATGGGGATATTCTTATATATGCATCTTGTTAATGTCGGTTACCAGGTGTTCACCATATGAATGATTTTTATCTCTATGTATGGGATGTGTATTGAAATATGAAATCTTGTGGTCTATTATTATGATTTGATATATATAGGTTAAACCTATAACTCACCAACATTTTTGTTGACGTTTTAAGCATGTTTATTCTCAGGTGATTATTAAGAGCTTCCGCTGTCGCATAGTTAAATAAGGACGAGATTTGGAGTCCATGCTTGTATGATATTGTGTAAAAACTGCATTCAAGAAACTTATTTTGTTGTAACATATTTGTATTGTAAACCATTATGTAATGGTCGTGTGTAAACAGGATATTTTAGATTATCATTATTTGATAATCTACGTAAAGCTTTTTAAAACCTTTATCTATGAAATAAAGGTTATGGTTTGTTTTAAAAATGAATGCAGTCTTTGAAAAACGTCTCATATAGAGGTCAAAACCTCGCAACGAAATCAATTAATATGGAACGTTTTTAATCAATAAGAACGGGACATTTCAGTTGGTATCCGAGCGTTGGTCTTAGAGAACCAGAAAATTTGCATTAGTGTGTCTTATCGAGTTTGTTAGGATGCATTAGTGATTCTGGACTTCGACCGTGTTTTCTTTAAAAATGATTGCTTAACATTTTTGTTGGAAACTATATATTTTTAACATATGAATATTATGTGATATATTAATCTCTTAACCTGTTTGATATTATGTGATAGATGTCTACCTCTAGAACAAGTCCCATTGACTCACCTAATAATAATGAAGAGTCAAATGTAAATTGGAATGATTCATGGACTGATTCACAAGTTCCCGAAGAGGAACCGGAAGAAGAGTCGGAACCGGAAGAAGAATCGGAACCGGACGAAGAATCGGAACCGGAAGAAGAATCGGAACCGGTGGGGGAAATAATAAAACGGTTAAGTAAAAGAGAATCCTCAACCAACCGACCAAGGTTAATTATGGTCAATGGTGTTTCCGCCAAGGAAGCAAAATATTGGGAGGATTACCAATTCTCCGATGAATCGGATTCCGACGAGAATTCCAATGATGTTATAGAAATTACCCCAACTGAATTTAAAAAGGCAAAAGAAAATAATAAGGGAAAGGGCATAAAAATAGAGAAATCTAATTCCAACCCCGATGAACTTTATATGTATCGTCAACCCCCGAAGTTCTTAAGTTGTAACAATGACTCGGGAACCTCTAAACCACCAGGTTTTTCTAAACCAATGTGGACAACGACGGCTCGTATTAGGGGAACATCATATATCCCTAGAAACTTGGCAAAACGAACCAAAACCGAAGAAGAAGAAACGAGCAAGTCGGAATAAGATAGTTGTATTCGTGTGGTGTAATATATGTAATATAGTGTTCTTATGCTTTATGATATATGTAAAAATTGCTTGTATTAATAAGTATTTTTTTATGAATCTAACTCTTGTCTATTTTACAGTTTAAAAACACAAAATGGATAGACAACCCAATATTTTAAGAGACCTACCCGGAGACATGATTGATGAAATCTTGTCTAGAGTCGGCCAGAATTCCTCGGCACAACTATTTAAGGCGAGATCAGTTTGTAAGACATTCGAAGAACGTTCCAAGAATGTCTTGGTTTATAAGAGACTTTCGTTTGAAAGATGGGGGATATCACATTGGGAAACCCATAAGTTACGATGTGTTTACTTTGACGCATATATTGCGGGGAACCCAAATGCTATTTTACGCAACGGGTTAAGAAATTATTTTGACTCAATATATCCGAATATTGGACTTCGTGATTTAGAAAAAGCGGCTAGCATGCAACATAAAGAAGCATGTTATGCTTACGGATTAGTAATGTTCGCTTCTCACCAAAGTGAGAACAAGAACATCGGGCTACAACTATTAAACAAAACGTTTCCACAAGTGACGGAGTTGGTAATTGGGGTAAGAAATGAGGTTTTTAGATTATTACGGGACTGTTGGACATTACGTAACCCTCGTCCCTTTGACAACGTTACAACACGCTATCTTATCAACGGCCATAACGGTTATGTTGCACAAGACCAAGGATGGGAAGTAGTCCTAGTAAAACCAGAATGCATGACTTATTTCTGGACGTATGAATTACGTGTCTTTATTGCCTTTGCTGAACGACTTGTGTACTAGCTAGAATTATCTTCACAACTATCTTGTATCAAAGTTATTGTGTGCTATATTTCATGCTTTATGTAAAATAAGCGGTATTGTAAGTTTGTAAAATATTGTATAAAAGTTTGAACGCGAAATATTATTATAATCAGTTTTTCATATAGAATTGTAGTAGTTGAATTGTATATTAGCTACTAAGTATGAACTTAACGGGTAGTTACTACCCAAATTTAAACTTATAAAACGCTAATATGAAGAAAAAGCTTTTATAAATGAGTTCATATTATGCTACGAAATACTATTAACTACTCTTAATATTCTGTATGATTAACTTGTTCCATTTGACTATTTTGAAGGAAATGGCACCGACTACTCGACACACCGTGAATATGAATGAAGAGGAATTCCGTACTTTTCTAGCTTCAAACATAGCCGCAGTACAGGCTGCGCTACATACCAACAATAACCTTGGATCTAGCAGTACAGGAAATCGTGTAGGATGCACCTACAAAGAATTCACTGCCTGCAAACCTTTGGAATTTGATGGAACCGAAGGATCGATCGGATTGAAACGGTGGACCGAGAAAGTCGAATCGGTGTTTGCCATAAGTAAGTGTACTGAAGAGGACAAAGTGAAGTACGCTACGCATACCTTCACAGGTTCTGCGTTAACATGGTGGAATACCTATCTAGAGCAAGTGGGACAAGACGATGCGTACGCACTACCGTGGTCAGCTTTCAAGCACTTGATGAACGAGAAGTACCGTCCCAGAACCGAGGTCAATAAGCTCAAGACAGAACTTAGAGGGTTACGAACCCAAGGATTTGATATTACCACGTACGAAAGACGATTCACAGAATTGTGCCTATTGTGTCCTGGAGCATTCGAAGATGAGGAAGAGAAGATCGACGCATTTGTGAAAGGATTACCGGAAAGAATCCAAGAAGATATAAGTTCACACGAGCCCGCCTCTATACAACAGGCATGTAGAATGGCTCACAAACTAGTGAACCAGATTGAAGAAAGAATTAAAGAACAGACTGCTGAAGAGGCCAATGTGAAGCAAGTCAAAAGAAAGTGGGAGGAAAACGGTGATAAGAATCACCAATACAACAACAACAGCAATTACAACAATAATCGCAACAATTATCCCAACAATCGCAACATCAATCGCAACTACAATAAATGGCCCAATAATAACAACAACAACAACAACAGCAACAGCAACTACAACAATCATCCCAACAACAATAATAACCGCAACAACAACAACAATCAGAAGCAGCTATGCCAAAGGTGTGAAAAGTATCACTCGGGGTTCTGGACCAAATTTTGCAACAAGTGTAAAAGAAATGGTCATAGCGCGGTGAAGTGTGAGGTCTACGGACCAGGGGTTAATAGAACGAAAGGAACAAATGGTGTCGGAACGAGTAATGGCGGAGTAAGTAGTGTCGGAGCAAGTTATGCCAATGTAGTTTGTTATATATGTGGAAAACCGGGCCACATTATTAGAAATTGCTCGAACCAGGAGAACACGAATGGACAAGGCCGTGGAAGAGTTTTCAATATTAATGCGGCAGAGGCACAGGAAGACCCAGAGCTTGTTACGGGTACGTTTCTTATTGACAATAAATCTGCTTACGTTTTATTTGATTCGGGTGCGGATAGAAGCTATATGAGTAGAGATTTTTGTGCTAAATTAAGTTGTCCATTGACGCCTTTGGATAGTAAAATTTTACTCGAATTAGCAAATGGTAAATTAATTTCAGCAGATAATATATGTCGGAATCGAGAAATTAAACTGGTTAGCGAAACATTTAAGATTGATTTGATACCAGTAGAGTTAGGGAGTTTTGATGTGATAATCGGTATGGACTGGTTGAAAGAAGTGAAAGCGGAGATCGTTTGTTACAAAAATGCAATTCGCATTATACGAGAAAAAGGAAAACCCTTAATGGTGTACGGAGAAAAGGGCAACACGAAGCTACATCTTATTAGTAATTTGAAGGCACAAAAACTAATAAGAAAAGGTTGCTATGCTGTTCTAGCACACGTTGAGAAAGTACAAACTGAAGAAAAGAGCATCAATGATGTTCCCATTGCAAAAGAATTTCCCGATGTATTTTCGAAAGAATTACCGGGATTACCCCCAGATCGATCCGTTGAATTTCAAATAGATCTTGTACCAGGAGCTGCACCAATAGCTCGTGCTCCTTACAGACTCGCACCCAGCGAGATGAAAGAACTGCAAAGCCAATTACAAGAACTTTTAGAGCGTGGTTTCATTCGACCAAGCACATCACCATGGGGAGCTCCTGTTTTGTTTGTCAAGAAGAAAGATGGTACATTCAGGTTGTGTATCGACTACCGAGAGTTGAACAAACTTACCATCAAGAACCGCTACCCACTACCGAGAATCGATGACTTATTTGATCAACTACAAGGCTCGTCTGTTTATTCAAAGATTGACTTACGTTCCGGGTATCATCAAATGCGGGTGAAAGAAGATGATATTCCAAAGACTGCTTTCAGAACACGTTACGGTCATTACGAGTTTATGGTCATGCCGTTTGGTTTAACTAATGCACCAGCTGTGTTCATGGACCTTATGAACCGAGTGTGTGGACCATACCTTGACAAGTTTGTCATTGTTTTCATTGATGACATACTTATTTACTCAAAGAATGACCAAGAACACGGTGAACATTTGAGAAAGGTGTTAGAAGTATTGAGGAAGGAAGAATTGTACGCTAAGTTTTCAAAGTGTGCATTTTGGTTGGAAGAAGTTCAATTCCTCGGTCACCTAGTGAACAAAGAAGGTATTAAGGTGGATCCGGCAAAGATAGAAACTGTTGAAAAGTGGGAAACCCCGAAAACTCCGAAACACATACGCCAGTTTTTAGGACTAGTTGGTTACTACAGAAGGTTCATCCAAGACTTTTCCAGAATAGCAAAACCCTTGACTGCATTAACGCATAAAGGGAAGAAATTTGAATGGAATGATGAATAAGAGAAAGCGTTTCAGTTATTGAAGAAAAAGCTAACTACGGCACCTATATTGTCATTGCCTGAAGGGAATGATGATTTTGTGATTTATTGTGATGCATCAAAGCAAGGTCTCGGTTGTGTATTAATGCAACGAACGAAGGTGATTGCTTATGCGTCTAGACAATTGAAGATTCACGAACAAAATTATACGACGCATGATTTGGAATTAGGCGCGGTTGTTTTTGCATTAAAGACTTGGAGGCACTACTTATATGGGGTCAAAAGTATTATATATACCGACCACAAAAGTCTTCAACACATATTTAACCAGAAACAACTGAATATGAGGCAGCGTAGGTGGATTGAATTATTGAATGATTACGACTTTGAGATTCGTTACCACCCGGGGAAGGCAAATGTGGTAGCCGATGCCTTGAGCAGGAAGGACAGAGAATCCATTCGAGTAAAATCTATGAATATAATGATTCATAATAACCTTACTACTCAAATAAAGGAGGCGCAACAAGGAGTTTTAAAAGAGGGAAATTTAAAGGATGAAATACCCAAAGGATCGGAGAAGCATCTTAATATTCGGGAAGACGGAACCCGGTATAGGGCTGAAAGGATTTGGGTACCAAAATTTGGAGATATGAGAGAAATGGTACTTAGAGAAGCTCATAAAACCAGATACTCAATACATCCTGGAACGGGGAAGATGTACAAGGATCTCAGGAAATATTTTTGGTGGCCGGGTATGAAAGCCGATGTTGCTAAATACGTAGGAGAATGTTTGACGTGTTCTAAGGTCAAAGCTGAGCATCAGAAACCATCAGGTCTACTTCAACAACCCGAAATCCCAGAATGGAAATGGGAAAACATTACCATGGATTTCATCACTAAATTGCCAAGGACTGCAAGTGGTTTTGATACTATTTGGGTAATAGTTGATCGTCTCACCAAATCAGCACACTTCCTGGCAATAAGAGAAGATGACAAGATGGAGAAGTTAGCACGACTATATTTGAAGGAAGTCATATCCAGACATGGAATACCAATCTCTATTATCTCTGATAGGGATGGCAGATTTATTTCAAGATTCTGGCAGACATTACAGCAAGCATTAGGAACTCGTCTAGACATGAGTACTACCTATCATCCACAAACTGATGGGCAGAGCGAAAGGACGATACAAACGCTTGAAGACATGCTACGAGCATGTGTTATTGATTTCGGAAACTGTTGGGATCGACATCTACCGTTAGCAGAATTTTCCTACAACAACAGCTACCATTCAAGCATTGAGATGGCGCCGTTTGAAGCACTTTATGGTAGAAAGTGCAGGTCTCCGATTTGTTGGAGTGAAGTGGGGGATAGACAGATTACGGGTCCGGAGATTATACAAGAAACTACCGAGAAGATCATCCAAATTCAACAACGGTTGAAAACCGCCCAAAGTCGACAAAAGAGCTACGCTGACATTAAAAGAAAAGATATAGAATTTGAAATTGGAGAGATGGTCATGCTTAAAGTTGCACCTTGGAAAGGCGTTGTTCGATTTGGTAAACGAGGGAAATTAAATCCAAGGTATATTGGACCATTCAAGATTATTGATCGTGTCGGACCAGTAGCTTACCGACTTGAGTTACCTCAACAACTCGCGGCTGTACATAACACTTTCCACGTCTCGAATTTGAAGAAATGTTTTGCTAAAGAAGATCTCACTATTCCGTTAGATGAAATCCAAATCAACGAAAAACTTCAATTCATCGAAGAACCCGACGAAATAATGGATCGTGAGGTTAAAAGACTTAAGCAAAACAAGATACCAATTGTTAAGGTTCGATGGAATGCTCGTAGAGGACCCGAGTTCACCTGGGAGCGTGAAGATCAGATGAAGAAGAAATACCCGCAACTATTTCCAGAAGATTCGTCAACACCTTCAACAGCTTAAAATTTCGGGACGAAATTTATTTAACGGGTAGGTACTGTAGTGACCCGAACTTTTCCATGTTTATATATATTAATTGAGATTGATATTTACATGATTAAATGTTTCCAACATGTTAAGCAATCAAACTTGTTAAGACTTGATTAATTGAAATATGTTTCATATAGACAATTGACCACCCAAGTTGACCGGTGATTCACGAACGTTAAAACTTGTAAAAACTATATGATGACATATATATGGATATATATATATAGTTAACATGATACTATGATAAGTAAACATATCATTAAGTATATTAACAATGAACTACATATGTAAAAACAAGACTACTAACTTAATGATTTTTAAACGAGACATATATGTAACGATTATCGTTGTAAAGACATTTAATGTATATATATCATATTAAGAGATATTCATACATGATAATATCATGATAATATAATAATTTAAAATCTCATTTGATATTATAAACATTGGGTTAACAACATTTAACAAGATCGTTAACCTAAAGGTTTCAAAACAACACTTACATGTAACGACTAACGATGACTTAACGACTCAGTTAAAATGTATATACATGTAGTGTTTTAATATGTATTTATACACTTTTGAAAGACTTCAATACACTTATCAAAATACTTCTACTTAACAAAAATGCTTACAATTACATCCTCGTTCAGTTTCATCAACAATTCTACTCGTATGCACCAGTATTCGTACTCGTACAATACACAGCTTTTAGATGTATGTACTATTGGTATATACACTCCAATGATCAGCTCTTAGCATCCCATGTGAGTCACCTAACACATGTGGGAACCATCATTTGGCAACTAGCATTAAATATCTCATAAAATTACAAAAATATGAGTAATCATTCATGACTTATTTACATGAAAACAAAATTACATATCCTTTATATCTAATCCATACACCAACGACCAAAAACACCTACAAACACTTTCATTCTTCAATTTTCTTCATCTAATTGATCTCTCTCAAGTTCTATCTTCAAGTTCTAAGTGTTCTTCATAAATTCCAAAAGTTCTAGTTTCATAAAATCAAGAATACTTTCAAGTTTGCTAGCTCACTTCCAATCTTGTAAGGTGTTCATCCAACCTCAAGAAATCTTTGTTTCTTACAGTAGGTTATCATTCTAATACAAGGTAATAATCATATTCAAACTTTGGTTCAATTTCTATAACTATAACAATCTTATTTCAAGTGATGATCTTACTTGAACTTGTTTTCGTGTCATGATTCTGCTTCAAGAACTTCGAGCCATCCAAGGATCCATTGAAGCTAGATCCATTTTTCTCTTTTCCAGTAGGTTTATCCAAGGAACTTAAGGTAGTAATGATGTTCATAACATCATTCAATTCATACATATAAAGCTATCTTATTCGAAGGTTTAAACTTGTAATCACTAGAACATAGTTTAGTTAATTCTAAACTTGTTCGCAAACAAAAGTTAATCCTTCTAACTTGACTTTTAAAATCAACTAAACACATGTTCTATATCTATATGATATGCTAACTTAATGATTTAAAACCTGGAAACACGAAAAACACCGTAAAACCGGATTTACGCCGTCGTAGTAACACCGCGGGCTGTTTTGGGTTAGTTAATTAAAAACTATGATAAACTTTGATTTAAAAGTTGTTATTCAGAGAAAATGATTTTTATTATGAACATGAAACTATATCCAAAAATTATGGTTAAACTCAAAGTGGAAGTATGTTTTCTAAAATGGTCATCTAGACGTCGTTCTTTCGACTGAAATGACTACCTTTACAAAAATGACTTGTAACTTATTTTTCCGACTATAAACCTATACTTTTCTGTTTAGATTCATAAAATAGAGTTAAATATGAAACCATAGCAATTTGATTCACTCAAAACGGATTTAAAATGAAGAAGTTATGGGTAAAACAAGATTGGATAATTTTTCTCATTTTAGCTACGTGAAAATTGGTAACAAATCTATTCCAACCATAACTTAATCAACTTGTATTGTATATTATGTAATCTTGAGATACCATAGACACGTATACAATGTTTCGACCTATCATGTCGACACATCTATATATATTTCGGAACAACCATAGACACTCTATATGTGAATGTTGGAGTTAGCTATACAGGGTTGAGGTTGATTCCAAAATATATATAGTTTGAGTTGTGATCAATACTGAGATACGTATACACTGGGTCGTGGATTGATTCAAGATAATATTTATCGATTTATTTCTGTACATCTAACTGTGGACAACTAGTTGTAGGTTACTAACGAGGACAGCTGACTTAATAAACTTAAAACATCAAAATATATTAAAAGTGTTGTAAATATATTTTGAACATACTTTGATATATATGTATATATTGTTATAGGTTCGTGAATCAACCAGTGGCCAAGTCTTACTTCCCGACGAAGTAAAAATCTGTGAAAGTGAGTTATAGTCCCACTTTTAAAATCTAATATTTTTGGGATGAGAATACATGCAGGTTTTATAAATGATTTACAAAATAGACACAAGTACATGAAACTACATTCTATGGTTGAATTATCGAAATCGAATATGCCCCTTTTTATTAAGTCTGGTAATCTAAGAATTAGGGAGCAGACACCCTAATTGACGCGAATCCTAAAGATAGATCTATCGGGCCCAACAAGCCCCATCCAAAGTACCGGATGCTTTAGTACTTCGAAATTTATATCATATCCGAAGGGTGTCCCGGAATGATGGGGATATTCTTATATATGCATCTTGTTAATGTCGGTTACCAAGTGTTCACCATATGAATGATTTTTATCTCTATGTATGGGATGTGTATTGAAATATGAAATCTTGTGGTCTATTATTATGATTTGATATATATAGGTTAAACCTATAACTCACCAACATTTTTGATGACGTTTTAAGCATGTTTATTCTCAGGTGATTATTAAGAGCTTCCGCTGTCGCATAGTTAAATAAGGACGAGATTTGGAGTCCATGCTTGTATGATATTGTGTAAAAACTGCATTCAAGAAACTTATTTTGTTGTAACATATTTGTATTGTAAACCATTATGTAATGGTCGTGTGTAAACAGGATATTTTAGATTATCATTATTTGATAATCTACGTAAAGCTTTTTAAAACCTTTATCTATGAAATAAAGGTTATGGTTTGTTTTAAAAATGAATGCAGTCTTTGAAAAACGTCTCATATAGAGGTCAAAACCTCGCAACGAAATCAATTAATATGGAACGTTTTTAATCAATAAGAACGGGACATTTCACCTAGTATCACTAGCTTCAATTTGATGTGTAGGTTGCTTGAGAAAGCTCCATAAACTTGATTAGTGATTTTGATGTTGTTGGTTAGGGTTTGATAGAATTGAATGTGAACATTTAATGTATTGAATGCCATGAATTATGGTTGGTAAGTGGTTAGTTAGATTGTATGCTTGATTACCTACGAAACGGCGTGTCATATGTATGCATTTAATTCCCGAATCCTATTTTGTGCATTTATGAACTTGAGCATTAATTGAGCATTAAATGTTGGAAAGTCGGTTATTGCAAATGATGTTTTTGGTTGATGAAATGTGTTTAGTTGTGTTCTTTGTCAAATTAGCTTTCCAACGATATAAAATGCGTGTTATAAGTGTTTACGGTTTGTGATTTGTGTTTGATCGAAGTTCGGAAAAAGACTTGAACAATTGAAACTAACCAGGCACCAGCACACGTTATGTGCCACGGCGCGGCCAGACTATGTCGCGGCGCGACATAAGGCGTGTCCAGGTTCTGACCTCCTTGGTCAAAATAAGAAAAATGTTTGGCAAACTATGGACCTTCGATTCACATGAGACTTGTTTTAACATGCTTATATATGAATAAAAACCTCAGAAAAACAGTTCGGGACCCGACCTGAACGTGTTGACTTTTTCGTTGACTTTGACCGACCAAAGTTTGACTTTTTGTCAAACTTAACCAAATGATTATACAACCTTCCTAGCTTGTTTCTATACTTGTATCTTGCATGAAACTTGACAAATTGATTCACATGCTACATAATCTAGTCGTAACGAGCCATATGACTAATTGAACATCTTTGATCTATCGTGTTTACCGTTATTGATACGACCTATTTGTTTAGGTCAAGACTAGCATTGTTCTTTGCACACGTTACTCTGTGAAGTACTTTTCATACGTGCACTCAAGGTGAGATCATACTCCCACTTTTACTCTTTTGAACTTACATTGGGATGAGAAAACATAAACGTTTCTTTTTACTAAGTGAACACAAGTACAGGAAAACAAACATTCTACATACGAGTTTGAACAAAAATCCTCAATTCGATTATCATTAGTTACACTTGCCGGGTGTAAGCGAGAACTTATGTTATATGGCCATATGGGTTTGACAAACCCTCATTCAAATGGTTTGCTACCGTTTACGAATGAAATATATTTTCAAGAAACAGTGTATATTCTAACACTATTGTGATGGGGTTCTATGGAAGGAATGTTAAGCATTGATAATTGGGTGCTCGTGAAACAAACTTTTGGAATGTATTACTATTATATCAATGTTACAAATCTTATGGTTCACTTGTACTTAATTTATTAAACCTATGATTTCACCAACGTTTTCGTTGACAGATTTCTATGTTTTTCTCAGGTCCTTGATCATTAGGTGATACATGCTTCCGCACATTCTTTTTGATACTTGCTTTGGATGTCGAGTATACTTGCATATGTGGAGCGTCTTTTGACTACTTTAAACTGTGTCGCACGTGTTTCATTTGTACCTTAAACATCGTTATGTACTAGTTATGGAAACTACTTTTGTAAACTTTGAAACATCCACACTTATGAAATGAATGCGACATATTTTCGGTCAAACTTTGTCTTAAGGACTTATGACCATGTAATGGGACCTACGTAGATGGCGTCGTCAAACATGATTTGGTCGGGTCGCTACAGATGGTATCAGAGCTTTGGTTGTAGGGATTTAGAGTTCATTGGTGTCAACCCCGAGTCATAGGGTCCATTAGTGAGTCTAGACTACAACCGGCATATAGACTTGAAGTAGGAATTACTTGACTACTTGTGCATTATACTCGAACTCTTCTATCATATCTAATTCTTATTCAACCTTAATCTCACGTTACTTGATTTAATTGACGCGCCACCTTGACTATATGAAATAGTGTCGAATGCACATATGAATTAGGGTAATATAATTTCCGGGATTATATTACGGTGACTCATATGAACATTCCGACATTATGACATAAAGAATTTAAGGCGAGTCAAGGAAAATTTCTCTCTATCCTTATTCCATATCATGGTTAGTATTATTAAGAATACTAATCAACAGTATTCTTGTGTTTTGAATGAACAATGCCTCCTCGTCGTGTGCCACGCCATGAGACACCCGAACAAGCTCTACAACGAATGGTAGCCACCACCGTAGAGGCGTCCATGGCCAATCACTCCACCAACGACAATAAAAATAACAACAACAAAAATCAAGGGGCCGGTAACTCAAGCGAAGGGTGCTCCTACAAAGCCTTCATGGGGTGCAAACCTCACACCTTTGATGGAACCGGGGGACCGGTTGTACTCACTCGATGGTTCGAACAAACGGAAGCCGTTATTAGCATAAGCGGTTCTCGAGACCAAGATAAAGTCAAATATTCCACTCACACTTTCGCCGGTGTCGCCCTCACATGGTGGAACACCTATGTACAATCGGTGGGTACCGATGAAGCTCACGCCCTCTCTTGGGCCAACTTAAGGGAAAATATGATCGTCGAATATTTCCCTCGTGAAGAAACCTGAAGGCTCGAACAAGAGCTAAGAACTTTGAAAGCGGTCGGAAACGATCTCAAGGCTTATAATCAACGATTTTCCGAACTAGCCTTGATGTGCCCAAACCTTGTGAACCCCGAAGCTTTAAGGGTTGAACTTTACATGGATGGTCTCCCAAAGAGCATCAAACAAAGGGGTAATGTCATCCAAACCCACTAATCATCAAGAAGCTTTGAACATGGCCCACAAGTTGATAGAAACAGTGGACGAAATTGTAGTGTCGGCACCTAAAGCCGAGGATAAGTCGGGTAACAACAAAAGAAAGTAGGAAACCCCCCCAATCAAGCAACAACAACTTTGACAAGAAGCCTTACACCTCCAACGGCAAGAAGGGTTATGTCGGAAACCTACCTCTTTGCAACAAATGCAACAAACATCACTTTGGCGAATGTGGCAAGCTAATTTGTTATCGATGCCAAGGAATTGGTCATAAGGCCAATGAGTGTAAAAGTGTCGCCTCCATCACTCGAAAGGGGCCCAATGCACCAAAAACGGGCACTTGTCACGAATGTGGCCAAACGGGCCATTATAGAAATGCATGCCCGAAGAAGAAAGATAACCCCAACACACGCGGCCGAGCTTTCAACATCAACACCGAGGAAGCCCTAGATGACAATGAATTAGTCACGGGTACATTTCTTCTCAACAACACTTATGTTACTTGTTTATTCGATTCGGGTGTCGATAAGAGTTTTGTATCCAAGAGTTTGACTCATTCTTTTAACACTCCACCACTTCCACTAGATACCACTTATACCATTGAAGTGGCCAACGGAAAACTATTGAGTGCCGACACATATTACCGGGGGTGTACGTTAAACATTTTGGGTAATGAGTTTGAAATTGACTTGATACCCATGGAACTAGGAAGCTTCGATGTAATAATCGGTATGAATTAGCTAGCCAAAATGAAATCTCACATCCTTTGTGATCTTAACACAATCCGAATTCCTATCGAGAATGGTAAACCTTTGATCGTCTATGGCGATAAGAGTTGCACCGGACTCAACCTCGTTTCATGCATTAAAGTTAGAAAACTAATCCGTAAGGGTTGTTTTGCGATCCTTGCTCACGCTAAGAAAGTCGAGTCCGATGAGAAGCACATCGATGATGTGCCAATTATTAGTGACTATTCCGATGTATTTCCCGACGAGTTTTCGGGTCTTCCACCTCATCGACCGGTTGAATTCCAAATCGATCTTATTCCAGGAGCCGCACCCGTAGCTCGTATACCATATAGACTCGCTCCATCCGAAATGCAGGAATTTCAAAGTCAAATCCAAGAACTACTTGATCGTGGTTTTATCCAACCTAGCCATTCACCTTGGGGCGCTCCGATTTTGTTTGTTAAAAAGAAAGACGGATCCCTATGAATGTGCATTGATTATCGTGAACTAAACAAATTGATGGTTAAGAACCGATATCCACTTCCTCACATCAATGATCTCTTTGATCAACTACAAGGGTCTTGTGTATATTCAAAAACCGATCTCCGTTCGGGTTATCATCAATTAAGGGTTAAGGGGGAAGATGTCTCCAAAATCGCTTTCCGGACTCGTTATGGTAGTTATAAATTTCTTGTAATGCCATTTGGTCTCACTAACGCACCGGCGGTGTTCATGGATCTTATGAACCGCGTGTGCAAACCGTATCTTGACAAATTCGTTATCGTGTTCATCGATGATATTTTAGTTTATTCTAAAAGCAAAGAAGAACACGAGGAACATCTTCGACTTGTGCTTGAACTTTTTAGACAAGAACGACTCTATGCCAAATTCTCCAAGTGTGAATTTTGGTTAAAGGAAGTTCAATTTCTTGGTCATGTTGTAAGTGACCAAGGTATTAAAGTCGATCCAACGAAAATAGAAGCCATTAGTAAATGGGAGACTCCTACTACTCCTACTCACATTCATCAATTCTTGGGTCTCGCCGGATACTATCGTAGATTCATCAAAGATTTCTCTTTGGTCGCTCGTCCTCTAACCGCGTTAAATCATAAGGGAAGAAAATTCGTTTGGGCAACCGAACAAGAATCCGCATTTCAAATCTTGAAAACGAAGCTAACCACCGCTCCTATCTTGTCACTTCCCGAAGGCAACGATGATTTTGTTGTGTATTACGATGCCTCGAAACATGGTTTTGGGAGTGTGTTGATGCAACGAACGAAGGTCATTTCTTATGCTTCTCGACAACTCAAAATTCATGAACGAAACTACACGACACATGATCTCGAACTCGGAGCCGTTGTCTTTGCACTTAAAATGTGGAGACACTATCTTTATGGAACCAAGAGTACTATCTTTACCGATCACAAAAGTTTCCAACACATCTTCGATCAAAAGCAACTAAACATGAGACAACGAAGGTGGATTGAAACCTTAAACGATTACGATTGCGAGCATCGTTACCATCCCGAAAAGGCAAATGTAGTAGCCGATGCCTTAAGTCGAAAAGAAAGAGCGGTGCCTCTTCGTGTCCGAGCCTTAAACATCACCATCCACATAAACCTTAATAGCCAAATTCGGGTAGCCCAAGATGAAGCTCTCAAGGATGAAAACGTTTCACATGAGCTCTTGAATATTCTCGTCTCTCGATTCGAAGTTAGGGAGACCGGACTTCGATATTTAGCCGGAAGGATTTGTGTGCCTAGATATGGGGGCCTACGAAGTCTTATTTTAGATGAAGCCCATAAGTCACGATACTCGATTCACCCCAGTGCCAATAAGATGTACCACGACCTTAAACAACAATATTGGTGGCTGAACATCAAAAGGGACGTAGCTACTTATGTTTCCAAGTGTTTGACATGTTCCAAAGTCAAAGCCGAACACCAAAGACCGTCCGGACTACTTCAACAACCCGAAATCCTGCAATGGAAGTGGGAAAGGATAACGATGGATTTTATCACCAAACTACCAAAGACGGTTGGCGGTTATGATACTATTTGGGTTATTGTTGACCGACTCACCAAATCCGCGCACTTCCTAGCCATGAAGGAAACCGATAAAATGGAGAAACTTGCACAACTTTACATTAAGGAGATCGTAGCCCGACACGGTGTACCGTTATCGATTATCTCCGACCGATATGGCCGTTTTGTTTCTAGATTTTGGCGTACTTTACAAGAAGCATTGGGAACGCATTTAGACATGAGCACCGCATATCATCCGCAAACCGATGGACAAAGCGAACGCACAATTCAAACCTTGGAAGACATGCTACGAGCTTGCGTTGTCGACTTTGGAAAAGCTTGGGATAAGCACTTGCCTCTCGCCGAATTCTCTTACAATAATAGTTATCATGCGAGTATTAACGCCGCACCATTCGAAGCTTTATATGGCCGAAAATGTCGCTCACCTCTTTGTTGGGCCGAAGTAGGCGACACACAAATCACCGGACCCGAACTCATTCAAGAAACAACCGAGAAAATCGTTCAAATCCGAGATAGGCTTAGGACAGCCCGAAGTCGTCAAAAGAGCTATACCGACAAACGACGCAACGACCACGAATTTCAAGTCGGTGACCGAGTAATGTTAAAAGTCGCACCTTGGAAAGGTGTAATCCGTTTTGGGAAACGCGAGAAGCTAAATCCGCGGTATATTGGTCCCTTCGAAATCTTGGAGCGTATTGGAACCGTTGCTTATCGTTTAGATCTTCCACCTCAATTGAGCTCCGTTCATCCTACCTTCCATGTATCTAACTTGAAAAAGTGTCTAGCCGAACCCGATATCGTCATCCCTCTCTAGGAACTTACTATTGATGACAAACTTCATTTTGTGGAAGAACCGGTTGAAATTGTGGACACCTCCGTCAAGACGTTGAAACAAAGCCGAATTCCGATTGTTAAAGTCCGTTGGAATGCCAAAAGGGGACCCGAGTTTACTTGGGAAAGGCAAGATCAAATGTAAAAGAAATACCCTCACTTATTCCCGATTCCGGAAACGCAAAATTTCGAGGAAGAAACAACGACTACTACGCCTACTTAAATTTCGGGATGAAATTTCTTTTAAGGAGTAGGTAATGTAACATCCCACCTTTTTTCGTTTACTTTTCCGTTTAACTATTTAAAGTCCGTTATATGTTTATAACACCTCTCGTTAATACGCGTTTTAAATTATCTCGTTTAGGTAATTCACGCACCCGATTAAAACTTGAGGGACCAATCTTGCCATGTGACCAAACTTTTGACTAGGTCAAAGTGGTCAAACCACTCTCCACCATTCATTAATTTCATTTTCATTTTCCTTTTCTCTTCATACTTTCCAATTTTCTCTATTTTCTCCAAACAAAGAATTCATCATCTATAACAAATCGATCAAGCTTCAATCCAAACAAATTACATATTTGGAATCATTGCAACTTCCTCTTCGATTCCATACCGATTTCATTGCATTTGGGTAACTTTCTAAAATCACTAGATTTTGTGTTCTTGATGTTTTTAAGTTATAAAGTTGTTAATTAGTGTCTATGGCTCAAGTCTAACATGATTATTTGATTTATATGCTCGATTTCGTTATTTGAAGTAACTAGCTTGAATATGAACTTTGGTGTGTTTGATTTGGTGATTTGGTTGCTTGAATGTTGTTAAATGTTATAAATGCATGTATTAAATGTGTTCCTAGTATCACTAGCTTCAATTTGATGTGTAGGTTGCTTGAGAAAGCTCCATAAACTTGATTAGTGATTTTGATGTTGTTGGTTAGGGTTTGATAGAATTGAATGTGAACATTTAATGTATTGAATGCCATGAATTTGGTTGGTAAGTGGTTAGTCAGATTGTATGCTTGATTACCTACGAAACGGCGTGTCATATGTATGCATTTAATTCTCGAATCCTATTTTGTGCATTTATGAACTTGAGCATTAATTGAGCATTAAATGTTGGAAAGTCGGTTATTGTAAATGATGTTTTTGGTTGATGAAATATTTTTAGTTGTGTTCTTTGTCAAATTAGCTATCCAACGATATAAAATGAGTGTCATAAGTGTTTACGGTTTGTGATTTGTGTTTGATCGAAGTTCGGAAAAAGACTTGAACAATTGAAACTAACCAGGCACCAGCACACGCTATGTGCCGCGGCGCGGCCAGACTATGTCGCGGCGCGACATAAGGCGTGTCCAGGTTCTGACCTCCTTGGTCAAAATAAGAAAAATGTTTGGCACACTATGGACCTCCGATTCACATGAGACTTGTTTTAACATGCTTATATATGAATAAAAACTTTAGAAAAATAGTTCGGGACCCGACCCGAACGTGTTGACTTTTTCGTTGACTTTGACCGCCCAAAGTTTGCCTTTTTGTCAAACTTAACCAAATGATTATACAACCTTCCTAGCTTATTTCTATACTTGTATCTTGCATGAAACTTGACAAATTGATTCACATGCTACATAATCTAGTCGTAACGAGCCATAGGACTAATTGAACATCTTTGACCTATCGTGTTTACCGTTATTGATACGACCTATTTGTTTAGGTCAAGACTAGCATTGTTCTTTGCACACGTTACTCTGTGAAGTACTTTTCATACGTGCACTCAAGGTGAGATCATAGTCCCACTTTTACTCTTTTGAACTTACATTTGGGATGAGAAAACATAAACGTTTCTTTTTACTAAGTGAACACAAGTACAGGAAAACAAACATTCTACATACGAGTTTGAACAAAAATCATCAATTCGATTATCATTAGTTACACTTGCCGGGTGTAAGCGAGAACTTATGTTATATGGCCATATGGGTTTGACAAACCCTCATTCAAACGGTTCACTACCGTTTACGAATGAAATATATTTTTGAGAAACAGTGTATGTTCTAACACTATTGTGATGGGGTTCGATGGAAGGAATGTTAAGCATTGATAATTGGGTGCTCGTGAAACAAACTTTTGGAATGTATTACTATTATATCAATGTTACAAATTTTGTGGTTCACTTGTACTTAATTACTTAAACCTATGATTTCACCAACGTTTTCGTTGACAGATTTCTATATTTTTCTCAGGTCCTTGATCATTAGGTGATACATGCTTCCGCACATTCTTTTTGATACTTGCTTTGGATGTCGAGTATACTTGCATATGTGGGGCGTCTTTTGACTACTTTAAACTGTATCGCACGTGTTTCATTTGTACCTTAAACATCGTTATGTACTAGTTATGGAAACTACTTTTGTAAACTTTGAAACATCCACACTTATGAAATGAATGCGACATATTTTCGGTCAAACTTTGTCTTAAGGACTTATGACCATGTAATGGGACCTACGTAGAAGGCGCCGTTAAACATGATTTGGTCGGGTCGCTACACATCATATCTTCACGCTTCCACGTGAATTATGGTCCTTTACGGGCGTTCCATCGAACTTTAACTAACGGGATTATACTTTGCTTTAGCTGCTTGACCTCACAGTCCATGATCTCAACAGGTTCTTCAACAAAATTAAGCATAGGATCAACTTGTATCTCATCCAAAGGAATTACCAAACTTTCATCTAATAAGCATTTCTTCAAGTTAGAAACATGGAAAGTGTCATGAATTTCGCTGAGTTCTTGCGGTAGTTTCAATCTGTACGCTACCGGTCCAATTCTCTCGGTAATCTCAAATGGTCCAATATATCTCGGACTTAGCTTGCCTCTCTTAATAAAACGTACTACACCCTTCCAGGGTGATACCTTGAGCATAACTTTATCCCCAACCTGAAACTCTAAACCACGCCTTCTAACATCAGCATAACTCTTTTGATGACTTCGCGCTGTTTTTAGTCTCTCTTGTATCTGCACGATCTTCTCAGTCATTTCGTGTATGATCTCAGGACCAGTCAATTGACTATCTCCTAACTCGGTCCAACATACGGGTGATCTGCACTTCCTGCCATACAGTGCATCAAAAGGCGCTGCCTTTATACTTACGTGATAACTGTTATTATAGGAGAATTATGCTAATGGTAGATGTCTATCCCATCTAATTCCAAAATCAATAACACATGCCCTTAACATGTCTTCTAGCATTTGGATGGGTCTCTAGCTTTGACCATCAGTTTGTGGGTGATATACTGTACTCATGTCTAAACGGGTTCCCATTGCCTCTTGCAATGCTTGCCAGAATGTAGAGGTAAATCTGATATCTCTGTAGGAAATAATGAATATCGGCACTCTATGTCGAGAAAAATACTTCCTTTATATAGATCTGTGCCAACTTCTCCATCTTATCTGTTTCCTTAATCGGTAAAAAATGAGCTGACTTTGTGAGACGATCAACGATAACTCAAATCGTATCATAACCTCCCACAGTCTTGGGCAATTTACTAATGAAATCCATAGTAATATATTCCCATTTCCATTGGGGAATCTCTAACTGTGTCAGCAATCCTGACGGTTTTTTATGTTCTGCTTTTACCTTAGCACACGTTGAGCACATGCTAACATAAGTTGCAATATCGGCTTTCATATTAGGCCACCAGTACAGTGCCTTAAGATCTTGATACATCTTATTGGATCCAGGGTGAATAGAATATCTTGTCCTGTGTGCCTCGTCTAGCACTAGTTCCCTTAATCCACCAAATCTCGATACCCAAATTCTATCTAAGAAGTATCGGGTTCCATCTTCTCGAATGTCAAACTTCTTGTCCATCCCTCTAAAGGACTCAGTATTAATGTTCTCTTCTTTCAATGCCTCTAGTTGTGCATCACTTATCTGAGAAGTAAGGTTCATTCGGACAGTCATGTTCAATGCTCTAACTTGGAGAGGTTTAGCCTTTTCCTTCCTACTCAAGGCATCTGCAATGATATTAGCCTTGCCAGGATGATAGCAAATCTCGCAGTGATAGTCATTCAATAGCTCTATCTAACTTCTCTGCCTCATGTTAAACTGTTTCTGGTCAAAAATATGTTGTAAGCTCTTGTAATCGGTGAAAACAGTGAACTTAGTACCACACAAGTAATGTCTCCATATCTTCAGTGCAAAAACCACAGTACCAAGTTCTAAATCGTGAGTCATTTAATTCTGTTCATGTACTTTCAACTGACGTGACCCATAGGCGATCACTTTCTTCCGTTGCATTAACACGCAACCAAAACCCTATAGTGAGGCATCGTAATAAATCACGAAACTTCATTTCCTTCGGGCAAAGACAAAATCGGGGTAGTAGTCAACTTCTGTTTCAACAACTGAAATGCAGACTCGTGTTGCTCAGTCCACACATACTTCTGACCCTTGTGAGTCAACGCTGTTAATGACCGGGCAATAGTAGAAAATCCCTCAATGAATCTTCTATAATAACCTGCAAGACCTAAGAATTGCCGGATCTACATTGGCGACTTAGGCATCTCCCATTTCTTGACCGTTTCTATTTTCGCAGGATAAACTAGAATACCATTGACACCTACGATATGTCCCAAAAATTTTACTTCTTTAAGCCAGAAATCACACTTCGAAAATTTTGCGTACAACTGCTCTCTCCTGAGCATCTCAAGTAGCAAACGGAGATGTTGCTCATGTTCTTCATCATTCTTAGAATATACCAGAATATCATCGATAAATACAATAACAAACTTGTCTAAATATGGCTTACACACACGGTTCATCAGATCCATGAACACAGCCGGTGCGTTCGTCAATCCAAACAGCATTACTGTGAACTCATGATGTCCATAGCGTGTCCTAAACACTGTCTTCTATATATTTGTCTCCTTTACTCTCATCTGATGGTAACCTGACCTTATATCAATCTTAGAGTAATATCCTAATCCTTGCAACTGATCAAACAAATCATCAATCCTCGGTAACGGATATCTATTCTTGATAGTCAGCTTATTTAGTTTCCTGTAATCGATACAGAGTCTCATAGATCCATCCTTCTTCTTCACAAAAGAACCGGAGCTTCAATTCTAATGTATTTGGCCATGTGGTTATCTTCTTGCACTATCAACAGATCACGCATTATGGCCCTGATGTTCTTCACCATTTAGGGAGCTCTTCAGCACAGAATAGTACAATATGCGAGTGTCGATAAAACAACGTTATAGAAATAGACTAACAATGAGTAGTGGTGCATAGTAACGAGTAGTGAATCGTAGGGATTTCCATAGCAATGAACAGTACTTAGTAGTGATAAGTAATAGTAAGTAGCATTAAGCAATAACTAGTAATGTCAAATGGAAACGAGTAGTGATTGATATCGACCAGGAGTGAGGAGTAATGTTGAATAGTGGTTAGCAATGATAGATAGTAAGGAATTGTGGTATGAGATGATGAGTATGCTCAAAATATAACAACTAATGATAGGTAGTGACAAGTGGGGTCATTAGTGATGAGTTTCGGTATGTATATATGTTATCGATAGATCATAAGAGACTATCATGTTCATTTTGTAAGCAATGTATATTAAAAAAAAGTAAACTTTTCTTTGACTAGCCTCCCATTCCTTATGTCATGCTGTCAGAACTTCCATATAAGCCACTGTAATATAATCCTGGTCATTACATTACGCTGACTCATACTTTCATTTCGACATTACTTCACAAGTTCAAATTAGCAAAACACGTACAGTTAATCCATTGTATGTAATGAGAATCTATGTGTACTTTTACGGATTGAAAGAAATACTACACTAAAAATCTGAGATGATAGCGTCATCAGCCTCGAAAAACTACTGAATTTAGACTCTAAATATACATTCATATGATTTTTCTATGATTTAATAAAAATCGACAACGTTCCTTATATTCTAACTAAGTGCTGAAATATTCCAGAAATACAGTCAGGTGTGTTTTAAATCACTGCAATTATTCTACAAAATGTTAGGGTCGGATATTTGGACATGTTATAAATGACTTCATTACGAGACCTTTGACGTGTATTTCAAAGCAAACATAGCTGTACTAATTTTATAAAAATTCCAAAAGTTGACTGTACACTATACTATACAAATACGTAATGGAAGTGTATGAAACACGTGTTTTAGTTTAAATCAACGTTAGTGTAAATGTTCACATGACATAACTTTAGTATGACTAAATAGTAGTAGTGGTAAGAATGACGTTCAACAACTCACGCATCAATGAAATAAGAAAGGAATAATATTCATAATATGAAGGTATAATAAAAGATCTCGAAGTGGTAGAATATGTCTCACAAAACAAATGACGAAATACGTCTGCTAGTCATAACACAAAACAAGATATCATAGATTATGCACGATAAGATAAACTCTCAATCAATCGGAGTCATCTTCCTCTGGAATTTTCCACTCTAAACAGAGAAGACTCGGTCCAACACGCCCTATAAAGGCGGCCAACTCGTCATGTAGGTCAGCATACTTTTCGCTAAGGCGTTCATAGTCTTCTTGGATAGTTACTGTGACATTTCGCTCCTCTTCTAACACAGAAACTCTGGCTACCAAACTCCTAACAATCTCCTTTAATTCTCGGACTTCATTGGTAGGGGATGATGAAGGCTTTACAACACTACTAGTTGGTATATTAGAACGGCGAAGAACAGCACGAGGTAGTGGAGTACTTGAACCATAGTAACGCATAGCATCATTGTCATGAGAACTAAATGCAATCTTACGCTTACGGGGATTATCAGGGGGTGGCAATACATGGGATTCAGTAAGTGTGGCAGGTGAAGTAATAGGTAGAATAGGATCTTGGAGTTTCGGTTTGGTAGTGAGTAATTTCTTAGACTTTTCTTCATCTTCGGAATCCTTTTCATCCACAGATTCCTCTTCTTCATCGGAATCCTCTCGGCTGAGATCAGCTAACAAAGGGTTATCCTCAGCATTGGAATTGTCCTCGTCCTCTTTGGGCTCAGGTTGCCCATAGTCTCAGACAATACCTCTTCATCAGTACAAGGTGTAAGAGTACCCCGAGCACTCAAAGAAGTATCGGACTCGGTATCCGCATCCCAAGCACTTAAGTAAATATCACGAAGAAACTTCATCTGGTTACATTATAGGAGTACGCTCGCATTAGAACATCTATCATACAAAAATAGTAGGCATCTATATATATAAACATATATGATATACTAAGCAGACATAGAATTAAGTAAAGTAGCAAGTAGTGTAACTACAGTCTATATAGCTTAACTAGTCTATGGTTACAGTCTAGACTAAAAAGGCATCCTAAAGTCTGACACTCTAATGCAGCCTAGTCCTAGGTAACCTTTCTGCTCTGATACCAAATGTAATACCCCGTAAGAATCCACAAACGGTGTATTAACTCCGGTCCTATAGTTTAACGGTGACGCCCTCTATATGTGACGTTTCCGAAAAAGTATTCGCATTAAATACCAAAACAAAGTCATTTATTAAAAGAAATATATCTGAAAAGCAGTTAACATAAATAACCAACTTAAGTAAACTCAAAACATTATTTAAAATGACAGTTTTCAATGCGAATATATGTTCTTAAAATACGTCATGACGAAAACATGCTGGACAACATCCAGTACTAGCAGCTAACAAGCAATCATGACAACTCTGCAAAGCGAAAGCAATACCTCTATGGACCTGAGATAAAAACATGTAAAATGTCAACGAAAACATTGAGTGAATCTAAAGGTTTAGTAAAGGATTTCGTAAGTTAGGCCACAAGATTTATGAAAAACATCGTAAAATTATACATAAGCATGAGCACTTGATTATAAATCTTTAACCCTGCGGATAGCTAAAGTGCTACACGTCTCCCCTTTACCTTTTCTAAGCATACACCTATCAAGTGTACAATTTACAACAGAATAAGCCCCTAGTAGGTTGAGGCGAGGTTCGTCAAACCTAACGGTACTGTCCCTATAAGTGGAGCTTACTAAAAGTAATTAATATAATCAAGCTAAGGGATTTATGATCTGAACTCATATGTATATCGTTTAAGTTACTTGTGCCTAATAAGTAAAACATTTGTAAAAAGCATGTTATTTCATCCATGTAAAAAAAAGTAGTAGGGACTGTAGACTCACCTTAGCAAAAGCACTGAAATATCTCTTAGTAAAATCGTACAGTAGTCGAACAATCTCGACCGAACAATGCAACCTAGTCAAATAGGTTATCTTAAGTATACATATAGATCACACTATATCAACCCATAGTGTACGCAAATTCCTAGTGCTCAGACTAACTCAATAGGCAAGTAAAAGAACTAGTCTAAGCAAGTCAACCAAAGTCAAACCAAAAGTCAACTCGGTCAAAGTGGTCAACTAAAGTCAAACATCTCAGTAGGTCATGCAATCATGGTCAATAATTCAAACCTAAGTCAAACAATATGTTACAGTTCATAGTTTAGCAATTTGCACATTCGCAGTTTATCGCATATCCTTAAAATACGCACATCACAGAAAGAAACGAGTATAACTCTTAGCACATAATTCAAGAAAACATGGAAAACTCCAGATCACAATTAGACTCAAAATAGATTCCAAAAAGTCTGTCCAGGGCCTCATACGATGTCTATAAGTCAGGTTTCAGAAAAGGTCTAGTTACAGTTTACCAAATCAGTTTCAGCATGCGCATTAGTTTTAGAATATTTCTCATTTAGTATTGAAAATAGCTTTTAACGAACGGACAATTGGAGATTACTCAAAACACTCCAAAGTTTTAGTGACAAATAATCAAAGATATCTATTTAGCCAATTTGTACAGATTAGCCAATCTTTACAGACCCTTCAGTTTTAGTCAACAAACAGACATATCGCTCGGTCAAGCTTATGACTCATGTCAAATCACATTTTTAGAAGTTAGCATGCAAATAAATTACATCAAGAAACATATAAACTAACATATTTCAGAAGATAAAATTCTCAATAAATTTCTAGTTCACTCTAGGTCATTTCGTGTAACTTTGAAAATAGATTCAACACACTATAAAGCACGAATCTTCGTTTTGACATACCAAGAGCATTGCAAAAGCTTTTGACGCAAATCTTAAGTCCAACATGCATGATTTTTCACAAAGAATACAATAGAACATATTTCAAAAGCTAAATCTCAAAGTACATATCTCAGAAAATTCGGATTACAAGTAAAACGTAACCAAAACTTCGATCTAGCATATCTTGAGCATACGATAACGAAATTAAGCGAAATCAAAGTCCTAACTTAATAATTTTTCGATGCCTATCCATCTAGATAATATAAAAGATTAGTATATAAACCAATTTGATCATATCAATAGCAAAAAAATTCGTGAATCATGCAAACGATAAGCAATTTAACGATAAACGACAACTCTATACATCATCAAATGAGCACTAGACTTGATTACACTATGTAATTGATAACAAAAACTGATTTAGAAAAATTAGGTTTTGCAAATATACCTTAAAACACAAATTGATTGATGCTAGGGTGTGTAGAACGATCTAGGGAACAACCTTTATGCACAACGTTTCTTCTAATTTTGAGTTTTGGTGTGTGGGTGTGGGGGGGGGGGGGTGGGGGGGCTGCAGTCGACGAGCAAGGAGGGGAGGGGGAGAAGCAATCGGCCAAAAATAATAGGGTTTAGGGATAAGTATTAGTGTTAAGCTTCTATATATACTCCAAGGTTAGGGCCTAAACAAGCTACCAGTGATCCAATAAGCCAAACTAGAGTCCATTAAGGGGTGATGGGGTGGTTTTGGCCAAATGGCCCTACAAGGGGTGTTCTGGGCTCGTTTTGCCTACTTGCTTGTACGCGTGTGGTCCGTTTCGAGTGTCGTTAACCGTACCGGGTCTCCGGAACGTTAACTAGTCGTTGAAACAAAATCACCGGGTTTAATTTACTAAATAAATAATAAATTAAATAAGTTTTTCTTAAAGTCAATAATTATTAAAAATAATTATTTTATCGTTTTGCTGGGATCCGTAAACTGAAAAGCTTTCTAGGCGATTAACTTAATCGTATCGTTTTCTAGTTATTTGGTTATCCGAATCAAGTTCATAAATTAATATAACATATTAATTCAGGTAATCCAATAGGATCAAATATGCATTTAAATCTATTAAACATATAAAGTTCTACGTGAACACCGTTAAATATTTAACGGACAAGTAACGATAGTAACGAAAAAAGTCGGGTTGTTACACTCAGTTTTCATTGTACAATTTCAAATGCTGTTTTCAAGATTAAGTTACGAATTTACTACGAATTTTTGTAACTTTTAGGGTTTAGATTTCAATTTTTTTCGCTTTTGGATTCAAAGTATGTTCAAGATTAATTCAAGTTGTTATTTCTTTATCACTTTAAGGTACGATTCTATTTTGATCTAACGAATCTTTCTAGCTATGTTTTTCTTTAGTTATTCGTGTTTTTGTTCGTCTCCAAATATGACCTAAACGTTCATAGTGGTTATTTAAACAAAAACTGAGTTTCATCTGATATTTTAGTTGAAGCCTCTGGCTATGGGGTTTACAGCCGCTGTCTGGAACACCCAAAGCTGCCGGCTTCTATGCTTTAAATTCCACAGTTTCTAGTATGTGACCAGAACTGTGTAATTATGGTTCTTTGATTGTGTTTTATTCTGTTTATTGTTGCTATGATTTGAATCTTTTTTTTGCATTTTTAATGATTATGTGAATAGAAACTAGGATTAACTAGTAATTAAATTTAAGTCTTCTTTTTCTCGATTCATCCAACTGTTAAGATTAACCATATTGGACAAAGTGTCTGAATTGCATGAAATCTAGCTAAGAAATATTATTAGCAATTGATGGATAAACATGAATTGCGCTTATATAGTAAAATCACTTTGATAAGCTTATTCAAAGAATCCTAGTTTATGTGAATTCGTTTGTCAACTACATGAGAATCTGATTAAGGTTGACTTTTAGTTAGTAACTTGAGTTAATCTGATTAGATTTATTAGCTTATCTATTTGTCAGTCTATTAAAATGTTGTCTTTATCCACACCACAAGATTTAGATGATATTTGTCATGCAGTTATATGAATGCTATAAGTTAGGATATTAACTTTGCACAACAACTTACTTAATATGCGATTAAGTCCTACTATGTGAAGACCCGTCCTAATCCATCCGGACAAAGTCCATATCGATTATAAACGAATTACAATAGTTGGTTACATCGCGAGGTACTTGACCTCTATATGATACATTTTACAAACATTGCATTCGTTTTTAAAAGACAATCTTTCATTTCATGGAAAGTTGACAGGTATGCATACCATTTCATATTATCCAAACTATAAATGACCTAATCTGTCATTTACTTAATTATATTCTCTAATGAACTTCAACAACTCAAATGCACCGTCTTTTGAAATATGTCATGAATGACTCCAAGTAATATCCTTAAAATGAGCTAATGCACAGCGGAAGATTTCTTTCAAACCTGAGAATAAACATGCTTTAAAGTATCAACCAAAAGGTTGGTGAGTTCATTAGTTTATAGTAAACATTTCATTTTCATCATTTTTAATAGACCACAAGATTTTAAGTATTATAAATCGTGCAGAAGTCCCATTCCAACTGCATAAACAAAATATCATTCATATGAAGAACACCTGGTGAGGATTTCAAAATATAATAGTAACCATCTATGCCGGTCTTTCACCCCACGACTGAATACATGTACCTTCAAAATATAGAACCTCTGTGCCGGTCTTTACTCCCCCACGGCTAAACACATGTATATAAAATATAGGACAACCGGTGCCAAAATGTCATAAATAATAAACCATTCATATTAACCAACCATCTCATAGCAGGCATTTCGCATCGTACTAGAGATAAAAATCATTCGTATCAACCTCAATCCCAGATAATTCTATCATAGAATGCAGTTAAGGTACTTGTGTCTATTGCGTCAAACATTTATAAAAGCGCATGTAATCTCAGTCCCAAAAATGTAAAGAGTAAAAGGGATTCAAATGAACTCACCATACTGTATTTTGTAGTAAAAATACATAGAACGACATTGAACAAGTATAGGGTTGACCTCGGATTCACGAACCTATATCATTTGTATATTTATTAATATACATAATTGTAATCGAACAAATATATATATAACTTTATTAGTTATATCCTTTTTATATTAGTAGTATATATATGTTTCATATATTCATTTTATATATAAAAAAAAAAAATTTGTTACAATATGTGTATTAAATATTTTATATATATATTTCATTTGTTTGTTAAAGTAGTATTTATAATATTATACCAAAACAATATTAGTAGTGATAAAAATGATAATAGTAATAATAATATTAATGATTCTTTTAATAATAATGTTAATGTTAGTTTAATAATACATCTTATAATAACGATAATAACAGAAATTTTTAATAAATATGAGAAGTTTATTAATGATGATAATGTTAATAATAATTTTTATAGTAATACATAATACTTAATAATAATAATTATTATAGTAATTTCATTACTAGTGATAATATTAATCACAATACTTATTTAATCAAAAATCATAATCTTCATGTTTAATTTCTAAACTAATAACTAAAGCTTCTATATCATTCATTCGTAATCATAATCGTAATAATAATAATAATACTTATATTAATAATAATCATAATAATAATAATATTTAGTGATAATACTAGTACTAGTAATGATAATGATATTAATATTAGTGATAATAACAATAATACTAATTAATAATACTTGGTAATGATAATAATACTAGTAATAATAATAATTATAGTAATAATAATAAAAATAATAGAAAACTACCTCCAATGAATGAGTTCCAAAAATAAATGCCCTTGCCCGGGCTCGAACTCTAGACCTCTTGCTAACCACAAGCACCTCCCTTAACCATTCAACTAATTCTATTTTAGTGTTATAAACCGTGTCCCATATTTATTTAACTACTTTCTGCTAGTCCCAATATAATTATGGCCCAACAATAGATCTCGGCCCAAGATGCTTTTACGGCCCAACAGTAATACTCAAGCCCCATCACTTTTTAAATGGCCCGTTAGGGAATGAAAATCTCGGCCCAAGTTGTAAAACGAGTAAAGGATCCGATCCTTTTTGATTAAATAAACTAGTGGAGCGGTTACAAAAAAAAAATGGAATAATTCGATGGTGTACTGGAAGGCCACGCATGTCCTTGGATAACCTAGCTGCCCCCCATACCCTACAACAGGTTTAGCTTTACAGCTATTGATGTTAACGTTTCACATAAATAAAATCATCATCTTCATTGCATCGTCTTCATTCATCATCATCATTATTTTTAATTCCCTTCGTTCACAGTTTAAAAGAAACGGAAACGATTAATAGCAGCTGCAGTTGTAGTAATTTACAGCAACCTAGAAGGAATATGGCGGTTGTGGTGGTCGTTTGTCAAACAGAAATGAGGGACAAAACAGCAATAATAGGTATGTCAAAATCATCATCAGAAATCTTCATTATTTATCTTTTTCCTCCTCATCCTTGTTTAATCGTAAAAGTACAGAATTAAAGACAAAGGAACGTGTACTAGCAGTAGTTTTCTAAAGGTTTCGATTGTGGGTTTTGGGTTGAACATGATCGAAACAAATAATTCAACAAGAAAGTTTTTGGGTTGCAACAGCAAAACATATACCTTTTAATTTGAATAGCCGTTATTGATATCACAGTAGAAGGTTAGTCGTTTTATCATGATTATCTTTGTTCTAACTTTATAGCTCACCTTCTTCATCTATGTAATCATCACCAAACACGATAATTATCATCAATAGGTCTTCTTCTGGTCATAGAATCATTATCATTATCACAAGCAAACGAGATTGTGACAGTAATATAAATGTTTGTGATTGCGAGGGTTTTCCTTGGATAAAGATAGGAGAGAGAGAGAGAGCAGGGGTTATGGTTATTTGGGTTTGATCGCTCCAAACAGAAAATTGATGTAGTTTATATAATGTTACAGTAAACGGAAACCCAAGTGTGTAGCAGTTTAAAATGGTGGTTTATGTTTGCAGAGAGAGAAAGAGTTATGAGAGAGGATGGTAAAGAAGATGGTGGCCTGCGATGGAGATAAAGGTTGTGGTGGCAGTGGTTTGGTCGAGCAATTTAGCAATAGAACAATAACCGAATATAAGTGGCTTTCGAATGGAGGTTTTAAGGTTCACGAAGGAGAGAGAGGTGGATGAGATGATAGTTGTTGTCGTGAGTTGAACCAAACCAGAGAAAGAACCGGTTAGTGTTTGTATGATATCCTTGGGTGTTTGGTTTACATTTACTCGACAGAAAGTAGAAGAACACGTTTATTTTCATCTTCTTCTAATTCAAGAAACAACAAGAAAGAAAAGAATGGTTAAGTGAGTGTTGTTAGATTAAGGTAGTTCTTTGGGTCTCGATTAAGAAACAATACGAAGAAAGGAATGGTTGTTTAGATGATAAAGATGGTGGCAGTTTTCAAGAAGGAGAAAAAGGATTTTGATATAAGTCATAGGTCGATATATATATACAAAGTATGTATAGTTAGTAAATGTATTTGAAATTCAAAGGTGAAAAGAAGAAGAGAAGACAATAAATCATTTTGATATGATATAAAGATAGTGGACAATCGAATTATTTTGTCAATAACTTGATCTGATGGTTTGTTATATAATAATTGTGTGTATCGACGAAAATTCACGGGCAAGAATAAGAAGACATGAAAGTAAACTTTGATAATGATATACAACTGATTTCGCATAGTTATTTGCCTTTAAAATTTATCTTTAATTAATATTAATAGTTAATGAATTTATTAATAATAAGAATACCAATAATAAAAATACTAATAATAAAAATACTAATAATAATATTAATATTAGTAGTAATAAAAATAATACTAATAATATTAATAATATGTCAATTTATTTATCAACTTTCATTTTTATGTATTATCTATTGATATTAATTAAACGTCAACCGAAAGTTATAGACATTTACCATTTAAGCTCAAAATTAATTATATTAAATATACACTATGTATATATATAAACAGTTTTAAATAACAAAATTTACTACTCAATAAATATATATATTGAATAATTAAATTAAATATAACAATATAATATACAAGAAATATACATGTATAAAATAATAGTTTTTATTACAATGTATTTTATTTTACATATTTATTTATAACAACAATTGTATATAATAGTTTACTAATGTTCATGTTATTATATATATTATACATATATTTATATATACACATATTTATATATATTCACATATTTACAAGCATTGGTTCATGAATCATCGGGAACAGTCGAGGGTCACATGAATATATGAAAATAGTTCAAATTTTTAAGACTCAACATTACAGATTTTGCTTATCGTGTCGGAGACATATAAAGATTAAAGTTTAAATTTGGTCGAAAATTCCCGGGTCATCACAGTACCTACCCGTTAAAGAAATTTCGTCCCGAAATTTGAGTGAGGTCGTCATGTGAAATGTCCCGTTCTTATTGATTAAAAACGTTCCATATTAATTGATTTCGTTGCGAGGTTTTGACCTCTATATGAGACATTTTTCAAAGACTGCATTCATTTTTAAAACAAACCATAACCTTTATTTCATAGATAAAGGTTTTAAAAAGCTTTACGTAGATTATCAAATAATGATAATCTAAAATATCATGTTTACACACGACCATTACATAATGGTTTACAATACAAATATGTTACAACAAAATAAGTTTCTTGAATGCAGTTTTTACACAATATCATACAAGCATGGACTCCAAATCTCGTCCTTATTTAAGTATGCGACAGCGGAAACTCTTAATAATCACCTGAGAATAAACATGCTTAAAACGTCAACAAAAATGTTGGTGAGTTATAGGTTTAACCTATATATATCAAATCATAATAATAGACCACAAGATTTCATATTTCAATACACATCCCATACATAGAGATAAAAATCATTCATATGGTGAACACCTGGTAACCGACATTAACAAGATGCATATATAAGAATATCCCCATCATTCCGGGACACCCTTCGGATATGATATAAATTTCGAAGTACTAAAGCATCCGGTACTTTGGATGGGGTTTGTTAGGCCCAATAGATCTATCTTTAGGATTCGCGTCAATTAGGGTGTCTGTTCCCTAATTCTTAGATTACCAGACTTAATAAAAAGGGGCATATTCGATTTCGATAATTCAACCATAGAATGTAGTTTCACGTACTTGTGTCTATTTTGTAAATCATTTATAAAACCTGCGTGTATTCTCATCCCATAAATATTAGATTTTAAAAGTGGGACTATAACTCACTTTCACAGATTTTTACTTCGTCGGGAAGTAAGACTTGGCCACTGGTTGATTCACGAACCTATAACAATATATACATATATATCAAAGTATGTTCAAAATATATTTACAACACTTTTAATATATTTTGATGTTTTAAGTTTATTAAGTCAGCTGTCCTCGTTAGTAACCTATAACTAGTTGTCCACAGTTAGATATACAGAAATAAATCGATAAATATTATCTTGAATCAATCCACGACCCAGTGTATACGTATATCAGTATTGATCACAACTCAAACTATACATATTTTGGAATCAACCTCAACCCTGTATAGCTAACTCCAACATTCACATATAGAGTGTCTATGGTTGTTCCGAAATATATATAGATGTGTCGACATGATAGGTCGAAACATTGTATACGTGTCTATGGTATCTCAAGATTACATAATATACAATACAAGTTGATTAAGTTATGGTTGGAATATATTTGTTACCAATTTTCACGTAGCTAAAATGAGAAAAATTATCCAATCTTGTTTTACCCATAACTTCTTCATTTTAAATCCGTTTTGAGTGAATCAAATTGCTATGGTTTAATATTGAACTCTATTTTATGAATCTAAACAGAAAAATTATAGGTTTATAGTCGGAAAAATAAGTTACAAGTCATTTTTGTAAAGGTAGTCATTTCAGTCGAAAGAACGACGTCTAGATGACCATTTTAGAAAACATACTTCCACTTTGAGTTTAACCATAATTTTTGGATATAGTTTCATGTTCATAATAAAAATCATTTTCTCAGAATAACAACTTTTAAATCAAAGTTTATCATAGTTTTTAATTAACTAACCCAAAACAGCCCGCGGTGTTACTACGACGGCGTAAATCCGGTTTTACGGTGTTTTTCGTGTTTCCAGGTTTTAAATCATTAAGTTAGCATATCATATAGATATAGAACATGTGTTTAGTTTATTTTAAAAGTCAAGTTAGAAGGATTAACTTTTGTTTGCGAACAAGTTTAGAATTAACTAAACTATGTTCTAGTGATTACAAGTTTAAACCTTCGAATAAGATAGCTTTATATGTATGAATCGAATGATGTTATGAACATCATTACTACCTTAAGTTCCTTGGATAAACCTACTGGAAAAGAGAAAAATGGATCTAGCTTCAATGGATCCTTGGATGGCTCGAAGTTCTTGAAGCAGAATCATGACACGAAAACAAGTTCAAGTAAGATCATCACTTAAAATAAGATTGTTATAGTTATAGAAATTGAACCAAAGTTTGAATATGATTATTACCTTGTATTAGAATGATAACCTACTGTAAGAAACAAAGATTTCTTGAGGTTGGATGATCACCTTACAAGATTGGAAGTGAGCTAGCAAAATTGAAAGTATTCTTGATTTTATGAAACTAGAACTTTTGGAATTTATGAAGAACACTTAGAACTTGAAGATAGAACTTGAGAGAGATCAATTAGATGAAGAAAATTGAAGAATGAAAGTGTTTGTAGGTGTTTTTGGTCGTTGGTGTATGGATTAGATATAAAGGATATGTTATTTTGTTTTCATGTAAATAAGTCATGAATGATTACTCATATTTTTGTAATTTTATGAGATATTTCATGCTAGTTGCCAAATGATGGTTCCCACATGTGTTAGGTGACTCACATGGGCTGCTAAGAGCTGATCATTGGAGTGTATATACCAATAGTACATACATCTAAAAGCTGTGTATTGTACGAGTACGAATACGGGTGCATACGAGTAGAATTGTTGATGAAACTGAACGAGGATGTAATTGTAAGTATTTTTGTTAAGTAGAAGTATTTTGATAAGTGTATTGAAGTCTTTCAAAAGTGTATAAATACATATTAAAACACTACATGTATATACATTTTAACTGAGTCGTTAAGTCATCGTTAGTCGTTACATGTAAGTGTTGTTTTGAAACTTTTAGGTTAACGATCTTGTTAAATGTTGTTAACCCAATGTTTATAATATCAAATGAGATTTTAAATTATTATATTATCATGATATTATCATGTATGAATATCTCTTAATATGATATATATACATTAAATGTCTTTACAACGATAATCGTTACATATATGTCTCGTTTAAAAATCATTAAGTTAGTAGTCTTGTTTTTACATATGTAGTTCATTGTTAATATACTTAATGATATGTTTACTTATCATAGTATCATGTTAACTATATATATATATATCCATATATATGTCATCATATAGTTTTTACAAGTTTTAACGTTCGTGAATCACCGGTCAACTTGGGTGGTCAATTGTCTATATGAAACATATTTCAATTAATCAAGTCTTAACAAGTTTGATTGCTTAACATGTTGGAAACATTTAATCATGTAAATATCAATCTCAATTAATATATATAAACATGGAAAAGTTCGGGTCACTACAGTACCTACCCGTTAAATAAATTTCGTCCCGAAATTTTAAGCTGTTGAAGGTGTTGATGAATCTTCTGGAAATAGATGCGGGTATTTCTTCTTCATCTGATCTTCACGCTCCCAGGTGAACTCGGGTCCTCTACGAGCATTCCATCGAACCTTAACAATTGGTATCTTGTTTTGCTTAAGTCTTTTAACCTCACGATCCATTATTTCGACGGGTTCTTCGATGAATTGAAGTTTTTCGTTGATTTGGATTTCATCTAACGGAATAGTGAGATCTTCTTTAGCAAAACATTTCTTCAAATTCGAGACGTGGAAAGTGTTATGTACAGCCACGAGTTGTTGAGGTAACTCAAGTCGGTAAGCTACTGGTCCGACACGATCAATAATCTTGAATGGTCCAATATACCTTGGATTTAATTTCCCTCGTTTACCAAATCGAACAACGCCTTTCCAAGGTGCAACTTTAAGCATGACCATCTCTCCAATTTCAAATTCTATATCTTTTCTTTTAATGTCAGCGTAGCTCTTTTGTCGACTTTGGGCGGTTTTCAACCGTTGTTGAATTTGGATGATCTTCTCGGTAGTTTCTTGTATAATCTCCGGACCCGTAATCTGTCTATCCCCCACTTCACTCCAACAAATCGGAGACCTGCACCTTCTACCATAAAGTGCTTCAAACGGCGCCATCTCAATGCTTGAATGGTAGCTGTTGTTGTGGGAAAATTCTGCTAACGGTAGATGTCGATCCCAACTGTTTCCGAAATCAATAACACATGCTCGTAGCATGTCTTCAAGCGTTTGTATCGTCCTTTCGCTCTGCCCATCAGTTTGTGGATGATAGGCAGTACTCATGTCTAGACGAGTTCCTAATGCTTGTTGTAATGTCTGCCAGAATCTTGAAATAAATCTGCCATCCCTATCAGAGATAATAGAGATTGGTATTCCATGTCTGGAGACGACTTCCTTCAAATACAGTCGTGCTAACTTCTCCATCTTGTCATCTTCTCTTATTGGTAGGAAGTGTGCTGATTTGGTGAGACGATCAACTATTACCCAAATAGTATCAAAACCACTTGCAGTCCTTGGCAATTTAGTGATGAAATCCATGGTAATGTTTTCCCATTTCCATTCCGGGATTTCGGGTTGTTGAAGTAGACCTGATGGTTTCTGATGCTCAGCTTTGACCTTAGAACACGTCAAACATTCTCCTACGTATTTAGCAACATCGGCTTTCATACCCGGCCACCAAAAATGTTTCTTGAGATCCTTGTACATCTTCCCCGTTCCAGGATGTATTGAGTATCTGGTTTTATGAGCTTCTCTAAGTACCATTTCTCTCATATCTCCAAATTTTGGTACCCAAATCCTTTCAGCCCTATACCGGGTTCCGTCTTCCCTAATATTAAGATGCTTCTCCGATCCTTTGGGTATTTCATCCTTTAAATTTCCTTCTTTTAAAACTCCTTGTTGCGCCTCCTTTATTTGAGTAGTAAGGTTATTATGAATCATTATATTCATAGATTTTACTCGAATGGGTTCTCTGTCCTTCCTGCTCAAGGCATCGGCTACCACATTTGCCTTCCCCGGGTGGTAACGAATCTCAAAGTCGTAATCATTCAACAATTCAATCCACCTACGCTGCCTCATATTCAGTTGTTTCTGATTAAATATGTGTTGAAGACTTTTGTGGTCAGTTTATATAATACTTTTGACCCCATATAAGTAGTGCCTCCAAGTCTTTAATGCAAAAACAACCGCGCCTAATTCCAAATCATGGGTCGTATAATTTTGCTCGTGAATCTTCAATTGTCTAGATGCATAAGCAATCACCTTCGTTCGTTGCATTAATACACAACCGAGACCTTGCTTTGATGCGTCACAATAAATCACAAAATCATCATTCCCTTCAGGCAATGACAATATAGGTGCCGTAGTTAGCTTTTTCTTCAATAACTGAAACGCTTTCTCTTGTTCATCCTTCCATTCAAATTTCTTCCCTTTATGCGTTAATGCAGTCAAGGGTTTTGCTATTCTGGAAAAGTCTTGGATGAACCTTCTGTAGTAACCAGCTAGTCCTAAAAACTGGCGTATGTGTTTCGGAGTTTTCGGGGTTTCCCACTTTTCAACAGTTTCTATCTTTGCCGGATCCACCTTAATACCTTCTTTGTTCACTATGTGACCGAGGAATTGAACTTCTTCCAACCAAAATGCACACTTTGAAAACTTAGCGTACAATTCTTCCTTCCTCAATACTTCTAACACCTTTCTCAAATGTTCACCGTGTTCTTGGTCATTCTTTGAGTAAATAAGTATGTCATCAATGAAAACAATGACAAACTTGTCAAGGTATAGTCCACACACTCAGTTCATAAGGTCCATGAACACAGCTGGTGCATTAGTTAAACCAAACGGCATGACCATAAACTCGTAATGACCGTAACGTGTTCTGAAAGCAGTCTTTGGAATATCATCTTCTTTCACCCGCATTTGATGATACCCGGAACGTAAGTCAATCTTTGAATAAACAGACGAGCCTTGTAGTTGATCAAATAAGTCATCGATTCTCGGTAGTGGGTAGCGGTTCTTGATGGTAAGTTTGTTCAACTCTCGGTAGTCGATACACAACCTGAATGTACCATCTTTCTTCTTGACAAACAAAACAGGAGCTCCCCACGGTGATGTGCTTGGTCGAATGAAACCACGCTCTAAAAGTTCTTGTAATTGGTTTTGTAGTTCTTTCATCTCGCTGGGTGCGAGTCTGTAAGGAGCACGAGCTATTGGTGCAGCTCCTAGTACAAGATCTATTTGAAATTCAACGGATCGATGTGGGGGTAATCCCGGTAATTCTTTCGGAAATACATCGGGAAATTCTTTTGCAATGGGAACATCATTGATGCTCTTTTCTTCAGTTTGTACTTTCTCGACGTGTGCTAGAACAGCATAGCAACCTTTTCTTATTAGTTTTTGTGCCTTCAAATTACTAATAAGATGTAGCTTCGTGTTGCCCTTTTCTCCGTACACCATTAAGGGTTTTCCTTTTTCTCGTATAATGCGAATTGCATTTTTGTAACAAACGATCTCTGCTTTCACTTCTTTCAACCAGTCCATACCGATTATCACATCAAAACTCCCTAACTCTACTGGTATCAAATCAATCTTAAATGTTTCGCTAACCAGTTTAATTTCTCGATTCTGACATATATTATCTGCTGAAATTAATTTACCATTTGCTAATTCGAGTAAAAATTTACTATCCAAAGGCGTCAATGGACAACTTAATTTAGCACAAAAATCTCTACTCATATAGCTTCTATCCGCACCCGAATCAAATAAAACGTAAGCAGATTTATTGTCAATAAGAAACGTACCCGTAACAAGCTCCGGGTCTTCCTGTGCCTCTGCCGCATTAATATTGAAAACTCTTCCGCGGCCTTGTCCATTCGTGTTCTCCTGGTTCGGGCAATTTCTAATAATGTGGCCCGGTTTTCCACATTTATAACAAACTACATTGGCATAACTTGCTCCGACACTACTTGCTCCGCCATTACTCGTTCCGGCACCATTTGTTCCTTTCGTTCTGTTAACCCCTGGTCCGTAGACATCACACTTCGCCGCGCTATGACCATTTCTTTTACACTTGTTGCAAAATTTGGTGCAGAACCCCGAGTGATACTTTTCACACCTTTGGCATAGCTGCTTCTGATTGTTGTTGTTGTTGCGGTTATTATTGTTGTTGGGATGATTGTTGTAGCTGCTGTTGTTGTTGTTGTTATTGTTGTTGGGCCGTTTGTTGTAGTTGCGATTGATGTTGCGATTGTTGGGATAATTGTTGCGATTATTGTTGTAATTACTGTTGTTGTTGTATTGGTGATTCTTATCACCGTTTTCCTCCCACTTTCTTTTGACTTGCTTCACATTGGCCTCTTCAGCAGTCTGTTCTTTAATTCTTTCTTCAATCTGGTTCACTAGTTTGTGAGCCATTCTACATGCCTGTTGTATGGAGGCGGGCTCGTGTGAACTTATATCTTCTTGGATTCTTTCCGGTAATCCTTTCACAAACGCGTCGATCTTCTCTTCCTCATCTTCGAATGCTCCCGGACACAATAGGCACAATTCTGTGAATCGTCTTTCGTACGTGGTAATATCAAATCCTTGGGTTCGTAACCCTCTAAGTTCTGTCTTGAGCTTATTGACCTCGGTTCTGGGACGGTACTTCTCGTTCATCAAGTGCTTGAATGCTGACCACGGTAGTGCGTACGCATCATCTTGTCCCACTTGCTCTAGATAGGTATTCCACCATGTTAACGCAGAACCTGTGAAGGTATGCGTAGCGTACTTCACTTTGTCCTCTTCAGTACACTTACTTATGGCAAACACCGATTCAACCTTCTCGATCCACCGTTTCAATCCGATCGGTCCTTCGGTTCCATCAAATTCCAAAAGTTTTGCAGGCAGTGAATTCTTTGTAGGTGCATCCTACACGATTTCCTGTACTGCTAGATCCAAGGTTATTGTTGGTATGTAGCGCAGCCTGTACTGCGGCTATGTTTGAAGCTAGAAAAGTACGGAATTCCTCTTCATTCATATTCACGGTGTGTCGAGTAGTCGGTGCCATTTCCTTCAAAATAGTTAAATGGAACAAGTTAATCATACAGAATATTAAGAGTAGTTAATAGTATTTCGTAGCATAATATGAACTCATTTATAAAAGCTTTTTCTTCATATTAGCGTTTTATAAGTTTAAATTCGGGTAGTACCTACCCGTTAAGTTCATACTTAGTAGCTAATATACAATTCAACTACTACAATTCTATATGAAAAACTGATTGTAATAATATTTCGCGTTCAAACTTTTATACAATATTTTACAAACTTACAATACCGCTTATTTTACATAAAGCATGAAATATAGCACACAATAACTTTGATACAAGATAGTTGTGAAGACAATTCTAGCTAGTACACAAGTCGTTCGGCAAAGGCAATAAAGACACGTAATTCATACGTCCAGAAACAAGTCATGCATTCTGGTTTTACTAGGACTACTTCCCATCCTTGGTCTTGTGCAACATAACCGTTATGGCCGTTGATAAGACAGCGTGTTGTAACGTCATCAAAGGGACGAGGGTTACGTAATGTCCAACAGTCCCGTAATAATCTAAAAACCTCATTTCTTACCCCAATTACCGACTCCGTCACTTGTGGAAACGTTTTGTTTAATAGTTGTAGCCCGATGTTCTTGTTCTCACTTTGGTGAGAAGCGAACATTACTAATCCGTAAGCATAACATGCTTCTTTATGTTGCATGTTAGCCGCTTTTTCTAAATCACGAAGTCCAATATTCGGATATATTGAGTCAAAATAATTTCTTAACCCGTTGCGTAAAATAGCATTTGGGTTCCCCGCAATATATGCGTCAAAGTAAACACATCGTAACTTATGGGTTTCCCAATGTGATATCCCCCATCTTTCAAACGAAAGTCTCTTATAAACCAAGACATTCTTGGAACGTTCTTCGAATGTCTTACAAACTGATCTCGCCTTAATAGTTGTGCCGAAGAATTCTGACCGACTCTAGACAAGATTTCATCAATCATGTCTCCGGATAGGTCTCTTAAAATATTTGGTTGTCTATCCATTTTGTGTTTTTATACTGTAAAATAGACAAGAGTTAGATTCATAAAAAAAATACTTATTAGTACAAGCAATTTTTACATATATCATAAAGCATAAGCACACTATATTACATATATTACACCACACGAATACAACTATCTTATTCCGACTCGCTTGTTTCTTCTTCTTCGGTTTTGGTTCGTTTTGCCAAGTTTCTAGGGATATATGATGTTCCCCTAATACGAGCCGTCGTTGTCCACATTGGTTTAGAAAAACCTGGTGGTTTAGAGGTTCCCGGGTCATTGTTACAACTTAAGGACTTCGGGGGTTGACGATACATATAAAGTTCATCGGGGTTGGAATTAGATTTCTCTATTTTTATGCCCTTTCCCTTATTATTTTCTTTTGCCTTTTTAAATTCAGTTGGGGTAATTTCTATAACATCATCGAAATTCTCGTCGGAATCCGATTCATCGGAGAATTGGTAATCCTCCCAATATTTTGCTTCCTTGGCGGAAACACCATTAACCATAATTAACTTTGGTCGGTTGGTTGAGGATTTTCTTTTACTTAACCGTTTTATTATTTCCCCCACCGGTTCTATTTCTTCATCCGGTTCCGATTCTTCTTCCGGTTCCGATTCTTCTTCCGGTTCCGACTCTTCTTCCGGTTCCTCTTCGGGAACTTGTGAATCAGTCCACAAATCATTCCAATTTACATTTGACTCTTCATTATTATTAGGTGAGTCAATGGGACTTGTTCTAGAGGTAGACATCTATCACATAATATCAAAAACGTTAAGAGATTAATATATCACATAATATTCATATGTTAAAAATATATAGTTTCCAACAAAAATGTTAAGCAATCATTTTTAAAGAAAACACGGTCGAAGTCCAGACTCACTAATGCATCCTAACAAACTCGATAAGACACACTAATGCAAATTTTCTGGTTCTCTAAGACCAACGCTCGGATACCAATTGAAATGTCCCGTTCTTATTGATTAAAAACGTTCCATATTAATTGATTTCGTTGCGAGGTTTTGACCTCTATATGAGACATTTTTCAAAGACTGCATTCATTTTTAAAACAAACCATAACCTTTATTTCATAGATAAAGGTTTTAAAAAGCTTTACGTAGATTATCAAATAATGATAATCTAAAATATCCTGTTTACACACGACCATTACATAATGGTTTACAATACAAATATGTTACAACAAAATAAGTTTCTTGAATGCAGTTTTTACACAATATCATACAAGCATGGACTCCAAATCTCGTCCTTATTTAAGTATGCGACAGCGGAAACTCTTAATAATCACCTGAGAATAAACATGCTTAAAACGTCAACAAAAATGTTGGTGAGTTATAGGTTTAACCTATATATATCAAATCATAATAATAGACCACAAGATTTCATATTTCAATACACATCCCATACATAGAGATAAAAATCATTCATATGGTGAACACCTGGTAACCGACATTAACAAGATGCATATATAAGAATATCCCCATCATTCCGGGACACCCTTCGGATATGATATAAATTTCGAAGTACTAAAGCATCCGGTACTTTGGATGGGGTTTGTTAGGCCCAATAGATCTATCTTTAGGATTCGCGTCAATTAGGGTGTCTGTTCCCTAATTCTTAGATTACCAGACTTAATAAAAAGGGGCATATTCGATTTCGATAATTCAACCATAGAATGTAGTTTCACGTACTTGTGTCTATTTTGTAAATCATTTATAAAACCTGCATGTATTCTCATCCCATAAATATTAGATTTTAAAAGTGGGACTATAACTCACTTTCACAGATTTTTACTTCGTCGGGAAGTAAGACTTGGCCACTGGTTGATTCACGAACCTATAACAATATATACATATATATCAAAGTATGTTCAAAATATATTTACAACACTTTTAATATATTTTGATGTTTTAAGTTTATTAAGTCAGCTGTCCTCGTTAGTAACCTATAACTAGTTGTCCACAGTTAGATATACAGAAATAAATCGATAAATATTATCTTGAATCAATCCACGACCCAGTGTATACGTATCTCAGTATTGATCACAACTCAAACTATACATATTTTGGAATCAACCTCAACCCTGTATAGCTAACTCCAACATTCACATATAGAGTGTCTATGGTTGTTCCGAAATATATATAGATGTGTCGACATGATAGGTCGAAACATTGTATACGTGTCTATGGTATCTCAAGATTACATAATATACAATACAAGTTGATTAAGTTATGGTTGGAATATATTTGTTACCAATTTTCACGTAGCTAAAATGAGAAAAATTATCCAATCTTGTTTTACCCATAACTTCTTCATTTTAAATCCGTTTTGAGTGAATCAAATTGCTATGGTTTCATATTGAACTCTATTTTATGAATCTAAACAGAAAAATTATAGGTTTATAGTCGGAAAAATAAGTTACAAGTCGTTTTTGTAAAGGTAGTCATTTCAGTCGAAAGAACGACGTCTAGATGACCATTTTAGAAAACATACTTCCACTTTGAGTTTAACCATAATTTTTGGATATAGTTTCATGTTCATAATAAAAATCATTTTCTCAGAATAACAACTTTTAAATCAAAGTTTATCATAGTTTTTAATTAACTAACCCAAAACAGCCCGCGGTGTTACTACGACGACGTAAATCCGGTTTTACGGTGTTTTTCGTGTTTCCAGGTTTTAAATCATTAAGTTAGCATATCATATAGATATAGAACATGTGTTTAGTTTATTTTAAAAGTCAAGTTAGAAGGATTAACTTTTGTTTGCGAACAAGTTTAGAATTAACTAAACTATGTTCTAGTGATTACAAGTTTAAACCTTCGAATAAGATAGCTTTATATGTATGAATCGAATGATGTTATGAACATCATTACTACCTTAAGTTCCTTGGATAAACCTACTGGAAAAGAGAAAAATGGATCTAGCTTCAATGGATCCTTGGATGGCTCGAAGTTCTTGAAGCAGAATCATGACGCGAAAACAAGTTCAAGTAAGATCATCACTTAAAATAAGATTGTTATAGTTATAGAAATTGAACCAAAGTTTGAATATGATTATTACCTTGTATTAGAATGATAACCTACTGTAAGAAACAAAGATTTCTTGAGGTTGGATGATCACCTTACAAGATTGGAAGTGAGCTAGCAAACTTGAAAGTATTCTTGATTTTATGAAACTAGAACTTTTGGAATTTATGAAGAACACTTAGAACTTGAAGATAGAACTTGAGAGAGATCAATTAGATGAAGAAAATTGAAGAATGAAAGTGTTTGTAGGTGTTTTTGGTCGTTGGTGTATGGATTAGATATAAAGGATATGTTATTTTATTTTCATGTAAATAAGTCATGAATGATTACTCATATTTTTGTAATTTTATGAGATATTTCATGCTAGTTGCCAAATGATGGTTCCCACATGTGTTAGGTGACTCACATGGGCTGCTAAGAGCTGATCATTGGAGTGTATATACCAATAGTACATACATCTAAAAGCTGTGTATTGTACGAGTACGAATACGGGTGCATACGAGTAGAATTGTTGATGAAACTGAACGAGGATGTAATTGTAAGCATTTTTGTTAAGTAGAAGTATTTTGATAAGTGTATTGAAGTCTTTCAAAAGTGTATAAATACATATTAAAACACTACATGTATATACATTTTAACTGAGTCGTTAAGTCATCGTTAGTCGTTACATGTAAGTGTTGTTTTGAAACTTTTAGGTTAACGATCTTGTTAAATGTTGTTAACCCAATGTTTATAATATCAAATGAGATTTTAAATTATTATATTATCATGATATTATCATGTATGAATATCTCTTAATATGATATATATACATTAAATGTCTTTACAACGATAATCGTTACATATATGTCTCGTTTAAAAATCATTAAGTTAGTAGTCTTGTTTTTACATATGTAGTTCATTGTTAATATACTTAATGATATGTTTACTTATCATAGTATCAAGTTAACTATATATATATCCATATATATGTCATCATATAGTTTTTACAAGTTTTAACGTTCGTGAATCACCGGTCAACTTGGGTGGTCAATTGTCTATATGAAACATATTTCAATTAATCAAGTCTTAACAAGTTTGATTGCTTAACATGTTGGAAACATTTAATCATGTAAATATCAATCTCAATTAATATATATAAACATGGAAAAGTTCGGGTCACTACATCATGGCTAACAATAAATATGTTTTCCTGACGAATATGAGCTAATAAATAGAGTTTTATCATTAATGAATAATACAGATAAAATAATTCGATTATTCGAAGAGCACGAATGAAGCTATCACAAAAGAGTGAAATGAATAAATGAAGTTTCATTTTAATTTTTGACGTTGCCTTGGTTGAATCCAGGAATTTAAGGGATTTAAAGAAAATCTTCGAAATCTGAGAGATTTGATTCTTCGGCGAATAAGGAGATTTAAAATTTCTATAATTAAATACGGTGATCTGCCTCGATTACTCTGTCTGATATTTCCACTATAAATTAAACTCTTTCGTTCCATTAGTTTTCACCACTCCTACACCTTCTTTCTCAGTTCATATACTCAAAAGATTATAGTAATGCTTAATCCAGTTCTAATCCTTATCCTTATCCTGACTATCGTATCTGTCATTCTTCTTTTTCAACTCCCATCGGATGAATCTGTTTTCTTCTACTTCGCCCTTGGGGTTATAGTGTTTTTAATTCTCCCGTGTCTTTATGTTGCAATAAACATTGATATACACGGTTTGTAATTTCCGTGTTGTTATTAGGCTTTATATTTTCTTTTATATTTCGGAGCTCCATTCTCTTGTTTTCTCTTCCCGACTCCAAGTCAAGCGAATAATGGTCCAGAATTCATATGTATGAAATTCTGATTGATCATAATATACTAAGCAGAAGATTTGTAATAGCACGATTTGATTGGTTAGATTACCAGAATTACAGAAGATAGAACTATCAAGAATATATTTTCTTTGATATGTTCGGAGGTTAAATAGAATGAAAGAGTTATGTAACATGGCACATGATGATGTTAGAGTCTGTGAATCATCATGTTTCATTAGAACTCAGCATGACTTACTGTAATATAATCACGTTGATCAAGTGTCATTATATTATACTAACTCATGCATCAATTCTCAACATTACTTCGATAACATTCATATTTTAAGCTCGAAAATTTACAGAATATAGAAACTGACAGTTTCTATATGATGTAATACGGATAGCACGAAGAGATTAATGATTTCAAATAAGAGTAGTTACAAAAATATCTCTAGAAATATGGAGGATATTTATAATGAAAGATACGATAATATCTCAGAATATCTAAGATCAGAGGACGATAGAAACTATTGTCTGCAAGGGTTTAGAGTAAGGAGCAAGATATTCACTAAAGACTTTAGCACACATTGAATCATTTGGATTCTTTGAAGTCAAACTTATTCTTTGTGATTTGTCCACGGCTTTCTTCATAGTTTCGCATAATCTGCTTTTCGGTACTAAATTTTCTATTGAATGTTTCCAATATAATGATACGCAGGAAGTACGAAGAGGTATATAATTTAGGACGAGAATATTTATGAAAATATCCTCAGAAATATCGAAGATATTGATGATGATATTTTGGAATTTCTAAGTTCGATGGTTGATGGAGAAAGATTTTCCGCAAGATTTTAACATGACTTCGGAGCAAGATATTCTCTAAAGATTTCAACGGATCCAGAATTATCTGGATTCTTTGAATATAGGGTATGGTCCTTGTATTTGTCTTTGGTCTCCTTCATGGTTAACTCTATCCGTTTTCCAGTTCCAACGTTTCTGAGCTTTTCTAATATATTATTCTCTATCATCAAACTTCCGACGATTAAGGTCATTTACGGTTATCTACAGTTTCTGCTGCTTCATTCAGCTTTTTCAAAGTTCAATGTATTAATTCGTAGGTTGGGTGCTTTTCAAAATTTCAAAATGGAAGATCATTATTCCAAAAGATAAATGTTATACATATAACTGTTGATGTAGATATGCTGTGAGTTTTCAAAGTACTGATTGCCGATTCCTCTACATTTACTGCTACCATATCTGAATCATTAGTTATCGATCCGAGGTAATTTCAAGAGAATTGTGTTTTTAGATGATTAAACGCTGACGGTAATATGGTGGAATATAAAAGGTTCCCCGGTAACAATAAAAGAACATATATATAAGTCAAGGTGATAATAAGGTTGTTTCGAACGAAAAGTCAAAGTTGATTTGCTGAAGCTGTGACAAAATTTGCTACCTTAAAAAGGGATCGCAAAGTTATTTTTGCTAATAAATGCCAAAGGATCTGACGCGGCTATGTGTTAAACTTTTGCTCAGTTGCCGAGAGTTTCTCAGGTGCATAACTATATGCACAAATCTTTCCTTCCGTAGATGAAGTGCGGTTGATTCATCCTACCGATTGAGGTGTTTTCAAGAATCATGAAAGGTTTGAATGCAGATTGTAATCATCAAGATACTAATGAAGTTCAAAATGAATTCAAGTGGCAAACTTGAAGAATTGTTTAGTTTCATATGTTATAATCAGTATTTTAATTCATTTTAATTGTCCAATGTTGGCAGTCCACAGTCGATAGTCCACAGTTAACAGTCCAATAATTCATACATAGTTTAATATATAATATTCGAATTAATTAATTTATATCGTGACCCAACATTTAAAGTGTGTAAAATAAATAACAGAATTTAAATGACGATAAATAAAATTGCGATAATTAAATTGCGATAAATAAACTGCGATAAATAAAATGTAATCAGTTAGCTAGGAACAGTTAGCTGGAAACAGTTAGCGTGAATTCTTAACGAAATTTCTCATAGTTAATTTGTTTGTTTCTAACAAATTTTATTTTGTCCAATGTTTTCTTCATTATGCCACTTGTTGGATTATGATAAATCAAAATCCAAATATGAATTTGAATAAAAATGGCTATTCTGCAGTGAACGAATACACATATTGGTAGATGTAAGTAGGATAGTAAACGACTGTTGAAACAGATTTGGAGAACGTACAATGTAACTTATTAATGTGAAATTTAAATATTCCTCGGGTATTACCTACCCGTAAAAATATTTTCACCGTTAACAGTTTGTACAAGAGAATTTTTAATTACAATCTTTATGAAAACATATATACATATATATTTTCCTTCAGATGTATTCATGGATTTAATGAGTTAATATGACATTAAACTCATTTTCTTTTCGGTTGAATCTAGAATAAATAATCTCTAAAACTTTAGAGATTACATATTCGTCATGTCGAACGAAGATAAATGAGGTAGAACGATACGTATAACGAAGATCATACTCAAAGTACAGATGATGATATTGAAGCATGGATTGTTGATGGTACTGGTGCTGTTATTGATGGTACCGTTGGTGCCGGTGATGTTGCTGAAGCTGGTACATTTTGCACCATATTCTCCGAATTGATTATTCGAGCGCGAAGTTCGTTGACTTATTACTCCAGGATGATTGTCGGTCGGAACGAGCGGATGAATAAGGTTCAGAATTGTGGATAGAATATAATCTTATCAAGTTACCCTGGAAATGAGACTGAAAATGGTGTCTCGAACAGGTTCGCCGGTAAACGTTTCAGGTTCTTCGCCAAAAGGTGAATTCGGTTAGTGGATGAGATCGCCTTCTGAGCGTCTCCATTGACTAAGTCAACTATGAATCCATCAGATGAATTGATAATGGCTGATTTGTTAATTCATGTCGATGACGCAGTTTTCGGAGCTTAGGTGAACATCTATGTCGGAATAGCTGTCGGAATAACTATCGAAATAGCTATCGGAATCTGAGGGACTCGAACTGGTTGCAGGATTCATCTCGTACGATCAGATGGAGGATTTTCGATAAGAAATAGATTATAGGATGTAGATTAGTACCCTGCAATACATAATTTACATATGCATATATAATACTAAAATCCCATAAGTTACGGAGGAATCTACGGAATACAACAGGCAAAGTTACAGTAACAGATATGCTAAGATATGAAGTAGCAGATATGCTAAGATATGAATTTTTGTCTATACACTATTCATGCAGTCAATGCAGTAAAATGTGTCTAGACTAAGAATGATAAGCAAGTGATTTCCTAAGGATGATAATCGGATGATTTCCGACTAGAAATGATAAGCAAAACTTTTGACATGCAGACGCGGTCGAAGTTCAGACTCACTGATGCATCCTAACCACTTATCAGTTAGACACACTAATGCAGACCTGGTTCGCTAAGACCTCTGCTCTGATACCAACTGTGAAGACCCGTCCTAATCCATCCGGACAAAGTCCATATCGATTATAAACGAATTACAATAGTTGGTTACATCGCGAGGTACTTGACCTCTATATGATACATTTTACAAACATTGCATTCGTTTTTAAAAGACAATCTTTCATTTCATGGAAAGTTGACAGGTATGCATACCATTTCATATTATCCAAACTATAAATGACCTAATCTGTCATTTACTTAATTATATTCTCTAATGAACTTCAACAACTCAAATGCACCGTCTTTTGAAATATGTCATGAATGACTCCAAGTAATATCCTTAAAATGAGCTAATGCACAGCGGAAGATTTCTTTCAAACCTGAGAATAAACATGCTTTAAAGTATCAACCAAAAGGTTGGTGAGTTCATTAGTTTATAGTAAACATTTTATTTTCATCATTTTTAATAGACCACAAGATTTTAAGTATTATAAATCGTGCAGAAGTCCCATTCCAACTGCATAAACAAAATATCATTCATATGAAGAACACCTGGTAAGGATTCCAAAATATAATAGTAACCATCTGTGCCGGTCTTTCACCCCACGGCTGAATACATGTACCTTCAAAATATAGAACCTCTGTGCCGGTCTTTACTCCCCCACGGCTAAACACATGTATATAAAATATAGGACAACCGGTGCCAAAATGTCATAAATAATAAACCATTCATATTAACCAACCATCTTATAGCAGGCATTTTGCATCGTACTAGAGATAAAAATCATTCGTATCAACCTCAATCCCAGATAATTCTATCATAGAATGCAGTTAAGGTACTTGTGTCTATTGCGTCAAACATTTATAAAAGCGCATGTAATCTCAGTCCCAAAAATGTAAAGAGTAAAAGGGATTCAAATGAACTCACCATACTGTATTTTGTAGTAAAAATACATAGAACGACATTGAACAAGTATAGGGTTGACCTCGAATTCACGAACCTATATCATTTGTATATTTATTAATATACATAATTGTAATCGAACAAATATATATATAACTTTATTAGTTATATCCTTTTTATATTAGTAGTATATATATGTTTCATATATTCATTTTATATATAAAAAAAATTTTTTGTTACAATATGTGTATTAAATATTTTATATATATATTTCATTTGTTTGTTAAAGTAGTATTTATAATATTATACCAAAACAATATTAGTAGTGATAAAAATGATAATAGTAATAATAATATTAATGATTCTTTTAATAATAATGTTAATGTTAGTTTAATAATACATCTTATAATAACGATAATAACAGAAATTTTTAATAAATATGAGAAGTTTATTAATGATGATAATGTTAATAATAATTTTTATAGTAATACATAATACTTAATAATAATAATTATTATAGTAATTTCATTACTAGTGATAATATTAATCACAATACTTATTTAATCAAAAATCATAATCTTCATGTTTAATTTCTAAACTAATAACTAAAGCTTCTATATCATTCATTCGTAATCATAATCGTAATAATAATAATAATACTTATATTAATAATAATCATAATAATAATAATATTTAGTGATAATACTAGTATTAGTAATGATAATGATATTAATATTAGTGATAATAACAATAATACTAATTAATAATACTTGGTAATGATAATAATACTAGTAATAATAATAATTATAGTAATAATAATAAAAATAATAGAAAACTACCCCCAATGAATGAGTTCCAAAAATAAATGCCCTTGCCCGGGCTCGAACTCTAGATTTCTTGCTAACCACAAGCACCTCCCTTAACCATTCAACTAATTCTATTTTAGGGTTATAAACCGTGTCCCATATTTATTTAACTACTTTCTGCTAGTCCCAATATAATTATGGCCCAACAATAGATCTCGGCCCAAGATCCTTTTACGGCCCAACAGTAATACTCAAGCCCCATCACTTTTTAAATGGCCCGTTAGGAAATGAAAATCTCGGCCCAAGTTGTAAAACGAGTAAAGGATCTGATCCTTTTTGATTAAATAAACTAGTGGAGCGGTTACAAAAAAAAATGGAATAATTCGATGGTGTACTGGAAGGCCACGCATGTCCTTGGATACCCTAGCTGCCCCCATACCCTATGATAGGTTTAGCTTTACAGCTATTGATGTTAACGTTTCACATAAATAAAATCATCATCTTCATTGCGTCGTCTTCATTCATCATCATCATTATTTTTAATTCCATTCGTTCACAGTTTAAAAGAAACAGAAACGATTAATAGCAGCTGCAGTTGTAGTAATTTACAGCAACCTAGAAGGAATATGGCAGTTGTGGTGGTCGTTTGTCAAACAGAAACAAGGGACAAAACAGCAATAATAGGTATGTCAAAATCATCACCAGAAATCTTCATTATTTATCTTTTTCCTCCTCATCCTTGTTTAATCGTAAAAGTACAGAATTAAAGACAAAGGAACGTGTACTAGCAGTAGTTTTCTAAAGGTTTCGATTGTGGGTTTTCGGTTGAACATGATCGAAACAGATAATCCAACAAGAAAGTTTTTGGGTTGCAACAGCAAAACAGATACCTTTTAATTTGAATAGCCGTTATCGATATCACAGTAGAAGGTTAGTCGTTTTATCATGATTATCTTTGTTCTAACTTTACAGCTCACCTTCTTCATCTATGTAATCATCACCAAACACGATCATTATCATCAATAGGTCTTCTTCTGGTCACAGAATCATTATCATTATCACAAGCAAACGAGATTGTGACAGTAATATAAATGTTTGTGATTGCGAGGGTTTTCCTTGGATAAAGATAGGAGAGAGAGAGAGAGAGAGCAGGGGTTATGGTTATTTGGGTTTGATCGCTCCAAACAGAAAATTGATGCAGTTTATATGATGTTTCAGTAAACAGAAACCCAAGTGAGTAGCAGTTTAAAATGGTGGTTTACGTTTGCAGAGAGAGAGAGAGTTATGAGAGAGGATGGTAAAGAAGATGGTGGCCTGCGATGGAGATAAAGGTTGTGGTGGCAGTGGTTTGGTCGAGCAATTTAGCAATAGAACAATAACCGAATATAAGTGGCTTTCGAATGGAGGTTTTGAGGTTCACGAAGGAGATAGAGGTGGATGAGATGATAGTTGTTGTCGTGAGTTGAACCAAACCAGAGAAAGAACCGGTTAGTGTTTGTATGATATCCTTGGGTGTTTGGTTTACATTTACTCGACAGAAAGTAGAAGAACACGTTTATTTTCATCTTCTTCTAATTCAAGAAACAACAAGAAAGAAAAGAATGGTTAAGTGAGTGTTGTTAGATTGAGGTAGTTCTTTGGGTCTCGATTAAGAAACAATAGGAAGAAAGGAATGGTTGTTTAGATGATAAAGATGGTGGCAGTTTTCAAGAATGAGAAAAAGGATTTTGATATAAGTCATAGGTCGATATATATATACAAAGTATGTATACTTAGTAAATGTATTTGAAATTCAAAGGTGAAAAGAAGAAGAGAAAGACAATAAATCATTTTGATATGATATAAAGATAGTGGACAATCGAATTATTTTGTCAATAACTTGATCTGATGGTTTGTTATATAATAATTGTGTGTATCGACGAAAATTCACGGGCAAGAATAAGAAGACATGAAAGTAAACTTTGATAATGATATACAACTGATTTCGCATAGTTATTTGCCTTTAAAATTTATCTTTAATTAATATTAATTATTAATGAATTTATTAATAATAAGAATACCAACAATAAAAATACTAATAATAATATTAATATTAGTAGTAATAAAAATAATACTAATAATATTAATAATATGTCAATTTATTTATCAACTTTAATTTTTATGTATTATCTATTGATATTAATTAAACGTCAACCGAAAGTTACAGACATTTACCATTTAAGCTCAAAATTAATTATATTAAATATACACTATGTATATATATAAACAGTTTTAAATAACAAAATTTACTACTCAATAAATATATATATTGAATGATTAAATTAAATATAACAATATAATATACAAGAAATATACATGTATAAAATAATATTTTTTATTACAATGTATTTTATTTTACATATTTATTTATAACAACAATTGTATATAATAGTTTACTAATGTTCATGTTATTATATATATTATACATATATTTATATATACACATATTTATATATATCCACATAATTACAAGCATTGGTTCGTGAATCATCGAGAACAGTCGAGGGTCACATGAATATATGAAAATAGTTCAAATTTTTAAGACTCAACATTACAGATTTTGTTTATCGTGTCGGAGACATATAAAGATTAAAATTTAAATTTGGTCGGAAATTCCCGGGTAATCACATACTATGTGATCTTTACATGATAATTAGTTTAACCTTTTTAAGGGATAACAATCGGTCTATAAATATTATTTTGTTGATTATCAATATAAGTTATGAAACTGATTAATCGAAATCTCTTATGACTCAAAATCCCGAATAACCACTCTATTTAAATTATTTGAATTAAAATCTACTCTCATATTCTATCTTTCCTAAGTAGTCTTATCAAAATTTAATAATAACCTATAATAATAATAATAATAATAATAATAATAATAATAATAATAATAATAATAATAATAATAATAATAATAATAATAATAATAATAATAATAATAATAATAATAATACTAATAATAATAATAATGATAATAATAATAATAATAGTAATAATAATAATAATAATAATAATAATAATAATAATAATAATAATAATAATAATAATAATAATAATAATAATAATAATAATAATAATAATAATAATAATAATAATAATAATAATAATAAATACTTCTATTTATTTTCTAAGAGATAGACTAAATATAAATAACAATTCTTAAAGCTTCGCGTCTCTTGGGACGATAACCTAACTTACAAATTACTATACTACCTTGATCGAGTTTTGTTGCTCGTTAGGTAGTTAAAAGTGAAAAGTAAATTAGATAATATAAATATAAAAGTTGAGAATAAGCTAAGCACTTTGCACACACTTTACATACATCAATGACCAAGCCTTGCATGCCATAATTCAGCAGACACAGAATGAAAACATATATTGCAAGTCATACCTATAACATTTACATCATATTTTTCAAACAGATATAATCCACTAGACTGGCTACCAGTCCCTACAGTTATCATTGACTTCAATTCTTAAATAAAGCATTTATTTTCATCAAAAACTTACAGTTAATTTACTATCTTTTGATAGCTTATATACTGAAAGTAAGCTGACACAATATTCTAGTATTACTAGAACATCATACAAAACAACACCTTTTGACAGTTTTATATTTTCAACTTTCATTAATTTTGCTTGAGTTCCATTAGGATGGCCAACGAATACGTTTAATTTGGATATATCAACCAAATCATTTAAACCATTCTCGGAAAATGTCATATGTTGGTTAGCACCTAAATTAATGATCCAACCTTGGATTTGTTTTGATTTTGTTAATTATGTGATTATTAAAAAAATATTTCAGAATATGTATTAACAAATATATTATAGTTTACAAAATTACCTGCCATATCAGCATTGTCAATAATAGGTGTTGTGTTCTCATTAAAAAGACTGGGCAGCTTCATTAATTGGTCATTTGTAAGACTTACAAGAGCAAAACTAGAAGGTTCTTCCTTGTTAGAATCACTATTATTAACAAAATTCTTATTTCCAGAGTTCATGTTTTGATTTCCACTCATCCTTATTTTGAAGGAGAGTGGATAACCAACAATCTCAAAGCATCTATCAATTATATGATCAAATTTATTGCATTTCTTGCATTTTTAATTTTGATTTCTAGAATAGTTATTATTATTTGAAAATCCTCCAGCATCATTACCAATCTTATTAAAAGAGTTATTATATTGAGACACAAAAGCACTAGCTCGTGTCTTTAAAACTCTATATGTTGTAAGTATTTCTTTATGGGACTCTTCTCTTGAAACTATTGCATATGATTCTTTAACATCAAGACTGTATTTCTTAACAGAATGTTACTTCTTACTAAAGTATACTCATCATTTAAGCCCATTAGAAATTGCATTAGTTTCATCATCTTTTTATGCTATTTATGAGAAGCACATGTGGCACAAGTGCAGGCTACTGCTTCACATGTACATATCGGTGAGGACACCATTGCATCATATTGTTTTCATAAGGTATTAAGCTTATGATAATATTCTGCTAGAGAACTGTCACTTTGTTTTAATGTGTTAATCTGATGATATAAGTTATATATTATAGATGTGTCATTCTTGTCATAGGTTTCTTTTCGTTCATTCCACACTTCAGTTGCATTAGTTGAAAAAATTTGACGAGAGTAAAGATCCTGTGTGACTGATCCAAGGATCCAGGATAGTACAACTAAGTTGCATCTATCCCATTGGGATCCAAGAACTTCAGCAGCTGTACTTCTTATTACAGTTCCTTTTACGAATCTATTTTTATTCTTTGTGGATAAGGCCAATAACATTGATCTACTCCATGTGTTGTAGTTCTCTGTTCCTTTTAATTTTATTGAGGTAATTGGTGTACCAGATGTATTATTAGCATGCAGATAAAGTGGATCATTGAAATTTAACTTATTAAATTTGTGTTACAGAGGTTGAACCTTCAGTATCATCATCACCAACCATTTTTAGGATTTTAAAATTTTTAATTCAAGTAAACATATAGCAATTCCATCAAACAAATTATAAGAGACAAGTGAAACAAAAAAGAACTTAAAGTCAGATAATATGAATAAACGCGAGACTTCCCTTTGAAGATCATCAAAGGCAACAGAAAAGAAGAGATGACCAGTGGAAGACTTCAAATGATGGCCAAGAACCCTAAAGCTAATTTTATTGGAAAAATTAGGGTTTCTGTTTCTATCAACACCATCAACCCTTACTGTCTTTAATCGAACCCACACAAACCACTATCAACCTTCAAGAAGCCTCGAATCTACAAAAACACAAGAACATCGAAGAAACTGTAAACCAATTTCTTTCACCGATTCAAAATTGGAGCGTACCACGCTCTGATACCATAAACAAATCTTAAAACTATATCGAAACTCTTATTATCAACCAATGAATCAAAAATTACACAAATCAATCTTCAGAAACTGAATCACAACTACAGATCAAGACTGAAACATATCAACTTCACAGACACTTTAAATGAATGTGAAGGAAACAAATATAATCAAAGCCATAAGATGTAGATTGATATTATAAATCATTTAAGAGAGGAATGATAACTGAATCAGTAATCTAGAGAGAATAAACGATGAAGTTGAGAGAATGATGATATGAATTTATGCAGAGGAATTGGAGAAATTCACTCATGTAGAGGAATTAAAGGTGTTCGGCGAATTCATCAAGGATGATTGTGATCGGATGATGGCGTTTTTTAGTCGTTAGGTGAATATGATTTTTAATTTTCCGATTTTCGGTTAGATTGAATTTCATATTTTTTTCGTTTTGTTTTCGTACTGTAAGTCCTTATATCTTCAATGTCAGTGTCACGAGCTTTCTATAGGTTTTGTTTAGTTGTGCTCTGGTTTCTTGGTTTGTATGTTTAAAGAAAGTTTCATTGTTGATGAACCTTCTTTGTTTTGTATAAGTTTCCCCGTTTTTGGCCCCCAAAAAAATCTTTTTTTTATTTTAAATATTAATCCTTTAAATATCCTTATCTACTCTAAAACTATTATAAATAGAATTTATCATTTCTTGCTATTTGATTTTGATGACCGATTAGTTGCACATAATCAAAATAAATACCTCCTACTAGTTGAGTACTACTACATAAAATTAATATATAATAAAATTAATATGTAACATAGTTTACAAAAAGACTACATTTACTTATTGAATATGGCTCATAAATTTTACGGAACGACTGATATGCTATTAATGGACGGTTTTATTTGTACGGTGTCGTTAGGTCGCAGGATGTCCGGTTCGGTAGCACACAGTGTCTTCGTTTATTTATATTGTGTGGGGCCTAAATTTACTTTTACTTTCTAAGGTGTAGAAGGTGTAAGTTAACCTAGTGTCGTATTTTTTTGCTGATTAACAAATTGAAGATCAAGTGGATAATTGTCTTTTAGTTAATTTACCTGGATAATAGATAGTAGTTATTTTTAGCTAAAAGTCCTAAGTGCAGAAAAGTAAATAAGTGGAAGGATATCCGGAGTATGCAGATCAGGAAAATGTTGACCAAGATATCAGTATTGGGTTAGGAAAAGGTAATTATGCTTATGTTAAGACTATGCTTGGAATGATGTAGATCTGGTTGGATGAGTCAATTACACAGACCTACTTGTCTCTGAACTCTCGGAGTTCTCTTTGAGCAGTGAGAAGTATGTCACTTGGTCTACAATTGAAGGGCGACAATACCTCGAAAGTTATCCTCAGTAAAGCACTAGGTTTATTAGTGACTTAAGCTCTAATCCTAACCCTCGTTATCAGTTTAGTTAACTGAATAACAACGTGCCGTGTTGATTGAACACTGATTACAAACGGAAGGAATATGTCAGTTTAAGTTGGCAAAACCTTAAATAAAAACTAACAACCATTCAATCATACTAATGAGATTATATCAATTCAAACATTATACAGCATTACAGTTGATATGCTGATAGTAAAGCAGATAGAAATCTAATGAATACCTAAATAGTTGATATGACTAAGACCTAAGGCAACAATCAGACAAGAACATGCAATAGGCTTGGGTCACACGTGAAGGCACTAACTAGATCTTAACAACTCCTAAGAAGTCTCTTTGGAACAGTCAATAGGCATACTAGGTCATTCATGTCTCAATTCCTAAGTTTTGTGTCCTAAAAGCACATTAAATGCCTCTCGGGAACTCCGACCATACCGAGTTCATAGAATCTTCAGATACAGTATAACCAGGGGTCTTAATCCTATGAAGTAGCTAATTTCATATAGGTGGACAAGTCCTGATCACAACCTAGGTTGGTCAATCCTTAAGATGCTAGCATACAAATCTATCAGACTTCCTAGTTCAGTATTATAACAGTAATCGTACTAAATTAACATAATTACGCTAACCCAAACTTCTATCATGGCAACATACAGATTAATTAAGCTATCATGGTAATATCGGAACGCATTATTAAACATAAAAAGTAAGAACACATGTTTAATATAAAAGACAAGCGTTTCGGATAAAAACCTGAAAAGGCCGAAGAAATCTGCCCGAGATTGCAGGGACTCGCCGGGATATCCTCCGGAAAATAAAAGCTAAGCTAACTACTAATAAAAACTAACTAAAAGCTTGAAAATATGAAATGAATTACAAATTGAGTGTGTGTTGAAATCGATGGAGAAAGCCCTTTAAATAGACTTGGAATTTGCCTGCAAACGGCTGGAAGGCCGTTTGGCAACCGGTTTGGCAGGCCGTTTGCAGGGGCCGTTTACCAAGTTTGCCCGTTTAAGGTGCCCGTTTACTTTAACCGTTTGGCAGGCCGTTTGCCATACTGGAAAGTAGTTTAGCAAGCCGTTTGGCAGGCCGTTTGGCTTGCTGGATCGTAACTTGATTTCTTGTCTTTCACCGTTTTCGCTCTAGAATCTTCGTTTTAGCTCCGTTTTACTTGATTATTTTTGCATTGCTTTCGTAATTACTTAATTTACAAAATCAACCGAAAAAGCGATAATTTTGCCGACAAAGTTTAAATCTTTATTGTTCTAGTGCTTAATATTGGGGATAAAAATGTGACTTTTTGGCCGATATCAAATACCCCACACTTGGCTTTGCTTGTCCTCAAGAAAAAAGTGGGAATATAAGGATCTTTCTAATAGGTTCTCCCATGCCCCACCCGTAGATCTTTTTATTATGCCTTCATCAGAAGTCGGCACATCTTTTGAAAGTATTAGAAAAAGTTTCGAGCTTCGATGATTTGGTCGCTAGATTTTAATCGTGTCCATAGTGAAAAAGGCGTACTTTCCAACTCTCAGATGTAGAGTATACATGATCAGGCTCCTCACTAGCGGATCACTCATATCACTCAAATGTTTAGGGTGTCCTATCCTAATTGTATCGTCACTCAGAAGCCAGTTGTGTAACAGTTCTCATCATAGGCTTGGTAAAGCATCGATATCTCCACCGGTTGAGTAAGGAAGGCACTGATCTTCTTCCTAGGCATTCTTTCAAGAGGAAGACGGGTTATAGGATTTGGTCGGGAAATTTATGGATCGGTGAAAGGTATCCAGATCTTTTGATTTTTGAGAGAATTGATAGACTTTGATTCTTTAGAGTATCCATTTTTGAATAGAGAACGGCCTGGAATTCGTAGAAGCTTTCTTCGGAAGAGGCGAATTTTGCTAAGACTTTGTCTAGAATTTTCTTTGGCTCTTCCGGCATCCTTCTTTAGGGCAACTTCTCGGGTTTTTCTTTGCCTTATCTATAGAGACTTTGCTCTTTCAATATCAAAAAAAAAAAAAATTCGGCATAACCTTTCTTCATAACTTTTGTCGTTCGTTCCTGGTGCCCAGAGAGGAAGTGATAATCCACTGAAAATAGGTCTTTAACCTATCAAAAACAATCAGGGGTTCATAATCTTTCAACAAGTGCTTTTGAAGCGAATTTGATCGATCTATCTCTTTACTAATCTCTGGATCTTTTGATGAATGGAAAGGGGAGTGAATGTGAATGGTGTATTTTGGGAGTTAATTTGGGGTGAATATTTCTGATTCATCAACTCTTTATGTGAGTTGGTCAGTTTAAATTGCGTGGAGTAGAAACGAAAACGTATGGCTTTTTGTCTTCTCTATTCAGAATGATTTCAGAAGGAGTATCGCACCTGCACCACGCATGGCGCTTACTAACCATTGGTCTTGAAACGTATGTCTGAACCAAGTTCTAACTTAAACCATACACCTGCACGCTCATTAATCGAAATGACAAAGTACTATAGATTTGATGGGTCATACAGATACTTTGGGTCCAAGATTCCTCACCTTTTGGGAGTAGGGGTCGTGCTTGATCATGCGTAGCCTTTTACATATTTTCTTAAAAGAAATCTTTTGACACAAAACATAAGTTTCAGCTTAATCCTTCCGTTCTAATAGATGTTCCGAAAACCGATTTCTAGCAATTTTATTAGATCTTTTGGGAAAAAACAAGGTAAGAATTTTTCGAAATTACCCAATATCCATTGCTTAATTACTTTTTGGACAAAAGAATTTTTCAAAACTTGGCATTTTATGGTTACTCGATCTTTAAAACCTTCGACCTTTACCCATTACCCCATACTTAGAAGAACATTATCTGTAACGACCCGGAAATTTCCGACCAAATTTAAACTCTAATCTCTATATGGTTCCGACACGATAAGCAAAAACCCTAAAGTTGACCCGCATTTTTTTTCGATCGTTCTATACTTATAAGATTAATATTTACATAAATTAAAACTTACCAACATGATAAGTAATCCAAATTGTCGAGATTTATATTTCCGAAAAGAGTTTTACACAACGTTTGACCGTCTAGTTTGACCGACGATATCACGAACTATACAATATATGATAATTATACGTTTGCGTATATATATGTATATATACATATTTAACATGATTAATGAATGTTTTAATATCTTATTTTGTATCAAAAACTATAAGTTATAAGTATATTTTGAAACTACTAACTTAAGTTTTCAAAACGATAACTATACGTAACGTTATTTGACATAAATACTTAAGACTTATAATGTTTATACATATATCGTATAAGTAATGTATTTACTCACTTTTAAGACTTAAATACATAAAATCATATAAGTGTATTCACAAAAGATAGCTATATTTGAATCCTCATTCCATTTTTCACAAAATTTCTATACGTATATCTAGAGTATTTGTACTCGTATCATACCTAGCTTCTATACGTATTTACTATTGGTATATACACATCAAATCACCACCTAACCAGCCCTTGTTACTACCCTAGGTATAAGGTAATTGCTTTTGTATTATTGTTTGACAAATACATAAGATTACAAACTAAAATTTTGTCATGTTATCCTTAAAGATCACATTTTTAGGAGTATATATGTATCATCATTTTGATTCATTTACTACTTCAATCTCCTAGCTAAAACACACACACTTATAACCCTTAAACACCTTCAACAATTCAGTAAAGTTCTAAGAAGATCTAGCTTCAAAAACCTTACATAAACACCATAAGAAAACCATACAAAAACACTTCAAGAAAACCTTCCAAGAACACCAACTTACTTCCAATCTTTCATCCACTTCTATCACCCTTTTGATTCTAGCTTCTTACTCCTCTTTTACAGCAAACTTATCCAAGGAACTTGAGGTAGAATCTATGTTCATAACCTTGTTCGATTCATATATATATAGCTATCTTATTTTGTGGTACAAAAGTTTAACAACAAGAACATAGTTTGAATGTTTTCAAACTTGTTTGCAAACTAAATAGATCCTTCTAACTTAACTTTTAAAATACTTCAAGACCTGTAATATAACTTAAATATATGCTAATTTAATAAGGTAAAACTTGGTTTTTCAAAGTATAAGTATTTTTAGAAAAATGGTCATTAAATGATTTTTTTTTTGTAACAAAATGTTTAACTTCATATGTTTCACTAATGTTTCACTTATGCCGTATGATTTTGAATACAAACCAAGGTATTTACAGTTCATAGTCTTAAAGAAGAACTCGATCCAAGAAGATGGCAATTTGAATCAACGAAAACGGACTTGTAACGAAGAAACTATGACCGAAACAAAATTGGTTATCCTAGATCATTTCAACTACGGGATCAATTGGAAAAAAAAGATATAAATCACATATTTCTAAGATAACATGATATTTTATATATATGTACTCATAATTCAATTTCATATGGTTCAGGATCACCCGTAAACAACACGAGAAGATTAATCATAAGATCCCATGATTGTACGCAACACGTCATTTGACAACACCGGTACTTTATGTACGCAACACGTCATTTGACAACACCGGTACCATGGGTCAAGATTAATCTCGACCAACACATATACGATGGGGTTTTATGGGAGTTTTATTTATTTCGTTGGGGGTTTATTTATTGCGGGTATATTAAACATCTAAAAATGAACCATTAAAATTGAATTACTAACATCGAAACGCTAACTACGGACTAAGGAATTATTCAAAGTATTAAAAGTATTATAAATATATATACGAGATGTTTGTTTAAAATGAAAATATATTGATATATTATATATGGATAGGTTCGTGATATCAACCGGAAGACCAAGTCAAAAATATATATATCTTCGAGACAACAGTGAGTATATAGTCCCACTTTTAAACTCTAAATATTTCGGGATGAGAATACATGTATTTTATGTTTTACGATATGGACACAAGTAACTGAAAAATATATTCTACGTTGAGTTGTACCACTGGCATACTTCCCTGTAGCTTGGTAACTACTATTTACAGCGGTATTGTAAACGCGAATCCTGTTGATAGATCTATCGGGCCTGACAACCCCAACCGGACTGGACGACCAGTATTCAACGGTTGCACAGTACTTCGTTTTGCGACTACACCTTGGTACGGTGTAGTAAGATTTCATATTAAAGGGAATATGCGACGTGATTAAATGTTAAGTATGGTTACCAAGTGCTCAACCACTTAGAATATTTTTATTGAAATGATTATATACGAAATCTTGTGGTCCATTGTTATAACGCTGCTAGCATCAAACCTATATATCTCACCAACTTTATGTTGACGTTTTAAAGCATGTTATTCTCAGGTACGAATTAAGTCTTCCGCTGTGCATTAGCTCATGTTAAGGATACTACTTGGGACCATTTAAGCTATGATACAAGGACGTTGCATTCGAGTCATTGAAGTTCATTAAAGACTATTGTTATGAAAATGGCAGATTAGATCATTTGGTTGTTATAAAATGTTAGGCTAATATGTCAACTCTCGATGTAATAATAGATTGCCTTTAAAAAATAAATGCAACGTTTGTAAAATGTATCATATAGAGGTCAAGTACCTCGCGATGTTATCAACTATTGTAATTCGTTTTTAATCTATATGGACGATGTCCGGATGATTAGTTTCGGATCCTTTCAGTTGGTATCAGAGCGTTGGTCTTAGCGAACCAGGCCTTGCATTAGTGTGTCTAACTAGTAGTTGTTAGGATACATTAAGTGAGTCTGGACTTTGACCGTGTCTGCCTGTCAAAAGTTTTGCTTATCAATCCTAGTCGGAAATCATCTGCTTATCATCCTTAGGGAACTGCCTGCTTATCATTCTTAAGTCTAGACACGTCTTACTGCATTTAGTGCATCGATAGTGTATAGACAAAATTCATATCTTAGCGTATCTGTTACTATAGACATTGCCTGACGTATTTCAAAGATTCTCCGTAATTCATGGGATTTTGATATTATATATACATATGTAAATTATGTATTGAAGAGTACCAAACCCAACTCCTATAATCTATTCCAAACCAAAAATTCACTTCTCCGACTATACAAGATGGATTCTTCATCCAGTTCGAATTCCTCCGACTTCGATAGCTACGCCGATATGGATTTCCATTCGAGCTCCGAGAACAGCGTCACCGGAATGGATCAACCAATTTCCCACCATCTATTTTGGATGAATTGGGGATGGGTTCGTAATATACTAAATCTCTGGAGGCAAGAAGAAGGTGATCCATTCCATCCACCAAATTGTCCTCTTAACGATGAACCTGAAGCACTTACCGGTGAACCTATTCGAAACACCATTTTCTCGCTCATTTCTAGAGTATCTCGTCATGATTACATACTATCCCATATTTCGAATCTTGTTCATTCGCTCGTTCCAACCGTCAATCATCCCGGTATAATAGAAGAAGTCAACGAGCTTCGCGCTCGGGTAGTGGCTTTAGAAAATACGGTGCGAAGGTTACAAACACCAGCAGCAGCACCAGCAGCATAATCTATACCACCATCATCAACGCCGACAGTACTCTTGTCACCCCCAAAATCTCAACATCACAATCTGTATCTCGAATATCAACATCACACGACTCAATATCTGTACTTCGAGTATGATCTTCGTTCTATATATCGTTCTACATCGATTATCTTCGCTTTACGTATCGTATGACGATTATGTAATTTCTAAAGTCTTAGAGATTATGTAATCTAGAATTAACGATAAATCAAATGAGTTTATTATCTTATTGACTCATTAAATCTATGATTATCTCTGAAGAAAATATATATGCAAGTATATTTTCATAAAGATAGTAATTAAAAATTCCTTCGTACAAACTAATAATGATGAAAATATTTTAACGGGTGGGTAGTACCCGAAGAATATTTAGAATTCACATTAATAAGTTATATTGTACATTCTTGAATCTGATTCAACGGTCATTTGTTATTTTACTTACAACCATCGATATACGTATCCGTTCACCCCAGAATAACCATTTCCATTTAAATTTCATATTTGAATTTTTTTTTACCTATCCAAATCCAACAAGTGGCATAAAGAAGAAACATTGGACAATTAAAATGAAATAAAATGTTGATTATAACATATGAAACTAAACAATTCTTCAATTTTGCCACTTGATTTCATCCTAAACCTCATTTGTACTTCGACAATTATAATCCTCATTCAAATCTTTTCATGATTCTTGAAAACACCTCGATCGAGAAGTTGAACCAGCCGCACCTCGTTTACGGAAGAAAGATTTATGCATACAGTGATGCACCTGAAAAATTTTCGAAACCGAAGTTATAGTTAAAACGTATCCGCGTCGAATTCCTTATCATTCATTATCAAAAACAATCATACGATTCCTTTTCAAGAAGCTAATTTTGTCACAGCTCCACTTCGACTTCTCAGTGAGACTACTCCTATTATAATCTCGATATTTATACTTTGTCCTTTCGACGTTGTTACCGGAGAACCTTTTTCACAACATCATCAGCAGACGTACCAGCAACTCGTTATCTCTTTGGCGAAACCCGCAATCAGTATTTTGAAAATCTCGTAGAAATTCTCCCAGTTATACCGAGAACGACTATCCCTAAGAATTACATTTTTCGAATGTGAAGTTCTGAAAAACATCCTGGACTATGAAGTAGTTCTTGAAATGCTGAAGAAGCAGAAAAAAAAAAAAAAAAAAAAAAAAAAAAAAAAAAAAAAACTGTAAACGACTTTAACAGTCAAAAGTTTAATGATGAAGTACATTGTATTGGTAAAGCTTAGAAAAAGAGGAGAGTTGGAACTGGAAAACGGATTGAGCAAAGTATGAAGGAGGATGTAGATAAATCACAAGAACTGAATCTGCTTTCAAAGGATTCAAACGATTCAGTGCTTGCTGAAACCATTAGTAAAAAAAAAAACCTACCCCTTATCCTAAACCTTTCCCGATGATATTCTTCATCATCATCTTATCTTAGATATTATAAGATATCTTCATATCTTTTGTTATACATATCCTCCATATTTCTGGAGATATTCTCACAACTGTTCTTATCCAAAATCATGTATTTCTCCGTAATATCTGCGTTACAATATAAAAGAAACTGTGTTAGTTTCTAAGTTCTAAAACCTTCAAGTTTAAAATAGGAATGTTTTGAAGTAGTGTTGGGAACTGATACATGAATTAGTATAATATAATGAAACTTGATCAACTTCATTATATTACAGTAAGTCATGTTAAGTTTCTAATGGAATGTGATGATTCACAGTACCGTCATCATGTGCCATGTTACACGGCTCTTACATTCTATCAAGTCTCCAAACATATTAGAACGTATCACCTTGATAGTTCTATTTTTCCGGAATATTCGAGTAATTTAACGAATCAAGATCGTGCCATTACAATTTTATTCTAAAACCAATAGCTAGGTTCATTCCAAATTTTATACCTACGAATTCCGAACTATTGATCGCTTGACTCAAGGACGGGAAGAAGAAACGAAGGGACAAAGTCCCAAAATAGAAATTGGGGTATAGATCACAGCAAATAGGAGAGAATATTAACTATGGATGACAATGATTATGGAAAACAGAAGCAGGAGCATCGAAGTATAAGGAAAGATATCAAACCCAACAACCACCCAGAAACTACAAACCATGTATATCAATACGTATGGCGACGTAAAGACACGGGAGAATTAGAAACATTATAATTCCAAGAAAATCATAAAAGTGAATAGATTCTTCTGGCGGTAGATAGAAGAGAAGAATGAAAGATATAAAAGTTAGAAGTATAACAAAAATCAGAACGGGATGAAGCATTTCAAAGGATACCTTAAAGTAGGAATTAAGGAGAAAGAGTAGAAGATGCGAGTTGTGAAAAATAAGGAAACGAAGGGGTGGATTTATAGTGAAATATCCGACAGAGAAATCGAAACAGATTACCGCATTAAATCAAAGAAGATTCTGATCGCCGAATAACCAAATCTTATTACGTAAGATTTTTCCTAAATCCCTTAAATCCCGGAAATCAATTCTAAACCACGTCATCGATTAAAAACGATTCCATATTTACTCATTTCATTTTTTTTTGTGATAGCTTCGCTCGTGCGTCTCACATAACCAAATCGTTTTATCTAAATCTTTCAATAATGATAAAATTTCATTATTACCTCATATTCGTCATGAAAACATTCCTATGGTTATTTATGACAACCTCTACCAAATTTCGAGGACGAAATTTCTTTAACGGATGGGTACTGTAACGACCCGGAAATTTCCGACCAAATTTAAACTCTAATCTCTATATGGTTCCGACACGATAAGCAAAAACCCTAAAGTTGACCCGCATTTTTTTTCGATCGTTCTATACTTATAAGATTAATATTTACATAAATTAAAACTTACCAACATGATAAGTAATCCAAATTGTCGAGATTTATATTTCCGAAAAGAGTTTTACACAACGTTTGACCGTCTAGTTTGACCGACGATATCACGAACTATACAATATATGATAATTATACGTTTGCGTATATATATGTATATATACATATTTAACATGATTAATGAATGTTTTAATATCTTATTTTGTATCAAAAACTATAAGTTATAAGTATATTTTGAAACTACTAACTTAAGTTTTCAAAACGATAACTATACGTAACGTTATTTGACATAAATACTTAAGACTTATAATGTTTATACATATATCGTATAAGTAATGTATTTACTCACTTTTAAGACTTAAATACATAAAATCATATAAGTGTATTCACAAAAGATAGCTATATTTGAATCCTCATTCCATTTTTCACAAAATTTCTATACGTATATCTAGAGTATTTGTACTCGTATCATACCTAGCTTCTATACGTATTTACTATTGGTATATACACATCAAATCACCACCTAACCAGCCCTTGTTACTACCCTAGGTATAAGGTAATTGCTTTTGTATTATTGTTTGACAAATACATAAGATTACAAACTAAAATTTTGTCATGTTATCCTTAAAGATCACATTTTTAGGAGTATATATGTATCATCATTTTGATTCATTTACTACTTCAATCTCCTAGCTAAAACACACACACTTATAACCCTTAAACACCTTCAACAATTCAGTAAAGTTCTAAGAAGATCTAGCTTCAAAAACCTTACATAAACACCATAAGAAAACCATACAAAAACACTTCAAGAAAACCTTCCAAGAACACCAACTTACTTCCAATCTTTCATCCACTTCTATCACCCTTTTGATTCTAGCTTCTTACTCCTCTTTTATAGCAAACTTATCCAAGGAACTTGAGGTAGAATCTATGTTCATAACCTTGTTCGATTCATATATATATAGCTATCTTATTTTGTGGTACAAAAGTTTAACAACAAGAACATAGTTTGAATGTTTTCAAACTTGTTTGCAAACTAAATAGATCCTTCTAACTTAACTTTTAAAATACTTCAAGACCTGTAATATAACTTAAATATATGCTAATTTAATAAGGTAAAACTTGGTTTTTCAAAGTATAAGTATTTTTAGAAAAATGGTCATTAAATGATTTTTTTTTTGTAACAAAATGTTTAACTTCATATGTTTCACTAATGTTTCACTTATGCCGTATGATTTTGAATACAAACCAAGGTATTTACAGTTCATAGTCTTAAAGAAGAACTCGATCCAAGAAGATGGCAATTTGAATCAACGAAAACGGACTTGTAACGAAGAAACTATGACCGAAACAAAATTGGTTATCCTAGATCATTTCAACTACGGGATCAATTGGAAAAAAAAGATATAAATCACATATTTCTAAGATAACATGATATTTTATATATATGTACTCATAATTCAATTTCATATGGTTCAGGATCACCCGTAAACAACACGAGAAGATTAATCATAAGATCCCATGATTGTACGCAACACGTCATTTGACAACACCGGTACTTTATGTACGCAACACGTCATTTGACAACACCGGTACCATGGGTCAAGATTAATCTCGACCAACACATATACGATGGGGTTTTATGGGAGTTTTATTTATTTCGTTGGGGGTTTATTTATTGCGGGTATATTAAACATCTAAAAATGAACCATTAAAATTGAATTACTAACATCGAAACGCTAACTACGGACTAAGGAATTATTCAAAGTATTAAAAGTATTATAAATATATATACGAGATGTTTGTTTAAAATGAAAATATATTGATATATTATATATGGATAGGTTCGTGATATCAACCGGAAGACCAAGTCAAAAATATATATATCTTCGAGACAACAGTGAGTATATAGTCCCACTTTTAAACTCTAAATATTTCGGGATGAGAATACATGTATTTTATGTTTTACGATATGGACACAAGTAACTGAAAAATATATTCTACGTTGAGTTGTACCACTGGCATACTTCCCTGTAGCTTGGTAACTACTATTTACAGCGGTATTGTAAACGCGAATCCTGTTGATAGATCTATCGGGCCTGACAACCCCAACCGGACTGGACGACCAGTATTCAACGGTTGCACAGTACTTCGTTTTGCGACTACACCTTGGTACGGTGTAGTAAGATTTCATATTAAAGGGAATATGTGACGTGATTAAATGTTAAGTATGGTTACCAAGTGCTCAACCACTTAGAATATTTTTATTGAAATGATTATATACGAAATCTTGTGGTCCATTGTTATAACGCTGCTAGCATCAAACCTATATATCTCACCAACTTTATGTTGACGTTTTAAAGCATGTTATTCTCAGGTACGAATTAAGTCTTCCGCTGTGCATTAGCTCATGTTAAGGATACTACTTGGGACCATTTAAGCTATGATACAAGGACGTTGCATTCGAGTCATTGAAGTTCATTAAAGACTATTGTTATGAAAATGGCAGATTAGATCATTTGGTTGTTATAAAATGTTAGGCTAATATGTCAACTCTCGATGTAATAATAGATTGCCTTTAAAAAATAAATGCAACGTTTGTAAAATGTATCATATAGAGGTCAAGTACCTCGCGATGTTATCAACTATTGTAATTCGTTTTTAATCTATATGGACGATGTCCGGATGATTAGTTTCGGATCCTTTCATTATCCCTAATGTTCTCTAAAAAGAATATTTTAATACTTTATAAATTAAGGACATTGACTTCTAAAATTTTTAAGTTAGTTGTGGGGTTACCCCACACTTAGAGATTTTAGTGCGTTATAATCGAAATAGGTTTGAGAAAGGATTACTTCCCTATGGTCATGTTACTTTCCTAGTGCGGGGCCTTCCTAAGGTCAGTCTCCTAAGGACCAGTCTCTTTTGATAATATTTCTGCATGAAGAACAAAAAGAGAAAGGCAGCATTTCCACTATATATATATATATAACTTTTTAGTACAATGCTTCAAAAAGATAAAACTAAAAATAAAATAAAGTAAAGTAGTCTATGGGATACTCAAGAGGTTGCCCTATATCCAACTCAAGGCCTAGTAGTGAATCCAGACAGAGGTCTGACGGCAACTCCAGGTGGGATAGGCTCGGGAAAGGCTCCTCGTCAGGTATGCTCCCGGTGATCTCAAATGTCTGGGCCGTTGGTGGCTCAACTGATATGGGAATAGTGACTAAGTGACAACCCTCAGGTAGCTCAGTAACTGGAACTGGATCGGTGACTGGAGCAAGCAGTGTGATGTGAATAGGAGTAGCATGTGCAGGCATGGCATCTGAGGCAATTGAGTGAACTGAGGCCGGTGTGGAACGCCTGGGGGTAGCTTGTCGTGTTGGCTGAACACGGCGTGCTAGCCTAAATAAAGACGGGCCCAGAGTAATGCGCGGCATCTCCTCGCGCTGAAGGTATGCTCTAAGAGCTTGGTAGAGCCTCTACTGGTCTCTGAGTAGTGCCCATGTAACATCAGGGTCACTTAAAGTGGCTCCATAGTGTATCATCATCTGTGGCTCATGTGTCTCTGGTAGCTGTGTGTGCTCAGCAGGTCTCCTGGCTAGACGTCTAGATCGTCGAACGGGAGGAGCTGGAGGTGCTGTGCCAATGTCCTCCTCAACACTCTCCAATATCAATCGCCTTAGGCCTAATTGCCCTGTTGATGGCATGTTCTGATCAGCACTGCTTCTGGATGAGTGAACTCTAGGAGTCCTCCTCCTGCGAACTGGGATGTAAACTGAAGCTCCTGAACTTGGCATTTTTTTTTCTTTACCTGAATACATTTAACAAACTTGTAAGTACTAAGCGCAAGTACGGTGCTTAGTTGTTAGTACACAGAGATAATATCTTAAGACTGAAAATAATCTAAATAAAAATAATAATAAAAGGATAAGCAAGGGGTGCCTCCCAAGAGTGCTTTGTTTATCAAGTCATTACAGCTTAACTTTTCTTTGCCAGATCTTCAGAATGGATCAAAGGAGAAGAGGTTCTCCTCCTTATCGTGGTCTTCTAGATAAGCTTTAAACCGGTGGTCGTTGACTTTGAAGTTGCCAGTAGGTCCTTCCAATTCCACGACTCCGTGTGGAAAAGCATGTACAACTTTGTATGGGCCACTCCATCTTGATCTAAATTTTTCAGCGAACTTCTTGAACCGAGAATTGAAGAGTAGAACTAGAACTTTATCTCCAAGGGCGAACTTCGTAGGGATTAATTTTGCGTCATGCGTAAGCTTTGTTCGTTCCTTGTAGATGTATGACGTTTCGTATGCTTGATCTCTTAATTCGGCGAGTTCGTTCATCTGCATATTCCGATGCTTTGCGGTAACTGAGGGGTCGAGGTTGCAGGTCTTCAGTGCCCAGAGAGCTTTATATTCAAGTTCCAGCAGAAGGTGACAGGCTTTTCCATAGATCATGCGGTAGGGTGTAGTCCCTAAAGGATTCTTGCAAGTAGTCCGGAATGCCCACAGAGCATCTTCTAGTTTCTCGGCCCATTTATTTCTATGATGGCCGACAGTTCGTTCTAATATTCTTTTGAGTGCTCTGTTCGTGACCTCTGCTTGTCCGTTAGTCTGCGGATGATCGGTAGTGGACATTTTGTAGGTAACTCCATATTGTTGCATCACCTTCATAAATTGAGTATTACAGAAGTGTGTACCTCTATCACTTATTATAGCACGGGGAGCTCCAAATCGGCAGAAAAGTCTCTTCAGGAAGTTGGTGACGACTTTGGCATCATTAGTTGGAAATGCTTGGGCTTCGACCCATCTGGAGACGTAATATCCTGCCACGAGGACATATTCTTTCCTATTAGACTTTGGGAATGGCCCCATAAAGTCTAATCCCCATATATCCAAGATCTCACAAGCTTGGATATTAGTCCGAGGCATCTCATTCTTCATAGAGATAATACCTTGCCTTTGGCATGCGTCGCAACACTTTACAAGCTCTTGCGCATCTCGAAATATAAACGGCCAATAAAATCCTGATTCGTAGACTTTTCTTGCGATTAAGTTTGCTCCATGATGACCTCCGGTTGGTCCATGGTGACATTGGTGAAGAATCCCTGCTGCTTGTTTCTCATCTACGCACCTCTTGATTATCTGATCAGGGAAAATTCTAAACAGGTAAGGATCTTCCCAGTAGTAGTACTTGGCATCCCTGAAGAACTTCCTTCTTCGGGAGGTGCTCATTCCCTTCTGTACTACTCCAGCAACTAGGTAGTTGGTCATGTCGGCATACCAAGGAGTGTCAGTAAATTGTGATCCTATGTGAGTTTGTCCTAAACTCATAAGCTGTTCTTCCGGAATTTTATCTCTGATATCTTGTTCAGCAAGTTTTTCCATCGCTGAGTTCTCCAAACGACTAAGATGGTCTGCTGTGACGTTCTCTGCTCCTTTCTTATCTTTAATCTCAATATAGAATTCCTGAAGGAGTAAGATCCATCGTAGGAGTATTGGTTTCGCGTCTTGCTTAGTGAATAGATATTTGAGGGCTGAATGATCTGTATAGACTGTAGTTTTGGACAGGATGAGATAGGAACGGAAGTTTTCGAAGGCGAATACTACGGCTAGCAGCTCCTTTTCCGTGGTAGTGTAATTCTCTTGAGCTCCGGTTAAGGTTTTACTTGCGTAATAGATTGGATGAAAGTGCTTATCTACCCGTTGTCCAAGCACAGATCCAACTGCGAAGTCACTCGCATCACACATGATTTCAAAAGGTAGACTCCAATCAGGAGCTATCATGATGGGCGCATGTGTTAGCTGTTCCTTCAGATAGTTGAATGTTTTTCGACATTCTTCATTGAAGACAAACGGGACTTCCTTTCCTAGGAGATGAGTGAGAGGTCGTGTGACCTTTGAAAAATCCTTAATGAAGCGTCGGTAGAAACCGGCGGGTCCAAGGAAACTCCTTACCGCTCTTACTATGGTAGGTTCTGGAAGTTTAGTAATTGTCTCAATCTTAGCCTTATTAACTTCTATTCCTGCTTTTGAAATCTTATGTCCTAAAACTATCCCTTCTTTAACCATGAAGTGACATTTTTCCCAATTCAGAACTAAATTCGATTCTTCACACCGGGTGACAATCTTGTCAAGGTTTGAAAGGCACAAATCAAAGGTACTACCAAAAACTGAGAAGTCGTCCATGAAGACTTCCATACAACGTTTAATCATGTCGTGGAATATTGCTACCATGCATTGCTGGAATGTGGCTGGTGCATTGCATAACCCAAAGGGCATGCGTCGATAAGCAAATGTTCCATAAGGACAGGTAAAGGTTGTCTTTTCTTGGTCCTTTGAATCGAGGGGAATTTGAAAGTAGCCGGAAAAACCGTCAAGGAAACAGTAGTATTCATTTCCTGATAGACGTTCCAATATTTGATCGATGAAAGGTAATGAAAAATGATCCTTTCGGGTTGCATCATTTAGTTTACAATAATCTATGCAAACCCTCAACCGATGACTTCCCGAGTTGGAATAAACTCATTATTCTCATTTTGAATTACGGTTGTCCCTCCCATTTTGGGTACCACTTGAACAGGACTAACCCATGGCGAATCAGAGATGGGATAGATCAGACCGGCGTCCAGAAGTTTGATTACTTCTTTCTTGACGACTTCTTGAATCATAGGGTTGACCCTTCTTTGCCTCTGAACTGAAGGTTTGAAATCATCTTCCATGAAGATCTTGTGGGTGCAATAGTTGGGGCTGATTCCTTTTATGTTGGAGATCTTCCAAGAAATTGCCTTCTTATATGATTTCAAAACTTGAATCAATTTTGCCTTTTCTTGTGGCGTGAGGTCTTTCGAGATGATTACAGGGAGTTGCGATTCTCCTTCTAAGAATGCATACTCCAGATTGTCGGGTAACTTCTTTAATTCTAATTCTGGAGGCTCCTCGATAGATGGCTTTATCCTAGCTATCTCCTTTCGGTCTAACGAGTCATACTTCTACTGGAATTCTGTTTCTTCAGTAGCGCTCACTAATGCTATATGTTCCTCATTTCTGAAACTTGTCCTTCTTAATGCTTCCTCTTCAGAAATGTCTTCTTTAGTTTCGAAGGTAGGTTCGAGAAACTCCTCACAGTCCTCCTTTGACTGAGGTTCCTGATATACCGGAATGAAATTTATCTCTTCATTCGGTCTTCTTCTTAATAGAGGTAAAGGAATGCCTTGTCCGAGCGGTGCTATTTGAATAGTCTTACCAAGAAAATTACTTTCAGAGAGGGGAGATTTGTGTTGACTAAGGTTTATGGCGGAATGGTTACCGAGATTTCCTTCAGGAGGTGTAAAAAACATATCCTTAGAAATTTGATCTTCACTACATATAGCCATGGTTTCTTCCAGGTATTCATTGACGAGTTCTTGAAAAGAATCAGAGAGATTCACATCTTCTTCTTTAGGATGGTTCATGAGACGATCAACATTGAATGTGATTTCTTCTCCTCCAACCCTTAATTTCAATGATTTCTCGTGCACATCAATTACGGCCTTGGCAGTATTCAGGAATGGTCTGCTAAGAATGAGTGGGACCTTTGTGTCTTCCTCAGTATCCATAATGACGAAATCAATGGAAAACGCGAACTTATCCACTCTAACTAGGACATTTTCAGCTATTCCTCGAGGAATCTTAACTGATATGTCTGCGAGTTGGATAGTCATTCTAGTAGGCCTCAAGTTATTTAATCCTAGCTTTTTGAATAACGAATAGGGCATTAGGTTTACACTGGCTCTTAAGTCTGCTAACGCATTGCTAATTTGGACATCTTGCAGGTAGCAAGGTACCGTAAATCTTCCTTTATCTCCTAACTTAGGGGGAATTCTATATTGTAACACTAACGAGCATTCTTCACTTAAGGGCAAGCTAACTATCTCTCTTACTCTCTCTTTGTTTGAAAGCAGTTCTTTGAAAAATTTAGCGCAGTTTGGCATTTCTACTAAAGCATCTACTAGTCGTACATTCAAATGCAAATTCTTAATAATATCCTAATACTTAGCGAATTGCGCTTCTTGTTTTTCCTACCTAAGCCTACCTGGGAAAGGTGAAATGTCCCGTTCTTATTGATTAAAAACTTTCCATATTAATTGATTTCGTTGCGAGGTTTTGACCTCTATATGAGACGTTTTTCAAAGACTGCATTCATTTTTAAAACAAACCATAACCTTTATTTCATAAATAAAGGTTTAAAAAGCTTTACGTAGATTATCAAATAATGATAATCTAAAATATCCTGTTTACACACGACCATTACATAATGGTTTACAATACAAATATGTTACATCGAAATCAGTTTCTTGAATGCAGTTTTTACACAATATCATACAAACATGGACTCCAAATCTTGTCCTTATTTTAGTATGCAACAGCGGAAGCTCTTAGTATTCACCTGAGAATAAACATGCTTTAAACGTCAACAAAAATGTTGGTGAGTTATAGGTTTAACCTATATATATCAAATCGTAACAATAGACCACAAGATTTCATATTTCAATACACATCCCATACATAGAGATAAAAATCATTCATATGGTGAACACCTGGTAACCGACATTAACAAGATGCATATATATATAAGAATATCCCCATCATTTCGGGACACCCTTCGGATATGATATAAATTTCGAAGTACTAAAGCATCCGGTACTTTGGATGGGGTTTGTTAGGCCCAATAGATCTATCTTTAGGATTCGCGTCAATTAGGGTGTCTGTTCCCTAATTCTTAGATTACCAGACTTAATAAAAAGGGGCATATTCGATTTCGATAATTCAACCATTGAATGTAGTTTCACGTACTTGTGTCTATTTTGTAAATCATTTATAAAACCTGCATGTATTCTCATCCCAAAAATATTAGATTTTAAAAGTGGGACTATAACTCACTTTCACAGATTTTTACTTCGTCGGGAAGTAAGACTTGGCGACTGGTTGATTCACGAACCTATAACAATATATACATATATATCAAAGTATGTTTAAAATATATTTACAACACTTTTAATATATTTTGATGTTTTAAGTTTATTAAGTCAGCTGTCCTCGTTAGTAACCTACAACTAGTTGTCCACAGTTAGATGTACAGAAATAAATTGATAAATATTATCTTGAATCAATCCACGACCCAGTGTATACGTATCTCAGTATTGCTCACAACTCAAACTATATATATTTTGGAATCAACCTCAACCCTGTATAGCTAACTCCCACATTCACATATAGAGTGTCTATGGTTGTTCCGAAATATATATAAATGTGTCGACATGATAGGTCGAAACATTGTATACGTGTCTATGGTATCTCAAGATTACATAATATACAATACAAGTTGATTAAGTTATGGTTGGAATAGATTTGTTACCAATTTTCACGTAGCTAAAATGAGAAAAATTATCCAATCTTGTTTTACCCATAACTTCTTCATTTTAAATCCGTTTTGAGTGAATCAAATTGCTATGGTTTCATATTGAACTCTATTTTATGAATCTAAACAGAAAAGTATAGGTTTATAGTCGGAAAAATAAGTTACAAGTCGTTTTTGTAAAGGTAGTCATTTCAGTCGAAAGAACGACGTCTAGATGACCATTTTAGAAAACATACTTCCACTTTGAGTTTAACCATAATTTTTGGATATAGTTTCATGTTCATAATAAAAATCATTTTCTCAGAATAACAACTTTTAAATCAAAGTTTATCATAGTTTTTAATTAACTAACCCAAAACAGCCCGCGGTGTTACTACGACGGCGTAAATCCGGTTTTACGGTGTTTTTCGTGTTTCCAGGTTTTAAATCATTAAGTTAGCATATCATATAGATATAGAACATGTGTGTAGTTAATTTTAAAAGTCAAGTTAGAAGGATTAACTTTTGTTTGCGAACAAGTTTAGAATTAACTAAACTATGTTCTAGTGATTACGAGTTTAAACCTTCGAATAAGATAGTTTTATATATATGAATCGAATGATGTTATGAACATCATTACTACCTCAAGTTTAGTAGGTAAACCTACTGGAAGTGACAAGAAATGATCTAGCTTCAAAGGATCTTGGATGGCTTGAAAGTTCTTGAAGTAGGATCATGACACAAAAAACAAGTTCAAGTAAGATTTTTACTCGAATTAAGATAGTTTATAGTTATAGAAATTGAATCAAAGTTTGAATATGAATATTACCTTGAATAAGAAAGATAACCTACTGTATATAACAAAGGTTTCTTGATCTTAGATGATTACTTGGAATGGATTAGAAAGCTTGGAAGTAAATTAGTAAACTTGAAGGGATTTTTGAAGTGTTCTTGAAGTGTTCTTCCTATGATGATTATAGCTTGATTCTTGAAGTGATTTTTGATGAAGATGATGATTAAATACTGGAAAAATACATTCATAATAGTGTGTGTGTGTTGAGAGAGAATTAGAAAGAGAATTGGAAGTGAAATGGAGTGAATGATGAGTGGTAATTGGTGAGTGGTGAGTGGGGTTAAAAGGAGTTCTAGTTAGTTGACTAGCTCATGGTAGAAGTTAAAATTGATTAGTCATACATGACATAATCAAGAGTGGAATCCCATGCTAGTTCCTATTGGTATATACTCATAGTAAGTACGTTTTGAAGCTGTGTATAATACGGGTAAGAATACGACTAGAATTCTTGATGAAAGAAAAGAATGGAAAAGTAATTGTAACCATTTTCGTTAAGTATGAGTGTTTTGATATATGTCTTGAAGTCTTCCAAAAGTATTTTAATACATCTAAATACACTACATGTATATACATTTTAACTGAGTCGTTAAGTCATCGTTAGTCGTTACATGTAAGTGTTGTTTTGAAACCTTTAAGTTAACGATCTCAATTAATGTTGTTAACCCATTGTTTATTATATCTAATGAGATGTTAAATTATTATATTATCATGATATTATGATATATTAATATATCTTAATATGATATATATACATTTAAATGTCGTTACAACGATAATCGTTACATATATGTCTCGTTTCGAAATCCTTAAGTTAGTAGTCTTGTTTATATGTATATAACTCATTGTTAATATACTTATGGAGATACTTACTTATCATAATCTCATGTTAACCATATGTATATCCATATATATATATCGTCATGTCGTTTTTACAAGTTTTAACGTTCGTGAATCGCCGGTCAACTTGGGTGGTCAATTGTCTATATGAAACATATTTCAATTAATCAAGTCTTAACAAGTTTGATTGCTTAACATGTTGGAAACATTTAATCATGTAAATATCAATCTTAATTAATATATATAAACATGGAAAAGTTCGGGTCACTACAGTACCTACCCGTTAAATAAATTTCGTCCCGAAATTTTAAGCTGTTGAAGGTGTTGACGAATCTTCTGGAAATAGATGCGGGTATTTCTTCTTCATCTGATCTTCACGCTCCCAGGTGAACTCGGGTCCTCTACGAGCATTCCATCGAACCTTAACAGTTGGTATCTTGTTTTGCTTAAGTCTTTTAACCTCACGATCCATTATTTCGACGGGTTCTTCGATGAATTGGAGTTTTTCGTTGATTTGGATTTCATCTAACGGAATAGTGAGATCTTCTTTAGCAAAACATTTCTTCAAATTCGAGACGTGGAAAGTGTTATGTACAGCCACGAGTTGTTGAGGTAACTCAAGTCGGTAAGCTACTGGTCCGACACGATCAATAATCTTGAATGGTCCAATATACCTTGGATTTAATTTCCCTTGTTTACCAAATCGAACAACGCCTTTCCAAGGTGCAACTTTAAGCATGACCATCTCTCCAATTTCAAATTCTATATCTTTTCTTTTAATGTCAGCGTAGCTCTTTTGTCAACTTTGGGCGGTTTTCAACCGTTGTTGAATTTGGATGATCTTCTCGGTAGTTTCTTGTATAATCTCCGGACCCGTAATCTGTCTATCCCCCACTTCACTCCAACAAATCGGAGACCTGCACTTTCTACCATAAAGTGCTTCAAACGGCGCCATCTCAATGCTTGAATGGTAGCTGTTGTTGTAGGAAAATTCTGCTAATGGTAGATGTCGATCCCAACTGTTTCCGAAATCAATAACACATGCTCGTAGCATGTCTTCAAGCGTTTGTATCGTCCTTTCGCTCTGCCCATCAGTTTGTGGATGATAGGCAGTACTCATGTCTAGACGAGTTCCTAATGCTTGCTGTAATGTCTGCCAGAATCTTGAAATAAATCTGCCATCCCTATCAGAGATAATAGAGATTGGTATTCCATGTCTGGAGACGACTTCCTTCAAATACAGTGCTAACTTCTCCATCTTGTCATCTTCTCTTATTGGCAGGAAATGTGCTGATTTAGTGAGACGATCAACTATTACCCAAATAGTATCAAAACCACTTGCAGTCCTTGGCAATTTAGTGATGAAATCCATGGTAATGTTTTCCCATTTCCATTCCGGGATTTCGGGTTGTTGAAGTAGACCTGATGGTTTCTGATGCTCAGCTTTGACCTTAGAACACGTCAAACATTCTCCTACATATTTAGCAATATCGGCTTTCATACCCGGCCACCAAAAATATTTCCTGAGATCCTTGTACATCTTCCCCGTTCCAGGATGCATTGAGTATCTGGTTTTATGAGCTTCTCTAAGTACCATTTCTCTCATATCTCCAAATTTTGGTACCCAAATCCTTTCAGCCCTATACCGGGTTCCGTCTTCCCAAATATTAAGATGTTTCTCCGATCCTTTGGGTATTTCATCCTTTAAATTTCCCTCTTTTAAAACTCCTTGTTGCGCCTCCTTTATTTGAGTAGTAAGGTTATTATGAATCATTATATTCATAGATTTTACTCGAATGGGTTCTCAGTCCTTCCTGCTCAAGGCATCGGCTACCACATTTGCCTTCCCCGGGTGGTAACGAATCTCAAAGTCGTAATCATTCAATAATTCAATCCACCTACGCTGCCTCATATTCAGTTGTTTCTGATTAAATATGTGTTGAAGACTTTTGTGGTCGGTATATATAATACTTTTGACTCCATATAACTAGTGCCTCTAAGTCTTTAATGCAAAAACAACCGCGCCTAATTCCAAATCATGCGTCGTATAATTTTGTTCGTGAATCTTCAATTGTCTAGACGCATAAGCAATCACCTTCGTTCGTTGCATTAATACACAACTGAGACCTTGCTTTGATGCGTCACAATAAATCACAAAATCATCATTCCCTTCAGGCAATGACAATATAGGTGCCGTAGTTAGCTTTTTCTTCAATAACTGAAACGCTTTCTCTTGTTCATCATTCCATTCAAATTTCTTCCCTTTATGCGTTAATGCAGTCAAGGGTTTTGCTATTCTGGAAAAGTCTTGGATGAACCTTCTGTAGTAACCAGCTAGTCCTAAAAACTGGCGTATGTGTTTCGGAGTTTTTGGGGTTTCTCACTTTTCAACAGTTTCTATCTTTGCCGGATCCACCTTAATACCTTCTTTGTTCACTATGTGACCGAGGAATTGAACTTCTTCCAACCAAAATGCACACTTTGAAAACTTAGCTTACAATTCTTCCTTCCTCAATACTTCTAACACCTTTCTCAAATGTTCACCGTGTTCTTGGTCATTCTTTGAGTAAATAAGTATGTCATCAATGAAAACAATGACAAACTTGTCAAGGTATGGTCCACACACTCGGTTCATAAGGTCCATGAACATAGCTGGTGCATTAGTTAAACCAAACGGCATGACCATAAACTCGTAATGACCGTAACGTGTTCTGAAAGCAGTCTTTGGAATATCATATTCTTTCACCCGCATTTGATGATACCCGGAACGTAAGTCAATCTTTGAATAAACAGACGAGCCTTGTAGTTGATCAAATAAGTCGTCGATTCTCGGTAGTGGGTAGCGGTTCTTGATGGTAAGTTTGTTCAACTCTCGGTAGTCGATACACAACCTGAATGTACCATCTTTCTTCTTGACAAACAAAACAGGAGCTCCCCACGGTGATGTGCTTGGTCGAATGAAACCACGCTCTAAAAGTTCTTATAATTGGCTTTGCAGTTCTTTCATCTCGCTGGGTGCGAGTCTGTAAGGAGCATGAGCTATTGGTGCAGCTCCTGGTACAAGATCTATTTGAAATTCAACGGATCGCTGTGGGGGTAATCCCGGTAATTCTTTCGGAAATACATCGGGAAATTCTTTTGCAATGGGAACATCATTGATGCTCTTTTCTTCAGTTTGTACTTTCTCGACGTGTGCTAGAACAACATAGCAACCTTTTCTTATTAGTTTTTATGCCTTCAAATTACTAATAATATGTAGCTTCGTGTTGCCCTTTTCTCCGTACACCATTAAGGGTTTTCCTTTTTCTCGTATAATGTGAATTGCATTTTTGTAACAAACGATCTCTGCTTTCACTTCTTTCAACCAGTCCATACTGATTATCACATCAAAACTCCTTAACTCTACTGGTATCAAATCAATCTTAAATGTTTCGCTAACCAGTTTAATTTCTCGATTCCGACATATATTATCTGCTGAAATTAATTTACCATTTGCTAATTCGAGTAAAAATTTACTATCCAAAGGCGTCAATGGACAACTTAATTTAGCACAAAAATCTCTACTCATATAGCTTCTATCTGCACCCGAATCAAACAAAACGTATGCAGATTTATTGTCAATAAGAAACGTACCCGTAACAAGCTCCGGGTCTTCCTGTGCCTCTGCCGCATTAATATTGAAAACTCTTCCGCGGCCCTGTCCATTCGTGTTCTCCTGGTTCGGGCAATTTCTAATAATGTGGCCCAGTTTTCCACATTTATAACAAACTACATTGGCATAACTTGCTCCGACACTACTTGCTCCGTCATTACTCGTTCCGACACCATTTGTTCCTTTCGTTCTATTAACCCCTGGTCCGTAGACCTCACACTTCGCCGCGCTATGACCATTTCTTTTACACTTGTTGCAAAATTTGGTGCAGAACCCCGAGTGATACTTTTCACACCTTTGGCATAGCTGCTTCTGATTGTTGTTGTTGTTGCGGTTATTATTGTTGTTGGGATGATTGTTGTAGTTGCTGTTGTTGTTGTTGTTGTTGTTGTTGTTGTTGTTGGGCCGTTTGTTGTAGTTGCGATTGATGTTGCGATTGTTGGGATAATTGTTGCGATTATTGTTGTAATTGCTGTTGTTGTTGTATTCGTGATTCTTATCACCGTTTTCCTCCCACTTTCTTTTGACTTGCTTCACATTGGCCTCTTCAGCAGTCTGTTCTTTAATTCTTTCTTCAATCTGGTTCACTAGTTTGTGAGCCATTCTACATGCCTGTTGTATGGAGGCGGGCTCGTGTGAACTTATATCTTCTTGGATTCTTTCCGGTAATCCTTTCACAAACGCGTCGATCTTCTCTTCCTCATCTTCGAATGCTCCCGGACACAATAGGCACAATTCTGTGAATCATCTTTCGTACGTGGTAATATCAAATCCTTGGGTTCGTAACCCTCTAAGTTCTGTCTTGAGCTTATTGACCTCGGTTCTGGGACGGTACTTCTCGTTCATCAAGTGCTTGAATGTTGACCACGGTAGTGCGTACGCATCATCTTGTCCCACTTGCTCTAGATAGGTATTCCACCATGTTAACGCAGAACCTGTGAATGTATGTGTAGCGTACTTCACTTTGTCCTCTTCAGTACACTTACTTATGGCAAACACTGATTCGACCTTCTCGGTCCACCGTTTCAATCCGATCGGTCCTTCGGTTCCATCAAATTCCAAAGGTTTGCAGGCAGTGAATTCTTTGTAGGTGCATCCTACACGATTTCCTGTACTGCCAGATCCAAGGTTATTGTTGGTATGTAGCGCAGCCTGTACTGCGGCTATGTTTGAAGCTAGAAAAGTACGGAATTCCTCTTCATTCATATTCACGGTGTGTCGAGTAGTCGGTGCCATTTCCTTCAAAATAGTCAAATGGAACAAGTTAATCATACAGAATATTAATAGTAGTTAATAGTATTTCGTAGCATAATATGAACTCATTTATAAAAGCTTTTTCTTCATATTAGCGTTTTATAAGTTTAAATTTGGGTAGTACCTAAACGTTAAGTTCATACTTAGTAGCTAATATACAATTCAACTACTACAATTCTATATGAAAAACTGATTGTAATAATATTTCGCGTTCAAACTTTTATACAATATTTTACAAACTTACAATACCGCTTATTTTACATAAAGCATGAAATATAGCACACAATAACTTTGATACAAGATAGTTGTGAAGATAATTCTAGCTAGTACACAAGTCGTTCAGTAAAGGCAATAAAGACACGTAATTCATACGTCCAGAAACAAGTCATGCATTCTGGTTTTACTAGGACTACTTCCCATCCTTGTTCTTGTGGAACATAACCGTTATGGCCGTTGATAAGACAGCGTGTTGTAACGTCGTCAAAGGGACGAGGGTTACGTAATGACCAACAGTCTCGTAATAACCTAAAAACCTCATTTCTTACCCCAATTACCGACTCCGTCACTTGTGGGAACGTTTTGTTTAATAGTTGTAGCCCGATGTTCTTGTTCTCACTTTGGTGAGAAGAGAACATTACTAACCCGTAAGCATAACATGCTTCTTTATATTGCATGTTAGCCACTTTTTCTAAATCACAAAGTCCTATATTCGGATATACTGAGTCAAAATAATTTCTTAACCCGTTACGTAAAATAGCATTTGGGTTCCCCGCAATATATGCGTCAAAGTAAACACATCGTAACTTATGGATTTCCCAATGTGATATCCCCCATCTTTCGAACGAAAGCCTTTTATAAACCAAGGCATTCTTGGAACGTTCTTCGAATGTCTTACAAACTGATCTCGCCTTAAATAGTTGTGCCGAGGAATTCTGACTGACTCTAGACAAGATTTCATCAATCATGTCTTCGGGTAGGTCTCTTAAAATATTGGGTTGTCTATCCATTTTGTGTTTTTATACTGTAAAATAGACAAGAGTTAGATTCATAAAAAAATACTTATTAATACAAGCAATTTTTACATATATCATAAAGCATAAGCACACTATATTACATATATTACACCACACGAATACAACTATCTTATTTCGACTCGCTCGTTTCTTCTTGTTCAGTTTTGGTTCGTTTTGCCAAGTTTCTAGGGATATATGATGTTCCCCTAATACGAGCCGTCGTTGTCCACATTGGTTTAGAAAAACCTGGTGGTTTAGAGGTTCCCGGGTCATTGTTACAACTTAAGGACTTCGGGGGTTGACGATACATATAAAGTTCATCGGGGTTGGAATTAGATTTCTCTATTTTTATGCCCTTTCCCTTATTATTTTCTTTTGCCTTTTTAAATTCAGTTGGGGTAATTTCTATAACATCATCGGAATTCTCGTCGGAATCCGATTCATCGGAGAATTGGTAATCCTCCCAATATTTTGCTTCCTTGGCGGAAACACCATTGACTATAATTAACCTTGGTCGGTTGGTTGAGGATTCTCTTTTACTTAACCGTTTTATTATTTCCCCCACCGGTTCTATTTCTTCTTCCAGTTCCGATTCTTCTTCCGGTTCCGATTCTTCTTCCGGTTCCGACTCTTCTTCCGGTTCCTCTTCGGGAACTTGTGAATCAGTCCACGAATCATTCCAATTTACATTTGACTCTTCATTATTATTAGGTGAGTCAATGGGACTTGTTCTAGAGGTAGACATCTATCACATAATATCAAACACGTTAAGAGATTAATATATCACATAATATTCATATGTTAAAAATATATAGTTTCCAACAAAAATGTTAAGCAATCATTTTTAAAGAAAACACGGTCGAAGTCCAGACTCACTAATGCATCCTAACAAACTCGATAAGACACACTAATGCAAAGTTTCTGTTTCTCTAAGACCAGCGCTCTGATACCAACTGAAATGTCCCGTTCTTATTGATTAAAAACGTTCCATATTAATTGATTTCGTTGCGAGGTTTTGACCTCTATATGAGACGTTTTTCAAAGACTGCATTCATTTTTAAAACAAACCATAACCTTTATTTCATAAATAAAGGTTTAAAAAGCTTTACGTAGATTATCAAATAATGATAATCTAAAATATCCTGTTTACACACGACCATTACATAATGGTTTACAATACAAATATGTTACATCGAAATCAGTTTCTTGAATACAGTTTTTACACAATATCATACAAACATGGACTCCAAATCTTGTCCTTATTTTAGTATGCAACAGCGGAAGCTCTTAGTATTCACCTGAGAATAAACATGCTTTAAACGTCAACAAAAATGTTAGTGAGTTATAGGTTTAACCTATATATATCAAATCGTAACAATAGACCACAAGATTTCATATTTCAATACACATCCCATACATAGAGATAAAAATCATTCATATGGTGAACACCTGGTAACCGACATTAACAAGATGCATATATATATAAGAATATCCCCATCATTCCGGGACACCCTTCGGATATGATATAAATTTCGAAGTACTAAAGCATCCGGTACTTTGGATGGGGTTTGTTAGGCCCAATAGATCTATCTTTAGGATTCGCGTCAATTAGGGTGTATGTTCCCTAATTCTTAGATTACCAGACTTAATAAAAAGGGGCATATTCGATTTCGATAATTCAACCATAGAATGTAGTTTCACGTACTTGTGTCTATTTTGTAAATCATTTATAAAACCTGCATGTATTCTCATCCCAAAAATATTAGATTTTAAAAGTGGGACTATAACTCACTTTCACAGATTTTTACTTCGTCGGGAAGTAAGACTTGGCCACTGGTTGATTCACGAATCTATAACAATATATACATATATATCAAAGTATGTTTAAAATATATTTACAACACTTTTAATATATTTTGATGTTTTAAGTTTATTAAGTAAGCTGTCCTCGTTAGTAACCTACAACTAGTTGTCCACAGTTAGATGTACAGAAATAAATCGATAAATATTATCTTGAATCAATCCATGACCCAGTGTATACGTATCTCAGTATTGCTCACAACTCAAACTATGTATATTTTGGAATCAACCTCAACCCTGTATAGCTAACTCCAACATTCACATATAGAGTGTCTATGGTTGTTCCGAAATATATATAGATGTGTCGACATGATAGGTCGAAACATTGTATACGTGTCTATGGTATCTCAAGATTACATAATATACAATAGAAGTTGATTAAGTTATGGTTGGAATAGATTTGTTACCAATTTTCACGTAGCTAAAATGAGAAAAATTATCCAATCTTGTTTTACCCATAACTTCTTCATTTTAAATCCGTTTTGAGTGAATCAAATTGCTATGGTTTCATATTGAACTCTATTTTATGAATCTAAATAGAAAATTATAGGTTTATAGTCGGAAAAATAAGTTACAAGTCATTTTTGTAAAGGTAGTCATTTCAGTCGAAAGAACGACGTCTAGATGACCATTTTAGAAAACATACTTCCACTTTGAGTTTAACCATAATTTTTGGATATAGTTTCATGTTCATAATAAAAATCATTTTCTCAGAATAACAACTTTTAAATCAAAGTTTATCATAGTTTTTAATTAACTAATCCAAAACAGCCCGCGGTGTTACTACGACGGCGTAAATCCGGTTTTACGGTGTTTTTCGTGTTTCCAGGTTTTAAATCATTAAGTTAGCATATCATATAGATATAGAACATGTGTGTAGTTAATTTTAAAAGTCAAGTTAGAAGGATTAACTTTTGTTTGCGAACAAGTTTAGAATTAACTAAACTATGTTCTAGTGATTACGAGTTTAAACCTTCGAATAAGATAGTTTTATATATATGAATCGAATGATGTTATGAACATCATTACTACCTCAAGTTTAGTAGGTAAACCTACTGGAAGTGACAAGAAATGATCTAGCTTCAAAGGATCTTGGATGGCTTGAAAGTTCTTGAAGTAGGATCATGACACAAAAAACAAGTTCAAGTAAGATTTTTACTCGAATTAAGATAGTTTATAGTTATAGAAATTGAATCAAAGTTTGAATATGAATATTACCTTGAATAAGAAAGATAACCTACTGTATATAACAAAGGTTTCTTGATCTTAGATGATTACTTGGAATGGATTAGAAAGCTTGGAAGTAAATTAGTAAACTTGAAGGGATTTTTGAAGTGTTCTTGAAGTGTTCTTCCTATGATGATTATAGCTTGATTCTTGAAGTGATTTTTGATGAAGATGATGATTAACTACTGGAAAAATACGTTCATAATAGTGTGTGTGTGTGTGTGTTGAGAGAGAATTAGAAAGAGAATTGGAAGTGAAATGGAGTGAATGATGAGTGGTAATTGGTGAGTGGTGAGTGGGGTTAAAAGGAGTTCTAGTTAGTTGACTAGCTCATGGTAGAAGTTAAAATTGATTAGTCATACATGACATAATCAAGAGTGGAATCCCATGCTAGTTCCTATTGGTATATACTCATAGTAAGTACGTTTTGAAGCTGTGTATAATACGGGTAAGAATACGACTAGAATTCTTGATGAAAGAAAAGAATGGAAAAGTAATTGTAACCATTTTCGTTAAGTATGAGTGTTTTGATATATGTCTTGAAGTCTTCCAAAAGTATTTTAATACATCTAAATACACTACATGTATATACATTTTAACTGAGTCGTTAAGTCATCGTTAGTCGTTACATGTAAGTGTTGTTTTGAAACCTTTAAGTTAACGATCTCAATTAATGTTGTTAACCCATTGTTTATCATATCTAATGAGATATTAAATTATTATATTATCATGATATTATGATATATTAATATATCTTAATATGATATATATACATTTAAATGTCGTTACAACGATAATCGTTACATATATGTCTCGTTTCGAAATCCTTAAGTTAGTAGTCTTGTTTATATGTATATAACTCATTGTTAATATACTTATGGAGATACTTACTTATCATAATCTCATGTTAACCATATGTATATCCATATATATATCGTCATGTCATTTTTACAAGTTTTAACGTTCGTGAATCGCCGGTCAACTTGGGTGGTCAATTGTCTATATGAAACATATTTCAATTAATCAAGTCTTAACAAGTTTGATTGCTTAACATGTTGGAAACATTTAATCATGTAAATATCAATCTTAATTAATATATATAAACATGGAAAAGTTCGGGTCACTACAAAAGGTATGCGGGCGCGCGGAATAATTTCTGGGGCCTTAGGAGAGATAGGTTCCGGTGGATTGACAACTGGGTCAATTGGCACAGGTTCCTTATCGAAAAAATCTTGTATGGGTATATTGACAGTTGTTTCCTTCCCTCCTCTAGTAATTACTAGGGCATCAAACTCACTGCACTCTATTTCAACTTTAGTGGTTAATCGTTTAAGTGTAAGCTGAAAATTGGTGATTAATTCTTCAAAAGTCTTTATTAAATTATCGAACTTATTTTGACATTCTATGACTTGAAGGTTTATTGTGTATTGCTTTTTCATAAATTCAACTAAAATTTCCTTAGAGTGGGGAGTAGGTTTGTGCAACGGGAAGATTATATTATGATCCGAGCTATTTTGCTGTTTGTATGCCCATCTAGGGTAAGGATACCTTAGATTGGTTAGCATCGGAGTTTCTAGGAATTTGTAAATTTTGAAGAGTGAGGGTGAGATCTTGTAACCTGGTTTCCAGCATTGTTACCGTATGCACAAAGACGTCATCCTTCTCAGCAGCTTCATTGCTCCAATCTTCCTACTGTGCATCTATTGTGTCCAAGAGATTCCATGCTTCGTATGCTATTCAAGACATGAAATTGCCTTACGGGGCCATGTCTAGGAGAGACTTATCATCCTTGGTCAAACCATTGTAAAGCGTACAGATTATGTTTGCCCAACTTAACGAATGATTCGGACATCTTTTAAGCATCATCTTTATTCTATTCCATGCTAGACACAATGACTCATTTTCTTTTTGAAAAGTTTGTGATGTCATTTCTTAAACAGGTTTGCAGGGAGGGTGGATAAAATTTGTTTAGAAATTTAGTGGCTAAATCCCCCCATGAATGGATTGAATTCGGGTTAAATTCGTCAAACCATGCTAAAGCGTGTGCAGAAAGTGAATATTAAAAAATATGAAGTTTTAAAATGTTTTTCTCGTTTTCTTCCTTCTTAAAAGAGTCAACCAGACTGATAAATTTGTTTAAGTGAAAGTTTGGATCGTCAGTTGATAATCCTTGAAATTTACAGATCATACTGACTAGTTTAATCATGTGTGAACTGATTTCAGGAATTCCTTCGGTTCCTAAGGTGATTGGTCCTCCTCTTTCCTCTAAGCATGACTTATGCATAGAAGCAAGGGTATCGTGTTGTTCCATTTTTTAGATTTTCTGGATAAAAGACTTAAAAGTAACTTTTAGAAAATATTAATTTACTAAAAGGATCGATAATTTAATAAAAACAATTATTCTTGAAATTCGGTCGCTAACCAGATCGGATATCTTTACTGATAGGATTTCTTACAGATTACTTGTATCGAGGTGGCCAGGCTGACTACGGAGAGGCAGGATCCTTTTAGTTCCAATATAATTGGAGACTGTTCGGAAAATCTAACAACCAAGTCCGTGTATAATTGTCTTTCTTAGACACCACCAAACAACACTTTTGTCTATTTAAAATCTTTCTCGATCAAAATATTCGATCCCCGGCAGTAGCGCCAAGAGAGAGCTACTGATATACTATTAACGGACGGTTTTATTTGTGCGGTGTCGTTAGGTCGCAGGATGTCCGGTTCGGTAGCACACAGTGTCTTTGTTTATTTATATTCTGCGGGGCCTAATTTACTTTTACTTTCTAAGGTGTAGAAGGTGTAAGTTAACCTAGTGTCGTATTTTTTTTGCTGATTAACGAATTGAAGATCAAGTGGATAATTGTCTTTTAGTTAAATTACCTGGATAAAAGATAGTAGTTGTTTTTAGCTAAAAGTCCTAACTGCAGAAAAGTAAATAAGTGGAAGGATATCCGGAGTATGCAAATCAGGGAAATGTTAACCAAGATATCAGTATTGTGTTAGAGAAAGGTAATTATGCTTATGTTAAGACTATGCTTGGAATGATATAGATCTGGTTGGATGAGCCAATTACACAGACCAACTTGTCTCTGAACTCTCGGAGTTCTCTTTGAGCAGTGAGAAGTATGTCACTTGGTCGTATAATTGAATGGTAACAATATCTCGGAGGTTATTCTCAGCAAAGCACTAGGTTTATTAGTGAGTTAAGCTCTAATCTTAACCCTGGTTATCAGTTTAGTTAACTGAATAACAACGTGCTGTGTTGATTGAACATTGATCACAAATGGAAGGAATCCGTCGATTTAAGTTGGAAAAACCTTAAATGAAAACTAACAACCATTCCATCATACTAATGAGATCATATCAATTCAAACATTATACAGCATTACAGTTGATATACTGATAGTAAAGCAGATAGAAATCTAATGAATACCTAAATAGTTGATATGACTAAGACCTAAGGCAATAATCTAACAAGAACATGCAATAGGCTTGGGTCACACGTGAAGGCACTAACTAGATCTTAACAGCTCCTAAGAAGTCTCTTCGAAACATTCAATAGGCATACTAGGTCATTCATGTCTCAATTCCTAAGTTCCGTGTCCTAAAAGCGCATTAAATGCCTCTCGGGAACTCCGGCTATACCGAGTTCATAGAATCTTCAGATACAGTATAACCAGGGGTCTTAGTCCTATGAAGTAGCTAATTTCATATAGGTGGACAAGTCTTGATCACAACCTAGGTTGGTCAATCCTTAAGATGCTAGCATACAAATCTATCAGACTTCCTAGTTCAGTATTATAACAGTAATCGTACTAAATTAACATAATTACGCTAACCCAAACTTCTATCATGGAAACATACATATTAATTAAGCTATCATGGTAATATCGGAATGCATTATTAAATATAAAAAGTAAGAACACGTGTTTAATACAAAAAACAAGCGTTTCAGATAAAAACCTGAAAAGGCCGAAGAAATCTGCCCGAGATCGCAGGGACTCGCCGGGATATCCTCCGGAAAATAAAAACTAAGCTAACTACTACTAAAAACTAAAAATATGAAATGAATTACAAATTGAGTGTGTGTTGAAATGGATGGAGAAAGCCCTTTAAATAGACTTGGAATTTGCCTACAAACGACTGGCAGGCCGTTTGGCAAGCCGTTTAGCAGGCCGTTTGCAGGGGCCGTTTGCCCCGTTTGCCCGTTTAAGGTGCCTGTTTGCTCTGACCATTTGGCAGACCATTTTTCATACTGGCAAGCCGTTTGGTAGGCCGTTTGGCTTGCTGGATCGTAACTTGATTTCTTGTCTTTCACCGTTTTCGCTCTAGAATCTTCGTTTTAGCTCCGTTTTACTTGATTCTTTTTGCATTCCCTTCGTAATTACTTAATCTACAAAATCAACTGAAAAAGCGATAATTTTGCCAACAAAGTTTAAATCTTTATTGTTCTAGGGCTTAATATTGGGGATAAAAATGTGACTTTTTGGCCGATATCAACGACCCTCATACAACCCACAAACACCTTCTATCACGCTGTATCACGCTGACACCATTAAAAAGGTCTAACATGTTATCACTCGTCTGTGCATGGTTATCATTTGTTCACATACTCTTAATACATGTACCTAATAATGATAACAACCATTGGTATTTGTTGTTATATTCAAAACACATAATGAGATATACAGAACGAAATAGCAGACCATATTGACCTTCAAACTTACACAAAGATCGGTAGAGTGTAACTGACGCAACATCTGAAATCAGACGAACCTAAACCACGAAGGGAATATATATTTTTTTTGAAAGGCAAGTTGTTGGCATCGAATACTCTCATTTGCCACGCAACACGCACTTTCGGGTAGGAAACCTGAACTGCATTACAGGTATCCGAACCTTATATCATCCCGAGGGGCAGGCGGTCGGACCTGGGTACTGATTACGGGTCGATAAAACCTTCCCCGGGGCAATTCGGCTTTCAGGAAATAAATCCCACGAATATTTTTAAGGGGAGGGACTCGAACTTGAGACCTCCCCACCCCCATCCCAATGCACAAATACAAAGGGGTGAACCACTAGACCACAAGGGTATGTTCACGAAGGGAATATTAAGTCAAAGTTGATAAATAAAGACTTGAAAAGTCAAACAGGGACTAAATAAATAAAGACTTGAAAAGTCATACGCTATGTTAAAAGGGTTGTTTTATTTCTCAATCTGTTTTGTAACTTAGTTTGATTTGTGCAGATAAGCAGATCTTGATAGTATGCTTGTTGAAGAATTGTAGATATGGCTGTTAAGGACTTCTGTTGATAAGCATTGTGGATATTAAGGGCTAAAGATGTTCAAAACCAAAGTTCTAAAGTAGAAGGGCTGAGTTTGACAAGTTTGAAAGAAAGAGTGGTGCTTGGTGACCAAGTTTACTGTAGAAGATAAAAGCACCTAATTGGGAATTCGTTATGATCATCTCATTCTTATTTTTTATCTCATCGATCAGAAAACTCTCTCAACATACAAAATTAGGGTTTATTATTCTTGTTCTTGATTCCAGATTTAATAGAAATAAATCTGGATTAGTATTAGAGAACTTTTGTTCTTATTTCGTTTCTGTGTGGTTGATTGTTCAAAGTTGTCTTTAACAATTTCTGTAAAAGTTTGATTCAGTTAAGAAGATTGATTATTGTTGTTTATCTGCATTTGATCTATAGTTTGAACATGGTATCAGAGCGGAATCGAATCTACGAAGTATTCTTCTTCGATCGGTGGTCGTTTTTTGTTAAGATATGTAATTAGGGTTTCAACAAATTGGGGCTTCTTCTTCTCTGAGATCATCGTGGTGGTTTATTGTTATACTTGTGGATTCGAAGGCGTATCCTGACTGAATAGATTGTTAAATCTATTCTTGGTTTTTTGATAATCCTAATCGAATTAGGGTTTAGAGTTTTTGCTTCTTCTTTTGTATTCTTTACTCACGATCATCTTGATCTCTTCGGTTACTTCTATCCCTTCTTTATCTATTAAATTGTGCTAACCTATTTTCTTTGTAGAAGAGACATAACTGTGCCCAACTCTTGATCCCAGTTCTTGAAACTGGTGAATACCTGATCAAGCACAGTTGTGTAATAGGAATATATTTGTTCTTTGTTCTGTGTTTTCTCTGTTATTTGTATAATGGGTGATTCAGGAGGGGATGCTACTACTTCTGATAATCCAGTTTCAAAACTGGATTTCAGTGACCCTTTATTAGGGATGGCAATGGATCTAAAAAAATCCGAGATCTGCGGGTACCCGCACCCGTGATAGGTGGATAAAATTAAAAAAAATTACCCGCTGGTGGGCGATGGATGTAATCTTGTACCCGCTGATGGGTCGCGGGTGGGTGATGGATATAATAGATCCGTTGTGGGTAAAATCCGATCCAAAATTCGTAATACCCGTTTGAATAATCCGCGGATATACCCGTTCTAAATGTGAAAACTGTTCCCTTGAATAAATGGATAATAGGTAATATTTACTCCGTATAAGTTTTTACATTCCTCATGTCATTGTGGTATGGAACGTTTTAGTAACTAGAGCATCTCACAACTACACATCACATGTATTATATAATCAAAGCATGTTGTTGATTTTTTCGTTTTTTAGACTATCTTAATAAATCTACCGATCACTTTAGTAATTCGTCAACCTACTGTATGATTAGTTTTAGCTACTAAATTTTGAATGTTACTATTAAACATTGTAGCTTCACATATATTAGAAAAAAAGTATAATTAATATACGTTTGCCCATTGTATTATATCATAAACATAGGTATATGATTGGATAATGTTTTTCATGTCACTTTGAATCGCATAATGATATTTATTTTTGTTTTTTGAATACTTTAATTTACATATATACTTCATGAAAAAGATCCGCAGGTAAACCCACAACCCGCGAATATCCGTGGTTACGGGCATGGATCTAAAAATAAATCCGTTAACCAAGATTCGTGGGCTAATGGATCCTCAAAAAATCCGCGGGTGTGGGTGATGGATGTAGTGGATCCGCGCCCACGACCCGCGGGTGCCATCTCTACCCTTTATTTTTACACCCAAGTGACATTACTAGTACACCTATAATTACTTTTAAATTGCTTGGTACTGAAAATTATAGGGTTTGGAAGTGTGCTATGACTCTTGCTTTAAAAACAAAAAATAAATTTGGTTTTATTGATAAAACTATTGTTAAAGATACAACCAATGAGGTTTTAAGTAATCAATGGGAAAGATGTAATTCTGTTGTACTTTCTTGGATTCTTGGGTCAATCTCAGAAGAATTGTATTTGGGTCAAGTTTTTTCAACTATAGCTTCTGAGATATGGGATGAGTTAAAAGAGACTTATGATAGAATTGATGGTTCTATGGTGTTTAATTTGCATCAGAAGATAAATTCTTTGACACAAAATGGCATAACACTTTCTGAATATTATCACTCACTTAATTCTCTTTGGAAACAATTTGATGCTATGGTTGAAATTCCTGATAACTCAGATGAATTAAAAGCACATCATGCTATGATTAAACTAATGCAATTCTTAATGGGATTGGATGATTCCTATCATTCACTCAGAAGTGCTATCTTAACAACTGAACCACTACCATCTGTTAAAACTGCTTATTCAATTCTCTCTAGGGAAGAATCTCACAGAATCACTTCACAACACACTTTCAAGAAGCCTCCTGCTTCTGCTTTTAATGCTAAAATCACTGCAAATCAAAATTATAATAATCAAAATATAAGTGTTAAAGGTAGAGGTCCTAATCCAAATCTTAAATGTACAAAGTGTTAAAAGATTGGGCATACTATTGACAGGTGTTATGAAGTTGTGGGCTATCCTCCTAACTACAAAGGTAAAATGGTTAATAACAAAATTAACTACAATCACACACCAACTTGGAATAATAGTTCTGGTAACAGAAACTTTGCTAGTAATTCCACCATTGCTGAGTCATCTTCTCAAAGCAATATGCCTTATTCTGAAGAACAACCTTCTGTTATAATGTCTTTGATTAATTCAAAGGCACCTTCTCATGATCCTAAGGCTAATATGGCAGGTATAGGACCTTTCTATTCTGGTTTATCTGACTGTCCTAAAGTTAATATGACTAATAGGGTTTCTTCATATACTAAACCTAGTTGGATTATTGACTCTGGAGCAAATCAACACTATATAACAAGTGAATGTGGACTTAAAAATGTTGTTGACATAACTGATTTAAATCTGGCTGTTGAACATCCAAATGGTTCTTTTGCAAAAATTCATAAAATTGGATATTTTTCTATTTCTTCTGATCTTACTTTGTTTGATGTCTTGGTTGTTCCAGAATATCATGTTAATCTTATGTCTGTTTATAAATTGGCTAGAGATAGTAAGAAGTTTATAGGTTTTGATGAATATAACTGTTACATTCAGGACTTACCTCACAAAGGTGTGATGGGAAAGACCTTGGAGACTGGTAGTGTACATAGTGGACTATATGTGCTTGATAATATGACAGATGTAAGTAAATTATCTAGTCATACTTATACTCATAATTGTTTTCTTACTAAACACACCTGGCATAACAGACTTGGACACCCTGCAGAACCTGTTATGCAGGTTTTAAAGGGTTCCCTTGGTTTTGACAATGATAGTATTATGCCTTGTGATGTCTGCCATAAGGCAAAACAAACCAGAGAACCTTTTCCCTTGAGTGATCATGTGTCTAAAGATATTGGTGAACTTATTCACTTAGATATCTGGGGACCATATAAAATTACTTCTAGGGAAGGGTACAGATATTTTTTGACAATTGTGGATGATTATTCTAGGGCTGTTTGGGTATTTTTACTTTCTCATAAAAGTGATACAACTGATAACATTATACACTTTGTTCATATGTTTACAAATCAATTCAACAAATCAATTAAAATGTTTAGGAGTGATAATGGGACTGAATTCATAAATAAAACATTGTCAACTTTTTTGAGTAATCAAGGCATTATACATCAAACATCTTGCTCTTACACACCACAACAGAATGGTGTGGTAGAAAGAAAACATAGGCATCTTTTGAATGTAGCTAGGTCACTTATGTTTCAAAGTGGAGTTCCATTAAATCTATGGGGTGACTGTGTTCTCACAGCTACATATCTCATTAATAGACCTCCTTCTTCTGTTTTGAAAGGAAAGACACCATATGAGATTATTTATGGAAAGCCTCCTTCCTTAAATCATCTCAGGGTGTTTGGATGCTTATGTTTTTCTACTAAACTAAATGTGCATGATAAATTTGCATCTAAATCTGATAAATGTATTCTTATTGGGTATTCAAATACTCAAAAAGGTTACAAACTTTATAATCTTGATACAAAGATGATTTTAATCTCAAGGGATGTTAAATTTTATGAACATATTTTTCCTTTTAAAATGAAATCTACTTCTGATAATTCTTCTTCATTTAAACAATCTGATTATATTAACTTTTTTGATACAGATTTTCAGAATGAACCTGGTGTACCTTCTCAAGATCCTAATGATGACAATCATTCTGATCATGGTGAAGGTAGAGGTACACCTACATGGAGTAGTCAAAATCCTGGCACTTCTAAACATACAGATACTAGTTACAAAGAAACTGATAATGTAACAGATACTAGTAATGTGTCAGGATCTGATGTTCATGTAGGTGATACCACAGCAACACCAATGATGGACCCTCCTGAAAATGAAACTAATAATTCTGAGGGTAATAGTGTTCAAGTACCACTTGACACTAATTTGAGAAGGTCTACTAGGGAATCAGTTTTACCTAAAAGATTTGATGACTATCAATTAACTGGAAAAGTTAAATATGGCATTGAAAGATATCTTAATTGTGCAAAATTAAGTGATAAAAATCTTTGTTTTACCGTTTCTTTAAACAAAAATTTTGAACCCAAGTCTTAACATGAAGCTTGTACCAATCCACATTGGAATGATGCAATGAATGCTGAAATGGAAGCATTTAATATAAACCAAACATGGGTTTTAACAAATCTTCCACCATATAGAAAAACCATAGGATGCAAATGGGTTTATAAGATTAAATATAAATCTAATGGTGAGATAGAAAGATGTAAAGCTAGGCTAGTAGCTAAGGGTTTTAGTCAAACTGAGGGTGTTGATTATGATGAAACCTTTTCACCTGTGGTGAAAATGGTTACTGTTAGATGTGTTTTAACACTTGCTGTTAATAATGGGTGGTTATTATATCAGTTAGACATTAATAATGCCTTTATATGGTGATCTTGATAAAGATGTTTACATGACTCTGCCTCCTGGATATTTTGATAAATCTGAAACTAAAGTTTGCAAGTTAATCAAGTCTTTATATGGTCTCAAACAGGCACCTAGAAAGTGGAATGAGAAATTATCTAATTGTTTATTTGAGAATGGTTTTGTGCAATCAAAGAATGATTTTTCAATGTTTATTAAGAATAAAGGAGATATTTTTATTGTTATACTTGTTTATGTGGATGATATTGTGTTAACTGGAAATGATATTGATGAGATTAATTGTGTTAAGAAGTTTTTAAGTACTAAATTCATGATTAAAGATTTAGGGTTACTAAAATATTTCCTAGGAATTGAAGTAAATAACACTGATGAAGGATTGAATTTATCTCAAAGGAAATATTGTCTAGAATTGATTAATGAATTTGGTCTACTTGCTTCAAAACCTGCTAATACACCCATTGATGTTAATGTGTCTGCTTATAAAGGTCAAAATGAGAATATCATTAAAAATATGACTATTTATCAAAAGTTAGTTGAAAAATAGATTTATATAACTGTAACTAGACCTGATATTAGTTATGCTGTACATGTGTTAAGTCAGTTTATGCATGCTCCTACTGAATCTCATTTGAAACTAGCTTTTAGAGTTTTGAAATATCTTAAAGGAAGTCCAGGTAAGGGAATCTGTATCAACAAAGGTATGAATGATTTTTCTCTTACTGCTTATGTAGATTCAGATTGGGGTAAGAATTTATTGGCTAGAAAATCTATTTCTGATTTTTGCATATTTCTGGGAGATACATTAATCTCTTGGAAAAGCAAAAAACAGCCCACTGTCTCTAGATCCTCTGCAGAAGCAGTGTATAGAGCAATGGCTGCTGTAACATGTGAGTTGGTTTGGGTTTTAAAAGTTTTAAGTGAGTTAAAAGTTGAAAACTTGATTCCTATAAAACTTTTCTATGACAATTCTCCTGCAATACAAATTTATTCCAATCCTGTTCTACATGAAAGAACAAAACACTTTGATATTGATTGGCATTATGTAAGAGAAAAGGTTTCAAGTGGATTGATTAAAGTTGAAAAAATTGACTCACACTTAAATACTGCTGACATATTCACAAAAGGGTTATCTACAGCTCAACATAGTTTATTTTGTGAAAATCTTCAATTAAAAGATGTGTTTACAAAACAGATTGTGGGGGAGTGTTAAAAGGGTTGTTTTATTTCTCAATCTGTTTTGTAACTTAGTTTGGTTTGTGCAGATAAGCAGATCTTGATAGTAGGCTTGTTGAAGAATTGTAGATATGGCTGTTAAGGACTTCTGTTGATAAGCATTGTGGATATTAAGGGCTAAAGATGTTCAAAACCAAAGTTCTAAAGTAGAAGGGCTGAGTTTGACAAGTTTGAAAGAAAGAGTGGTGCTTGGTGACCAAGTTTACTGTAGAAGATAAATGCACCTAATTGGGGATTCGTTATGATCATCTCATTCTTATTTTTTATCTCATCGATCAGAAAACTCTCTCAACATACAAAATTAGGGTTTATTATTCTTGTTCTTGATTCCAGATTTAATAGAAATAAATCTGGATTAGTAATAGAGAACTTATGTTCTTATTTCGTTTCTGTGTGGTTGATTGTTCAAAGTTGTCTTGAACAATTTCTGTAAAAGTTTGATTCTGTTAAGAAGATTGATTATTGTTGTTTATATCTGCATTTGATCTATAGTTTGAACACCCTAATTAGATCGATCGTGTTGTGACGTCCTAGTGAGCAACGTTTTCAGAAACTTTGGAAATACACAAAAACAATGAATATCAATTGTTTAATTCCGGTTTTCTTAATTGCAATCAACAAACCAAATAATGGACTTCTTTCCTTTTACGGTTATATCAATTATAGCAATAGGTCGAATATATGTGTTTCATTAAATGATTATATATTATTTGAGTTTGGACTACCATTTTTTACGTTGCTTGCAATGTAGTATGGACAAGTAAAGAGACAACCGGCCTTATCAATTTTCTCCTCCAAACCATGAGAAGAAACGTACTTTCTATTCCTTTTGGATTTATCTATCTATGAGCTTTTAATACTAGTTGTTACCTTTTTTCTTTTAACGGCGGTTAGGAGTCACTATAGAATGGTATACAAGTTGTTACCTTACGTTGCCATATTTATAATACTAATGAATAGAATGGTTAGGGGTAAAGATAGCTCAAGCGGTCCGCCTTTATTTATCTATACCAATTGCCATGCACGAGTCGAGACACTAGTAGAGTAAGCTTTTCTCACATTTCAAAATGAATTGCAGCCTCAAATATGTAAACGATGATTGTTTTATTTAACGATTCGATCCTCATTGTAACATTATATAACGTAGGTAACACGTTAGTTAACAAAAGTTGAATGTGAAACAAGTTTGCGTCTCCAATGATAATCTAACCAAGACAAATCTCTATACACCTCCTTTATAAAATTTCATTCTTAGTTGAAAATTATCAAATTAAATCTGGAACCATTAATTGGTTCTTAACTATATATCAATACCAAAAACAGTAAGCTAGTATATGATCATCTAAATTAAAGAAGTCAAGACATTACAAAGTACTTCATTTAGTACTCATCATCACTAATGATGATCTTTGAGCTATTTCAATTAGATCTATTGTTGCTTGAAACTCAGAACTTAACAACCCACAATTGAATACATAGCTACTAGACATTTTGCATCCTACGTTGTATCCTTTCAGGCAACCTTCCTATTATCACACACTGATTCTTCATTTTCTTATAAAACTCAAGTTCCCTTGCTGCACAATCACCCAACTTTAAATCACCCAAATTTCACAGAATGTCTTCCCAATTTTAGATTCGTTGAAGCCATTGTAATTACGTGTTAAAGAAGGGGAAGCTTATCCCCACTACTGCGGTGGTTTGATGCGCAACGCTGTCGTCATCCCTGACACTGCCGCCGCGAGAGCCGCTGCTGCCGCTGCAGGCGTCATTTGGCCGCAGCCCCTGCCGGCCATGGAAACGAGGGTGTTCGGGATGTAAACGCAAGTGGTAGTGTAGATCCTTCAAATACTTCAACTTAACTTCCACTACTACCAATCGGCTATCAACACACTCGATAACATATAAAATAAAAGCTTGATTAGAGTTACTAAAGCCACTTTTTCATTCATACATAATAATCATAATCAGATCATCAAATACATTCATAATAATCTGTTCTTAGTTTATTATTAATTAGGATCGGTAGTAGTGGAAGTTAAGTTGATGCATTGGAAGGATCTACACTAGTCACTACCACCTGGGTTTACATCCTGAACACCCTCGTTTCCAAGGCCGGCAAGGGGCTGCGGCAAGTCGACTCCTGCAGCGGCAGGGCAGCTCTCCCGGAGGTAGTGTCAAGGATGACGATAGTGTTGCGCATCAAACCTCCGCGGTAGCGGGGATAAGCTTCCCCTTCTTTAAGAGTAATTACAATACCTAACGGATCTAAAATTGGGAAGACATTCTGTGAAATTTGGGTGATTTATATTTATATTTATTATAATTTATATATATATATATATATATATATATATATATATATATATATATATATATATATATATATATATATATATATATATATATCCGGGTGCTTCTAATCCTGGCCATCAATATCGAGAATCCTCGTCAGTTATCAATGTCCCGATGCTTCTCATCCTAACCGTCAATATGGAGGAGAATCCATGTCAAATAAAATTTGAGTGGTCAAACAGATGATGCCACGTGGTCAAATATATACGGATGTATCAAGGTTGAAAAAGACATGAGACGGGCCGAAACGTTAGCGAACTCAAAACGTCGCAACGGAAAAAACGGGGTCGAAACTGGGTCGAAACGGATGTTGACTAACGTTGACTTATATATATATATATATATATATATATATATATATATATATATATATATATATATATATATATATATGGGCAGGATCAATGGGGAAGTAACCAATCGGGGGGAAGCAAAAAAATTTTTTTTTTCGTATTTTTTGGAATTTTTTTCCAGCATCAAGATCACACAAAAATATGAACATTTAGAAGAGACACTTCGTGACGAATGTTATTATTTAGGCGGGAAAACGATCGACAAAAATAACATTCAAGATAATATTGTTCGTGAAGAATATGAACGTTTTTTTTTTCCATGTTTTGTGAAGTAAAATTTAGCCCGATTTAGAGTTTAGGGTTTAGGGTTTAGTGTTTAGGGTTTAGGGTTTGGTGTTTTGGGTTTATGGAATAAACCCAAAACACCAAACCCTAAACCCTAAACCCTAAACCCTAAACTCTAAACCGTTCGTGTTAAAAACTCAATCTAAATCCTAAATCTAAATTCTAAATCTAAACCCTAAACCCTAAATTTATAAACCCTAATATCTAAACCCTATAAACCCTAATATCTAAACCCCAATAGCTAAAACCTCAACATATGCTCGAAAAACACGATAATTGTTATATATTACTTCTTCGAGCGTTTTTCCGCCAAAATAAAAACATTTATCACAAAGTGTCTCTACTAAATGTTCATATTTTCATCTCATCTATAATGTTCATGAACAAAGTTTTTTCAAAAAACGAAGAAAAAAAAAAGTTTTTGCTTCCCCGGCTTCCCCCCGATTGGTTACTTCCCTCTTGATCCTACCACTATATATATATATATATATATATATATATATATATATATATATATATATATATATATATATATATATATATATATATATATATATATATATAGTTGACCGTTTTTTCCGTCTTTGACCGTTTTTTCCGTCTTTAACCGTTTTTTTCCGTTTTTTTCGTCTTTAACCGTTTGTTAGCGTTTTTGACCGTTTTGTAAGCGATGGCCGTCTTTTTTTCCGTTTCAAGGCCCGTTGCAACGAGACTAAGGCAAATTCGTTGCGGCGTCCGTTGTGGCGCCCGTTTCGGCCGTTTTTTACAACACTGGATGTATGTATAATCATCGGATGCCCGGTTGACCATGAGTTTATTAAGAAGTGAAAAAATTGCTCTGTTGGTACCTGTGGTTTGCAACTATTTTCATCACAACACCTAAAGTTTAAATTTTGCGTCGTTGATACCTAAGTTTTTGTTAGTTCATGAATCCCCAGCCGTAGATTATTTCGACGTTTAATACATTTGGTTATGTAATAACTATTACATGTGGCTATTGATTACGTTTGTGATTGTGTGTGCTTTATTATTTAAATGATCAATATGTTAATAAACATACACAGTCGACCGAGTGTGTCCACAAACTCGATCGACTGTGTAAGACAGTCGACCGACTGAGAGACACACTCGATCGAGTGTGTCTGATACTTAGTATATATACAGGTTTGTTTCTCCTTTGTAGGGTTACACATTCCAATCACCCTAGTCGATTGGTTTTCGCCTCTCCAGAACCCTAACACCTTATACCACCGAAATACTTCGTTTAGGTATCGATCTAATCTAGTATACACTCTAGGTTTGATCTAATCGATCCCGATACGACTCATATCTCGGTTTAACCCAATTCTAGTGTATTCCGCCTCTAGGATTGTTAACAAGCTACCTAAGATCCGTAAATCTTCGTCTACAAAGTGGTATCAGAGCCGGAGTCTCTGGTTTGCTTGATCTAAATCGTTTTTGGGCCAAAAAGTTTGTGTTTTTGGTGTTATTTTTGTTTTAAACGATTCATCTTTTTTCTTACGTTATAGTTTGTGTTTTCTGTGTTAAAAAGTGTTTCTGGAGTCATTACAGTTGTGTTCTACGTACTGGTTTAGAGCTTTTCATTGAAAATCGATCGAAAAATCAATTTTTTGTCTAGAAAACCCTAAAAGTCGACCTGTATTGAAATGTCCCGTTCATATAGATTATAAACGTTCCATATTAATTGATTTCGTTGCGAGGTTTTGACCTCTATATGAGACGTTTTTCAAAGAATGCATTCGATTTTAAAACAAACCATAACCTTTAAAATATTAGGACGATTATCAAATAATGATAATCTAAAATATAGCATTTTCACACGACCATTACATAATGGTTTACAATAATATTACACAACAATATATGTCTCCGAATGCAGTTTTTAAACAATATTATACAAGCATGCTGACTCCAACTCTTGCCCATAAATTAGCATGCAACAGCGGAAGCTCTTAATAATCACATGAGAATAAACATGCTTTAAACGTCAACAAAAAATGTTGATGAGTTATAGGTTTAACCTATATATTTATCAATTCGTAATAATAGACCACAAGATTGCATATTTCCATTTCTCATAAACAACATGCAATCTGCATAAAAATTATTCATATGATGAACACCTGGTAACCGACATTAACAAATGCATCTAGAATATCCCCAATATATAGGTACACTCATCTGTATATAAAATTGAAGTACTAAAGCATCCATAACATGGATGGAGTTCGTTAGGCCCATAGATCTATCTTCAGGATTCGCGTCAATTTGGGGGTCTGTTCCCAAATTCTTAGGCTACTGTGATGACCCGGAAATTTCTGACCAAATTTAAACTTAATCTTTAACGTTTTCGACACGATCAGCAAAATCTATGAAATTGAATCTCAAAATTTTGAACTATTCAATTACCCTTCGGTTGTTCTCAACAATTCGCGAACCATTATATGTAAATAGATACATATATATACTATAACTTGAAAACGTAACAAAGTTTTAATTGCATGATACCGTACATTAAACTTATTGGTTTATATATCTATTTGAATATATATGATTTCAAGTTATTTAGTAAACAATAATAACATTCGATTATTGATTCGATTGATATTTAGATAAGTTAACTAAAACGTTTAAGATGAACCAGTAAAACACTAATTTGTTACAGTATTTTCAAATTGCTACAGTACCCAAAATGCTACAGTGTTTTCGAAAATCACTATTTGCTACAGTAAAAATTGACTTTGCTACAGTAACTTTGCTACAGTAACTTTGCTACAGTAAAACACTATTTCAAAATAAATAAATAAAATATATATATGTATATGTATATACTGCGAGACGATGATTTATAAAAGCAAATGACCACGATACTTAAATGTATAAGTTATATTTCATAGAATATAATTTAGTGAAGAATAAGCCTAATTATTGACAAAGGTATAGGTGGTAAAACGTAAAATGCTAGTATTCTCAGTGTACGAAACCACGTTTGAAAAACCGGAACCGGGACTTAAACCGGACGTCAACGTACAAAATAACGGAATTAAATTTACGAGTCAACTATGCACGTAAATATAATATAATATTTATTTAATTAATTTAAATTATATATATTAATTATAATTAATTAATCATGTCGACAAGCTTGTGGACAAAAAGTTTATGAGCTGTTTTTATAGGCCATGCGATCGCATGGATAAGAGGAATAAACCCCATGCGATCGCATGGGGTGCAATTCCAGCTGACACCCTATAAATTGCTTATTTGCTCGACAGTTTTCACACACACATATGCAGATATATACTCCGTAATTATTTATATATTTTATTTTATTACTATTATTATTATTATTATTATTATTAATATTAAGATTATTATTATTATTAATCTTATTATTATTAATATTAGTGTTATTATTTTTGCAATACAAAAATAATAATGTACATAAAATATTACGACGGAGTGCTGTCCAAGTAATTTTCAAAATGGGTTTTCAAGCGGGATAGAGCTAAGGAAATTATGGGTTATTGCCAAGGAGGTTATGGGTAATGTTCGGGGATATTTTTGTGAATCAAAACTCGTGTTTATCATCTCCGATGCGTCTACGTGCTTTCCTACAATATTGTATATCAATATTAAACAGTGAGTTTCATATGATCCCTTTTACTCTTTACATTTTTGGGCTGAGAATACATGCAAATGCTTTATTAACCGATATACAATATTTATATGCGTGAGTTTCATATGATCCCTTTTACTCTCTACATTTTTGGGCTGAGAATACATGCAAATGCTTTATTAACCGATATACAATATTTATATGCGTGAGTTTCATTTGCTCCCTTTTTACTCATTATATTTTTGGGCTGAGAATACATACAAATGCTTTATTAACTGTTTTACAATATTTATATGGGTGAGTTTCATTTGCTCCCTTTTTACTCATTACATTTTTGGGCTGAGAATACATGCAAATGCTTTATTAACTGTTTTACAATATTTATATGGGTGAGTTTCATATGATCCCTTTTACTCAATATATTTTTGGGCTGAGAATACATGCTACTGTTTATAAATACTGAAAATACTAGATTTATATGCGTGAGTTTCATTTGCTCTCTTTTTAAATGCTTTTGCAATATATATTTTTGGGCTGAGAATACATGCACTTTATTTTAAACGCAATGGATACAAGTACATACAAAATTCTACACTGAGTTTGAACCGAAAATCCCTTAGCTTTGGTAACTAGTAACTTCCGGTTATAAGAACTGGTGGGCGCGAATAGTTGTATATGGATCCATAGGGTTTGACATCCCCGTCTGTTCCAGGTATAGAAAGAAACTCTAGCCTGAACTATAAAACAGACGTATACTATTTGAAGTTAGTACACGTTGGTTTGCGTGTATTGTACATGTTGGTTTCATGTTAAACGAGGGGTACTTATTATAAACGTTAAAGCTTAGTTACCAGGGTGCTCAACTTTGTAGAACCGATTGATAAACGTTTCGGATGAAACAACTGAAATCTTGTGGTCCACCTTTTATGTAAAACCGATTGATAAACGTTTTTTGAATAAAACAACTGAACTTTTGTAATCCACATTGATATACAGATTATGTTTAATATTAAAACTATGAACTCACCAACCTTTGTGTTGACACTTGAAGCATGTTTATTCTCAGGTTTCTAGAAGTCTTCCGCTGTTTGCTTATACGTGATACAAGATATGTGCTTGGAGTCATACATGCTATATACAAGAAACTTGCATTCACCATGTACCTTATTTTGACTGTATTGTCAACAGATGTATTATTGTAAATCATTTAAATGGTGACTATCTATACATAGGAATCATCAGATGTTAAAAACTTGGAATTTATATATTCATTTATGAAATACCTTTTCAAACGAATGCAATGTTACAAAACGTTTCACATAGAGGTCAAAACCTCACGATGAAATTGATGAATGACGTGTTCGTCCATATGGATTTGGAGCAATTGTCACAGCTACCAAGCTGAAAGGGTGATATCCGGTATAATGATTCAATCATAGAATATAGTTTCAAGTACTTGTGTCTATTTTGTAAAACATTTATAAAACTGCATGTATTCTCATCCCAAAAATATTAGATTTTAAAAGTGGGACTATAACTCACTTTCACAGATTTTTCCTTCGTCGGAAATAAGACTTGGCCACGGGTCGATTCACGAACCTATAACAAATATATACATATATATTAAAGTATGATCGAAATATATTTACAATGTGTTTTATTATGTTTTAATGATTTAAGTTTGTTAAGTTAGCAGTCCAACGTTAGTAATCTTACAACTAGTTGTCCACAGTTAGATGTACAGAAATAAATCAATATATATTATCTCGAATCAATTCACGACCCATTTTATACAAGTCTCAGGCTAGATCACAACTCAAAGTATATATATTATTTTGGAATCAACCTCAACCCTGTATAGCTAACTCAAGCATTACTGCATATAGAGTGTCTATGGTTGTTCCCAAATAATATATATAGATGGGTCGATATGATATGTCAAAACATTGTATACGTGTCTATGGTATCCCAAGATTACATAATATATGTTAGAATACATGTATAATACAATATAAGTTAGTTAAGTTATGATTTGTATAGATGTGTTACAAATTTCACGTAGCTACAACAAGCAAAATTATCCAATCTTGTTTTACCCATAACTTCTTCGTTTTAAATCCGTTTTGAGTGATTCAAGTTACTATGGTTTCATAATGAACTAAAATTTATGAAACTAAACAGAAAAAGTATAATTTTATAGTCAGAAATACAGGTTACAAGTCAATATCGTAAGAGGTAGTCATTTCAGTCGAAAGAACGACGTCTTGATGACTGTTTTGGAAAACATACTTCCACTTTGAGTTTAACCATGATTTTTGGATATAGTTTCATGTCCATAATAAAAACCATTTTCCCAGAATAAAAACTTTTAAATCAAAGTTTATCATAGTTTTTAATTATCTAACCCAAAACAGCCCCCGGTTTTATTATAACGGCGTATGTCCGGTCTTACGGTGTTCTTCGTGTTTCCAGGTTTTAAATTATTAAGTTAGCATATCATATAGATATAGAACATGTGTTTAGATGATTTTAAAATTCAAGTTAGAAGGATTAACTTTGTTTGCGAACAAGTTTAGAATTAACTAAACTATGTTCTAGTGATTACATGTTCAAATCTTCGAATAAGATAGTTATATATATATATGAACCGAATGATGTTATGAACATCATTACTACCTTAAGTTTAGTAGGTAAACCTACTAGAAGTGATAAAAATTGATCTAACTTCAAAGGATTCTTGGATGGCTTGAAAGTTCTTAAAGTAGAATCATGACATGAAAACAAGTTCAAGTAAGATTTCTACTCGAAATAAGATTGTTATAGTTATAGAAATTGAATCAAAGTTTAGATATGAATATTACCTTGAATAAGAAAGATAACCTACTGTAATTAACAAAGGTTTCTTGATCTTAGATGATTACTTGGAATGGATTTACAAGATTGAAAGTAAACTAGCAAACTTGAAAGGATTTTCGAAGTGTTCTTCCTATGATGATATAGCTTGATTCTTGAAGTAATTTTTGATGAAGATGATGATTAGTTTACTGGAAATTTCGTTCCTTAGTGTGTGTGTGTGTGTGTTTAGAGAGAATTAGAAAGAGAATTAGAAGTGAAATGGATTGATTGGTGAGTGGTGAATGGTGAGTGGTGAGTGGGGTTAAAAGGAGTTCTAGTTAGTTGACTAGTTCATGGTAGAAGTTAAATTTTATTAGTCATGCATGACATAATCAAGAGTGGAATCCCATGCTAGTTCCTATTGGTATATACCCATAGTAAGTACGTCTAGAAGCTGTGTATAATACGGGTACGAATACGGAATGACTACGAGTAGAGTTGTTGATGAAAATGAATGGAAATGTAATTGTAAGCATTTTTGCTAAGTAGAAGTACTTTGATATGTGCCTTGAAGTATTTCAAAAGTGTACTAATACATCTTAATACACTACATATATATTCATTTTAACTGAGTCGTTAAGTCAACGTTAGTCGTTACATGTAAGTGTTGTTTTTGAAAGCTTTAAGTTAACGATCTCATTTAATGTTGTTGAAAGCTTTAAATCAAATTTTAACACATTTTTAATAAAGCGATATTAACCAGGGGCTCTGCCCCTTGGACCCCGCCAGGGGTTGCCACCCCTTGGACCCCGCTATCGGGGGCGCTGCCTCCGAACCCCGTCATAATTATGATAAGTTCAAACAAGTGTGCACTCCACACTTTCCCAAACTTGTTCGATATTTATCAAGGTTATTTTGGTTAACAAATTAATCCCATTACACTTAAATCATATTGGTGACACAAATCATCAACAATGAATATATCTTAATAAGATACATATGTATTTAGTAAGGCGTTGCTATAACGATAATCGTTATATATATCGTTTCGAGTTTCATAATTCAATAGTCTCATTTTATGTATATAACTCATTGTTAATATACCTTGTAAGATACATACTTTTCATAATATCATGTTAGCTATATACATATCCATATATATATATCATCATATAGTTTTTACAATTTTTAACGTTCGTGAATCGCCGGTCAACTTGGGTGGTCAATTGTCTATATAAAGCTCATTCAAATAATCAAGTCTTAACAAGTTTGATTGCTTAACATGTTGGAAACATTTAATCATGTAAATATCAATTTCATTTAATATATAATCATGGGATAATCATGGAAAAGTTCGGGTCACTACATGTATCTGTCAAGAACACACTCGGCCGTGTGTGTCTTGACAATCGGCCGTGTGAGTCCTTCGATCGACCGAGTGAAATAGTTAACCGACTGTGTGTGTATCATTTAAGCCGTGTGAGATTCTTAAGTCAGTCGGTCGTGTGTGTGTAGTCACTCGACCGTGTGAGCAATACAATCGACCGTGGGAGTTAGACAGATGGTTGTGTGAGTTGTAATACTAAAGGCTTAGTGTGTAACGAAGTGCTGCCAAAATTTTGTCAGACAATCGACCGTGTGTCTTAGTCAATCGACTGTTTGTCCTGGACAATCGACCGTCTGTCTCAGACAGTCGATCGAGTGTCTTTTAAATCAGAAACTTAATTTACATTTAATTCTCACATAATTAATTAAAATGTCGGACACTAATGAACAAGCGGCTAATGAACTCAGTGCTTTAGTGATTTCACCTGGACTTCACAAATTAATATTGTCAGAGAATGAGTCTGGAACTTCCAATAAGGTTCCCAAGCTTCATAATCTAAAGTACTTTTTGGACTGGAAGGTGCGTTTTATGATATATTTGAATGGTATTGACTCTAGACTATGGGAGTTTATTGAAACTGAATTCGCATGGCCAAATAGGGCAGACGGTGAACCTAAAGAGACCGCTCAGTTCAATCCTGCTGAGCGTGAACAGTATAACTTGGAGTGTAAATGCTACGTTCAACTTACTCAGGCACTGTCTAAGGAGATTTTCTCACAGTTTAAGAACAGAAACAAGACCTCATATACCCTTTGGCTTGCTCTTCAATCAGCCACAGAAGGAACAGCCACTTACCGTGCCACTATGGGTAAGGTTCTCAAAGATGAATGGAGAATGTTTACTGCTCTTCCTTCCGAGTCTCTTGGACAAACTTTGGAGAGATATCGTCTACTGGTTGCTGAAATGGCAGATTATGGAATAGATTTATCTGATGAGAAAGCAGTTAGAGTTTTGAAAGACGGTCTTCCTGAGAAATGGGATAATGAAATTGAAAAGATTCAGAACAGGTACATTGCATCAGGTCGTACGTTAATCTTGACGGCTTTTACATCCAAGTTGATGGAAAAGGATATTCAGGTTGAGGCAAAGAAGAAGAGACTTGGTATTGTAGCTGGTTCATCCATTATTGGGTCATCTTTGGGAAATTATGCTCCTTTGCAAACAGTTTATATTTCCACCAATGCATCACAGACCTCGGCTACAGTATCAGATTCTGGTTATTTCAATGCAAAATCTCAAGCACAGAAGTCAACTGCTAAACTGATTGATTCCGGCATTCTACAACAGACTCAATCACTAGTGATCAAGACAAAAAATATCAAGAAAAGGCCTCTAGAATTGATTCAGGAGGATATGGCCTTAGCTGCTATCGTGGTTAACTCTTACAATGATATGATAAGTGGGCAGATAATTAATGGTCATCTAGAGAGTGAGGACTATGATCAGATCGATGAGGATGAGACTGAGAGAATGGACATCCTGTATGCTATGGGCAGTGTGGTGAGACGTGCTAGAAAGTATTTGAAAAGAACAGGTCAGAGTACTTTGAGTTTGAATCGCAATACTAAGTTTGGTTTTTATATGTCCAAAGTGAGATGCCATAATTGTGATGAGCTTGGTCATTTCAAGAGGACATGCACAAGACCACCTAAGCCTAGTTTTCATAATCCTTTTCATAACACTTCAATTGAGGTGACACCTGGACATGATGGTCTGACAGTGAACAAGGAAGCAACTTCTAGTGGTCAATCCAAAGCTTTGACTACTACTTATGTTGATGAAGTGTGTGATTGGTCAATCTTAGTTGATGCTGAAAAGGCTAACGTGGTTTTTATTGGTAAAGGTGAAGCTGAAATAGAAGAAGAAAGGGTTATCAGAAGAAATGCTGGGTGTATAGGTAAAGATGATCCAGCTTGCACATGCTATGTATGCAAATGTGACGCACGAATGAAAAGGGTTGAAGCTGTAATGAAGATGTGTCTTAGGAAGAGAATTAGTGATAGGTTGTATGATAAGTTCTGCAAAGTCAAGGATCTGTCTGATCTTGAATTCACAACTAACTCTTCAGATGATGATGAATCCTCAGGAATGAGTTGTCATACAGGTACCTGGTTTAGAAAAGAACTTGCACATTTGATCAAGGGTGACGTTGAAGGTACTGATGAGAAGGTAGTCACGGTGACAAGTTCGGATAATCCTGCTAAAGTTGAGGGCAAAAAAGGTTATGATGCTGATTATTCAGACAGTACAAGTTCAGAGTCAGAATCAGAATCAGATACAGATTCGCAGGTCGGCAGAAAAGATTACGCGTTCATGGCTAACACATCCAGCAATGACAAGGTATGAAATGATTCAGATTCTTTTTATTTAAAATGCACTGACCTTGAATAGGAAATAGCTAGACTTGAATGTGTGGTCTCTAAGCTTAATGAGATATCTGCTACTTGTGAAACTTGTCCAAAACTTAGACTTGAACTTAAGAATTTGGATATAGAAAATCAGACAAATAGGAAGAACTATGATTATGCTCTCTACTACCTTAATAAGCAGAAAGAGTATGTTGATGTTATTAGGTCCTTGTAGAATCAGGTAGGCCATTTAAAATCAACTATTTTAGATGATGAGAAAGTGATTCACCTGTATTTAAGCCAGATAGAAGCACTTAAGGCAGAAAAAGATTCATACAAGTTAAAATATGAGTCAGAAAAGGCTATGATTGATAATTGGCAGAGAATTTCATACATGATACAAACTTTGAAACATCCTAAAAACCAAGGGATAGGCTATAATCAGGTTGCACCACCGCTTTTGGGAGAGTTTGTAAATAAGCCTGTAGAGAATAGTAGGGATCCGGTTGTAGAACCGAAGTATGGTAAGCCTGAGAAAAATCCTGTTGAGTGTAAAAGTGAGAATGATGATGGTAAGAAGCCATTAGATGTTGTTTATGAGACGGAGTCCGACACTGATGTCGACATCAAAAAAGACGGGAAACCCTTTGTAGTTGTGACTAAGCCCATTACTATTTTGAAGAATCCAAAGAATGAGGCAAATAGGAGTGAGAGTCAGAAGATTGAGAAAATGAGTGTTAGAAAACCGAAACAATCTAGGAAGAAAAACACTCAGCTCACCCCTGTTAAGTTTGTTAAGGATAGTAGTACTTTGAATACTCAGGTTGTTGACCCTATAGCTGAACATCCACCAAAAGGTGAGAGTTCCAATTCAGGAAGCGTGACGAAATATATTCTGCCTTGTGACAACCCAGAAATTTCTGACCAAATTTAAACTTAATCTTTATATTATTCTGACACGATAAGCAAAGTTTGTAATGTTGAAATCTCAAAAACTTCGAACTGTGTTCATATATTCAATTACCCTTTGACTATGCTCGACGATTCACGAATAGTTATGTGTATAGATATATATAAGAAATAGTTATATTAATTGAAAATGATAACAAAGTATTAGATGTATAATACTTTACATAAACGTATTTGTTTTGATATATGTTTAATATAATTATCGATGAAATTAAAAGATAATATCAAATGATCGAGTTATCAGATATATAGTGATATGATTAGGGGTCTCGGTTGTGAGGTCCACGTTGATTTAAGAAATCATTCTTTTTAACAACATTCAGAAAATGGTAAAGTGATTTACATGTAAGAACGAAGTGTCACTCAACGAGAGCTAGACAAAAGTTAGTGGAGATTCTTGTTAGATTCTCAATGCGCGTTTTACAATAATTCCCTCATTACTTTTGATAAGATAACAATTTAGATTCCATATTATTTATTGTGAAAGTAAAATTAGGGAATATAGGTAAATTAGAAAATAGATATTGACAAGTTAAGTAGATCGACATTTTACATTAAGATGATTTCATACGTTTGATTTTCCTTTAGACTTAATTCTACGAGTCATGAATAAACTGTAAGTTAAAACCTTGAAACCTATTATGATTCATATATGATTTTATTTTCTTAAACGAAAATGTTTTTCGATATAATAGACTTTTATTATTAAGAACGTATTATGATATAACAACTTCTACTATTATAACCTTTGTAATAAAATGATTTTTGAATATAAAATAATTTGATTATTAAAATGTTTTTATTTAATGAACGTTTGTACATAAATGAATTATATCAATTTTAAACTTTAAAATACAAATGTTACGAAATAATATTTCTTATTATTTAAACGATTTCAGAATATATAAGTTTTGAATATCATTAGCTTTGAAAAACTATATATTATATTGTTAAATAAATATTTCAAATTTATATTTCGAAATGAAAATATAAAAATATATATATATATATATATATATATATATATATATATATATATATATATTTTAACTTAGTCATAGAATATATATATATATATATATATATATATATATATATATATATATATATATATATATATATATATATATATATATATATATATATATATATATATATATATATATATATATATATATTTTAACTTAGTCATAGAACGTTTTGATAATATGTATATACAACGAGACGATGATTTATAGAATCAAATAACCAAAACACTTAAATGATTAAGTTACACTTCGAGTGATATCGTTTATCAATAATTAAGTCTAATTTTTGATAAAGGTGCACGTCGCGTAATGAAAAGTATTAGTTTTCTAAGTGTACGAAAGTGAGTTCGAGAAACCAAGACCAGGACATAAGTCGAGTGTTGACATACAAATCATTGGAACCAAAAATTATAAGGCAACTATACACGCAAATTTAATATAATATATATATAATTAATTATATAAATTAAACATATTATATATATTATTATATAAACCGTCGGCACAAAACGATAAGTGAATATGAGCTGTAAGAATGTGTCATGCGATCGCATGACAAACCCTCACAAAAATCATGCGATCGCATGAAGAGGGGAGGAGTGTCAAGTCTATAAAACAGTTTGCACATACTGATCTCGAATCTCATTCTCTATATATATATATATATATATATATATATATATATATATATTTATAATAATAATAATATTATTATTATTACTATTATGATTAATTATATTATTATTAGTAGTAGTATTAGAATTATTATTAGGATTATTATTACATAAAATACTACGACGAGGTTATGCTCGCATGTTTTCAAAACGAGTTTTTGAAAGGGATAGAGCTAAGGAAATTATGGGTTATAGCTATGGAGGTTATGGGTATAGTTCATGGGTATGCTCGTGAGGTCAACCTAGTGTTTATCATCTCCGTTGTGTCTACATACTTTTCTGCAATATTGAATCTCAATATTGATACGTGAGCACTCATAACTTAACTTTTATATATTGTTAGTGTATCCCTGACTAGTGCTCGAGTATATTTGATTATGCATGCTTGTATGTTTAATTTTTGTCGTTAGATAGTGTATGATAAATCACGAATTTGATAATTATGCGATTGAGATAAGGTATATGATATGCATGTAGTTGGAAAGCTGGCGAAAAATTAATAACTTTTCATTTAGAAAGCGTATGATTTCGATGGACGGATTAAAAGATATCGTCAATTGAATTATCTATAATTTTAATTTATTATTGTTAAAATGATTATCGTTATCGTTATCGTTATCCTTATCGTTATCGTTATCGTTATCATTATCGTTATCGTCGTTATTATCGTTATTATTATTATTATCTAATAATCAATAATAATAATAATAATAATAATAATAATAATAATAATAATAATAATAATATTATTATTATTATTATTATGATTATTATTATTATTATTATTAATATTATTAAAATAATTAATATTTTTTATCAAAACTATCATTTTATTATTTTTATCGTCATTATTATTATTAAAAGTATCACTAATATTAAAACCATCATTTTTATTAAAATTATCATTTTTAATAGAAATATCATTGTTATAATAAAATATCATTATTATTATCATTTTAGTATTATTATCATTTAAAATTATCATTTTGAATAGAATTATTATTTTTTATAAAATATTATTATTACGATTAATATTAAAAAGTATTGCTATTATTAAGATTGTCATGATTAGAATTATCATTTTATTATAATCATTAGTAAATATAAATATTGTTATTTTTATTAGTAGAATAATAATAATTATTATTACAAAATAATACAACTTTCACTTATTATTGTTATTATCGATATTATTTTATCAAATCAATATGTGATACAAAGATATTTTACTACATGTAATATAATTACATTAATAATACCTATCATTATATTTTTATGATATTAAATGAGCTTCATAAATTTTATTACTTAAGATATATAAAAGTATATTTTTATTATATAAATTTTAATTTAAAATTTTATTTATTAACAAATGAATTATATTATTTCTCTAATAAAATCTGTTAAATATATTAAATATATAAAATGACTATATTTAAGTTATATAATAATCATGTATAGATTTTGAAAGTCATTTTGGGTCAAGTTAACTTTTGTTGACTTTTGCATATTAGTCTCGAGCATTAGGATTGTGATACACTATGGTTTAACCTAAATTGTTAGACAATTATTGACCAACATATAAATATATATAATTAATATAGGTTCGTGAATCCGAGGCCAACCTTGCACTTGTTCAATGCTGTCATATGCATAATTACTATGAAATACAGTAAAGTGAGTTTCATTACTCCCTTTTTAAATGCTTTTGCAATATATTTTTGGGACTGAGAATACATGCGCTACTTTTATAAATGTTTGACAGAATAGACACAAGTACTTAAAAACATTCTACGAAAAGAGTTATGAGTACACCGGATATCACCCCTTTTAGTCTGGTAATCTAAGAATTAGGGAACTGGCCCCTAATTGATGCGAATCCTAAAGATAGATCTATGGGCCTTGACAAACCCCAGTCAGAGAATTTGAACTGCTTTAGTACTTCGATTTTGGTATACAACCGCCATCTTTAAAAGGTATGATCTATTTGTGAGGTGTACACAACCATCATATTTAAAAGAGTGACATGTTTGTATACTTTTTGCATGACCGTGCGAAATGCCGGTATGCGGGGGATATTCTAGATGCATTTTTTTAATGTCGATTATCAGGTGTTTATATTTTGTATGAATGAATTTTATCTCTATGCCGTGCGAAATGCCTGATACGAGATGATGTTTATGAAAAATGGAATTTAAATCTTGTGGTCTATTAAAAATATGAAAATGATGGATTATGATAAACTAATGAACTCACCAACCTTTTGGTTGATACTTTTAAGCATGTTTATTCTCAGGTATTAAAGAAATCTTTCGCTGTGCATTTGCTCATTTTAAAGATATTAATTGGAGTCATTCATGGCATATTTCAAAAGACGTTGCATTCAAGTCGTTGAGTTCGATAAAGATTATTATTAAATAAATGACAGATTAGGTCATTTATAGTTTGGATATTATGAAATGGTATGCATGCCTGTCAACTTTCGATGTAATGAAAGATGTCTTTTAAAAACGAATGCAATGTTTGTAAAATGTATCATATAGAGGTCGAATACCTCGCGATGTAATCATATGTTATTGTATTCGTTCTTACAGATTAGGACGGTTGTCTCATGTGGTATCAGAGCGGTGGTCTTAGCGAACTAGGTCTTACATTAGTGTGTCTAACTGATAGAGAATAAGATGCATTAATGAGTCTGGACTTCGACCGTGTCTACATGTTAAACGATTTGCTTATCATTTTTGTCAGAAATTACCTGCTTATCATCTTAAGTCTAAACGCATCTTACTGCATTCATTGCGTAGATAGTGTATAGAAAAAATTCATATCTTAGCTTATCTATTAATTCATATCTTAGCGTATCTATTACTATAAACTTTGCCTGACATATTCCGTAAATTCCTCCGTAATCTACGAAATCTTTTACTCTATATATATATATATATATATATATATATATATATATATATATATATATATATATAGATATTCTATGTAATTAGAATACCATCCGATAGCCGGACATCATTTCATATCGAAAAATCCTTTATTCAACCGTATGAAATGGAACTCGTCACTAGTTCAAGTCCCTCGGATTCCGATATGAAGTTTCACTCGAGCTCCGAAAGCAGCATGACCGGAATGGATCAACCAATTAGCCACCATCTATTCTGGATGAATCGGGGATGGGTTCGTAGTCTATTAAATCATTGGAGACAGGAAGAAGGTGATCCCTTCCATCCACCACATTGCCCTCTTGGCGATGAACCTGAAGCACTTACCGGTGAACCTATTCGAGACACCATTTTCTCTCTCATTTCCAGAGTGTCTCGTCACGATTATATATTACCTCAAATTCTAGATCTTATTCACCCGCTCGTTCGAACCACCGATCATCCTGGTGTAATAGAAGAAGTCAACGAGCTTCGCGCTCGAGTATTGGCTTTGGAGAACATGCTGCAAAGATTACAAGCACCATCGACAACACCAGTACCACCAACAACATCCACATCGCAAGCCTCAATAACACAAGTACCGTCAGCATCACCGACAGTATTACCAACACCAGCAACACCTATAACACTACAAGCTCCCTCAATTACATAACCACCAACGATATCGACAACACAATTACCAATAGGTATATCGAAATAACGAGTTATGAAGTATTAACTCATTTCCACTGAAGGATTTATATGTATATCTTATATATATAAATTTTTAAACCATAATAAATCTTTCCGTGCTAAGCTATTATGTGTGAATCTTAACTACTCGGTTAATTCATATTACTAATATGCTATAATATACATCCTTTATAACGACCCGTCCTAATCCATCTGGACGAATACATTACATTTGGTTACATCGCGAGGTACTTGACCTCTCTATTGTACATTTTACAAACATTGCATTCGTCTTTAAAAGACAAACTTTCATTACATCGAAAGTTGACGGCATGCATACCATTTTATAATATATCCAACTATAATTGACTTAGTAATAATCTTGATGAACTCGACAACTCTAATGCAACGTCTTTTGAAATATGTCATGAATGACTCCAAGTAATATCTCTAATATGAGCAAATGCATAGCGGAAGATTTCTTTCATACCTGAGAATAAACATGCTTTAAAGTGTCAACCAAAAGTTTGGTGAGTTCATAGGATTATCGTAAACAATAAAATTCATCATTTTGATAGACCACAAGATTTAAATACAGTACACCTATCTCGTATACAAAACCATTTTTCATAATGCTTAGCATAGTAGGTTCGTATCCTTTTCTCCCCCGTAGGTTGCCTCGCGATTTTTAAATAACCGTACACATACCTCGTGTACAAAACTAATACACATAACCTGTGTATAAAAATCATTCTCTCGATACATAACATTCACTTCGATTTCATTACTCAACATGGTAACCGACCTTAACATATAATGCACATAAATAATATCCCCAAAACAGAACATCTCGTCTGTATAATAATAATAAACTTCGAAGTACTAAACACTACATCCACTAGCTCTTCCTTCTAATGAACATTCTGGGTGGGGGTGTTAAACCCGGTAGCTACCTTTAGGATTCGCGTGAATTAGGGCCATACCCGATTCTAATTCTTAGGTTACCAAGCAATGATAATCAGGGGGAAAATATTCACATCAATTGGTGGCAATTATCATGTTCACATAATTCAATGGTGGCAATTATCATGTCCACATAATTCAATGGTGGCAATTATCATGTCCACATAATTCAATAATAATCCGCATAACTTCTGTCTGCATAATAATTCATTCAAGGAATGTTTTGCTTGTGTCTATCTCGTCAAACATTTATAAAAGCATTTCATGTATTCGCAGTTCAAAATATATTTCAAAAGCATTTAATAGAGCAGTTATAAAAGCAGCGCATGTATTCTCAGTCCCAAAAATGTAAAGAGTAAAAGGGAATCAAATGAACTCACAATACGATAATTTGTAGTAAAAATATGCATACGACGAAACTGAACAATGCAGGGTTGGCCTCGGATTCACGAACCTATATCATTTATATATATTAAAAAATATAATAATATTTAATCAAGTTTATATATACTATCTATTAATAAATAACTTAATTATATATATTTATATATATATTTTAAATAAATACTTAGTATTTATATATTAGATTCATATTGAAGTGTTTTAATTATAATGTATTAAAATTTACATATATGATTATATTAAAATATATTTAAATATTATATGTAACATTAATTAATAATATTTTAGTTTTAAAAAAATAATAGCATGTTATATAATATATATATATATATATATATATATATATATATATATATATATATATATATATATATATATATATATATATATATATATATATATATATATAATAACTATATATAAAAATATCATTTGTTTGTTAAAATAATAATTATTATAATACTAAAATAGTGATAGTAATAATAATAATAATGATAATAAAAATGATAATAATATATATACAATCATGATAATGATAATAATAATAAAAATAAAAAGTTGTATTATTTTTACAATAAACATAGTAATTTTGATAATAATTCTTAATACTAATAATACTAAAAATGATAATTTAAATAATAATGATAATATTAGTAGAAATGATAGTTTTAATAGTAATGATGATGATGATGATGATGATAATAATAATAATAATAATAATAATAATAATAATAATAATAATAATAATAATAATAATAATAATAATAATAATTTCTACTACTTTAATAATAACAATAATAATCATACTTATATATTAACAATTAATCATCTTATATATAATTAATCTTAACCATAATAATAATAGAATTAATAATAATATTATTAATAATAATAATAATAATAATAATAATAAAGATAATAATAATAATAATAATATCAAATAATACCTTAGAAGCATTAAAAAGAAATACACTACCCGGGACGGGACTCGAACTCGCGACCTCTAACTTACACCACAACACTCCTAACCAACTGAGCTATCCAATTTTTCTGATATAAATTACAAACACACCTTTAAAACCATTCGATTTGTTTTGTGATAAATATCAAAATATTATTTTAGATATAAATAATATTAATTCCAAATATAAAATATCTATACCTAATTAAAAGAAAATGCGTGGGGTTAAAAAAGGAACATATACAGCTCGATTCTTCCATTAATTATCATCATCAATTACCTAACATCATCATCGTGATTCATCAAAATCTTCGATGCTCACCATCATCTTCATCGTGTAATATCATCACAGTTCCATAATCATTATCACCGTTATTAATATCATCCTCATCATCACTTTCCTTCGTCTCTTTAATCATCATCCCCATCATTTATAATCATAACAGAAACAGGAAAGGATGTACAGCAGCAGCATCAGAAAATCGAAACAGGAATAGCAGAAAAGAAATCAAAACAATAGTAGTCACTATCCATCGTCTTCTTCATAACTTCATTATCTTCTATTTAATAGTTAGAGTGGGGTTTGTAGGGTGTGGGTTTACACCTTAATGAAACTAACACAAGAACGTAACAGTAATTGTATTCGAGTGGTAACTGCGACAGAAAGGAAAAAGAAAAATATAAATAGGTCCGGTGATGGTGACGGTTTTAAAAAAATATGTAGCAGCAGCAGCTAGTTGTAACAGAAAGAGGATAGCTGCAGGGTTTTAGAGAGAGAAAATGAAGGAAAGAAAAAAAGAAGGCATAGGTTGTTCTCGGCCAATAGTAGCAGATGACAGGAAACACGATGATGAAGATGGTGGTTCGGTTTTTGTGATAAGTGAATGAAACATAGCAGTAGTGATTAGTATGGTGAGGGTGATGGTCGAGGGATTTGGTTCGAATAGGAGGCAGCAAGATGATGGTTCAAACTGTTGCACTCGATAGTAAAAATATTCATGTGGGTTTTGTTTTGGTCAGTTAAGAGTGATGAAGTGGTGTGGTTGATTCGCGTAGCAGCAGCCATGAATGATGATGGTATTCTCTGTGGTAGTTTGATTAAGTTTTGTATATCTTCACAACAAGAAGGGTTTGTTTAACAGCTCAATATGAAATATTTGTGGTTCGGGTTGATTTAGTTGTGGTTTTGGGTTATCATTTGAAGGTAGTAACAAGTGGGTTGTTTGAATTCGTTTGAAACAGAAACATGTGAGTAGTAGTAGCACTCGAAGATGATTGAGTTTGTATAGGTAAGTCGAGCAGAGAGTGGTGGTTAGTGGTGAAGGAGGTGGTGAGTTTAGCGTTCAAGGAGGTGGTCTCGGTTTAAGGTGATGAAATGTATGTTAGTTTGCAACTCCAATAGAAACTGAAATTGGTAGCATATGGTTGTTTTGAGCTGTGTACGACGGTCGACGATGAATGTTGAGTTTAAATGGTCCTTGATCTTCTTGTAGTAATTCATGTAAATGTTTATTATCATTACTAATGATTATAGTAAAAAGTTTGTATATTTTCTTTTAGGATATTAGATTATGGTTGATGATACGAGATTAATAGACATGAAAAGGGTGAAATGTGGATTATACTGGTCGAAGAGATTTCAACAAGAAAAGGGAAAGATGAAAGAAAAGGGAAAGATGAAAAATATGGGATATTGATTGAGGTGGAGAGCAGAATCATGAATTGGGTTGCTTACCCCCAATCATGCATATATAGATAGAGATACGTTTTATTAATAATAATATAATAATATAATAATAATAAAATTAAAGAAAAACATGTTCTATAAGGATTAAACAGAAATCTTAATTTGTTAATATATGCCGACAGTTTTCACGGAGTATGTATCGTGCAAAATCAGTGGCGATTAAAAGTGTTCAGAAAAATCTCATATTTTTAAATTAACTATATTTATTTATTTTGGTCATTATGGTATAAAATTCGATCATTAACGATTAAATAAAAAAATACATCAACTGTCCCTCTCAATTCTGGGTAAAATATAAAAAGTTCTAAAATTTAACAAACTGCTCCTAAATACATTTTTAATAAGTCTATAATTTATAGAACTCATTTTCTGATCACCGTTTATTTTAAAATCATATAAGTTTGAATTTAGTTTGCTTAATATCAATCGGAACATCGAACAAGTAATGCAATCACTTAATATTTATTTTTAATATACTTTACTTATATATAGATATATTTTAAATAACAATTATTATAATATCCTATTTTTATTTTATTTTACCTAATTAAATTTTAATAGCTATAACATATAATATTTCAAATTATATTTCTCATTACCATATATATATATATATATATATATATATATATATATATATATATATATATATATATATATATATATATATACCCACATATTTATTTACAATTAATTGTTCGTGAATCGTCGAGAGTAGTCAAAGGGTAAATGAATACATGAACACAATTCAAAGTTTTTGAGATTTCAACATTACACACTTTGCTTATCGTGTCGGAAACATATAAAGATCAAGTTTAAATTTGGTCGAAAATTTCTGGGTCGTCACAGTACCTACCCGTTAAAGAAATTTCATCCCCGAAATTGGATAGAGATCATCATGGTTGACAATAAGTATGTTTTCATGACGAATATGAGTTGATAAATAGAGTTTTATCATCCTTGAGTAATATGAATGAAAAAATTCGATTACTCGAAACGTACGAGTGAAGCTACCACAAAATAATGAAATAAAGAAATAGAGGCTCGTCTTAACTTTTGACGTAGTCATGTTTGAATTTCGGAATTCCAGGGATTTAAAGAAAATCTTTGAAATCTATATAAGATTTGATTCTTCGGTAATTAAGGAAATTAGGATCCTATTTGGTTAAATGCGAGGATCTGTCTCGATTGCTCTGTCTGATATTTCACTATAAATCCTCCTCTTTTGTTCCATTATTTTCATAACTCTTATACTTTTCTTTCCTCGATTTTATGTACAACAAATAATGATCTAGAATTCGTAGGTATGAGCTTTGGAATGAACATAGCTAATGAACTCATAATAGCACGATCTGATTTGTCAAATTATCAGAATATACCGGGAAAGATAGAACTATCAATAAAAATATGTTCTTGATTTGTTTGGAGTTTAGGTAGAATGTAAGAGTCGTGTAACATGGCACATGATGACGTTATAGTCTGTGAATCATCACGTTTCATTAGAAACTCAGCATGACTTACTGTAATATAATCACGTTGATCAAGTGTCATTATATTATACTAACTCATGCTTCAGCTCCCAACACTAGTTCAAAAACATTCATAATTTAAATTCAAATTTTTCAAAATTTGGAAACTAAAACAGTTTCCTTTATTATGTAACACAGATATCGTGAAGAGATAAATGATTTCAGATAAGAATAGTTATGAAAATATCTTCAGAAAAATTGAGGATATTTATAATGAAAGATACGATAATATCTTATAATTCTACAATCAAAATGTGATGAAGAAATTCATTCACAAAGATTTAGAACAATTACGGAACAAGGCATTCGCTAAAGATTTCATTAGAATCAGAATCATCTGGATTCTTTATATACAAGTTTAGTCCTTGTGATTTGTTCAGAATCTCCTTCATGGTTTGCTCAATTCATTTTTCAGTATCAAAATCCTTGAGCTTTTTCAACACTCCATTCTTTATCATCAAACTTTTGACTGTTAAGGCAGTCTTCAGTTTTCACTGCTTCATCAGCTTTTTCAAAATTCAGAAAACTGATTCATAGGCTAAAGTGCTTTTCAGAAATCCAGAATTGAAGTTCGTAAATCCAGGAGATAGAAGTTATATATATATATATATATATATATATATATATATATATATATATATATATATATATATATATATATAATTGTTGTCATAGATTCGCTGAGAAATTTGATATTATCGATTGATGCCTCCCGGTATCTGGTATGGTAATTATTGTTACAAGATGCCGATGAGTTCATGATAAGACTTCAATAGATAAATATAGTGTTTCGTCGAAGAGATTTAAGCCAAGGAGCAACTGTGAGGACCGCTCCTAATCCATCCGGACGAAGTCCTTCTCGATTATAAACAATTCACAATAGTTGGTTACATCGCGAGGTACTAGACCTCTAAATGATACATTTTACAAACATTGCATTCGCTTTTAAAAGACAAACTTTCATTTCCTTGAAAGCTGACAGTATGCATACCACTTCTTAGTATATCCCACTATAAATGACTTGATATTAATCTTGATGAACTCAATGACTCGAATGCAACGTATTTTGAAATATGCCATGAATGACTCCAAGTAATATTTCTAGAATGAGCAAATGTACAACGGAAGACTTCTTTTAAACCTGAGAATAAACATGCTTTAAAGTGTCAACCAAAAGGTTGGTGAGTTCATAGGTTTATTGTAAACAATAAAATTCAGTGATTTTGATAGACCACAAGATTTAAATACCGCATGGTACAAATGGGCCCGAATCCTATACCCACCTGTAATGTACATGCTATATCTTTTAAATACAGTACATCTTTCTCGTGTACGAAACCATTTTCATAAATCATAGTAACCGTACACATATCTTGTGCACAAAAAATAACATACACATAACCTGTGTATAAAATCATTCTCTCGATATATAACATTCACATCAATTGGTGGCAATTATCATGTCCACATAATTCAATGGTGGCAATTATCATGTCCACATAATTCAATGGTGGCAATTATCATGTCCACATAATTCAATAATAATCCGCAGAACTTCTGTCTGCATAATAATTCATTCGAGAAATGTTTTGCTTGTGTCTATCTCGTCGAACATTTATAAAAGCATTTCATGTATTCGTAGTTCAAAATATATTCAAAAGCATTTAATAAAGCAGTTGTAAAAACAGCGCATGTATTCTCAGTCCCAAAAATATAAAGAGTAAAAGGGAGCAAATGAACTCACCATACTGTATTTTGTAGTAAAAATACATATGAAGACATTAAACAAGTGTAAGGTTGGCCTCGGATTCACGAACCTATATTATTCATATATTTATTAACACATAGAATTGTAATCGAATAAGTTTACATATTTTTATTGATGATATACTTGTTATATTTAATAATTTATAGGTTTTATTAATTAATTAAGTATGTTTATTTTATATACACTTTTAAATGAAAAATTAATAAAAAATTTAATATAGTTAAGTTATGTGTATTAAATATATTCTTAAGTAACTAATATTTATATGCTAAAATAATATTAATAATAATAAATAAAAAGTTGTTTCTTTTTATAATAATAATAATAATAATAGTTCTTATAATAATTTTACTAAAATGGATGTTTTTAAATAAAATGATAGTTTTTCTACTAATGATTCTTTTAAATAAAAATTTGTTATATCAACAATAATAATACTAGTAGTAAAAATTTATAACAATAATATAGTTGTAATAATAATAACACTTCTAATTATGATAATCATGTTAATAATAATAATGATAATATAATTAATAATACTTATAATTATAATACTAATATTAATGATAATAATAATAATAATAATATATATATATATATATAAAAATATGAGTAAAACTACCTCAAGGTAACGGCTTAAAAAAATAAACTGCCCGCAACGGGACTCGAACCCGCGACCTCTCCTTTCCCATAAACACTTCCTAAACCATACTTCTATTTCGATATTTCTGCTTATATATCACAGATATATGGATATAACTCGTACCTATCTGTTTCTCCTTATTATTCAGTTGTTTTTTTTTTCCTCATCAACCACAATGGGTCTCGGCCCAATCTTATTTCAGTCCAACCAAATCCATATTCGGCCCATCTACAACTAAATCAAGGCCAACAGCAGTTCAAAAAAAAAAAAATAATTCCGTGGCCTAGTCTTGAACCCATGACCTCTCGGCTAACACTAACATCACCACACCATCTAATCTGTCTCGCCATTCTGAGTTCATTCACAACAGAATCGTATATAACCCATTTATATTCTTGTATCTTTCTCCTTCTTCTTAAAATTTCATTCGCTCAGTAAACCTATCTAATTACTCTTATAGTTCCTTCTCATCATCTTGATGAACTGTATTATTATTATTATATTATTCATCATCTTAATCATATCATAATCCTAATTACCCACTCATTTATTATTAACGGCATCATTATCATAATAATCGTATATCATTTTCATCGAATTATCTAATACCATTTAGTCTCCATCATCGTTATCCTAATCTCAGTTTCATCATCACTCACCCCGTCATCAACACATCATCTATCATGTCATCTTTATAAAACAGAATTTTAGAAGCAAGATCGACCCTAGTCTTGTTTGCTGATGGGCTTGGGGTCTTGTATGTGGGCTTGTGTTGGCCCAACTATATAATTTATACGGCCCTTCTAAATACAGTGTTTTGATTTAATATATCTATCTGCTTTTTAGTGTCGTGCAATAATAGGACCGTTTAACTTTTATTATTATATACATTATCATTATTGAATCAATCGTCATTATCATCTTTAAAATATTGTTTATCATTACTCCCTATTATCTCTTTTGGTTACATTCGATTTACAATAGAAAAAGGTTTATAATAGCATTAAGACTTACAGTTGTATATAGCATTATGACAACCGCACTTTGCAGCTGCTTTGGTCGATCTAAGTTTGAAGGTTCTAAATGAAACGATGGTAGAAAATAGGAGGGAAAGAGAGAGAGAGAGTGATGGAGTATGGCGTTGGGTTTGAAAGAAACAAGGAACCGAAGCAAGGTCAGTAACAATAGCATGTTGTGGTGATCTTCATTCGAAGTGATACAAAAACTGAATTGCAAAAATTATAACTTAATGATTGTCGGCTTGTGATGAATTGAAGAAAAGGAGTGAGAGAGGTGATGTGGGGTGACTCACGATGGTGGTTCTTGGTGGCTAGTTTAGTGGTGGAGATGGTGGTTTATGGTGTCAAGATTGGTGCAAGGTGGCGGTGATAAAGGTGATCGAGCTTGAAGATTGTGGTTTCAAGATTATGGGAGAGAAAGATGGTGGCTACTTGGGTATCAAACGGAACAAAAAGAAAATATAGTGAGGGTGCTCGTGGTCCTGGGTTCACGAAGCAAGCAACAAGAAAGGATAATGGTTGGTTCGTTTTGGTTGTTGTAGTCCGAGGAAACAGAAATCATGAAAAGAACTAATAGGGTGGTGATGATCAACGGTTTGGTTTGATGAAACGAGTAGTTGGCAAGAAAACAAAAGGTGTTGGTTATGGTAGGTTACAAGTCGAGTAGTAAGTAATGGGTAGTAATAACTTGGTGATAGTCTAGTAGTTGCAGTGAGGTTGCTTGTGGTTATGATTTGTTTGATTTTCTGTTTTCTCTCTTCTTGAATTGCTTTAAATGTTAAATAGCAAGTAATATAGATATTAACACAGTATTGGAATCGTTTGCAATTGTTTTGTATCAAAAGGCAATCGACAGCTAAATCGTTCGTACAGGTATTCAGAATAAAAAAAATTATAAGTGACATCAATGGCTAACAGCTTTTGGAATTACTCTTATAATTAATCACAGACTTGTACTACCAATTACACAAAGAATCAATCACCTACAGCAATTGAAAATGATTGGAAAATGATTGATAACAGAATACTAGTTTCATGTATACATATAATTAACCTTATAAATATAGTTGTATAAGTATATATATATTTATATATCTGTATTTGTATCTGTATATATATATATATATATGTATATCTTTATATCTCTGTATCTATGTTTAAGTGTGTATATCAGTATCTATATATCGTTTGTATATGTAAGATGTTACTTAATATTAGTAATAATACTTAATAATAATAATTGATAATTGTATTTATAAATAAAATTAAAATTCTATTAATATTCATAATAATATTAATGTAAAAAAATGATATTATTAATATTATTAATGATAATAATGAATTGTATCATTTTCTAATAATAAAAGTGATAATGATAACAATAATTTATAATAATAATAATAATTATTATTATTTATAATAATGATGTTCAATAATAATACTAATACTTATCAAAATGACAAAATAAAAGAAAATATATAATTACTGATTATAAAAGAAAATATATAATTACTAATTATGATATTCACAATGATAATTATATTTATTTTATAATATATGATTATTTATATGTATGGTTAATTTATATGTACATTTCTATTTACGTTTATAGGTTCGTGAATCATCGGGAATAGTCAAAGGGTAATTGATTACATTAATATAAATTTCAAAACTTTCGAGACTCAACATTACAGACTTTGCTTATCGTGTCGGAAACATATAAAGATTAAAGTTTAAATTTGGTCGGAAATTCCCGCGTCGTCACAGTACCTACCCGTTAAAGAAATTTCGTCCCGAAATTTGATCGAGGTCGTCATGGCTAACTATAAAAATATTTTCATGACGAATATGAGTTGATAAATAGAATTTTATCATCATTGAGTAATATAGATAAAACGATTTGATTACGCGAAGAGTATAAGTGAAGCTATCGGAAGAGAGTGAAATGAGTAAATGTAGAATCGTTTTAACTGATGTCGTAGTTATGATTGATTTCTGGAATTCATGAGATTTAAAGGAAATCTTTGTAATAAGATTTGGTTCTTCGGCGATTAAGGAAATCAAGATCTTCTTTGATTAAATGCAATAATCTGTCTCGATTTCTCTGTCTGATATTTTACTATAAATCCAACCTCTCCATTTCCTTACAACTCACACCTTCTACTCTTTCCCCTTTAATTCATACTTTAACACATTCGTCAATATGCTCCATCCCGTTCTGATCCTTGATATACTCTTAACTTTCATATCTGTCATTCTTCTCTTTTATCTACCACCGGAGGATTTTATTTACTTTTACTATTACCTTGGGGTTATAGTGTTTTTAATTCTCCCGTGCCTTTACGTGGCAATACGTATTGATATGCACGGTTTGTAATTTATGTGTTCTTGTCGAGCTTTATATTTTATTTAATATTCAAGAGTTCCATAATTTTTTCTCCTCTTCTCGACTTCAAGTCAAGCGAATAATGGGCCGGAATTCGTAGGTATGGATTTTTGAAGCGAACATAGTTAATGTTCTAAGAAAGAAATCGTAATGGCACAATCTTGATTTGGTAAATTACCAGAATCTTCGAAAAGATAGAACTATCAAGAAGATATGTTCTTATTATGTTTGGAGATTGGGTAGAATGTAAGAGTCGTGTAAATGGCACATGATGACGGTATGTTCTGTGAATCATCACGTTCCATTAGAAACTCAGCATGAATTACTGTAATATAATCACGTTGATCAAGTGTCATTATATTATACTAACTCATGCATCAGTTCCCAACACTACTTCAAAATATTCCTATTTTAAATTCGAAGGTTCGCAGAATATAGAAACTAAAACAGTTTCCTTTTATGATATAATACGGATAGCGCAGAGAGATAATTAATATTGAACGAGAATATTTATGAAGATATCTTCAGAAAGATTGAGGATATTAATAAAGAAAGGTACGATGATATCTTAGGATTTCAGAATCAAATTGTGATGAAGATATTTATTCATGATGATTTAGAGCGATTAAGGAGCAAGGTATTCGCTAATGACTTCTGTAGATATTGAATCATTTGGATTCTTTGAAGGAATGTTTAGTATTTGTGATTTATCCATAGCCTCCTTCATGGTTTGCTCAATCCGTTTTTCAGTTTCAACTTTTCCGAGCTTTACCGACATACTATTCTTTCTCATCAAACTTCCGATGGTTAAGGTCGTTTACGGTTGTCTACAGTTTCTGATGCTTCATTCAGTTTTTTTTTTTTTTTTTAAACTCAAAGAACTGATTCGTAGGCTAGAGTGCTTTTCAGAATTTCAGAATGGAAGATCATAATTCTAAAGGTTATAGGTATACATATAACTGTTGATGTAGAAACGTTGCGAGATTTGAAATACTGATTGCGGATTCTCGGTAATTGGTATGACAATTCTCGTTATAAGATGCGGATAAGTATATGATAGAGTTTTAATGAACAAAAATAATGATTCTTCAGAGAGACTTATGTCAATGAGTAATGAAGTTTCTGGTAAGTTTAATGTTAATGTGGAGGAATATAAATGGTTCCCCGGTAACGTTGATGAGAGGCAAACTTATATATCGAAGTCATAATAAGGCTAATCCGAATGAAAAATTGAAGTTGACTTGCTGGAGCTGTGACAAAATTGGCTACTCGAACAGGAGTTGCAAAGTTATTTTTCGGTAATAATAACGTCAAAGGAGCTTGCACAAATATGTGTTAAACGTTTACTCAGGTTCCGAGTGTTTTCAGGTGCATAACTATATGCATCAATCTTTCCTTTCGTAGATGAAGTGCGATTAGTTCATCCTCTCGATTGAGGTGTTTTCAAGAATTAAGAAAGGTTTGAACGTAGATTATAATCGTCAAGATACAAATGAGGTTTAAGATGAAATCAAGTGGCAAACTTGAAGAAATATTTAACTGTAGTAGAAGTAATCTATTTACAATCTTTTAAGTCGAAATGTGTTGTATTTAATATTTCTTACTCTTTTAATACTTTATAATTGTCCATAATAGTAGTCCAATAATCCAATAGTTCAATAGTTCCACCAAAACTAGTATATTTTAAGGAAATAGTCATATAGGAACAGTTAGCTAGGAACAGTTAGCTAGGATTTGGTTAATATAGTTTTAAAGTTTTTTTTTTTTTTACGTAGTTAATTAATTGGTTACTAATAAATTTTATTTTGTTCATTGTTTTCTTCATTATGCCACTTGTCAAATCTTGACTTGGATTCTGATCGGTCAAAATCCGAATATGAAATTGAACTTGGATGAAAATTGTAAGACCCTAATCTTCATTGTACAGCAGAGTAAATAGGGTACATGAAGTGTGGGTGACCTTGTATATTAAAACAGAGGTCAGAGGGCGAACTGAGCAGGGTGCGCTCAGCGCACACTTAGGGATGCGCCTGGCGCACTCCTCACTGTAGCCAGGTTCTGTTGTTTTTTTCAGATATTTTGGTGGGCATTTTGGTAATTTCACTTGTGGACGTGTTGGAGGCCAGTAGGTCAGATCTTGGGGTATCATTCACTCCATTTTCAACAACCTTATCTTCTTCACTTTAATTTTGGAGAGAGAGTGTGATTTCTTGAGTGAGAAAGCTTAAATCCAAGAGGAAGAAGTTGTTCTCGGGCCAAAGTGCGGGTATTAAAGTCGTTCATCTACTCACTAGCTACGTTGGGGTTGTAGTGGTAAGCTCTAATCTTGATTTCCCTACTTTGATTTTGTGTAGGGTTAGGGTTTGGGTAAATGAAGAACATAAAACGCATAATTGTTGATTTTGGGTGTTCTTGGGTAAGATGGAGTCATGAAGACTCAATGGTAACTAACTTAGGGTTTTAAAGTGTTAATTGGTGTTATGAGTCCTAATTGGTTAGTTAATTACTAGCACACCTAGCTAATTGGTAAATGGGTGTTAGTTGGGTTAGTGGATGACCCGAAATGGGTGTGTTGACTTTAAATGAGTCAAAGGGGTTAATGATTTACCTAGTTTGGGATTATGGGTAAGAATTACCCTAATTGTGTTATAGTTAGTGTTGATAGACCTTAATCACTAGCTTTTAAGTGATTGACGAGGATCTTGACCCTTAAGGGGCGGTTTTGGTGAAAATGGGGCATTTAATGCATTTAAGTCATTAAATGCACTTGAGTGAATTGTTGGTGTTTAGCCCAACAAGTTTGTTTGTTGATTGAATACTTATTGTATTAGGTACTCGGCTTTGAAGCATTCGAAAGTATAAAATCATCACCAAATCGTTGAGGTGAGTGGAATAATTATATATGTATGTATATGATTTATTTACTTGTGGGGTATGTGTTAAAGTTCGATGTTGACGATACCATAACCTAGAGTATATTGTTGGTTCGTTTTGATGAGGGTTTAAGTTCGATGTTGACGAAGCCATACCGCTAGTGTAGTGAAATTCGATGAGGGTTTAAGTTCGATGTTGATGATACCTCATATGTGGGTTTAAGTTCGATGTTGACGATACCACATTTATTGGGTCGAATGGGAATTAAGTTCGATGTTGACGATACCATTCATTGAGCTAGCCTTGGGATTCGAATACTAATGGATGTTGTGAACATCAATGCTTATGTATTGTGTTATAACGTATTGTGTTGTTGCATTATATGATATTGTTATACTAGCTTATGTTATCGAGGATTTAGCGTTATACATTATAAAGGTATGCTAATGATGTTGCTAATATGTATGCGGATGTGTTGTAAGTGTTTGCAAGTAAGTAAGTTATATATTTATATGTATAATTATTGCATTCACTAAGCTTTGCTTACCCTCTCGTTGTTTATCTTTTATAGGCTCGGGCGTTGATAAGGGTAAGGGCGTACGGTTGGATTAGAGATTTTTCGCTTGTTGTTTGATAGGGGACGCTTTTGGATGTGATAGCTTTTGGAGTTTGACCGAGATTTGGGTAGTTTAACCCCAAACACCATGCTCTTAGTGTCGTTTGGAATTTAAACTAGTGTGGTCGAAACTCGAACTTTTGTATGAAACTCGTAAAACGACCGATGTGGGCCCCATTTTTTAAAATTCATTTTATTATTGAATCGTGTGAGTTTTAACCATTATAACATGTTGTGAAAAGCGTTTCGTATAAATATGTCGGGAAGTGGGAGATCTTTATTTGAAAATTGATAAAACCGGACAGAACTGAATGTGGGCCTGTGCGCGCCGCGCACCCCAAGGAGTGCGCGTGGCGCACTCTACTGATAAAAAAAAAAATTTGTTTCGCGTATTCGGTTGGTTATTGGTTTGGGTTGTTACAAAAATAGTTGTTCTTTGGTGAACGGATACGTATAGGTGTGAATTTGAGCATTGTTGTTAATGACTGCTGAATCTGAATTGAAGAATGTACAGTGTAACTTATTATTGTGAAATCTAAATATTCCTCGGGTATTACCTACCCGTTAAAATATTTTCACCATTAACAGTTTGTACAAAAGAATTTTTAATCACAATCTTTATGAAAATATATATACATATATATTTTCTTCAGATGTAATTATGGATTTAATGAGTCAATATAATATTAGACTCATTTGATTTTCGATTTGAGCTAGAATAAGTAACCTCTAAAACTATTAGGAACCACATATTCTTCGCAGAATATTAATGAAGTTATGGATCAATACTTCATTGTTAATTATTAGGATCCACATATTCTACGCAGAATATTAATGAAGTTATGGTTCAATACTTCATCGTATTAGGATCCACATATTCTTCGCAGAATATTAATGAAGTTATGGTTCAATACTTCATCGTATTAGGATCCAAATATTCTTCGCAGAATATTAATGAAGTTATGGTTCAATACTTCATCGTTAATTGCTGTTGGTACTCCTTGGTTTCCATGGTGCGTATAATGTTGATGTTCGTGGGACAGATTGTGAAATTTAGGCTTGGGATGCGGATGTTGTTGTTGGTGGTACTGTTGATGCCGGTATTGTTGCTGAAGCTGGTACATTTTGCACCATACTTTTCAAGGTTACAACTCGGGTGCGAAGCTCGTTGACTTATTACCCCGGGATGATTGTCGGTAGTAACGAGCGAGTGAATAACTTTTCGAATTTGAGATAGTATATAATCATAGCGAGATATTCGGGTAATGAGGGTGAAAATTGTGTTTCGGATTGGTTCGCCGGTAAGTAATTCAGGTTCTTCACCAAGAGGTGAATCCGGTTGATGGAAGGGATCACCTTCTTCTCATCTCCATTGATTTGGTCGACTACGAACTCATCAGATGAATTGGGGATGGCTGATTGATTGATTCATTCTGGTGACGCTGCTTTCGAAGTTGGAGTGGGACTCCATATCGGAATCCGAGGGACTTGTACTAGTTGTGAGTTCCATTTCGTACGATTGAGTAAAGGATTTTTCGATATGAAATAATTTTCGGATATCGGATGATATTCTAATTACATAGAATACCTATACATAGTACAGAAGATCCCGTAGATTACTAAGGGAATTAACCAAACTTGTCAGATAAAGTCTACAGTAGTAGATACGCTAAGATATGAAGTAGCAGATACGCTAAGATATGAATTTTATCTATACACTATTCATGCAATCAATGCAGTAAGATGTGTCTAGACTAAGAATGATAAGCAGGTAATTTTCGACACAAAATGATAAGCAAAACTTTTGATATGCAGACACGGTCGAAGTCCAAACTCACTAATGTATCCTAATGACTTATCAGTTAGACACACTAATGCAGACCTGGTTCGCTAAGACCACCGCTCTGATACTAACTGTGAGGACCGCTCCTAATCCATCCGGACGAAGTCCTTCTCGATTATAAACGATTCACAATAGTTGGTTACATCGCGAGGTACTAGACCTCTAAATGATACATTTTACAAACATTGCATTCGCTTTTAAAAGACAAACTTTCATTTCCTTGAAAGCTGACAGTATGCATACCACTTCTTAGTATATCCCACTATAAATGACTTGATATTAATCTTGATGAACTCAATGACTCGAATGCAACGTCTTTTGAAATATGCCATGAATGACTCCAAGTAATATTTCTAGAATGAGCAAATGCACAACGGAAGACTTCTTTTAAACCTGAGAATAAACATGCTTTAAAGTGTCAACCAAAAGGTTGGTGAGTTCATAGGTTTATTGTAAACAATAAAATTCAGTGATTTTGATAGACCACAAGATTTAAATACCGCATGGTACAAATGAGCCCGAATCCTATACCCACCTGTAATGTACATGCTATATCTTTTAAATACAGTACATCTTTCTCGTGTACGAAACCATTTTCATAAATCATAGTAACCGTACACATATCTTGTGCACAAAAAATAACATACACATAACCTGTGTATAAAATCATTCTCTCGATATATAACATTCACATCAATTGGTGGCAATTATCATGTCCACATAATTCAATGGTGGCAATTATCATTTCCACATAATTCAATGGTGGCAATTATCATGTCCACATAATTCAATAATAATCCGCAGAACTTCTGTCTGCATAATAATTCATTCAAGGAATGTTTTTCTTGTGTCTATCTCATCGAACATTTATAAAAGCATTTCATGTATTCGTAGTTCAAAATATATTCAAAAGCATTTAATAAAGCAGTTGTAAAAACAGCGCATGTATTCTCAGTCCCAAAAATATAAAGAGTAAAAGGGAGCAAATGAACTCACCATACTGTATTTTGTAGTAAAAATACATATGACGACATTAAACAAGTGTAAGGTTGGCCTCGGATTCACGAACCTATATTATTCATATATTTATTAACACATAGAATTGTAATCGAATAAGTTTACATATTTTTATTGATGATATACTTGTTATATTTAATAATTTATAGGTTTTATTAATTAATTAAGTATGTTTATTTTATATACACTTTTAAATGAAAAAATAATAAAAATTTTAATATAGTTAAGTTATGTGTATTAAATATATTCTTAAGTAACTAATATTTATATGCTAAAATAATATTGATAATAATAAATAAAAAGTTATTTCTTTTTATAATAATAATAATAATAATAATAATAATAATAATAATAATAATAATAATAATAATAATAATAATAGTTCTTATAATAATTTTACTAAAATGGATGTTTTTAAATAAAATGATAGTTTTTCTACTAATGATTCTTTAAAATAAAAATTTGTTATATCAACAATAATAATACTAGTAGTAAAAATTTATAACAATAATATAGTTGTAATAATAATAACACTTCTAATTATGATAATCATGTTAATAATAATAATGATAATATAATTAATAATACTTATAATTATAATACTAATATTAATGATAATAATAATAATAATAATAATAATAATAATAATAATAATAATATATAAAAAAAATATGAGTAAAACTACCTCAAGGTAACGGCTTAAAAAAATAAACTGCCCGCAACGGGACTCGAACCCGTGACCTCTCCTTTCCCATAAACACTTCCTAAACCATACTTCTATTTCGATATTTCTGCTTATATATCACAGATATATGGATATAACTCGTACCTATCTGTTTCTCCTTATTATTCAGTTGTTTTTTTTTCCTCAACAACCACAATGGGTCTCGGCCCAATCTTATTTCAGTCCAACCAAATCCATATTCGGCCCATCTACAACTAAATCAAGGCCAACAGCAGTTCAAAAAAAAAAAAAATTTCCGTGGCCTAGTCTTGAACCCATGACCTCTCGGCTAACTCTAACATCACCACACCATCTAATCTGTCTCGCCATTCTGAGTTCATTCACAACAGAATCGTATATAACCCATTTATATTCTTGTATCTTTCTCCTTCTTCTTAAAATTTCATTCGCTCAGTAAACCTATCTAATTACTCTTATAGTTCCTTCTCATCATCTTGATGAACTGTATTATTATTATTATATTATTCATCATCTTAATCATATCATAATCCTAATTACCCACTCATTTATTATTAACAGCATCATTATCATAATAATCGTATATCATTTTCATCGAATTATCTAATACCATTTAGTCTCCATCATCGTTATCCTAATCTCAGTTTCATCATCACTCACCCCGTCATCAACACATCATCTATCATGTCATCTTTATAAAACAGAATTTTAGAAGCAAGATTGACCCTAGTCTTGTTTGCTGATGGGCTTGGGGTCTTGTATGTGGGCTTGTGTTGGCCCAACTATATAATTTATACAGTCCTTCTAAATACAGTGTTTTGATTTAATATATCTATCTGCTTTTTAGTGTCGTGCAATAATAGGACCGTTTAACTTTTATTATTATATACATTATCATTATTGAATCAATCGTCATTATCATCTTTAAAATATTGTTTATCATTACTCCCTATTATCTCTTTTGGTTACATTCGATTTACAATAGAAAAAGGTTTATAATAGCATTAAGACTTACAGTTGTATATAGCATTATGACAACTGCACTTTGTAGCTGCTTTGGTCGATCTAAGTATGAAGGTTCTAAATGAAACGATGGTAGAAAATAGGAGGGAAAGAGAGAGAGAGTGATGGAGTATGGCGTTGGGTTTGAAAGAAACAAGGAACCGAAGCAAGGTCAGGAACAATAGCATGTTGTGGTGATCTTCATTCGAAGTGATACAAAAACTGAATTGCAAAAATTATAACTTAATGATTGTTGGCTTGTGATGAATTGAAGAAAAGGAGTGAGAGAGGTGATGTGGGGTGACTCACGATGGTGGTTCTTGGTGGCTAGTTTTGGTGGTGGAGATGGTGGTTTATGGTGTCAAGATTGGTGCAAGGTGGCGGTGATAAAGGTGATCGAGCTTGAAGATTGTGGCTTCAAGATTATGGGAGAGAAAGATGGTGGCTACTTGGGTATCAAACGGAACAAAAAGAAAATATAGTGAGAGTGCTCGTGGTCCTGGGTTCACGAAGCAAGCAACAAGAAATGATAATGGTTGGTTCGTTTTGGTTGTTGTAGTCCGAGGAAACAGAAATCATGAAAAGAACTAATAGGGTGGTGATGATCAACGGTTTGGTTTAATGAACCGAGTAGTTGGCAAGAAAACAAAAGGTGTTGGTTATGGTAGGTTACAAGTCGAGTAGTAAGTAATGGGTAGTAATAACTTGGTGATAGTCTAGTAGTTGCAGTGAGGTTGCTTGTGGTTATGAATTGTTTGATTTTCTATTTTCTCTCTTCTTGAATTGCTTTAAATGTTAAATAGCAAGTAATATAGATATTAACACAGTATTGGAATCGTTTGCAATTGTTTTGTATCAAAAGGCAATCGACACCTAAATCGTTCGTACAGGTATTCAGAATAAAAAAAATTATAAGTGACATCAATGGCTAACAGCTTTTGGAATTACTCTTATAATTAATCACAGACTTGTACTACCAATTACACAAAGAATCAATCACCTACAGTAATTGAAAATGATTGGAAAATGATTGATAACAGAATACTAGTTTCATGTATACATATAATTAACCTTATAAATATAGTTGTATAAGTATATATATATATATATATATATATATATATATATATATATATATATATATATATATATATATATATATATATCTGTATTTGTATCTGTATATATATATGTATATCTTTATATCTCTGTATCTATGTTTAAGTGTGTATATCAGTATCTATATATCGTTTGTATATGTAATATGTTACTTAATATTAGTAATAATACTTAATAATAATAATTGATAATTGTATTTATAAATAAAATTAAAATTCTATTAATATTCATAATAATATTAATGTAAAAAAATGATATTATTAATATTATTAATGATAATAATGAATTGTATCATTTTCTAATAATAAAAGTGATAATGATAACAATAATTTATAATAATAATAATAATTATTATTTATAATAATGATGTTCAATAATAATACTAATACTTATCAAAATGACAAAATAAAAGAAAATATTTAATTACTGATTATGATATTCACAATGATAATTATATTTATTTTATAATATATGATTATTTATATGTATGGTTAATTTATATGTACATTTCTATTTACGTTTATAGGTTCGTGAATCATCGAGAATAGTCAAAGGGTAATTGATTACATGAATATAAATTTCAAAACTTTCGAGACTCAACATTACAGACTTTGCTTATCGTGTCGGAAACATATAAAGATTAAAGTTTAAATTTGGTCGGAAATTCCCGGGTCATCACAGCAACGAGGTTGCTGGTACGTCTGCTGGTAATATGATGGAATATAAAAGGTTTCCCCGATTACGATGACGAAAGGGCAACGTATATGTCAAGGTTATAATAAGGTTGTTTCGAACGAAAAGTCGAAGTTGACTTGCTGGAGCTGTGACAAAACTGGCTATCTCGAACAGGAGTTGCAATGTTATTTACGGTAATAATAACACAAAAGGAATTAGCACAGCTACATGTTAAACATTTACTCAGTTTTCGAGAGTTTTTCAGGTGCATAACTATATGCATCAATCTTTTCTTTCGTAGATGAAGTGCGGTTGGTTCATCCTCTTGATTGAGGTGTTTTCAAGAATCATGAAAGGTTTGAACGCAGATTGTAATCATCAAGATACAAATGAGGTTTAAGATGAAATCAAGTGACAAACTTGAAGAAATGTTTAGTTTCATATGTTATAATCAATATTTTAATTTATTTTAATTGTTCAATGTTATTAGTCCACAGTTAGTAGTCCACAATTAGTAGTTCAAAAATTCTTATATAATTTAATTTATAATATTAATACGTGTCGTGACCCGTTATATACATGTCTCAGACTCGATCATAACTCAAAGTATATATATTATTTGAGAATTAACCTCAACCCTGTATAGCTAACTCGAGCATTACTGCATACAGAGTGTCTATGGTTATTCCAAATAATATATTTAGATGACGTCGATATGATATGTCAAAACATTGTATACGTGTCCCGATATTTAAAGTGCGTAAAATAAATAACAGAATTTAAATGACGGTAAATAAAATTGCGAGAATATAAATTGCGATAAATAAATTGTGATAAATAAAATGTAATCAGTTAGCTAGGAACAGTTAGCGTAGATTCTTAACAAAAATTTTCTCATAGTTAATTTGTTTGTTTCTAACAAATTTTATTTTGTCCAATGTTTTCTTCATTATGCCACTTGTTGGATTTTGATAAGTCAAAATCCAAATATGAAATTGAATGAAAATGGTTATTCTGAACGGATTCGTATATCTGTGGATGTAAGTAGGATTGTAAATGACTGTTGAATCAGATTCAAAGAATGTACGGTGTAACTTATTAATGTGAAATCTAAATATTCCTCGGGTATTACCTACCCATTAAAATATTTTCACCATTAACAGTTTGTACAAAAGAATTTTTAATTACAATCTTTATGAAAACATATATACATATATATTTTCTTCAGATGTAATATAGATTTAATGAGTTAATATGATATTAAACTCATTTTATTTACGGTTAAAACAAGAATATATAATCTCTAAAATATTAGAGATTACATAATCGCCATGTCGAACGAAGATAAATGATGTAGAACGCCATGTAGAACGATGATTATGCTCGAGGTACAATATGAGATGTTGAGGCGTGTGATGTTGAAACTTGAGTTGTTAGTGGTACTGGTATTGATGTTGGTGGTACTGTTGGTGCCGGTGATGTTATTGAAGCTGGTACATTTTGCACCTTATTTTCCAAGGCTACAACTCGGGCGCGAAGCTCGTTGACTTATTTGTCACGACTCGGAAAATTTCGACTAATTTTAAACCAAACTCTCGATACGATGTAATATTCTTGACACGATAAGAGAAATCTGTTAGGCTGAGTCTCAAAAATTTTGAACTGTTTCATATATTCAATTGACTTTCGACTGCTCTCGACGATTCACGAACAATTAATTGTAAATAAACATATGTATATATATATATATATATATATATATATATATATATATATATATATATATATATATATATATATATATATATATATATATATTATAACTTGATAACTTGAAATACATTAATAAATTATTATACGATTTAGTTGTAAAATTAATGATATAAAATGGGTGATGAATATTGAAATATAAGTAATTTATAAATGTATAGAAATTTATAATATTTTAGGTAAATAATTATGTATTAATATTAAATTGTTATATTAATATTATTAATATCATTACTAATATTATTATTAATTATTAATAACTATTATTATTATTATTAATATTATTATTATTATATTATATATATTTTTGTTATTAATCAAGTATCTGTGCATCATAATATTGTAAGACCCTAATATTTATTATACGGAAGTGTAATTATGCTACATAAAGTGCAGGAAGCATTGCGTAATTAAACAAAGCTCAAATTCTGCCCAGACATGGGTGCGCGCCGCGCACTAGCCCAGCGACAGAATCCTGCTTTTTCTATTTTTGAGTTTAATGAGGGTCTTTTTAGTCTTTTCACTTGAGGCTGGATCTCAGGCCTTATCAGCTGGATTGGATCCACTTTTAGATCATTTTCACATCCATTCATCACTCTCAAGTATCATAGAGAGAGAGGGAGAATTCTAGTGAGAGAATTGGGGTTTTGGAGAGGAAGGAGCTTGAATTGATCAAAGTCTCGGGTTTTAAAGTTGTTCACCTCGTTCCTAGCTACGTTTTGGTTGTTGTGGTAAGTTCTAACTCCGAATTTCATTGTTTGATTTGGTATTCAAAGTTAGGGTTTGAACTTAAATTGTTAAGAAACCCATTTAAACTCATGAAGTGGGTTTAGTGATACTAGTAATCGGGTTTATCGTTGTTGTTGGTGGATTTTGGGTTAGTGAACAAATTGGTTATGTTTAGTACTTGTAATTGGGTTTAATCACTAGGTTTAGTGATTATGGAAGTATTGGAACCCTTTTTGTGTGTTTGAAAGACTAATTTTGGAATTGAGTCAAAATTAGGATTTTTTGGGTGATTTTGAGATTGATAAGTGTTTAACACTTAAGATTGGGTTCATTGGCATATTAGAACCATGTTCACTTGTGATTAGTGATTTTTGATTAGTTTGGACTCATTTTGTGTTTATGAGTGCAATTGGTCGAATTTGCACCAAGTGTCGAATTGAGTTGGTTGTAAATCCACTCTAAGTGTGTTGTTGTATTTGTGATGAATTGATTAGGTATTTTCCATTGACGTGTTGCGGATTACTTGGAAACATTCATCAAGGCGACAAGGTGAGTGTTAATATCCTATGTGCATATGTATGTGTAGGATGGGTGCGGGTCGGGTGAAGTGGTTCTCGATTATAGAGCTCACTTCACATATAGGTAGATTTTAATGGACTTGCGTTTAGGTCCAATTGGCACGGTTGTGCGTTTTGGTTGACCACCTTTGGCGAGGTACACGTTTTGTGTGTACGATATCACACGTGTTTGTGATGTGGAGTATATAACCCCAATGGTTAAGGGTTGATATTGTCGTGATGTGGATGACCCCGATGTGGTGGATTTTATAATCCCGTGACCGTGGGTTTTGAGTTGGAGAAGTGAATCTCGGGTAGTGCGGATTCATGATGACTCGGGTTGTTCGATCATCTTGTGATGAGGTAGTGAATCTCGGGTTGTGCGAATTCACTAAGGCTCGGGTAGTTCGGCCAACCTCGGTTGTTGATTTGGTGAAGAAGTGAATATCGGGTTGTGCGAATTTACTAAGGCTCGGGTTGTTCGGCCAATCTTCATTGTGATGTTTGGTATTCGGTAATGGGTTAAGGGGTTAACCTTATTCGTTTATATATTGTTGTATTATCATGATGTAGCTAACCCTACGGGTGTAGCTTCTTGGCGTTGTTCCCATCGTCGTTGGTGAACTTATGTTTGTTGATGCATATTTTGCTTGTTGCTTAGTGATCGTACGGTATGCTTAGACTAGCTTGCCTTTATGCTTGGATGCTTCGGTATGCGGTATTTGATTATTTGTGTGGCGTGTCCATTTTATGTATATATATGTATGTAGTATATTTTCACTCACTGAGCGTTAGCTTACCCTCTCGTTGTTTACATTTTTATAGATTTGCTTGGAGACGGTGGCTCGGGTAAGCGTGGGGACTAGTGGACTCGCATAGTTGCTTTAGAAGATCTGGCTTTTGGATTGATTAGGATTGGGTAGCGTATCCCCAATCGCCATGCTCGGCTTTATTTTGTATTAGAAGTTGTGTGGTCGAAAACTTGTATTTTGTACGAAAGTCGTAAAACGGCCGATGTGGGCCCGGTCTCGTAAAACTCATTTTATTATTGGAACGTGTTAGCTTTAACTAATATAAAATGTTGTGAAAAGCGTTTGGTCTAAATGTGTTGGGAAGTCGAAGATCTTTTCGCGTAAAACGGAATTTTTGGACAACGGGCTGCCAGGCCCTGTACGCGCCGCGCACAGGTGAGTGTGCGCGCCGCGCACCTCATCTGGTCAGCCCAGTTTTAATTTTTTTTATGTTGCATTTTTTGTTGGTTAACGGGTTGGGTTGTTACAAGTGGTATCAGAGCATGGTCTAAGGGATTTAGGTGACTTGAGATAGGTGCCTAGACTTAGACTTTTGTGTGTACTTAATTTGTTGCGGGACTTGTAGGATTACGGGTCGGAATGGGTTATAGTTAGTGCCTTGTTTGTAGGTGGACTAACGTTTATATTAGTAATGCGGATATTATTAATATATTATTGTGTTGTGGTGTAATTCTCGCGTGTGTTTATATCGCGTAGAATTTTGTTTGTGTTTGTTTATATCATCGAGCGAAGCGGTCGTTGTACTAACGAGTTGATACGGCGTGTGTACGTAATAAGGACTTGCAAACCTTATTACGGGTGCAAATCGTGTCAAACAAGTGATGTACAACGAGTGTTTAGCAAGATGGGGCGGTGTGGTGCGTATGGTTTTATACGTTCTTGGACTAATCGTTTTGCATTCTTTAGAATGGCGACGCGAAACGAGATGGAGACGAATGACGAGGAGTTTAATACTAGAGTTGCGGCCGCCGTTGCGGAGCAAATGGGTGCGTTGGAAGAAAGAATGGATAGGAGGTATTCCGAATTTCGGAGTAGTAGTGAAATGGAGCGTTGTCTTAAGAGCTTCATGAGGGCTAAACCTCCGATGTACGATGGGAAACCGGATCCCTTAGTAAGCACCACTTGGATCTCGGATGTCGAAGGGTGTTTTCGCACGATCGAATGTCCTCCCGAGAAGAGGACAAGACTCGCTACTAGCTTGTTGCGGGGTAGAGCAAAGGATTAGTTGGATGGTAAGATTGATGTTGTCGGTGGTGAACTGTTTATGGCGTTATCATGGGATGAGTTTAAGAGGGAATTCTTCGAGGAGTTCCAGCTTCAGCCGATTTGTAGGAAATGCGAAATGAGTTGCGAAATTTGCAACAAGGGTCGATGGACTTGAATACTCTAAAGACGACCTTTATGTCGAAGGCTCGTTTTTGCCCGGAGTATATTGGGAATGATCGGATGTTGATGGAAGATTTATATCGGACTTTGAATGATGAGTTGCAGGGCAAAATTAGTTGGCCAAGTGAACTCGTTTGCGGAGTTATTTAACATGGCTAGGGGTTTCGAATCACATTCGCGATCGAAAGCGAGGGAGCTTTCAAGTAAGAGAAGGGTTGATTCGTATGGTGCTCCAAGTAAGAAAACTAAGGGCGCAAGTGCGAGTATGGGTAATGTGGAGAAAGGTTCGACGAGTTCTCGTGCGCCTAGATGTTTCAGTTGTGGTATTAGGGGCCACAAGTTATGGGAATGCACAATGCCGAGAAGTAATGACGGAATGTGCTACTATTGTCATAAAGAGGGACATCGCAAGCCGAATTGTCCCGAGTTGGCGGCGGTGAATGCCGCAAGGAGACATTGAGGTACGTTTCATTTTAATAAATATGTCCTTTGAATATTTATTTATGTGTCGATGCATTCGGGTTTGTGGGTTGCATAGTGTTTTGCATGTTATTGTTATGGGTGACGTTCCTAATGGAAGTACCCTATGGTGGCGTTTTAATTAATGGGTGAAGGGCGTAAGACTTGGTGTAACCAAGCATACCTTAGTATTGAGAAATGTTCTACTAAGCCTTGGGAATGGGCTTTGGTGTTCGGATGTTAGAGCGTGTTCGCTCTCGTGTTGAAATTGATGAACCGCGAGGTTCGTCGGGTGGTTGGAACCTTTGAGATCAAGTGTTTTGGATCTCGATGTATGTTGGTAATGGAGTCTACATGATGCGACATTAGGTGCCTCTTTCATACCTACTAGCGTAGTGTTCGACTCCGATGGTGTTGCGGTTACATTGTGCTTAGGGTACCGGAGAGAAACCCTTAGGTACATGAGTGACTGGGTGAAATTTGACAACCTAAAGCAATTGGATGATTGCGAGAGTATGGTTTGTGTAATCGTGGTACACTTTTCGTTCAAGTGTTTAAGGATTGGTTAAAATCCTTCGTATGCTCAAGGTTTGGAGCAAGATATGGTAATGAGTCGTGTGAACCCAATTGTTGGTAAAGTCTACCTTTAGTAGCATTGTACGGTTGTACGAGAGGCGGTTATGGAACGTAGTTCCAAGTGGGGGAGTTACACTCCCGCACGAGGAGGTTTTGGTATGATATTTCGGATGACGCTTTTAGTAGATCCGAAATTTGTGTCGGGACCTAGTTTTGGTCGATTTGTGGTAGAGTACAATTTCGGTTAAATTGTACTTATGATTTTGGATATAAATTATCACCGAGGTGATAATGTGGTAATCTCGTTGAGAGATAATGGGCGTGTTTGGCGAGCAAGGTGAAATCCCTCGGCTAAGGGATGTGCGTGGTAGATTCTCTTCTGGAGAATTATTGTTTAGTACCTATGTTTGATATAGGTGGTTCTTGCTCGATTGTGGGGATGGTTAGTGTCATCCGTTAGGATCCACTATGGCGTAGCAGAGCGCGATGTTACGCTACTCATTGTTCTAGGCCAAAAGGGCGTTGATTGATGAAGCATGACCTTCAGGGTCCGCTGACTTCATCCGGTATTGAGATTAGTGGAGCATGACCTTCGGGGTCCGCTGACTTCATCAGGAGAGTAGTGTTACGTCGGCGTGGCATAACATTATCGGAAAATGCGAGTACCGATGGGAAATGAGAGTACCATTCTTGAGTTGTGTTGTGGGACGTGAATATCGGGTTGTTCGTATTCACAATAATTCGGGTAGTACGATTGTCCCTATTGGTTGGACTCATAGTTTGAGGTAGTGAATGTCGGGTAGTTCGGATTCACTAAGGCTCGGGTTGTACGGCCATCCTCGGTTATACTATGTGGCGGAGGTAGTGAATATCGGTTTGCGCATATTCACGATGACTCGGGTTGTGCGGTCATTTCGTTGTGGGATATATGGATTGGGTTGGTGAATTTCGGGTTGTGCGAATTCACTAAGGTTCGGGTTGTTTCGACCATCCTCCATATGTGTTTTGGCTCGGGTTGTTTCGGCCATGTTGTGTTGTGTGATCTATCGGTTGTTTTATACGCCGATGGTGGGATCGTGAGGACCATATTGTGAGATCAGTGATGCGATAGCTGTGTTTCGCTCACAGGTTGTTACGAGTGTGACAATAGTCAATTTTGTACACCTTGGGTTTAGCGTTGCCATAGTCGTTTCGGGCGCTATCAGTTTTAGTCGTTGTTATGATGTTACGGTAGTTGCATATTGGTCGTGTTGCGCACTACAAGGGACGTTTCGTGATTGGTGTTATCCTTAGGGTTTCGTTTGGTTCGGTCTTCATCGTTTCGGGTTGTTGGCCTTAGGTTGAGACTTGGTTGCTTTTAGCATTGTACTCGGTAAGGGTACGCTAAGGGATTGATATCTCGATTCGAGATTGGTTGAGCTTTTCCCGATGTGAGGGATTGAGCATGGTTTTAGTGTTCGGATTGGTGGATTTGATAATTCGCAAGTGATGATTTTAGTTGTTAAGGCGATTCATTGGGAAGAGTTGCCTAGGAAAGTCGGTTTGGAACTTATGTTTGAGAACCGTAGAGTGTGGTCCGTTTGGTTAAGTGACAAGGATCACGAGGACGTGATCGATTCTAAGTGGGGGAGAGTTGCAAGACCCTAATATTTACTATACGGAAGTGTAATTATGCTACATAAAGTGCAGGAAGCATTGCGTAATTAAACAAAGCTCAAATTCTGTCCAGACATGGGTGCGTGCCGCGCACACCATGGGTGCGGCCGCGCACTAGCCCAGCGTAGAATCCTGCTTTTTCTATTTTTGAGTTTAATGAGTGGCTTTTTGGTCTTTTCACTTAAGGCGGGATCTCAGGCCTTATCAGCTGATTTGGATCCACTTTTGGATCATTTTCACATCCATTCATCACTCTCAAGTATCTTAGAGAGAGAGGGAGAATTCTAGTGAGAGAATTGGGGTTTTGGAGAGGAAGGAGCTTGAATTGATCAAAGTCTCGGGTTTTAAAGTTGTTCACCTCGTTCCTAACTACGTTTTGGTTGTTGTGGTAAGTTCTAACTCCGAATATCATTGTTTGATTTGGTATTCAAAGTTAGGGTTTGAACTTAAATTGTTAAGAAACCCATTTAAACTCATGAAGTGGGTTTAGTGATACTAGTAATCGGGTTTATCGTTGTTGTTGGTGGATTTTGGGTTGGTGAACAAATTGGTTATGTTTAGGACTTGTAATTGGGTTTAATCACTAGGTTTAGTGATTATGGAAGTATTAGAACCCTTTTTGTGTGTTTGAAAGACTAATTTTGGAATTGAGCAAAATTAGGGTTTTTGGGTGATTTTGAGATTGATAAGTGTTTAACACTTAAGATTGGGTTCATTGGCATATTAGAACCATGTTCACTTGTGATTAGTGATTTTTGATTAGTTTGGACGCGTTTTGTGTTTATGAGTGCAATTGGTCGAATTTGCACCAAGTGTCGAATTGAGTTGGTTGTAAATCCACTCTAAGTGTGTTGTTGTATTTATGATGAATTGATTAGGTATTTTCCATTGACGTGTTGCGGATTACTTGGAAACATTCATCAAGGCGACAAGGTGAGTGTTAATATCCTATGTGCATATGTATGTGTAGGATGGGTGCGGATCGGGTGAAGTGGTTCTCGATTATAGAGCTCACTTCACATATAGGTGGATTTTGATGGACTTGCGTTTAGGTCCAATTGGCACGGTTGTGCGTTTTGGTTGACCACCTTTGGCGAGTTACACATTTTGTGTGTACGATATCACACGTGTTTGTGATGTGGAGTATATAACCCCAATGGTTAAGGGTTGATATTGTCGTGATGTGGATGACCCCGATGTGGTGGATTTTATAATCCCGTGACCGTGGGTTTTGAGTTGGAGAAGTGAATCTCGGGTAGTGCGGATTCATGATGACTCGGGTTGTTCGGTCATCTTATGATGAGGTAGTGAATCTCGGGTTGTGCGAATTCACTAAGGCTCGGGTAGTTCGGCCAACCTCGGTTGTTGATTTGGTGAAGAAGTGAATATCGGGTTGTGCGAATTTACTAAGGCTCGGGTTGTTCAGCCAATCTTCATTGTGGTGTTTGGTATTCGGTAATGGGTTAAGGGGTTAACCTTATTCGTTTATATATTGTTGTATTGTCATGATGTAGCTAACCCTCCGGGTGTAGCTTCTTGGCGTTGTTCCCATCGTCGTTGGTGAACTTATGTTTGTTGATGCATATTTTGCTTGTTGCTTAGTGATCATACGGTATGCTTAAACTAGCTTGCCTTTATGCTTGGATGCTTCGGTATGCGGTATTTGATTATTTGTGTGGCGTGTCCATTTTATGTATATATATGTATGTAGTATATTTTCACTCACTAAGCGTTAGCTTACCCTCTCGTTGTTTACAATTTTATAGATTTGCTTGGAGACGGTGGCTCGGGTAAGCGTGGGGACTAATGGACTCGCATAGTTGCTTTAGAAGATCTGGCTTTTGGATTGATTAGGATTAGGTAGCGTATCCCCAATCACCATGCTCGGCTTTATTTTGTATTAGAAGTTGTGTGGTCGAAAACTTGTATTTTGTACGAAAGTCGTAAAACGGCCGATGTGGGCCCGGTCTCGTAAAACTCATTTTATTATTGGAACGTGTTAGTTTTAACTAATATAAAATGTTGTGAAAAGCGTTTGGTCTAAATGTGTCGGGAAGTCGAAGATCTTTTCGCGTAAAACGGAATTTTTGGACAGCGGGCTGACAGGCCCTGTGCGGGCCGCGCACAGGTGAGTGTGCGCCCCGCGCACCTCATCTAGTCAGCCCAGTTTTAATTTTTTTTTATGTTGCGTTTTTCGTTGGTTAACGGGTTGGGTTGTTACAAATATGATTGAATGCATTACTGTACCAAAACTTGAGATTTTTACTTTACTTCCCGTTCTTTTCATTTATAGAATCCATCTATGTGTTTCATTTCAACTACACGTAAATTGAATTGATATTATTGATTAGGTACTGTGTTTGTTTGATCAACTTTACAGCTATTAGATATATATCACGAGATGTTTACTATATTGGTGGATATTTGCTTTGTAATCTTTTAATATAAATAAACATGATACATATACATATGGAGAAGCTTAACCAAAATATCTCTTTCATTCTTTTATAAAACCCACCTGCTAATTCTGTTTTGTGTGCAAACAAACCAATACCACTTTCACAATTATCACAACCATCGGCTACAACCACCGTCGAACCACCTTCGAACACCACTCTTAAACCGCCACCACATGCGGACTTTAACCTTTCTCTTCTTCTTCTCTCTCTATATATATATATATTTTCTCGTGAACACCATTGATACAACTCATAACCTTCGGCTCACCTCTTTCATCAGAGACAAACATTAAAATCGCCAACATCACAATCTCACTCTCTATCCGTAATCCAAAACCACCACACACCTTTAAACATCTCGGTGATTCTTGTTTCAACTTCACTTAATTACCAAACACAAACATCACTGTTTTTCTGTTGATGATTGTAAAATTCCATGAGCCACCACCTTCTTGTTTTGCTAAACTGACACCTTCACCCGCTATCTTATCACCTTCCATCGCCATCATCCTCTACCATGAACTCCATCACCACCACAACCATGATTACTACCCTATCTCTCTCACTCACCTCTCTCTCCCCTAAACTCAATTGAGACTCACCTGTATAATTGTTCGGTCTCATTCGAACCCCAACCTACAAACCGAACCAATTATGTTGTTGATTACTTTCATCAAGAACCGACCAATATTACTGCATACCCTTTTCTTCTGTTTCTATCATCATCATCATCATCATGTATTACTATTACTACGCGTATTATTGCTGCTGCACTTTATTTTTTTAATACTAAAAATGAAGATGTTGTTGTGAGGATAATGATAATAATTTCGCTGTAGAGGTGAGCTGTAAGTTGGTTAGATAGTGACTGTTTTTTTTATTTTTTTTCATGTTCCTGCCATTCCCAATTCGTGTTACCAGATCAAAGTGAAAGGCCACGAATTTTCTTGTTGGGCCAGCATAATCCTTTTTCTACTTGGGCCGTAATTTTGTTTATAATATTGGGCCTTGTTTTACTTTACTTCTTGGGCCATGTTACATTATCATAAGCTTTTTGGGCCGAAATCCAACCATAAAGTTCGGGGGCCTGCTGCTATGCCGTTGGTCCTGTGGATTATTCGAAAACTAAAATTATGTTGTTTAGGAAACGAAATTATGATTGTGAAAATGAGGTGATGGTTGTGATCAGAGACGATGACGCACGATGATGAAGATTAAAAGAATATTGATGATATGATTTGATACATAAAATAACGATGATGATTAGGATTTTGGATTATGATGATAATAAAAAAAAAGATATAAAAGAGAGGATGATGATGAAGATGTTAAAACGAGTTTCGTACATAATAAATAATTAGAAAAACAATTCCTACTAGAAAGTAACAAGCAGCGGAATGGTTTAAGGGACTTATTGGGTCAGCGGGAGGTCGCGGGTTCAATTCCGGGCAGTCATAGTTTCATTTTTTTAAACTTATTAATTCTCTTAAGGTAGTGCTATTGTTATTGTTATTATTTTTATTTTTACTATTATTATTATTATTATTATTATTATTATTATTATTATTATTATTATTATTATTATTATTATTATTATTATCATTATTATTATTATTATTATCATTAACATATTATTATTAATAATATTATTATCATTATTATAATTATAAACATTATTATTATTATGATTACAAACATAAAGTATATAGATACAAATAATATCATGACAACGATTAAGTTACAATGAACTATTATTGTTATCATTATTTTAGTATTATTATAATTTTTACAAACAAATGATATTTATATAAAAATATATCTTTACATGTATCATTACTATATTAACATTACATATTGTTTTTAAATGAAATGTTATTATTATAAAATATTAATTAAATTACATATGATGGATAAACATATTTTAATATAATATATAAATATTAATTATTTATCTAAAGAATATAAAATAGTTATAACTAATTTATTTGTTAATATCACATACACATTATTAAGTATATTAATATTAATATATATACTTGCTTAATTGTTATTATAGGTTTTAATATATACACAAATGATATAAGTTCGTGAATCCGAGGCCAACCCTATACTTGTTCAATGACGTCATATGTATTTTTACTACAAAATACAGTATGGTGAGTTTCATTTGCTCCCTTTTTAATTGCTTTTGCAATATATATTTTTGGGCTGAGAATACATGCGCTGCTTTTATAAATGTTTACGAAATGGACACAAGTACTTAAAAATACATTCTATATTGAGTTGTACCACTGGCAATTTCCCTGTAGCTTGGTAACTACTATTTACATGGGTATTGTAAACGCGAATCCTGTTGATAGATCTATCGGGCCTGACAACCCCAACCGGACTGGACGACCAGTATTCAACGGTTGCACAGTACTTCGTTTTGTAGGCTACACTTGGTACAGTGTAGTGAGATTTCATAATAAAGGGAATATGCGACGTTGATTAATAGTTAAGTATGGTTACCAAGTGCTCAACCACTTAGAATGCTTTACATACACTTGCGAGTGTATTATGTTTATGATTATGAAATCTTGTGGTCTATTAATATATTGAAATGATTGTTATGATAAACCTATGAACTCATCAACCTTTTAGTTGACACTTTTAAGCATGTTTATTCTCAGGTACGAATTAAGTCTTCCGCTGTGCATTTGCTCAATTGAAAGATATTATTTGGAGTCATTCATGGCATATTTAGGTCAGTACCTCGCAATGGGACCAGATGATGATGACTTCGTCCAGGAGGATAAGGACGGGTTGTTAAAGTTGGTATCAGAGCGGTGGTCGTAGCGAACCAGGTCTTGCATTAGTGTGTCTAACTACGAGTTGTTAGGATGTATTAATGAGTCTGGACTTCGACCTAGTAGTTGGTAGGTTATATTAATGAGTCTAGACTTGAACCTGGTCTGCATGTTAAGAGTTTTTGCTTACCACCATTTGTTGAAAAATATCTACTTATCATTGTTGGTCTCGACACGTCTTATTGAAATTATTGCATAGACGGTGTACAGGCAAATTCATATTCCATCACATTAAATCTTGTCTGACACGTTTTCTTAATTTCCTCCGTAATCTATGGGATCTTCTGTACTATACATAGATATTCTATGTAATTAGAATATCATCTGATGTTCGAAGATCATTACATATCGAAAGCCATTTATCTAACCGTATCAAATGAAACTCACCACTAGTTCAAGTCCCTCGGATTCCGATATGGAGTTTCACCTAAGCTTCGAAAGCAATGTCACCAGAATGAATCACCCAGTCATCCATCCCCAATTCATCTGATGTGTTCGTAGTTGACTTAATCAATGGAGACGAGAAGAAGGCGATCCTTTCCTTCCACCAACCGAATTCACCTCTTGGCGAAAAACCTGAAGCACTTACCGACGAACCAGTTCGAAACACCATCTTCACTCTCATTTCCAGAATATCTTGCAACGATTATATAATATCTCAAATTCTAAACCTTATCCATTCCCTTGTTCAAACCGCCAATCATCCCGGAATAATAGAAGAAGTCAACGAATTTCGCGCTCGAGTTGTAGCTTTGGAGAATATGGTGCAAAACTTAACAGCTCCAGCAACATCACCGGCACCAACAGTACCACCAACATCAACACCAGTACCACCAACAACCCAAGTTTCAACATCACACGCCTCAACATCTCATTCCGTACCTCGAGCATAATCATCGTTCTACGTATCGTTCTATCTACTTTATCTTCGTTCTACATATCGTTCTACATCGATTATCTTCGCTCGACATGGCGATTATATAATTTCTAAAGTGTTAGAGATTATGTAATCTAGTACTAACGATAAATCAAATGAGTTTAATATCTTATTGACTCATTAAATCCATGACTACATCTGAAGAAAATATATATGAATGTATATTTTCATAAAGATTGTAATTAAAAATTCTTTTGTACAAACTGATAATGGTGAAAATATTTTAACGGGTAGATAATACCCGAGGAATATTTAGATTTCACTTTAATAAGTTACACTGTACATTCGACGAAGCTGATTAAATAGTCATTTACTATCCTACTTACAACCACCGATATACGTATCCGTTCACCGCAGAATAACCATTTTCAACCAATTTCATATTTGGATTTTGATTTACCAGAATCCAACAAGTGGCACAATGAAGAAAACATTGGACAAAATAAAATTTGTTAGAAACAAACGAATTAACTAATTGAAATTTTGTTAAGAATCCACGCTAACTGATCCTAGCTAACTATTCCTAGCTAACTGATTACATTTTATTTATCGCAGTTTATTTATCGCAATTTTAATTATCGTAATTTAATTTCTGTTATTTATTTTACGCACTTTAAATATCGGGACACGTATACAAGGTTTTGACATATCATATCGATGCATCTATATATATTATTTGGAATCACCATAGACACTCTATATGCAGTAATGATCGAGTTCTCTATACAGGGTTGAGGTTGATTTTATAATAATATATATAGTTTGAGTTGTGATCGAGTCTGAGACATGTACACGGGTCACGATACTTATTAATTAATTCGAATATTATATATGAATTATTGAATTGCTAACTGTGGACTATCAACTATGGACTGCCAACATTGGATAATTAAAATGAATTAAAATATTATCTATAACATATAAAACTAAACAATTCTTCAAATTTGCCACTTGATTTCATCTTAAACCTCATTTGAATCTTGACGATTCCAATCCATGTTCAAACCTTTCATGATTCTTGAAAACACCTCAGTCGATAGGACGAATCAACCGCGCTTCATCTACGGAAGGAAAGATTTATGCATATAGTTACGCACCTGAGAAACTCTCAGCAACTGGGTAAAAGTTTAACATGTAGCCGCGTCAGATCCTTTAGCATTTATTAGCAAAAATAACTTGCGATCCTTTTTCAAAGTAGAAAATTTTGTCACAGCTCCAACAAGTCAACTTCAACTTTTCATCCGAAGTAGCCTTACTATAATCCTGATATATATATGATTACCCTTTTGATATCGGAGAATTCTTTTATATTCCGCCATATTACCAGCAGACGTACCAGCAACCTCGTTGCTTCTTGGCTTAAATCTCTCTAATAAATCACTATATTTATTCATTGAAACCCTATCATATACTCATCTGCATCTTGTAACGAGAACTGCCATACCAATTACCTGGAATCAGCAATCAGTACTTTGAAAACTCACAGCATATCTACATCAACAGTTATATGTATGACCTTTATCTTTTAGAATTATGATCTTTCATTCTAAAATTCTGAAAAGCACTCAGTCTACAAATCAATACTCTGAATGTTGAAAAAGCTAAATGAGGTAACAGAAACCGTAGACAATCGTAAACGACCTTAATCAACGGAAGTTTGATGATAAGGAATAGTATGTTGGAAAAGCTCAGAAAAATTGGAACTGGAAAACGGATTGAGCTAACCACGAAGGAGACCAAGGATAAATACAAGGACCATTCCATATATTCAAAGAATCCAGGTAATTCTGGATCCAATGAAACCTTCAACGAATATCTTGCTCCGAAGTCATGTTAAAATCTTGCGAAAAATTTTTCTTCATCAACCTTCGAACTTAGAAATTCCAAAATATTATCATAAATATCTTCGATATTTCAGAAGATATTTTCATAAATATTTTCGTCCGAAATTATATACCTCTTCGTGTTATCTGTATTCCATTAAATTAGAAACTTCTGTAAAATCTAAGTATAAATTATGAATGAATTATGGAGAAGGGTTGGGAATTGAAGCATGAGTTAATATAATATAATGACGCTTGTCCAATGTGATTATATTATAGTAAATCATGCTGAGTTTCTAATGGAACGTGATGATGCACAGATCACACCCTCATCATAAACCATGTTACATGACTCTTTCATTCTATTTAACCTCTAAACATATCAAGAAAATATTCTCTTGATATTTCTATCCTTTCCACAATTCCAACAATTGCTAATGAATCGTGCTATTACATTTTCTTTCTGATTAGAAGATTTTCCTTAAATTCTTTGAATTCTGGAAATCCACCATGACTACGTCAAAAGTTAAGACGAAACTATTCACTCTTTTGTGATAGCTTCACTCGTACGCTTCACATGATCGAATTGTTTTATCTATAATAATCAATAATGATGAAACCCTAATTATCAACTCATATTCGTCATGAAAACATTTTTATTGTTAGTCATGACGACCTCGATCAAATTTCGGGACGAAATTTCTTTAACGGGTACTGTCACGACCCGGAAAATTTCGACTAATTTTAAACCAAACTCTCGATACGATGTAATATTCTTGACACGATAAGAGAAATCTGTTAGGTTGAGTCTCAAAAATTTTGAACTATTTCATATATTCAATTGACTTTCGACTGCTCTCGACGATTCACGAACAATTAATTATAAATAAACATATGTGTGTGTATATATATATATATATATTATAACTTGATAACTTGAAATACATTAATAAATTATTATACGATTTAGTTGTAAAATTAATGATATAAAATGGGTGATGAATATTGAAATATAAGTAATTTATAAATGTATAGAAATTTATAATATTTTAGGTAAATAATTATGTATTAATATTAAATTGTTATATTAATATTATTAATATCATTACTAATATTATTATTAATTATTAATAACTATTATTATTATTATTATTATTATTATTATTATATTATATATATTTTTGTTATTAATCAACTATCTGTGCATCATAATATGATTGAATGCATTACTGTACCAAAACTTGAGATTTTTACTTTACTTCCCGTTCTTTTCATTTATAGAATCCATCTATGTGTTTCATTTCAACTACTCGCGAATTAAATTGATATTATTGATTACGTACTGTGTTTTTTTGATCAACTTTACAGCTATTAGATATATATCACGAGATGTTTACTATATTGGTGGATATTTGCTTTGTCATCTTTTAATATAAATAAACATGATACATATACATATGGAGAAGCTTAACCAAAATATCTCTTTCATTCTTTTATAAAACCCACCTGCTAATTCTGTTTTGTGTGCAAACAAACCAATACCACTTTCACAATTATCACAACCATCGGCTACAACCACCGTCGAACCACCTTCGAACACCACTCTTAAACCGCCACCACCTGCGGACTTTAACCTTTCTCTTCTTCTTCTCTCTCTATATATATATATTTTCTCGTGAACACCATTGATACAACTCATAACCTTCGGCTCACCTCTTTCATCAGAGACAAACATTAAAATCGCCAACATCACAATCTCACTCTCTATCCGTAATCCAAAACTACCACACACCTTTAAACATCTCGGTGATTCTTGTTTCTACTTCACTTAATTACCAAACATAAATGTCACTGTTTTTCTGTTGATGATTGTAAAATTCCATGAGCCACCACCTTCTTGTTTTGATAAACCGACACCTTCACCCGCTATCTTATCACCTTCCATCGCCATCATCCTCTACCATGAACTCCATCACCACCACAACCATGATTACTACCCTATCTCTCTCACTCACCTCTCTCTCCCCTAAACTCAATTGAGACTCACCTGTATAATTGTTCGGTCTCATTCGAACCCCAACCTACAAACCGAACCAATTATGTTATTGATTACTTTCATCAAGAACCGACCAATATTACTGCATACCCTTTTCTTCTGTTTCTATCATCATCATCATCATCATCATCATCATCATGTATTACTATTACTACGCGTATTATTTCTGCTGCATTTTATTTTTTTAATATTAAAAATGAAGATGTTGTTGTGAGGATAATGATAATAATTTCGCTGTAGAGGTGAGCTGTAAAGTTGGTTAGATAGTGACTGTTTTTTATTTTTTTCATGTTCCTGCCATTCCCAATTCGTGTTACCGGATCAAAGTGAAAGGCCACGAATTTTCTTGTTGGGCCAGCATAATTCTTTTTCTACTTGGGCCGTAATTTTGTTTATAATATTGGGCCGTGTTTTACTTTACTTCTTGGGCCATGTAACATTATCATAAGCTTTTTGGGCTGAAATCCAACCATAAAGTTCGGGGGCCTGCTGCTATGCCGTTGGTTCTGTGGATTATTCGAAAACCAAATTTATGTTGTTTAGGAAACGAAATTATGATTGTGAAAATGAGGTGATGGTTGTGATCAGAGACGATGACGCACGATGATGAAGATTAAAAGAATATTGATGATAAGATTTGATACATAAAATAACGATGATGATTAGGATTTTGGATTATGATGATAATAAAAAAAAAAGATATAAAAGAGAGGATGATGATGAAGATGTTAAAACGAGTTTCGTACATAATAAATAATTAGAAAAACAATTCCTACTAGAAAGTAACAAGCAGCGGAATGGTTTAAGGGACTTATTGGGTCAGCGGGAGGTCGCGGGTTCAATTCCGGGCAGTCATAGTTTCATTTTTTTTTTTAAACTTATTAATTCTCTTAAGGTAGTGCTATTGTTATTGTTATTATTTTTATTTTTACTATTATTATTATTATTATTATTATTATTATTATTATTATTATTATTATTATTATTATCATTATTATTATTATTATCATTAACATATTATTATTAATAATATTATTATCATTATTATAATTATAAACATTATTATTATTATGATTACAAACATAAAATATATAGATACAAATAATATCATGACAACGATTAAGTTACAATGAACTATTATTATTATCATTATTTTAGTATTATTATAATTTTTACAAACAAATGATATTTATATAAAAATATATCTTTACATGTATCATAACTATATTAACATTACATATTGTTTTTAAATGAAATGTTATTATTATAAAATATTAATTAAATTACATATGATGGATAAACATATTTTAATATAATATATAAATATTAATTATTTATCTAAAGAATATAAAATAGTTATAACTAATTTATTTGTTAATATCACATACAGATTATTAAGTATATTAATATTAATATATATACTTGCTTAATTGTTATTATAGGTTTTAATATATACACAAATGATATAAGTTCGTGAATCCGAGGCCAACCCTATACTTGTTCAATGACGTCATATGTATTTTTACTACAAAATACAGTATGGTGAGTTTCATTTGCTCCCTTTTTAATTGCTTTTGCAATATATATTTTTGGGCTGAGAATACATACGCTGCTTTTATAAATGTTTACGAAATGGACACAAGTACTTAAAAATACATTCTACATTGAGTTGTACCACTGGCATATTTCCCTGTAGCTTGGTAACTACTATTTACATGGGTATTGTAAATGCGAATCCTGTTGATAGATCTATCGGGCCTGACAACCCCAACCGGACTGGACGACCAGTATTCAACGGTTGCACAGTACTTCGTTTTGTAGGCTACACTTGGTACAGTGTAGTGAGATTTCATAATAAAGGGAATATGCGACGTTGATTAATAGTTAAGTATGGTTACCAAGTGCTCAACCACTTAGAATGCTTTACATACACTTGCGAGTGTATTATGTTTATGATTATGAAATCTTGTGGTCTATTAATATATTGAAATGATTGTTATGATAAACCTATGAACTCACCAACCTTTTGGTTGACACTTTTAAGCATGTTTATTCTCAGGTACGAATTAAGTCTTCCGCTATGCATTTGCTCAATTGAAAGATATTATTTGGAGTCATTCATGGTATATTTAGGTCAGTACCTCGCAATGGGACCAGATGATGATGACTTCGTCCAGGAGGATAAGGACGGGTTGTTAAATTATTACTCCAGAATGATTGTCGGTAGGAACGAGTGAATGAATAAGGTTTAGAATTTTGGATATCATATAATCATTGCGTGATATCCTGGAAATGAGAGTGAAAATGGTGGTTCGAACAGGTTTGCCGGTAAGTACTTCTGGTTCTTTGCCAATAAGGCAATATGGTTGGTGGAAGGGATCGCCTTCTTCTTATCTCCAATGATTAAGTAGACTACGAACCCATTAGATGAATTGGGGATGGCTGATTGGTTGATTCATTCTGGTGACGCTGCTTCCGGAGCTTAGGTAAACATCCATGTCGGAATAGCTGTCGGAATCCGAGGAACTTAAATTAGTGGCGATTTCCATTTCGTACGATTGAATAAAGGATTTTTCGATATGAAATGATTTTCGGCTATCGGATGGTATTCTAATTACATAAAATATCTATATATATAAAACAACAGATTTCGTAGATTATGGAGGAATTTACGAAATATGTCAGGCAAAGTTTACAGTAATAGATACGCTAAGATATGGATTAGCAGATACGCTAAGATATGAATTTTTTCTATACACTATTCATGCAATCAATGCAGTAAGATGTGTTTAGACTAAGAATGATAAGCAAGTGATTCCCTAAAAATGATAAGTATGTAATTTTCGACACGAAATGATAAGCAAAACTTTTGACATGCAGACACGGTCGAAGCCCAGACCCACTAAGGAATCTAAACAACTATCAGTTAGACACACTAATGCAAGACCTGGTTCGCTAAGACCACCGCTCTGATACCAACTGAAACGACCCGTCCTAATCCATATGGACGAATACATTACATTTGGTTACATCGCAAGGTACTTGACCTCTATATGATACATTTTACAAACATTGCATTCGTTTTTAAAAGACAAACTTTCATTACGTCGAAAGTTGACGGCATGCATACCATTTCATAATATATCCAACTATAATTGACTTAGTAATAATCTTGATGAACTCGACGACTCGAATGCAACGTCTTTTGAAATATGTCATGAATGACTCCAACTAATATCTCTAATATGAGCAAATACACAGCGGACGATTTCTTTCATACCTGAAAATAAACATGCTTTAAAGTGTCAATCAAAAGGTTGCTGAGTTCATAGGTTTATCGTAAACAATAAAATTCTATAGGTTTATCGTAAACAATAAAATTCATCATTTTGATAGACCATAAGATTTAAATACAGTACACCTATCTCGTGTACAAAACCATTTTTCATAATGCTTAGCAGAGTAGGTTCGTATCCTTTTCTCCACCGTAGGTTGCCTCGCGATTTTTAAATAACCGTACACATACCTCGTGTACAAAACTAATACACATAACTTGTGTATAAAAATCATTCTCTCGATACATAACATTCACTTCGATTTCATTGCTCAACATGGTAACCGACCTTAACATATAATGCGCATAAATAATATCCCCAAAACATAACATCTCGTCTGTATAATAATAGTAAACTTCAAAGTACTAAACACCATGTCCACTAGCTCTTCTGTCTAATGAATATTCTGGGTGGGGGTGTTAAACCCAGTAGCTACCTTTAGGATTCGCGTGAATTAGGGTCATACCCGATTCTAATTCTTAGGTTACCAAGCAATGATAATCAGGTGGAAAATATTCACATCAATTGGTGGCAATTATCGTGTCCACATAATTCAATGGTGGCAATTATCATGTCCACATAATTCAATAATAATCTGCAGAACTTCTGTCTACATAATAATTCATTCGAGGAATGTTTTGCTTGTGTCTATCTTGTCAAACATTTATAAAAGCATTTCATGTATTCGCAGTTCAAAATATATTTCAAAAGTATTTAATAGAGCAGTTATAAAAGCAGCGCATGTATTCTCAGTCCCAAAAATGTAAAGAGTAAAAGGGAATCAAATGAACTCACAATACGATAATTTGTAGTAAAAATATGCATACGACGGAACTGAACAATGCAAGGTTGGCCTCGGATTCACGAACCTATATCATTTATATATATTAAAACATATAATAATATTTAATCAAGTTTATATATACTATCTATTAATAAATAACTTAATTATACCTATTTATATATATTTTTTAAATAAATACTTAGTATTTATATATTAGATTCATATTGAAGTGTTTTAATTATAATGTATTAAAATTTACATATATGATTATATTAAAATATATTTATATATTATATGTAACATTAATTAATAATATTTTAGTTTTTAAAAAATAATAGCATGTTATATAATATATATATATATAATTACTATATATAAAAATATCATTTGTTTGTTAAAATAATAATTATTATAATACTAAAATAGTGATAGTAATAATAATAATGATAATAAAAATGATAATGATATATATACAATCATGATAATGATAATAATAATAAAAATAAAAAGTTGTATTATTTTTACAATAAACATAGTAATTTTGATAATAATTCTTAATACTAATAATACTAAAAATGATAATTTAAATAATAATGATAATATTAGTAAAAATGATAGTTTTAATAGTAGTAGTAGTAATAATAATAATAATAATAATAATAATAATAATAATAATAATAATAATAATAATAATAATAATAATAATAATAATAATAATAATAATAATAATAATAATAATAATAATAATAAAAAATAATAAATAATAATAATTTCTACTACTTTAATAATAAAAATAATAATCATACTTATATATTAACAATTAATCATCTTATATAATTAATCTTAACCATAATAACAATAGAATTAATAATAATATTAATAATAATAATAATAATAATAATAATAATAATAATAATAATAAAGATGATAATAATAATAATAATAATAATAATAATAATAATAATAATAATAATAATAATAACAATATCAAATAATAACTTAGAAGCATTAAAAAGAAATACACTGCCCGGGACGGGACTCGAACTCGCGACCTCTAACTTACACCACAACACTCCTAACCAGCTGATCTATCCTGTTTTTCTGATATAAATTACAAACACATCTTTAAAACCATTCGATTTGTGTTGTGATAAATATCAAAATATTATTTTAGATATAAATAATATTAATTCCAAATATAAAATATATATACCTAATTAAAAGAAAACGCGTGGGGTTGCAAAAAGGAACATATACAGCTCGATTCTTCCATTAATTATCATCATCAATTACCTAACATCATCATCATTTTTCATCAAAATCTTCGATACTCACCATCATCTTCATCGTGTAATATCATCACAGTTCCATAATCATCATCACCGTTATTAATATCATCCTCATCATCACTTTCCTTCATCTCTTTAATCATCATCCCCATCATTTAAAATCATAACAGAAACAGGAAAGGATGTACAGCAGCAGCAGCAGCAGAAAATCGAAACAGGAACACCAGAAAAGAAATCAAAACAATAGTAGTCACTATCCATCGTCTTCTTCATAACTTCATTATCTTCTATTTAACAGTTAGAGTGGGGTTTGTAGGGTGTGGGTTTACACCTGAATGAAACTAACATAAGAACGTAACAGTAATTGTATTCGAGTGGTAACTGCGACAGAAAGGAAAAAGAAAAATATAAATAGGTCCGGTGATGGTGACGGTTTTAAAAAAATATGTAGCAGCAGCAGCTAGTTGTAACAGAAAGAGGATAGCTGCAGGGTTTTAGAGAGAGAAAATGAAGGAAATAAGGAAAGAAGGCATAGGTTGTTCTCGGCCAATAGTAGCAGATGATAGGAAACACGATGATGAAGATGGTGGTTCGGTTTTTGTGAAAAGTGAACGAAACATAGCAGTAGTGATTAGTATGGTGAGGGTGATGGTCGAGGGATTTGGTTCGAACAGGAGGCAGCAAGATGATGGTTTAAACTGTTGCACTCGATAGTAAAAATATTCATGTGGGTTTTGTTTTGGTCAGTTAAGAGTGATGAAGTGGTGTGGTTGATTCGCGTAGCAGCAGCCATGAATGATGATGGTATTCTCTGTGGTAGTTTGATTAAGTTTTGTATATCTTCACAACAAGAAGGGTTTGTTTAACAGCTCAATATGAAAGATTTGTGGTTCGGGTTGATTTAGTTGTGGTTTTGGGTTATCATTTGAAGGTAGTAACAAGTGGGTTGTTTGAATTCGTTTGAAATAGAAACATGTGAGTAGTAGTAGCACTCGAAGATGAATTGAGTTTGAATGGGTAAGTCGAGCAGAGAGTGGTGGTTAGTGGTGAAGGAGGTGGTGAGTTTAGCGTTCAAGGAGGTGGTCTCGGTTTAAGGTGATGAAATGTATGTTAGTTTGCAACTCCAATAGAAACTGAAATTATTAGCATATGTTTTTTTGAGCTGTGTACGACGGTCGACGATGAATGTTGAGTTTAAATTGTTCTTGATCTTCTTGTAGTAATTCATGTAAATGTTTATTATCATTACTAATGATTATAGTAAAAAGTTTGTATATTTTCTTTTAGGATATTAGATTATGGTTGATGATACGAGATTAATAGACATGAAAAGGGTGAAATGTGGATTATACTGGTCGAAGGGATTTCAACAAGAAAAAGGGAAAGATGAAAAATATGGGATGTTAATTGAGGTGGAGAGCAGAATCATGAATTGGGTTGCTTACCCCCAATCATGCATATATAGATAGAGATACGCTTTATTAATAATAATATAATAATATAATAATAATAAAATTAAAGAAAAATGTGTTTTATAAGGATTAAACAGAAATCTTAATTTGTTAATATATGCCGACAGTTTTCTCGGACTATGTATCGTGCAAAATCAGGGGTGAATAAAAGTGTTCAGAAAAATCTCATATGTTTAAATTAACTATATTTATTTATTTTGGTCATTATGGTATAAAATTCGATCATTAACGATTAAATAAAAAAAATACATCAACTGTCCCTCTCAATTCTGAGTAAAATATAAAAATTCTAAAATTTAACAAACTGCTTCTAAATACATTTTTAATAAGTATATAATTTATAGAACTCATTTTCGGATCACTGTTTATTTTAAAATCATATAAGTTTGAATTTAGTTTGTTTAATATCAATCGGAACATCAAAAAAGTAATGCAATCACTTAATATTTATTTTTAATATACTTTACTTATATATAGATATATTTTAAATAACAATTATTATAATATCCTATTTTTATTTTATTTTACCTAATTAAATTTTAATAGCTATAACATATAATATTTCAAATTATATTTTTTCTCATTACCATTTGTATATATATATATATATATATATATATATATATATATATATATATATATATATATATATACACACACACATATTTATTTACAATTAATTGTTCGTGAATTATCGAGAGTAGTCAAAGGGTAAATGAATACATGAACACAATTCAAAGTTTTTGAGATTTCAACATTACAGACTTTTCTTATCGTGTCGGAAACATATAAAGATCAAGTTTAAATTTGGTCGGAAATTTCCGGCTCGTCACATCCTTCGTCAGCGACTTAATCATCGCTAACTACAATCTCTGTTTCAATTTAATGAATTCCATTTCATAATAAATCAAGTGTGTTATTCAAATATATGTTTGATTTTACACTTTCATCATCGATGTACTCGAAACTTTTCAGATAACATCATTCGTATCTTGCGAAGTTAGCAAGAGTTCTATGAGCATCAACATGATTCACTAAGGAAATATCTATAAGAATAAATAATGAAGTATTGATCACAGTAGTGAAATACTCTGTGAAGTTTATGTAATCTCTAGTATTAGAGATTATTCATTTCTAATTCCTGCCTAAGATCAAATGAGCTTAACTCATCAAATCTGTATTACATCTGAAGAAAATATACATATATTTTCATAAAGATTGTAATAAAATTCTCTGGTACAAAACATTACTTGTGAAATTTTTTTAACGGGTAGGTAATACCCGAGAGATATATAAAATTCACAATTAATATGTTATATCTTTAGATTCTGATTCAGCAAATCATCAACTATACTTCCTACTTTCACAACAATATACATTCTTTTATAGGAATCAAAACAACCATACTCATTCAAGTCTAATTACATATTCTGATTTTGAAATCTTGGAATTCAATTCGAGATATAACCAAAATCATCACTCTTAGATTCCTACATCTTTCAAAACTATACTTTGACTTCAAAACTGTGCTAAAACATTATTTCTATTCATGGAACCCAGAAAAATATTTGTATCATTCAAAATTCTAGAACATCATATGTATATTGATGATAACAATCTGTGTTCAAACCCTTTGAAATTCCTGAAGACACTTCAAACAATGAACAATCGAGATGATGATCCAACCACATGTTACCCGCAGTCTTGTACCTGAAAAAAACCCTCGAAACCAAAGTCATAGTTTAACACGTACCCGTGTCAGACCCTTCGACATTTATTAAAAAAAAAAAACCTTTCAATCTCTTTTTCAAAATAGACAGATTTGTCACAGCTCCAGCAAATCACCTTTAATTGTTCATTCGAATAAGCCTTATTATAACGATTACCCCTTCATCATTTTTACCAGGGAAACTTTCATATCTCGCCACATTAGCAGTAAACTTATCAACAACTTCATTGATATTTAAGCCTCTTTGAAAAATCACGATACTTATTCATTGAAACTTTATCAAGTACTCATCTGCATCTTGTAATGGTAATTGCCATATCAAAAACCTTGAATCATTATTCTCGAATTTCGCAGCAATTCTATGGCAACAGTTATATATATACATATAACGTCTGAAAGGACCCGTTCATATCGATTATAAACGATTCCCAATAGTTGATTACATCGCGAGGTACTTAACCTCTATATGAAACATTTTACAAACATTGCATTCGTTTTTAAAAGACAAACTTTCATTTCATCGAAAGTTGACAGGCATGCATACCATTTCTTAATATATCTAAGCTATAAATGACTTGATAATATTCTTGATGAACTCAATGACTCAAATGCAACGTCTTTTGAAATATGTCATGAATGACTCTAAATAATATCTCTAAGATGAGCAAATGCACAGCGAAAGATTTCTTTCGTACCTGAGAATAAACATGCTTTCAAGTGTCAACTAAAAGGTTGGTGAGTTCATTAGTTTAACATAAATAATCATTTCCATCATTTTAATAGACCACAAGATTTTCATTTTCATTTCTCATAAATATACGTCCCATGCATAGAGATAAAAATAATTCATATGGATTGAACACCTGGTAACCGACATTAACAAGATGCATATAAGAATATCCCCTATCATTTCGGGACATCCATCGGACATGATAAAACAACAACGAAGTCCTAAAGCATCCGCTACAATGGATGGGGTTTGTTAGGCCCAATAGATCTATCTTTAGGATTCGCGTCAATTAGTAGATCGGTTTACTAATTCTTAGGCTACCAAGCAAAAGGGGCATATTCGGCTTCGATCATTCAACCATATAATGTAGTTTCGATTACTTGTGTCTATTTCGTAAAACATTTATAAAAGCGCATGTATTCTCAGTCCCAAAAATATATATTGCAAGAGCATTTAAAAAGGGAGTAATGAAACTCACAATACTGTATTTTGTAGTAAAAATACATATGACGGCATTGAACAAAAGTATGGTTGGCCTCGGATTCACGAACCTATATCATTTATATATATATTATTACATATAATCGTAATTGAACAATTTCAATTAATATAACTTATTTTATATATTATATATACTTAATTTGTGTATATTCATTTATAATCACTAATATTTATATAGTTTTATTAATATATTTGGTTACTATTATTCTAAAAATATTTAATTGGTTAAATATGAATTTTTATATAAAAATGTTAATATGATTTATACATACTTATATGTAATATTATTAAGAGTATATTTTTTATATACAAAAATATTTACTTGGTAACATAATATCAATAATAATAATAATAAAAGTTGTATTTTCTTTTAATGATAATAATACAACTACTTATGATAATAATAAAATAATAATGATATTCTTATTAAAAATGATTCTTTTAATAATACTATAGTTATTAAAATAATAATAATGATAATAAGAATAATAATAATTTTACTAAATGATATTTATAAAAATAATATTTTTTAATAATAATGATAACAACAATAATATCAATGATGTTAATAATAATAATAATAATAATAATAATAATAATAATAATAATAATAATAATAATAATAATAATAATAATAATAATAATAATAATAATAATAATCTATACTATATATAATAACAAACACAAAAATAGGTCATCAAAATCTCTAACTTCTAATCTTAGCCCTCCATTCATAAGCTATCATTAAATCTACACCATTAAAAACTAAATGTCATGATTATGGCCTCATAATCTTCAAAATTAGTAATAGTGAGACTAAAATACCCTTGCAAATAAAAAAACACGGGAGAAAACATAGATAATAGGGGTTCTACATAATTCCCCAAATACTCCCAAATCAAAATCCGTCGGAGAAACTAAGGTTCCCAATCAAATCATCAAAAATTGCACTATGATCGTTGATTCTATAGTATCAAACCCTAAATTGGCGTCAAATTGATTCTTTTAACTTCCATCGATGATCCTTGCTAACAATTTAAATGATTTTTCGTTTGCATCAGGTAATCAATTCGTATGATATTTAATCGATTTATAATTTACCGTTAAATGATTATTTTGGTATATAATGGCCTTAAAAAATACCATATGTTCTTCATCTTTGTTTTCTGCTAACAATGAATCGATATCGTAATGGATATAAACAGTCGCCTGCTTACAATTATAATTTTATAATGATATATTATGATATAATTACTATGTCGAAATCAACAAGTCTTAAAATTATTTCCTAATGTGCAGTGCAAATGGGGGATATGATGAAGTTAACATAATATTACTCATTAAATAGTTTCGGGTGTTTATGTTCTTCTTGCTTGCCAATTTCCGGTTTATTTTTGGTAATACACTATATTTTGTGTTTGCGTATGTCAGATGGGTTTGAGGGTGTTGACTATTATTATCATTTTTTTCTTATAAATCTTAAGAAGAGGAGGTTGAGATTGAGGTATCATTTATCTGAATTTTCATGAAATGTAAGAGCATGACTGTATGAAAATTGACCTTTTTCCAAAATTTATGGCATTTTCTAATTCTGTTATCTATTAGATGATAAACGAAGTGACATAAACAGGTCGAGAGATTTGAATTAGGGGTTTAAACGGGTCTGTAGGGATCAGCTAAAGTATTTGTTTATTTTGGCCAAACTTTATCGGTTTGTGAACACTTAATATTTCAAGTGACTGAAACTATATTCTAATACTTTTTAGGAAGTTTTATGTACTTGAAATACACCTTGAGCTAATTGAAGTTACAAGTTTCACGTTATATGTACTTAACCAAGGTTGCATTTTGGTCATGTGCTGACCAAGTTATCTATTTATTAATCATTTATGGTGTTTTGTGGGTCTTTAAAATTTTTTTGGTTTTTGTCCTAAAGAAGTAAGATTGGCAGACATTGAACAATATACACGAAAACAAGGAAAGGAGCTTGAAGGTAATTACATGGATGCCATAGTTTTCAGGTACTAATCTGTTTGGATGTCATGTGTAGAATTTTGTAGGCCATATTTAAAAAGTAGCCTGATGTGGTTTCTTTGGGCTTGCATTTTGATTGTAGAAATACATTATTGTTATGGATTGCGTCGCTTAGGTAGTTTGGGTGATTTCTTTGACCAGTTCGGGTGTTGTTTGCGGTGAAATTTGTTATCGAGTTTCGGTTAGTTCAATGTCATATGGGTGATTCTGTCATCCATATGTGTTGTTTTTCTTTTTGTTTTTTATTAGATATCTCTAACAATTAGTTTTTTATCCGAGTCATTTGAAGCTTTAATTAATTACGATTCTTCTTATATCTGATATCTCTGATAATGAATAAAGAGAAGAAAGTTTTGATGTTCAAAAAATATTGTATGTATTTAATTATTAAGTTTTTCTTGTACAATGATCATGAAAAGTGGTGAAAGTTTTTCATGTATTGTGACTGCTTAAAACATAAGTAGGTATGTACATCATTATTTTATAGTGCCTATTTCTTCTCAAATAAGTAGATAAGAATTTTTCAGGAGTGCTGACGAGATTAATTTTGTGGCTATGTGCATATGAACATATAGAGTCCAAATGGGTCGACTTCACCAGGACCATGTGATGAGATTGACCATTAATGTGTTGTATGTAGATGCAGTGGAAGAGTAGATGCTCTTGATTGTTGTGGAAATGTCACTTTTTTCATCTTCTTCCTCATGAATACACCACTAGAGATAGATGGATAACAACCTTATATTGGGAATAGGTTCATCCGATATAAAAAGGGCATATTAAGTGGTACATTTAGTTTTATTCTAACAACTCTTTTATCATAAGAGTTTTCATATGTAGGTCAAAATCACTTATTTGTGTGTATCTCATATGATATAGAATTTACAGGGAAGTGGAATCCAACATAACATCAAATATTAGTACCAATCATACATTAGTAATGTAGGTAAGATTACAGTTCTATTTCGAATTCATAAGTATCGAATTTTAATTACGTACTTTAAATAACACTACTCTATTTGAATTTTAAGGTAATGCTAAAGTTGATTAGAAATTATCAGTTGTATCTCATATATGTGACCGTATTATCTTTACAACAAATGCAAAATTTAGGTAACTTTTATCCCATGGTTTGATTAGATGTTCACATTGAGTATTGTTTCAGTTATGTTATGTTTGATGGTGAGGGACATAAGTGTGGATGTTATAATCAAAGCTACTAGAGCCAATGGTATGGTAGCTATGGCAGAAAATTATGTTCTGATGCAAACCCTCTCAAGAAAAGTCTTACCATAGTTAATGTGATACATTGATATGGTACACTCGAAGTCCTTATCGTTATATGTGTTCATGAGACTGCATTCATTATTTGAATTGCAACAAGCAATCAAATATGTAAGTTGACTCAAATGTTTTGGTGCTATTATTTCACTGCTTCATCATTCATAGCTCATTGTCTCTTTTGCTCATGTCACGCAATTTATTGCGTATAGGTAGTCAAATGGGCGGTCAGGTGGATGTAAAGTTATACTATCATATATGTATAGTCAACTTTAATTTTGTTCAGTTTCATTGTTGCATTGATCTTGATTACTAATATATTTTATATCAGTCAGGAACCTGTAAAAAAGATGACGGATCAACTGAATGGTGATCATGGTACTGGAATTAAATTATTTAGAGTTCTAGCATGTGACGTTGATGCCAACTCCCTATATGAATTCATGGATAGAATTAGCTCTAAAGTTAAGGTGGAGCTTCCTTGACTTTTCTTTCTCCAAGTCCTGATAGAATTTGCCAGACAGAATGCCATTTTTTTCTTGATTATTTTTATTGATATAGTATGTATATCATATTTGCTATTGTGACTATTTGTTTTACTTTTTGTGATACAATTATATTTAGATATCTGTTGTCATTTGCCCAAACTTATCACTACTTGTTTGATTTGTGTTATATTTTCTATTGTTACTTTTTGTGATACATAAATGTATCAACTTTGTTTTATTTATAACTTGCTTACTTTATTATGAGTAATTGAACATTACTAATGAAACTGTTTTGATTTCTTAACAGCCAAACAAATAACATATAGAAAATAACTATTCAGAAATTTTGTTTCTTCCATAAAAAAACCCCGCGAATTCGCGGGTATTAAGCTAGTAATAATAATAATAATAATAATAATAATAATAACTACTATAATAATAATGGAAATGGGAAAAGAATGTATACCCTCCTAAAAAGAAATGCTCCAGACGGGACTCGAACCCATGACCTCTCGTTTAACAACACTGCAACTTAACCGTTTGTCTGCCTATACACTTCTGTCTTAACTAGCACATATAATATATCTATAACCCGTATATCTGTTTTACTATCCCATTTGTTCTTGTGTCAGCCCAATCGAAAAATAGATAATTAGATCACGGCCCAATAGTAAATTTGTAAGCCCAGCAAATCTGTTTAACCTAGCCCAACTTCAATGATAATACAGCTCGTGATCTAAGGAATTATATGGGAATTCTGGTTCGTGATTTTAATAGAAAACGGGAACCTAAAACAACCGTATGATTAGTTAAATCATCATCATTCGTCTTCCTGTATTCATCTTAACATCTTATCATTCATTCATTATCGTAACCTAATCATAGCATAAACATCATCTATCGTTATTCAACTTCATTATCAATTATCAATTTTATCATCACTGTATTCATCATCGATCATCTTATTTATCAATATCTTAACCATCATCTATATGTAACTATTCATCATCATCAATCCATCTTCTTTTTCGCCTAATCACTCATCTTAACTCGCTGTAATGAAATTAATATAGCAGCTGCAATGTACACTTCGATCAACAGAAGAAAATATCGAAGGTGTGGTTTACGTACAGAAGTAGCCACAATTACCAGATTAACTTAGTTGAAATATGATATTGGGCCAGACATAATACTTAGGCTTGAGTAAAACTCTGTTGGGCTGATCTTTTGAGGTTTCTAGTTGAACCAGTTTATTTCCAAACCGAAAAGGAAAAGAAATAATATGGAATCCGTATTCTGTAGGGTTTAATGAAGGTGGGGTCTTTCTTTATTTTGGAATGGGTCGAAGGTTTCCCCACTAAAACCTCATCATTGAATTTCATCATTCGATTTCGTTAGTATATTGCTTTAATTGTCATTATCCCCATAATTCTTTGCTGAACAGGAAGAGGGAAAGTTACAGCTATATACATGATCTTTTTGCAAGTGGGTTTTCTTTTCGGTGGGAAGTGGGGTTCGATCAAAAAGGAAACAGAAGAGAAAATATATGTAGCATTCATTCGTCTCATTTTTATTCACCACTTTCTTTATCACTTCCCCAACTAATACATAATCGATATCTAGTTCATTACTCATCATCATTCTTATTTTCTTCGTTAATCAGAAACACAAAAAAGAAAACGCGGCAGCTCGTGAGTTTACAGAAGAGAGAGAGAAGAGTGAGAGAATACAGAAGTAAAGGTGATGGTGTTTGGTTTCGTTTAAACAAAAATAATAGTAGCAGTTAGTGATGGTTTAGGTTTTATAGGCGTTCGATGATGGTTGTGGCTATACAAAGAAACGAAACTTACAGTACATTAGTAGCAGTCCGGTGGTGTTTTAATTTGGTGTTGGCTTTGGTGGTTGTACAGCAACAGAATAGGAAACCCTAGTGGCGTGATGATTGGTTTTGGTTGTAGTTGTATAGTGGTATTGGTGGTTGATGTAGTGGTGAATTGGATCATAAGCAGAAGCAACTATACTTGTTTGGCGTTCGACAAAACAAAAATAACATGGTGACATTAGTTAACGGGCGATGGCGATAAGGTGATGTTTGTTTGAAGAAAGTGGTTGTGATCAATTGTGATTTTATGTGGATTTGTTTGATTTTTCTCTCATTCCATTCGGATTGCATTTTCAGAGTACTATATAGAGATCACCAGATATAATTGTAGTACAATGGAATCAATTAAATTTTGTTTCGTAGCTTGCTTAACTCGACACGTTGTACAAATTTGAAACAGCAAGAAAGAAAATAATAGCAGATATATTCCATTCGTACAAATCAAGGATATTAATATTAGCTGAATAATTGAAACGCGATTGTGATGTATAACAAATTACGTAATTTTCTGTATATGTATATATACATATAGCTGAACATGTATTTATATATATAATATCCGTATTTATATAACCGTATTTATATACCTATATCTATATCTGTATTTAATTATATATTAATCTGTGTTTATATATTTATATGTGTTATATATATATATATATATATATATATATATATATATATATATATATATATATATATATATATCTGTGTCTATATATTATTACATTTTTATCTAATGTTAATAATTATCAATGTATTAAGGATAATAACATTTTTAACATTTATATTAACAAGAATACTAATATTAATAATAATAATAATAATAATAATAGTTTTAATATAAAAAAAATAATTATAATAATACCATTATTGATAATACTCAATTATGTATATATCAAATAGATATACAATTAATAATTTTAATAATGCTAATATTACCAACATTAATATTACTAATAATACTGAATATAATAGTATTATAACAACTATAATTAACTTGTTAGTACAATTAATATTTAATTTATTAATTATGTATTATTTTGTGATAACGTCTATTGAATATTGAATATTTATATATTTGATATATATTACAATATAATAATAATTATTATTAGAATTCATATATATACATATAGATTCATAATACTATTTTATATATATTCTGTTTATTACTTTATATTTTTTAATTCCAATTGATTAATGTTTATTTTATTACTCAAATTTTTATTTATACACATATGTTTATATTTATATCTATATATATTTTTTCATAAATTACTTACACAATTGTTCGTGAATCGTCGGGGATAGTCAAAGGTTTAAGTGTATCCTTGTAAACAGTTTAGAGATTTTGAGATTCAATTAAATAAACTTTTCTTATCATGTCGAAACCATATAAAATTAAGTTTAAATTTGGTCGGAAATTTCCAGGTCGTCACAGTACCTACCCGTTAAAGAAATTTCGTCCCAAAATTTGAGTGAGGTGGTCATGGCTAACAATAAAAATGTTTTCATGACGAATATGAGTTGATAAATAGAGTTTTATCATCATTGAGTAATACAGATAAAACAATTCGATTATTCGAAGAGTACGAATGAAGTTGTCATAAAAGAGTGAAATGAATAAATAATGTTTCGTCATATCTTTTGACGTAGATATGGTTGATTTCCGGAGTTCAAGGGATTTAGAGAAAATCTTCGTAATAAAATTTGGTTCTCTGATAATTAAGAAAATTAGAATCCTTTTTGGTTAAATGCGATGTTCTGTTTCGATTGCTCTGTCTGATTTTACACTATAAATCCACCCTCTTCGTTTCCTTTATATGTTGGGGTCCCATTCTTTTGTTTTCTTTTCCTGCCTTTAAGTCAAGAGAATAATGGTCCAGAATTCGTAGGTATGAAGTTTCAAATGAACATGGCTAATATTCTAAGAGAGAAGTTGTAACGGCACGATCTTGATTTGTTAAATCACCAGAATTCAAGAGAAAAGATATAACTATCAAGAGAATATGTTCTTGATATGTTTAGAGATTAGACTAAATGTAAGAGTCATGTAATATGGAACATGATGACGGTATAGTCTGTGAATCATCACGTTCCATTAGAAACTTAGCATGACTTACTGTAATATAATCACGTTGATCAAGTGTCATTATATTATTTTAACTTATGCTTCAGTTCCCAACACTTCTTCAAAATCATTCATAATTTAAACTCGAAGGTTTACCGAATATAGAAACTATACAGTTTCTTTTATGATGTAATACTGATAACGCGAGAAAATGGATGATTTCGGATAAGAATAATTATGTAGATATCTTCAGAAATATTGAGGATAATAATATTGAAAGATACGATAATATTTTAGAATTTTAGAATCAAATTGTGATGAAAAAATTCATTCACGATGATTTAGAGCGATCAAGGAGCAAGGTATTCGCTAAAGATTTCATCAGAAACAGAATCATCAGGATTCTTTATGTACAAGTTTAGTCCTTGTGATTTGTTCAGAGTTTCAGAATTAGAGATCATAATTCTAAGAGATAAATTTTATATGTATATATAACTTTTGATGTAGAAACGCTGCTAGATTCAAAATACTGATTGCTGATTTCCCGATACTTGGTATGGCAATTCTTGTTACAAGATGCCGATAATTTCATGATAAGACTTCAATAGATAAATATAGTGTTTTGTCGAAGAGATTTAAGCCAAGGAGCAACGAGATTGCTGGTACGTCTGCTGGTAATATGATGGAATATAAAAAGTTCTCCGGTAACAATAAAAGAGCACACATATATATCAAGGTTATAATAAGGTTGTTTCGAACGAAAAATCGAAGTTGACTTGTTGGAGCTGTGACAAAATTGGCTAATTTGGAAAGATATTGCAAAGTTATTTTCGATAATAATAACGCTAAAGGAATTAGCACAGCTACGCATTAAACGTTTACTCAGTTTTCGAGAGTTTTCAGGTGCATAACTATATGCATCGATCTTTTCTTCTGTAGATGAAGTGCGGTTGGTTCATCCTCTCGATTGAGGTATTTTCAAGAATTATGAAAGGTTTGAACGCAGATTGTAACCGTCAAAATACCAATGAAGTTTAAGATGAAATCAAGTGGCAAACTTGAAGAAATGTTTAGTTTCATATGTTATAATCAATATTTTAATTCATTTTAATTGTCCAATGTTATTAGTCCATAGTTAACAGTCCAATAATTCATATATAGTTTAATTTATAATATTCGAATTAATTAATACGTATCGTGACCCGTGTACATGTCTCAGACTCGATCACAACTCAAAGTATATATATTATTGTAGAATCAACCTCTACCCTGTATAGCTAACTCCAGCATTACGGCATATAGAGTGTCTATGGTTATTCCAAATAATATATATAGATGCGTCGATATGATATGTCAAAACCTTGTATACGTGTCTCGATATTTAAAATGCGTAAATAACAGTATTTAAATGATGATAAATAAAGTGCGTAAAATAAATAACAGAAATTAAATGGCAATAAATAAAATTGCGAGAATATAAATTGCGATAAATAAACTGCGATAAATAAATTGCGATAATAAAATGTAATAAGGAATTAACAGTTAGCTAGGAACACTTAGCTAGGATTTTGTTAGCGTGAATTCTTAACAAAATTTTCTCATGGTTAATTTGTTTGTTTCTAACAAATTTTATTTTTGTCCAATGTTTTCTTCATTATGCCACTTGTTGGATTCTGATAAGTTAAAATCCAAATATGAAATTGAATGAAAATGGTTATTCTGTGATGAACGATTCGTATATCTATGAATGTAAGTAGGATAGTAAATGACTGTTGAATCAGATTCGAAGAATGTACAGTGTAACTTATTAAGGTGAAATCTAAATATTCCTCGGGTATTACCTACCCGTTAAAATATTTTCACCATTAACACTTTGTACAAAAGAATTTTTAATTACAATCTTTATGAAAACATATGTACATATATATTTTCTTCAGATATAATCATGGATTTATGAGTTAATATGATATTAATCTCATCTGATTTACCATTAGAACAAGAATATATAACCTCTAAAACATTAGAGATTACATAATCATCATGTCGAACGAAGATAAATGATGTAGAACGTCATGTAGAACGATGATTATGCTCGAGGTACAGTATGTTGTTGAAACTTGGGTACTGGTGCAGTTATTGATGGTACTGTTGGTGCCGGTGATGTTGTTAAAGCTGGTAAATTTTGCACCATTTTCTCTAAATTGATTACTCGAGCGCGAAGCTTGTTGACTTCTTTCATTATTCCGAGATGATTGTCGGTCGGAACGAGCAGATGAATAAGGTTTAGAATTGTGGATATAATATGATCGTGTCGAGCTACTCTAGAAATGAGGCTGAAAATGGTGTTTCGGATAGATTCACCGGTAAGTGTTTCAGGTTCTTCGCCAAGAGTGCAAGTTAGTGGGTGGAAAAGATCTCCTTTTTCTCATCTCCATCGGTTAAGTCGACTACGAACTCATCCTCAATTCATCCAGAATTGAAGATGACTAGTTTGCTTGATCCATTTCATTTACACTGCTTTCGGAGCTTAGGTGAATATCCGTGTCGGAATAGCTGTCGGAATAACTATCGGAATAGCTATTGGAATCTGAGGGACTCGAACTGGTTGAGGGATTCATCTCGTACGATCAGATGAAGGATTTTCGATAAGAAATAGATTATAGGATGTAGAATAGTACCCTTCAATACATAATTTACATATGCGTATATAATACTAAAATCCCATAAGTTACGGAGGAATCTACGGAAGCTGTCAAGAAAAGTCTACAGTAACAGATATGCTAAGATATGAATTATCAGATACGCTAAGATATGAATTTATCTATACATTGTCTATGCAATAGAGGCAGTAAGATGTGTCTAGACTTTAAGGATGATAAGTAAATAATTTTCGACACTAAATGATAAGCAAAACTTTTGACATGCAGACACGATCGAAGTCCAGACCCACTAATGCATCTAAACAACTATCAGTTAGACACATAAATGCAAGACCTGGTTCGCTAAGACCACTGCTCTGATACTAACTGAAAGGAACCGTTCATATCGATTATAAACGATTCAAAATAGTTGATTACATCGCGAGGTACTTGACCTCTATATGAAACATTTTACAAACATTGCATTCGTTTTTAAAAGACAAACTTTCATTTCATCGAAAGTTGACAGGCATGCATACCATTTCATAATATATCTAAGCTATAAATGACTTGATAATATTCTTGATGAACTCAATGACTCGAATGCAACGTCTTTTGAAATATGTCATGAATGACTCCAAATAATATCTCTAAGATGAGCAAATGCACAGCGGAAGATTTCTTTCGTACCTGAGAATAAACATGCTTTCAAGTGTCAACTAAAAGGTTGGTGAGTTCATTTGTTTAACATAAATAATCATTTCCATCATTTTAATAGACCACAAGATTTTCATTTTCATTTCTCATAAATATACGTCCCATGCATAGAGACAAAAATCATTCATATGGATTGAACACCTGGTAACCGACATTAACAAGATGCATATAAGAATATCCCCTATCATTCCGGGACATCCATCGGACATAATAAAACAACATCGAAGTACTAAAGCATCCGCTACAACAGATGGGGTTTGTTAGGCCCAATAGATCTATCTTTAGGATTCGCGTCAATTAGTAGATCGGTTTATTAATTCTTAGGCTACCAAGCAAAAGGGGCATATTCGACTTCGTTCATTCAACCATATAATGTAGTTTCGATTACTTGTGTCTATTTCGTAAAACATTTATAAAAGCGCATGTATTCTCAGTCCCAAAAATATATATTGCAAGAGCATTTAAAAAGGGAGTAATGAAACTCACAATACTGTATTTTGTAGTAAAAATACATATGACGGCATTGAACAAAAGTATGGTTGGCCTCGGATTCACGAACCTATATCATTTATATATATATATTAATACATATAATCGTAATTGAACAATTTCAATTAATATAACTTATTTTATATATTATATATACTTAATTTGTGTATATTCATTTATAATCACTAATATTTATATAGTTTTACTAATATATTTGGTTACTATTATTCTAAAAATATTTAATTGGTTATATATGAATTTTTATATAAAAATGTTAATATGATTTATACATACTTATATGTAATATTATTAAGAGTATATTTTTTATATACAAAAATATTTACTTGGTAACATAATATCAATAATAATAATAATAAAAGTTGTATTTGCTTTTAATGATAATAATACAACTACTTATGATAATAATAAAAATAATAATGATATTCTTATTAAAAATGATTCTTTTAATAATACTATAGTTGTTAAAATAATAATAATGATAATAAGAATAATAATACTTTTACTAAATGATATTTATAAAAATAACATTTTTTAACAATAATGATAACAACAATAATATCAATGATGTTAATAATAATAATAATAATAATAATAATAATAATAATAATAATAATAATAATAATAATAATAATAATAATAATAACAATAATAATAATAATAATAATAATAACAACTACTATAATAATAATGGAAATGAGAAAAGAATGTATACCCTCCTAAAAAGAAATGCTCCAGACGGGACTCGAACCCATGACCTCTCGTTTAACAACACTGCAACTTAACCATTCGTCTGCCTATACACTTCTGTCTTAACTACCATATATAATATATCTATAACCCGTATATCTGTTTTACTATCCCATTTATTCTTGTGTCAGCCCAATCGAAAAATAGATAATTAGATCACGGCCCAATAGCAAATTTGTAAGCCCGGCAAATCTATTTAACCTAGCCCAACTTCAATGATAATACAGCTCGTGATCTAAGGAATTATATGGGAATTCTGGTTCGTGATTTTAATAGAAAACAGGAACCTAAAACAACCGTATGATCAGTTAAATCATCATCATTCGCCTTCCTGTATTAATCTTAACATCTTATCATTCATTCATTATCATAACCTAATCATAGCATAAACATCATCTATCATTATTCAACTTCATTATCAATTATCAATTTTATCATCACTGTATTCATCATCGATCATCCTATTTATCAATATCTTAACCATCATCTATATGTAACTATTCATCATCATCAATCCATCTTCTTTTTCGCCTAATCACTCATCTTAACTCACTGTAATGAAAGCAGCTGCAAGGTATACTTCGGTCAACAGAAGAAAATATCGAAGGTGTGGTTTATGTACAGAAGTAGCCACAATTACCAGATTAACTTAGTTGAAATATGATATTGGGCCAGACATAATACTTGGGCTTGAGTAAAACTCTGTTGGGCTGATCTTTTGAGGTTTCTAGTTGAACCAGTTTGTTTCCAAACTGAAAAGGAAAAGAAATAATATGGAATCCGTATTCTCTAGGGTTTAATGAAGGTGGGGTCTTTCTTTATTTTGGAATGGGTTGACGGTTTCCCCACTAAAACCTCATCATTGAATTTCATCATTCGATTTTGTTAATATATTCTTTAATTGTCATTATCCCCACAATTCTTTGCTGAACAGGAAGAGGGAAAGTTACAGCTGTATACATGATCTTTTTGCAAGTGCGTTTTCTTTTCGGTGAGAAGTGGGGTTCGATCAAAAAGGAAACAGAAGAGAAAATATATGTAGCATTCATTCGTCTCATTTTTATTCACCACTTTCTTTATCACTTCCCCAACTAATACATAATCAATATCTAGTTCATTGCTTATCATCATTCTTATTTTCTTCGTTAATCAGAAACACAAAAAAGAAAACGCAGTAGCTCGTGAGTTTACAGAAGAGAGAGAGAAGAGTGAGAGAATACGGAAGTAAAGGTGATGGTGTTTGGTTTCGTTTAAACAAAAATAACAGTAGCAGTAAATGAAGGTTTAGGTTTTATATGCGTTCGATGATGGTTGTGCATATACAAAGAAACGGAACTTATAGTACATTAGTAGCAGTCCGGTGGTGTTTTAATTTGGTGTTGGCTTTGGTGGTTGTACAGCAACAGAACAGGAAACCCTAGTGGCGTGATGATTGGTTTTGGTTGTAGTTGTATAATGGTATTGGTGGTTGATGTAGTGGTGAATTGGATCACAAGAAGAAGCAACTATACTTGTTTGGCGTTCGACAAAACAGAAATAATATGTTGACATTAGTTAACGGGCGATGGCGATAAGGTGATGTTTGTTTGAAGAAAGTGGTTGTGATCAATTATGATTTTATGTAGATTTGTTTGATTTTTCTCTCATTCCATTCGGATTTCATTTTCAGAGTACTATATAGAGATCACTAGATATAATTGTAGTACAATGGAATCAATTAAATTTTGTTTCGTAGCTTGCTTAACTCGACAGGTTGTACAAATTTGAAACAGCAAGAAAGAAAATAATAGCAGATATATTACATTCGTACAAATCAAGGATATTAATATTAGCTGAATAATTGAAACGCGATTGTGAAGTATAACAGATTACGTAATTTTCTGTATATGTATATATACATATAGCTGAACATGTATTTATATATATAATATCCGTATTTATATAACCGTATTTATATACTTATATCTATATCTGTATTTAATTATATATATTAATCCGTGTTTATATATTTATATATATATATATATATATATGTGTGTGTGTGTGTGTGTGTGTGTGTGTGTGTGTATATATATCTGTGTCTATATATTATTACATTTTTATCTAATGTTAATAATTTTCAATGTATTAAGGATAATAACATTTTTAACATTTATATTAACAAGAATACTAATATTAATAACAATAATAATAGTTTTAATATATAAAAACTAATTATAATAATACCATTATTTATAATACTCAATTATGTATATATCAAATAGAGATACAATTAATAATTTTAATAATGCTAATATTACCAACATTAATATTACTAATAATACTGAATATAATAGTATTATAACAACTATAATTAACTTGTAAATACAATTAATATTTAATTTATTAATTATGTATTATTTTGTAATAACGTCTATTGAATATTTAATATTTATATATTTGATATATATTACAAAATAATAATAATTATTATTAGAATTCATATATATACATATAGATTAATAATACTATTTTATATATATTCTGTTTATTACTTTATATTTTTTAATTCCAATTGATTAATGTTTATTTTATTACTCAAATTTTTATTTATACACATATGTTTATATTTATATATATATATATATATATATATATATATATATATATATATATATATATATATATATTTTTTTCATAAATTACTTACACAATTGTTCGTGAATCGTCGGGGATAGTCAAAGGTTTAAGTGTATCCATGTAAACAGTTTAGAGATTTTGAGATTCAATTAAATAAACTTTGCTTATCATGTCGAAACCATATAAAATTAAGTTTAAATTTGGTCGGAAATTTTCGGGTCGTCACAGCGTCTATCTCCAAGACTTACATACTTCGAATGTGAAGTTTCTGAAAAACACCCTAAACTGCGAACTAGTTCTCGAAATTTTGCTGATGAAGCAGCAAAAACCGTAAACGACCTTAACAGTAAAAAGTTTGATGAAAAAGAATAGTGTGTTGGCAAAGCTCAGAAAAAGAGAAGGTTTGAAACTGGAAAACAGATTGAGCAAACTATGAAGGAGACTGTGGACAAATTACAAAGACAAAATCTACATTCGAAGAATCCAAATGGTTCTGTGTCTGCTTAAATCCTTAGCAAATACCTTGCTCCTTACTCTAAAACCCTTGCGGAGAATATTCTTCATCATCCTCTGATCTTAAATGTTCTAAGAGATCATCATATCTTTCATTATAAATATCTTCGATGTTTCTGAAGATATCTTCATAACTATTGTTATTCGAAATTATTTACCTCTTCACGCTATCTGTGTTACATCATAAAAGAAACTATTTTAGTTTCTAAATTCTAAAACCTTCGAGTTTAAAATATGAATATTTTTGAAGTAGTGTTGGGAACTGAAGCATGAGTTAGTATAATATAATGACACTTGATCAACGTGATTATATTACAGTAATTCATGCTGAGTTTCTAATAGGACATGATGATTCACAGACCATATCGTCATCACGTGCCATGTTACACGACTCTTGTATTCTATTTAACCTCTACAAATATCAAGAAAATATTTTCTTGATGACTCGGCCTTTTTCGAATATTCTGGTAATTTGACGAATCAAGACCGTACTATTACAATTTCTTTCTTAGAACATTAACTATGTTCATTTCGAAACTCATATCTACGAATTCTGGACCATTACATGTGGTGCTTAATGGCAAGAAGAGAAAACGGAAGAATGAAGCTCCGAGATAGAAATTAGAGTATAAATCGCAGTAAATAGGAAAGAACATTAACTATAGATAACAATGATTATAGAAGACAGAAGCAGGGACTCTGAAATATAAGGGAAGATATAAAAACCCAGAAATTACAAACCATATATATCAATGCATATAGCAATATAAAGACACGGAAGAACTAAAAACACTATAAAACCAAGAGTATAGTAGAAGTAAATAGATTCTTCTGACGGTAGATGAAAAAGAAAAATGACAGATATGAAAGTTAGAAATATATCAAGAAGCAGAACTGGATGAAGCATATTGATGAATGATTTAAAATATGAATTAAAGGAAGAAGAATAGAAGGTGTGAGTTGTGGGAATAAGGAAACGAAGAGGGTGGATATATAGTAAAAATATCCGACAGGGCAATCAAAACAGATTATCACATTTAATCAAAGCGGATTCTAATTTCCTTAATTACCGAAGAACCAAATCTTACTACGAAGATTTTCTCTAAATCCTTTAAATTTCGAAAATCAGCCGTGACTACATCACCGGTTAAAACTAACCTACATTTACTCATTTCACTTTTTTGTGATAACTTCACTCATACTCTTCACATAAACGGATTGTTTTATCCATAATACTCAATGATGATAAAATTCTATTTATCAACTCATAATTATCATGAAAACATTCTTATTGTTATCCATGATGACCTCGATCAAATTTCGGGGACAAAATTTCTTTAACGGGTAGGTACTGTGACAACTCGAAAATTTCTGACCAAATTTAAACTTAATCTTTATATTATTCCAACACGATAGGCAAAGTTTGTAATGTTGAAATCTCAAAAACTTCGAACTGTGTTCATATATTCAATTACCCTTTGACTATGCTCGACGATTCACGAACAGTTATGTGTATAGATATATATAAGAAATAGTTATATTAATTGAAAATGATAACAAAGTATTAGATGTATAATACTTTACATGAACGTATTTATTTTGATATATGTTTAATATAATTATCGATGAAATTAAAAGATAATATTAAATGATCGAGTTATCAGTTATATATTGATATGATTAGGGGTCTCGGTTGTGAGGTCCACGTTGATTTGAGAAATCATTCTTTTTAACAACATTCGGAAAATGGTTAAGTAATTTACATGTAAGAACGAAGTGTCACTCAATGAGAGCTAGACAAAAGTTAGTGGAGATTCCTGTTAGATTCTCAATGCACGTTTTACAATAATTCCCTCATTACTTTTGATAAGATAACAATTTAGATTCCATATTATTTATTGTGAAAGTGAAATTCGGGAATATAGGTAAATTAGAAAATAGATATTGACAAGTTAAGTAGATCGACATTTTACATTAAGATGATTTTATACGTTTGATTTTCCTTTAGACTTAATCCTACGAGTCATGAATAAACTGTAAGTTAAAACCTTGAAACCTATTATGATTCATATATGATTTTATTTTCTTAAACGAAAAAGTTTTTCGATATAATAGACTTTTATTATTAAGAATGTATTATGATATAACAACTTCTACTATTATAACCTTTGTGATAAAATGATTTTTGAATATAAAATAATTTGATTATTAAAATGTTTTTATTTAATGAATGTTTGTACATAAATGAATTATATCAATTTTAAACTTTAAAATACAAATGTTACGAAATAATATTTCTTATTATTTAAATGATTTCAAAATATATAAGTTTTGAATATCATTAGCTTTGAAAAACTATATATTATATTGTTAAATAAATATTTCAAATTTATATTTCTAAATGAAAATATATATATATATATATATATATATATATATATATATATATATATATATATATATATATATATATATATATATATATATATATATATATATATATATATATATATATATATATATATTAACTTAGTCATAAAACATTTTGATAATATGTATATACAACGAGACGATGATTTATATAAGCAAATAACCAAAACACTTAAATGATTAAGTTACACTTCGAGTGATATAGTTTATCAATAATTAAGTCTAATTTTTGATAAAGGTACACGTCACGTAATGAAAAGTATTAGTTTTCTAAGTGTACGAAAGTGAGTTCGAGAAACCAAGACCAGGACATAAGTCGAGTGTTGACATACAAATCATTGGAACAAAAATTATAAGGCAGCTATACACACAAATTTAATATAATTAATTATATAAATTAAATATATTATATATATATTATTATATAAACCGTCGGCACAAAACGATAAGCGAATATGAGCTGTAAGAATGTGTCATGCGATCGCATGACAAACCCTCACAAAAATCATGCGGTCGTATGAAGAGGGGAGGAGTGCCAAGTCTATAAAACGAACGAAATTGGATTCAGTTTGCACATACTGATCTCGATCTCATTCTCTCTAAATCTATATATATTTATATTTATATTTATATTATTATTATTATTATTATTATTATTATTATTATGATTAATTATGTTATTATTATTATTATTATTATTATTATTATTAGTATTAGAATTAGTATTAGTATTATTATTACATAAAATACTACGACGAGGTTCTGCTCGCATGTTTTCAAAACGAGTTTTTGAGAGGGATAGAGCTAAGGAAATTATGGGTTATAGCTATAGAGGTTATGGGTATAGTTCGTGGGTATGCTCGTGAGGTCAACCTAGTGTTTATCAACTTCGTTGCGTCTACGTACTTTCCTGCAATATTGAATCTCAATATTGATAAGTGAGCACTCATAACTTAACTTTTATATATTGTTAGTGTATCCCTGACTAGTGCTCGAGTATATTTGATTATGCATGCTTGTATGTTTAATTTTTGTCGTTAGATAGTTTATGATAAATCACAAATTTGATAATTATGCGATTGAGATAAGGTATATGATATGCATGTCGTTGGAAAGCTGGCGAAAAATTAATAACTTTTCATTTAGAAAGCCTATGATTTCGATGGACGGATTAAAAGATATCATCAATTGAATTATCTATAATTTTAATGTATTATTGTTAAAATGATTATCGTTATCGTTATCGTTATCGTTATCGTTATCGTTATCGTTATCGTCGTTATTATCGTTATTATTATTATTATCTAATAATCAATAATAATAATATTATTATTATTATTATTATTATTATTATTATTATTATGTTTATTATTATTATTATTAATATTATTAAAATAATTAATATTTTTATCAAAACTATCATTTTATTATTTTTATCGTCATTATTATTATTAAAAGTATCACTAATATTAAAACTATCATTTTCATTAAAATTATCATTTTTAATAGAAATATCATTGTTATTATAAAATATCATTATTATTATCATTTTAGTATTATTATTATTTAAAATTATCATTTTGAATAGAATTATTATTTTTTTATAAAATATTATTATTACGATTAATATTAAAAAGTATTGCTATTATTAAGATTGTCATGATTAGAATTATCATTTTATTATAATCATTAGTAAATATAAATATTTTTATTTTTATTAGTAGAATAATAATAATTATTATTACAAAATAATACAACTTTCACTTATTATTGTTATTATCGATATTATTTTATCAAATCGATATGTGATACAAAGATATTTTACTACATGTAATATAATTACATTAATAATACCTATCATTATATTTTTATGATATTAAATGAACTTTATAAATTTTATTACTTAAGATATATAAAAGTATATTTTTATTATATAAATTTTAATATAAAATTTTATTTATTAATAAATGAATTATATTATTACTCAAATAAAATCTGTTAAATATATTAAATATATAAAACGACTATATTTAAGTTATATAATAATCATGTATAGATTTTGAAAGTCATTTTGGGTCAAGTTGACTTTTGTTGACTTTTGCATATTAGTCTCGAGCATTAGGATTGTGATACACTACGGTTTAACCTAAATTGTTAGACAGTTATTGACCAACATATAAATATATATAATTAATATAGGTTCGTGAATCCGAGGCCAACCTTGCACTTGTTCAATGCTGTCATATGCATAATTACTACGAAATACAGTATAATGAGTTTCATTACTCCCTTTTTAAATGCTTTTGCAATATATTTTTGGGACTGAGAATACATGCGCGACTTTTAAAAATGTTTGACGGAATAGACACAAGTACTTAAAAACATTCTACCAAAAGAGTGATGAGTACACCGGATATCACCCCTTTTAGTCTGGTAATCTAAGAATTAGGGAACTGACCCCTAATTGACGCGAATCCTAAAGATAGATCTATGGGCCTTGACAAGCCCCAGTCAGAGAATTTGAACTGCTTTTGTATTTCGATTTTGGTATACAACCGCCAGCTTTAAAAGGTATGATCTGTTTGTGAGGTGTACACAACCATCATATTTAAAAGAGTGGCCTGTTTGTATACTTTTTGCATGACCGTGTGAAATGCCGGTATGCAGGGGATATTCTAGATGCATTTTGTTAATGTCGATTACCAGGTGTTTATATTTCGTATGAATGACTTCTATCTCTATGCCGTGCGAAATGCCTGACACGAGATGATGTTTATGAAAAATGGAATTTAAATCTTGTGGTCTATTAAAAATATGAAAATGATGGATTATGATAAACTAATGAACTCACCAACCTTTTGGTTGACACTTTTAAGCATGTTTATTCTCAGGTATTAAAGAAATCTTCCGCTGTGCATTTGCTCATTTTAAAGATATTAATTGGAGTCATTCATGGCATATTTCAAAAGACGTTGTATTCAAGTCGTTGAGTTCGATAAAGATTATTATTAAATAAATGACAGATTAGGTCATTTATAGTTTGGATATTATGAAATGGTATGCATGCCTGTCAACTTTAGATGTAATGAAAGATGTCTTTTAAAAACGAATGCAATGTTTGTAAAATGTATCATATAGAGGTCAAATACCTCGCGATGTAATCATATGTTATTGTATTCGTCCTTACAGATTAGGAAGGGTCGTCTCATGCCTAATCCTCGACAGACTATTAAACAGAAAGTATCTTCACCCCCTCCAGCTAGGCAACAGACGACACCCCCGAGGAGACAGTTTTCACCTTCTAGGCGTCAATTGTTTAATATTAATGATTTTGATAATGTTAATTGTTTTAATTGTGGGATGTTGGGACACAGGGCTATGAATTGCAAACCCATTCGACGAACACCACACAGGAAGATTGATCTTAGTCCTAAACGTACTTTCGATAGAAGGTCATCATCACCTGTGTTTAAATCTACTTCTGTGAAATCAACTGAAACAAAAGTTTTCGAAAAAAATGACTATTACAGGAAACCACTACCAAAAAATGTTGTTTGGAAACGTAAATCAAAAGTGAAAGGTATCCAAAATTCTGAAGGTCCTTCCAGATCTAAGGGACAATGGGTGGAATTGCCAGTGGTTGGCGTAGATGGAAAACCCACTGCCATTCGGGCATGGGTGGCCCTTTCTAACTAATCTCCTTATTTTAATGTGCAGGTAGCTTACAATCCTCGCTGCAGTACATGGATTGTTGATAGTGGGACGTCCAGGTACATGACAGGGAACTTGTCTCTTCTTTCTAATGTGAAAATATTGGATGGAGGACCAGTTTCTTTTGCATGTAGTGAAGGAGGTTTTATTACTGCACAAGGGGTGATTGCCAACGAGAATGTCAGCTTTGATAAAGTCAATTTTGTGGAGCAAATGTCAAATAATTTGCTTTCAGTCTCACAAGTTGCTGACAAAAAGTATACGGTTGCTTTTGATGACAAATTGTGTTATATCTTGAGAAAAGAATTTGTAATTCTGGAAGACATGATTCTGATGAATGCTCCAAGATGTAAAGATCTCTATATTCTGGATATGCGAAAGGCTCACGTTAAAGCAGCTACAGGCCATCAGGCTTTTGTTTCGAAAGCTACTGAACAGGAGTCTATTATTTGGCACAAGCGTATGGGTCATCTGAGTCTAAGGAAGATGAATAATCTAGTTCACAATGGACTAGTTGATGGTGTAATCTTAAGAGTTTTCATATTCCTGAAGGGTGTCTTCCGTGTAAGAAAGGGAAAAAGACTAAGAAGTCTCATGCTACCAAGAAGCATCATTCTGTTAATATTCCTTTGGAGTTGTTGCATATGGATCTCTTTGGTCCAGTAAATTGCAAGACAATCACTGGAGAGTTATATTGCTTGGTGGTTACAGATGAGTATTCACGTTTCTCTTGGGTTGTGATGTTGAAGCATAAATCAGATACTTTCGAGCACATTAAAGTCTTAATTCTGAAGCTTGAAAGTTTGTATAAATTGAAGGTTAGAAAGATTCGTACCGACAATGGTACGGAGTTCAAGAATAACAACATGCTGCTGTTTTGTAATGAAAAGGGGATACAACAACAGTTCAGTCCTGCTTATACACCTCAGTCGAATGGGATAGCTGAAAGAAAGAATAGGACGTTAATTGAAACCGCAAGAACTATGCTAGCTAATGCATGTTTACCTATTGTTTTTTAGGGAGAAGGCGTGAGCACAGCATGTTATGTGATTAACAGAGTTCTAGTGGTGAAGAGACACCGTAAGACGTGTTATGAATTGTTGCACAAGAGAAAGCCTAACATTAAACATTTTGAACCCTTTGGTGCTCCTTGTACTATTCTAGTACGAGACACGGGAGGTAAATTAAATTTAAAGGTTGTCTCTGGTATCTTCTTGGGTTATGGGAATCCAAATAAGCGAGTGTACAATACTGAATCTAAGTATGTTAAAGAACATTTCGAGGTTGATATTCAGCGTAACGCTCCAGCTCGTGTTAGTAAAGGATTCGCATGGCAATTTGAATATGATAAACTGTTTGACTCTTTTAACTTTCCATTAGAGGCTACAGATGACGAGATACTAACTCATATATTGTATGGTTCTCAAAATTCCACAGAGAATGTAATCTCGATTCCTAGCCTGACTTGGTTCCAGACTCAAAGTACTCATTAGAGTCCGATACAGAGTCCGAGGCAAAGTACCCAGAGTGACCATTCTAATACTGATTCAAATGTGGAAATGGTATATGAGACACATGAAGATAGTGATTCAGAGGAAGATGAGGATGTTAATACAACACGGTTGACCAAAGAACATTTAAATCCTCTTTACAATCAACCTCCAACTGTAACAGGGACTGAACAGCCAACTGAAGCAGGAGGAGTTCGAAGGTCAAACCGTGTGATTATGCCTCCAAAACATTTAGATGATTATTACGTAGATACAAGGGGCATTCCTCATATTGGCATTCCTCATGCCACGACTAATGAAGCATCTATGTCTAAAGTTCCTACTATATCTGATGTTCCTGTGGTAAGTGAGAGTCAATCGGCAGCAAAAGATGTTGAATCAGAAAGTGCAAATGTGGTAACAGCTTTCTATTCCTCATTGAACAAGACAGGGAGAGTATTTGTGCATGCTCACTCATGTTATGTATCAAATTGAACCTAAGGATGCCTATGAGGCACTGAAGTTTAATGAGTGGGTCAGTGCAATACAGGAAGAACTGTTACAGTTTAAGCATTTAAAGGTTTGGAAACTAGTCAATCCACCACATGGTTATGAACCCTATGGTCTTCGATGGGTTTTGAAGAATAAGAAGGATGAACAGGGTATTGTTATCAGAAACAAAGCTAGGTTGGTAGTAAAGGGATATCAACAAATCCCTGAGATTGACTATGATGAGGTTTTTGCTCCAGTAGCTAGACCGGAGGCAATAGGATTTTCTTGGCTTTTGCATCATTCATGGGTTTTAAAGTATATCAGATGGATGTGAAAAGCTCATTTTTGTATGGGGAGATCAATGAAAGAGTATTTGTTGAACAACCACCTGGTTTCGAAGATCCTCATTTCCCAGAAAAGGTATATCGACTTGAAAAGGTACTTTATGGTCTTCACCAAGCTCCTAGAGTGTGGTATGCAACGTTGTCCAACTATATGCTTGAAAATGGTTTTAGGAGAGGTGTCATTGATCAGACACTTTTCATCAAGAAGAATGGAAAACATCTCATGTTAGTGCAGGTTTATGTTGATGACATCATCTTTGGGTCAACGGATCAGGGAATGGTTGATGAATTTGAAAAGGTTATGCAGCGGAAGTTTAAAATGAGTTCCATGGGAACTATAAAGTTTTTCTTAGGTTTGCAGGTAGCTCAGACGGATAAAGGCATATTCTTGCATCAGACTAAGTATGTTGCTGATATCCTGAAGCGCTTTCAAGTGGAGACAGGAAGACCTACAAAGACTCTGTTATCAGTAAATCATGGGATCTCACCTGATTTTGAGGGTGCTCCAGTGGATCCTACGTTATACAGGGCTATCATAGGTTCTCTAATGTATTTAACTACTTCTCGACCAGATATTATGTTTGCGATTTGCTTGTATGCTCGTTATCAGGCAAATCCTAATGTTCATCATAAGTTTGTGGTTAAGAAGATTTTAAGGTATTTGAAAGATATACCGAGTTTAGGGTTATGGCATCCGTGTGAGGATGGTTTTAATCTCACAGCTTATAGTGATTCTGACTATGGCGGTTGCAAGAAAGATTTTAAGTCAACATCAGGGGGTTGTCAATTTCTTGGTAGCAAACTAGTTACCTGGCAGTGTAAGAAGCAAACAGCAGTGGCACAGTCCACTTGTGAAGTAGAATATATTGCCGCGGCCAGCTGTACATCACAGGTTATCTGGATTCAACAGCAGCTACGTGACTACGGTTTGCAAATTTTTAACACTCCTATTTATGTTGATAATACTGCTGCCATAGTTGTCACTAAAAATCACGTAAATCGTTCTAAAACGAAACATATAGGGATTAAATACCATTTCATTAGAGATTGCTATGAGAAAAAGTTGATAGATGTTGTGCAGATAGACACTATGACCCAACGGGCTGATCTCTTCACTAAAGCTTTTGATAAACCACGCTTTAATTACTTGTTAAAAGAGATAGGTATTAAATTGCTTAATGACGTGGTTCCTGAAATGGAGGTTCCTAACACAGAGGAACCTAACCGAAAGACTGAGTTGTGAGTGCCTTGAAACTGCTTGTATAATATGTGTAGTTTGCATGATAGTTTGTAGTTCATTTGCATGATTTATTTTCGTTTGCATGATAGATTAATATTTTCTGATATTTCTGCATGCTTGTTTATGCTCTTAGAATAGTTTTCTGCTTTTGTACAAAAAAAATCAAAAAGCCATAAAAATCATAAAAATAAGAAACACAAATAAAAAAAATGAAAAATGAAAAATCATAAAAAATGAAAAGCCTGAAAATGAGTTGTTTATTCTATGTTGTGGGGAAGTGATTGCAATACTGAACTGACATGTAAGTTGTGGAAAAGAAGTAATACAGAATAATTGATAATGTGTTAGTAGACTTTATTGGCCTAATTCTGGATAGAGATGATCACACTAACAAAGCGTAAATATCATGATGAGGAAATCATGGAAAGATTTACAGTGGTTGAGGGTATTCTGTAACATCACGCATTTTTCCATTAAATTATTTTAACGCCCGTTTTTTTATAGATAATATCTTTCATTATCTAAATTCGTATCTTTCATTAACTAACGTTCTTAACATTTCCGTTATTTAACTATAACATCTCTCGCTTACTCTAGCATTTTAAAACATTCGTTCGGTTAATTCCCGCACCCGACTACAAACTTGAGGGACTAATCTTGCCACTTGGGCAAATTTGGTTAACTAGTAACCCACCACCACCACCACTACCACTCATATCATTCCATCCTCTCATCTCTCTTTTCTTACTTCCATTATTTTGCTCTCAAACTTCAAATCCTTGATTCATCATCTAATTCCAAACCGAGAAGCAAACATCAAAACAAATTACATATTCGTGATCCTCTCTTCATCCTCTACATTTTGGCACCAATTTCATCTCGTTTGGGTAACATTTCTAAAACTCTAGATTTCTCTAATTCGTGTTTTTGACTTGAAATGGTGTTAGTTAGTGTCTATGGCTCGTGTCTAGCATGAATATATGATTTAATTGCTCGATCTTGTTGTTTTGCATAAACTAGCATGAACTTGAAATGGGTTTGTTTAATCTTGAATTTTGGATGATTAAATGTTGTTTAAATGCTAAAGTTCATGTATTAAATGTGTTACTAGCATCATTAGCTTCAATTTGATGTGTAGGTTGATTTGAAAAAAATCACTAACATGATTATTGATTTTGTGATTCTTGGTTAGGGTTTGATAGCTTTTAAAATGAACTTTTGATGCTTTGAATGCCATGAAATGTTATTAGTAAGTGTTTAGTTGTATTGTATGTTTAATTACCTTCGAAACGACATATCATATGTGTAGATTGGATTCCCGAGTCAAGAAATGCAGATTATGAACTTGAAACTTTGATTTTGAACGTTTAACGATCATTCGACGGGGTTTTTGTTTTTGTAAATGATGAACTTGATTGATGAAAATTGTTTAGTTGTATTCCTCGTCAAAATACCTTTCTAACGATATAAGATACGTGTTTCGAATGTTTACGGTTCATAAGTTATGATTGTTTGAAGTTGGATTCGTCTAGAGTTCAAACTGCCCAGAAATTGCTGAAACAGACACAGATGCGGCGCATCACCTCTGGATGCGGCGCATCAGTGACAGATGTGGCGCATCTGTAAGTGATGCGGCGCATCTGATGCTGACTGCCCAAAAATCTCGTTTTTCGTTTAATTCTAACTATGCTACGCACCCCCGATTGACATGAAACTTGGCCAACATGCTCATATATGATTTCTAAGCTTAGGAAAATAGTTCGGGACCCAACCCGAATGTGTTGACTTTTTCGTTGACTTTAACTTTGACCAAGTTTGACTTTTAGTCATACTTAACCAAACACTTATGCAATCGTTCTAACGTACCTTTATACTTGATTCTTGCATGAAACTTGACAACATGATTCACATGCTACACTATTCGAGTCATAACGAGCCATAGGACTAATTGAACACATTTCGCCCGACCTTGTGTCGTAACCGGTTAATTGATACAACTTACTTGTTTAGGTCAAGGCTAAGCAACTTTCATGCACACGTTTACTTTGTGAAGTACATTTATACTCGTGCACTCGAGGTGAGATCATAGTCCCATCTTTCAACAACTTTTATACTCTAAATCATGAGATGAGAAACATATACAGTTTTATACTACATACTTTTATACTTTGAACACAAGTACGAAAACAAACATTCCACAGCGAGTTTGAACAAAAATCCTCAATTCAATTATCATTAGTCGCACTTGCTGGTGTAAGCGTGAACTTATGTTGTGTGGATCCATGCGGGCTAGACGTGCCCTCATTCGGACGGTTCGCTACCGTCGGCGGATGAAATATATTTTCGATTTTAGTGTATGTTCTAACACTACGTAACAGGGTACCAAACAGTAAAGTCTTGATAATTGGGTGCTCGCGAATGTACTTTTGGAATGCAAACGATATGGATAATCAACTATACCAAATCTTGTGGTTCAAAATACAACGTTTACAAACACCTATGATTTCACCAACGTTTTCGTTGACAGTTTTCTATATGTTTCTCAAGTTCATGAATGGCTATTTGATACATGCTTCTGCGTACACTCATACTTGCTTGGGGTCAAGCATACATGCATACACTTTGATTACTTGCTTGGAGTCAAGCATACATGCATACGCTAGTGATATCAACTTTGGATTCAAACAAATGTTTACATACTTACGCTATTTATGGCAACCGTGATTTTCAACTAATTATGTCGCAAGTTATTTCATTTATACATTACTACTTTTGTAAACTTAAATTTGTTGTCGATCCGTTTGGTAAACTAATACTTTGTAAGTCTTACACGTTTCAAATGAATGCGACATAATTTTGGTCAAACGTGTCTCATTTAGGGACTATGACCACGTAACGGGACCTAAGTTAACGACGCCGTCAATGACGATTTTGTCGGGTCGTTACAGATGGTATCAGAGCGTTGGTTGTAGGGAACTAGGATATGCATTAGTGTGTCTGACAGAGTCGTTAAGAAGCATTAGTGAATCTAAACTACAACCGGATATGATGTTATGACGTTATTTTCTATCATGGTGGAACTTCAATGGCCCGATCCCCAACGGGGTTGCTAATGCCATAACCTTGGCAAATTATAGTATGGGTTGTGACAAAATCAATACGGTTTGTCTTGCCTCAAGATACGTCCTTCTTTGGTTGATTTGGAAGTGGAGAAACAAGGTCGTTCATAGCCCGAGAGACAAAAGATGTTCGATTCTGAAGGAGGATATAACATCAAATCTTCGAGTTTTATCTCACTTATGGTTAATGAATCGAAGTCATGCTATAAAAGGTGAATTGGAGGAGTGGAGGATGAATCCTTCTAGTGTGGTGATTTAGTATTTAAGAATATGTCTTAGGTGTTTATTATGTTGCAAATTTCCTCCTTGTAGTTTGTATTTGTTCTGGGCTTTAAAAAAAGTATAGTAGATTTTGAAGATATATTCAAAAATCACAAAATAACATATCTTCTATAAACACTAGCAAAGTAGCAATCCACACGTTAAAACTGAACACTATAAATGATTCGATACATACTTAATTGTAATTCACTATCATCACTATATACATTAAAAGAGAGTCTCGATTAGCTAATAAATGTTTTCAAAACTCCTTTAATTACCATTAGATTAGAAAATTACATTATAATACCCATTGATCCAACGGTCCTTAATCATCCACTAAAAAAATTATCGAATAAATCACCATTAGCTAAGTTATTTGTCCTTAATACCCTCCAAATTAAAATAAACACGGGAGCTTCTTTGAAAATTAGGGGTTTCAAACATTGTGAGTTTATTTGACACCCTTCAACCCTAGCTCTTCATACGTAATTCATTGCTACCGTCATTAGGACAGTCGTGGGATTTGGTGTTCCACTTTCACCATCGCCATGATATGCTGCCAATATTCGACGGCCGCCGTTGTTTTAACCGCCTCGTGCTCTCCTTACCGTCGTCGCCATCACCGCCGCTTCCACCATTGTCACCAGCACCGCCTCATCCATCATCATCACCAGCACCGGTCGATTTCTTTCCTTCCTTATCGTATCCCGAAGGTAAGCATCAATTTTTTTTTTCGTTTTGACGTTTTATACATTATTTAAGGTATATAGGATTTTCGTTTTAGGGTTAAACCATTAGTGGGTTTTGAGATTGAGTGGCCACATGGGCGTCTCCATGATTGTACTGGTGTAATCCAATTTTAAATCCTCTGAATAGCATTACGTGGTTTAATGTTATTGCAGGTTTGCTATTTTGTATTGTTTTATCTGCAGTTTTCCATTTGTTTATGGTAAGTTGCGACTGATTTTTTGCTTTGGATTGTTTCACCGTGTTTCTTTGATTATTGTGTTTTATATAACTTTTGTGTAGTTTACTATGATTATTGTTTAATATGTTGTGTAATCGGAAGTTTGTTGATGTTTTGCAAATACAGATTTGTTGTTGTGTAATTTTGTACTTGCTTTGAAGCTTTGTGTTGTTAATCAGCGTTTGTTATCAGGTATAACACTTGCTATCGCTTATTTGATTGTTCTTAATGGTTGCAGCTGTCGATTTTTTCTTATTGAATTTCATACAGAAAGATGTAGCGATTATAGCAACTAACGAACACTCTTTGTAGTTTAACCGATCGCCTCAAACCAAAATATCTACACATGTTTAATCAATTTTTTTTTACGTTTATTATCTTTTTTTGGTTTTCATATTTGTTGTAGGTCGCTTGAATATTCAGACCCTGTAGTTTGAAGGTATATTATCGTTTTTACGTTGCGTATTTGTTGACAGCTATGTACTGTTGGTCCCCTTTTTAGTTTATGTTGATAATCTGTAATTGTTTCGAGTTGGTGTCCATTTTTAAGTGTTGTGCTTTGGCTGGAAAATGTGTTTTGTTTTATCATTAAGGTGTTGTTATCATGTTCTCATATTCTTATCATTTGTTTTTTTCATTTTTCTGTTGAATTGAGTTCCTTTTGTTGCTTTGCTTATTGTGTTTGTTATTTGCTGTAGGACTTCTTCATATTTCGTATAGCTTATTCTAAGGTAAGCTTTTTCTTTTACCTTATGCATTTTGTCGTTTGTGTTGCCTGTGTGCAATTGGGTGGCCATACTTTTTGTATAATATGACATTGTATTACATAGGAATTGGGTGAATGTTATAGTATGCACCCGTGTTTGTCGTCAATGTTTTTAACTTCGGTCGTTTAGTTGTGGTTATGGTGGGCACGTAGTTAATGTTCAAATATTTATATTTCCATTTAAATTGCGCTTGCACTACAAGTTAAGTGTCCATTTCCATGGCTACCTCTAAAATGTTCACTTAGATATATTCGAACGTAAAAGCCTATTTTCAAACATCATGACATTTTTATCGCTAAATCACCTTGGCTATCATTACTGTTTTACTAAGGTTTTAATAATTTTTAGCAATGGTAGAAAAGAGGGTACATTTTGGTGGTTGGTACAAATGTAGTTGTGCTTGAAGACGACTTTCCATTTGAAAAAAATGAGAAAACTTTGTGACAACCCGGAAATTTCCGACTAAATTTAAACTTAATCTTTATATGTTTTCCGACACGATAAGCAAAGTCTGTAATATTGAAATCTCAAAAACTTTGAACTGTGTTCATGTATTTAATTACCCTTCGACTACTCTCGACGATTCACGAACAATTAATTGTAAATAGATATGCGTGTATGTATATATAAATAATTGTTCGAAATATAATTTGAAGTATTAGATGTTGTTGTTATTAAAAATTAAAAAAAAAATAGGATATTATAATAATTATTATTTAAAATATATCTCTTCTCTATATATAAATAAAGTATATTAAAAATAAATATTAAATGACTGTAATACTCGTTTAATGTTTCGATTGATATTAAGCAAGTTAAATTCAAACTTATGTAATATTAAAATAAACGGTGATACGAAAATGAGTTCTATAAATTTTAGGCTTATTAAAAATGTATTTAGGAACTATTTGTTAAGTTTTAACACTTTTTATATTTTACCCAGAAATGAGAGGGACAGTTGATGTAATTTTTATTTAACAAATTAAGGATCTAATTTTATACCATAATGACCAAAATAAATAAATATAGTTAATTTAAAAATATGGAATTTTTTCGAAAACTTTTATCCGCCACTGATTAACGACGGAGAACAAAATTTAGTCCGTGAAAGAAATAGTAAACCAATAATACACGGCTGCTACTTTTAAAGAATACTATTAGTTACTATTACTAGTGCACGATTATCGAATTCTAATTACTATTAATAATACTGTGTTTATGATTCACTTTATATTAAAATATACATACATATAATGACACTTATATATCTAAATGTTTCCACCACATTTAGTATATAAGGGTTAATATACATACATATAATGACACTTATATATATAACAACCACACTTAATACTAATTTTATCTCACAAGCTTACGATTCATGAATTAAAATGGAACTACAATATGCAAAAATGACATTTTAGACAAAAACAAAGAAATTTAATTATGAAGTTTGAAAAATGGCTACCTACTATCTAATCTAATCTCTACTCTTACTGTCTACTAACTTGTCGTTCTCCATAAATTGCTTTCCACTCGATCAAGTGCTCTTCAAAATATGTATTGGTACAAGTTGGCTAATAATTCAAATGGGCTCAATGCAAGGCCTACAATTATTGACAACTATTTTTCATCTATTGAATTTGTAAATGTTTAGTGTGTTATTCAGATTAATCTTTTGAAAACAACTTATACGACTTTCATTCCATTCATAGTGTTTTAATATTAATTTTTAGTATTAAATAGTAAATTGGTTTGACAAGTTTGAGATAAATCTAAGCCAATTTGACTCAGTTTTAGTTATGGATAAAAATTTCAACTTCATTTTTTTTTTAAACTAGTACGATCATTATTATAATTTTAAGGTTATCACACATTGTTATATTTTAATGGGACGGGGGGTTAGTAACTAATTTTAAAAACTTTAACTGTATTAAAAATATAATCATCTTTTATTTATATGAACTATAAATTTTATATATTTCATTTTGAGTGGTCAGTTTTTTTTAAACAAACGTATAAAGTGTTTTAGACATGGGTACACTTTTTACGACTAGTTTCTCTGCTATCATGACAAAAATAAATATTTTGATTTTATCTTAAAATATAAACTTTTATATGATTTTTTTATATCATATCATTAATTATTGGTACGGAGTATAAAAAGTTCGTGAAAACACGGGTTAAAAAGAAAAACAACAAATCACGGATCATGGAATTAAGTGGCGTGTTTAAAAAAAAGAAAAAAAGCAAAGCAAAGTTGGAAAGAGACTTGAATGTTATTTGCACGTGAGAAATTTTCCTATATATTTCATTTCTATCATTTGATCAAACATATCACATACTACGTATTATTTCACTTCTATCCTTTGATCAAACATATCACATACTACGTATTATTATTATTATTATTATTATTATTATTATTATTATTATTATTATTATTATTATTATTATTATTATTATTATTATACAAATATACATAAAATACCATGACGGAGTGCTGCTCGAGTGATCTAAAACGAGTTTTCAAAACTGGTTTTCGAGTAGGATAGGGCTAAGAAAATTATGGGTTATTGCTTTGGAGGTTATGGGTATGGTTCAGGGGTATGCTCGTGAAGTCAAACTAGCATTTATCATCTCCGTTGCGTCTACTTACTTTCCTTCAATATTGAATCTCAATATTGATACGTGAGCACTCATAACTTAACTTTTATATATAAATAGTGTATCCCTGACTAGTGCTCGAGTATATAGGATTATGCATGCTTGTACGTTTGATATTGTCGTTAGATAAGTTATGTTGAATCCTGAATTAGATACATATGCTACTGAGATAGGGTGTATGATATACATGTCGTTGGAAAGCTAGCAAAAAATTAAGAACTTTTCATTTAGAACTCGAATGGTTTCGATGAACAGATTAGAAGTTATAGTCAACTGAACTTTTGTATTATTGTTAAAATGATTATTATTACTATCGTCGTTATTATCGTCGTTATTATTATTATTACCTAATAATTATTATTATCATTATTTTTATTATTATTAATATTATCATTATTAATATATGTATCATTATTTAAAAATCGTTATTATTATTATTATTATTATTATTGTTATTATTATTGTTATTATTATCAAAAATATTTATTAACATTATCATCATTATTATTTACTTATTAGTATCATTATCTTTAAAACTAATATTAGTATTATCTAATTATTATGATTGCGATTATTATCATTATTATGAATGCGATATAAAAGAGGATTAAAAACTATTAAACAAATCGATTAGAAAATAATGAGTATAAGTATCATGATGAAATAATAATATTGTAAGTTATTGATTTAGATAAAAATATCATTTTCATTATTTTTATCACTATTATTATTATTAAAAATATTAAAACTATCATTTTTACTAAAATTATTATTTTTAGTAGAAATATCATTGTTATTATAAAATATCTATATTATCATCATTTTAGTATTATTATTAATAAAAATTATCATTTTATCATAATATCCTTTTTTAGTAAATATAAATATTGTTATTTCTATTAGTAGAATAATAATAATTATTATTATAAAATAATACAACTTTTACTATCGATATTATTTTATCAAGTAAATATGTGATACAAAGATATTGTACTACATTTTAATATTATTACATTAATAATACCTATCATTATATCTTTATGATAATTAAATGAACTTTATAAATTTAATTATTTAAAATATATAAAAAGTATATTTTATTATATAAAAACTTTAATATAAATTAATAAATGACTTTTATTATTTAATCTAATAAATATATTTAAATATATAAGATGACTATATTTAAATTATATAATAAATATGTATAAATTTTGGAAATCATTTTGGGTCAAATTGACTTTTGTTAACTTTTGCATGTCGATCTCGAGCATTAGGATTGTGATACACTATGACCTGGCCTAAATTGTTAGACAGATATTGACCAACATATAAATATATATAATTAATATAGGTTCGTGAATCCGAGGCCAACCTTGCACTTGTTCAATGACGTCATATGTATTTTTACTACGAAATACAATATTGTGAGTTTCATTTGCACCCTTTTTAAATGCTTTTGCAATATATATTTTTGGGACTGAGAATACATGCACTGCTTTTATAAATGATTGACGAAATAGACACAAGTAATCGAAACTACATTCTATGGTTGGATTATCGAAATCGAATATGCCCCTTTTTAGCTTGGTAGCCTAAGAATTAGGGAAATGGCCCCTAATTGACGCGAATCCTAAAGATAGATCTATGGACCTTGACACGTCCCATTCGGGTTACGAATGCTTTAGTACTTCGATTATCATGTCCGATGAGAGTCCCGGAATGATGGGGATATTCTATATGCATCCTGTTAGTTCGGTAATCAAGCGTTCTCCATATGAATGATTTTTATCTCTATGCCGTGCGAAATGCCTGATATGTAACACCCCGCTTTTCCGTACACGCTTAAAGGTACACACCTAATCAATTATACGTCTATAACTTGCTCGTTATGTGGCTAAGTTAGCTAACATGTTAGTTACTTGAGAATGTGTATATTATAAATGTTGAATGCATGCGCGAACGTGTTTACCTACGTGTCACGATGGCATTGAGTCGTGTGAGACTCAAGGTTGGGGTTAGTATGTGTATTAAAGTGAGCGTTTGGGTTATTAGTTATGGAAACCTTGGAAAATTGATTAGCTAGTCGAGGGCACCAGTTCCAGGCAATTGTCGCGCCGCGATACAGGGCTCCTGGACGCGACACATCAAGCAAAGATTTGATCAGAACTTGGATTAAAGGGTGCTGTTTTTCATGTGTTACGTCGCGCCGCGACGTTTAGTGCCGCGCCGCGGCAGGCCTGCTGGCCAGGTTCCGGTTTTAGGTTAAATTAAGAGATTTTGAGGGGCAAAATGGTAAATGGATGTATAGATCAGATGGGTGCATTAAATCTGGTCCACTAGTTCATTTATTTCATTTTCCTTTTTCATTTTCTTTCAATTTCTCTCCCAAAACTCTAACACCCATTTGGATTCAAAGTGAGATTGAGAGAGGAAGGATTTAGGGTTGATCTTTGGAGCAAGTATTAAAGTTGTTCCTTGTGACTCTAGCTACGTGGTGATAGTCTCGGTAAGTTCTAACTCTAAGTTTCGAGTTTTAATTGATTATGGCTAGGGTTTTGGTTAATAGAAGCTTGTATGACCCATTTGGGAGTAAAATGGGTGAATTTGGGTTAGGTTGTTGTAATGAAACCCTAATGGCCATAATCTAGGGTTTTGGTCTTGTAGTTGTGAGTTTGAAAGTGTTAATGGTATTGTAAGCATTAAACACTTGTTAGAATTGAAAGAGATGTCATTTGGGTCAAGAATGTACTAGTTGACCTAGTTTGGGTAAAATGGGTGTAAATTACCCTAGGTGGATGTCAATTGAGGCTAGTAGACTTTAATGCACTAATATTGGTAATTAAAGTCGAGTCTTGGCCATTAAGAGGGCGGTTGTGGTGTGGTTGGGTCATTTAATGCGAAATTGAGTCATTAAATGCCCAAGTAAATGTAATGTGGTTAATTCCACTAGTTTATGTATTGAATTGGTACTTAATGTATTAGGTACTTGGCTTTGAAGTTTGGAAGCGATTATTCATCATCCTTGCGTCAAGGTGAGTGGAATAATTATGCGTGAACGTATATAATGTATTTATTTGTGTGGTATGAATGTGGAAGTGTTGCGGTGTTCAAGACACCACATTCTAGGTAACGAGTAGTATTGTCGCGGTGCTTAAGACACTACTCCTTGTGTAATTGACTTGTGGGATTGTCGCGGTGTTTAACACACCACAATGTCGTGAGAGTGGAAGTGTCGCGGTGTTCAAGACACCACTCATTGTATTGAATGAAGTGTGGATTCGTCGCGGTGTTTAAGACGCCACATTGTTGTAAGGGTGAGTTAGTCGCGGTGTTTAAGACGTCACCCGGGGGACTAGTGATTACGCGGTGTATAAGTAACACTAGTGGATGTTATGAACTCCAACGGACTTACATGTACCGTTCTCTTGTATACTTGGTTAACCATGGTTGTGCGAATTGTACTTAGCATATTATATTGTGAACTATATGCTATTATTGTTGCTAGCGTAATGTGGAACGTGGATAGTAGTTTATGCATGATGGATTGCATGTTTGTTGAATTGCTAGCTCGTATGTGGTATTGTGTAAGTGTATGCAAGTAAGTAGGTTATATATGATCATGTATAATTATTGCATTCACTAAGCGTTAGCTTACCCCTCTCGTTGTTTATCTTTTAGTTGCAGGTGAGGATAAAGGGAAGGGGATTGTCGGGCACTAGATGCCCTTGATGATGTGCTTGTAGGAGCTTTTGGAAGTTGGCCACCTTTTGGGTAGTTTAGTCCCAAACCATGCTCGTCGGGTCGTTTGGTTAATAAACTACCATTGTATTCGGTCAAACTTGTATTAACTTAATTAACGGCCATTGTGCCTTTTGTAAACATTGGTAATGGTTGTACGGTTTAATGAAACTTGTGAGTTGGTCTACATATTTAATTGGCGCATAAATGTGTATATTATAAAAAAAAAATTTATAGCGTACGGAGTACGGGTTGGGTTGTTTCAAGTGGTATCAGAGCATGGTCTAAGGGATTTAGGCGACTTGAGATAGGTGCCTAGACTTAGACTTTTATGTGTATGCGCTTTTAGGCGGGACTTGTACGACTTCGGGTCGAATCGGGAATTGTAGTGCGTAGGTTTATATGAACTAACCATGCACTAATTGATTTGTGTTGTAGATGGAATCATCGAGCGAGACAGACGTTGTACTAGCAAGTTAATGCGACGTGCTCGCGTAGTAATGACTAGCTACCCTTACTACGGGTGCAAATCGTGTCAAACAAGCGATGTACGACGATTGTCGAGCGAGATGGAGTGGTATGGTGTATATATATATATGTGTCATGTCTCTGGGTTCGTCGTTTAATCTTTTCCGTTTTATAGAATGAAGATGAGAAACGGACACGACACCGATAATGGGGGCACGAGCGAGGACCCCGAGTTCACGGCCAAGGTTGAGGCCATCTTTCAACGCCAAAAGGCGGAGTTTCGCGAAGATGTTAAGAAGATGTTTCTAGACACGATTGACGAGCACGTCGTCACTATGGTTAAGGAACAAATTAAGATTGCTCTCCAAGAAGAAAATGTGGGGAGACGAGATTTTTTCTTCAAGAACTTTAAGGATGCTCAACCTCCTACTTTTGAAGGCGATAGGGACCCACTTAAGAGTGCCCGGTTTATCTCCGATATGGAGGGGGCTTTTCGTACATGTGAGTGCCCTAACGATAAAAAGACAAGGTATGGTTGTAGCATGCTAAGAGGTGATGCCAAGCTATGGTGGGATGCAAAGATTCAAGTCTATGGCGAAGAACAATGCATGGACTTTTCTTGGGATGAGTTTAAGGAAGAATTTTTCGAAGAATACCGAACTTCGACCGATCTCACTAGGCTTAAGGACGAGCTACGTTCTTTGAGGCAAGGGTCAATGGATTTGAACACTCTCAAATCCGTGTTTTTGTCTAAGACTCAATTTTGCCCGGAGTATGTCGGGAATGATAAGATGTTAAAGGAAGATTTTTATCGGATCTTGAATGATAGTTATCAAGAGAAGATAAGTGTGAATGTGGTGAAAAGCTTTGATGAATTGTTTAACATGGCCAAGGGCTTCGAGGCGCTTGTGATGAGGAAGAATAGCCTTAGCTTGGGCAAGAAAAAGTTTGAAGCTACTAGTCAATCTAATTTTTCTAGCAAGAAGTTTAAGAAAGGCTCCGAGAGTGTGGGGAGTGTGAAGAAAGGTGCTTCGGGGGATTTCCCCTATTCTTGTCATAATTGTGGGCGAAGGGGACATATGGCCCGTGATTGCACCAAACCATCCTCTACTACAAAATTCACTTGTTACAATTGTGGGAAAGAAGGACACAAGAAGACCGAGTGTCCCGAGTTGGTTAATGATCATGTCAAGCGGTTAGAGAAGGCGGTGGGAACGGGCCGGGGTCGAAATTATTTGATGACTAATGATGAAGCTAAGCGATCGAACGAGGTTGTCTCAGGTACTTTCTTGGTTAACTCTAAACCGGCCAAGATATTATTTGATAGCGGTGCTAATTTGTCTTTTGTGTCGCCTCGATTTGTATCTAAGTTAAATAAACCGCTAGTTAAGTTGAGTCGTCCGGTTGAAGTCGAAATAGCGGATGGCAAGACGGCGCTAGTGGTTGATGTTTGTAAGAATTGTGATGTTGTGTTTGGTACCGAAACCTTTAAAATTGACCTCATTCCGATGACCTTGGGTGAGTTCGATATTGTTGTTGGTATGGATTGGCTCGATCGTTATAGAGCCGATATTGCATGCCATGATAAGTTCATTCGTGTTAGGACCCCAAGTGGGGGAGAGTTGATTATTCATGGCGATAGACGGAGGAGACTCGTACTATTGTGCACGTATGCAAGGGCACGATGTTTTCTCAAGAGCGGTGCCTTGTTTTATCTTGCTCACGTAGTTGATACTCGTGATGAGCCACCACCTATTCGTAAGATTCCGGTGGTTAATGAATTTGAAGATGTCTTTCCGGATGAATTACCGGGTGTTCCGGAGGAAAGACAAGTCGAATTTCGCATCGAGTTGGTTCCGGGAGCTACTCCCATTGCTAAAACCCCTTATCGTTTAGTGCCGACGGAGATGCAAGAATTGCTTAATCAAACCCAAGAGTTGCTTGAGAAGGGTTTCATTCGACCGAGCTCCTCGCCATGGGGTGCTCCGGTTTTGTTTGTGAAAAAGAAAGATGGAAGCATGCGAATGTGCATCGACTATAGGGAGTTGAATAAAGTGACGATCAAGAATCGTTATCCATTACCTCGGATCGACGATTTATTTAATCAACTCCAAGGTGCTACGTATTTTTCTAAGATCGATTTACGGTCCGGCTATCATCAAGTGCGGGTCCGTGAGGAAGACATCGAGAAAACGGCCTTTCGGACGCGTTACGGGCATTATGAGTTTATGGTTATGCCTTTTGGTCTCACGAATGCACCGGCGGCATTCATGGATTTAATGAACCGAGTGTTCCAACCTATGTTGGACAAGTCGGTAATCGTGTTCATTGATGACATACTCGTTTATTCCAAGAGTATGAAGGAACATGAACACCATTTACGTGAAGTGTTGAAGACGTTGCGAAGGGAGAAATTGTATGCTAAGTTCTCCAAATGTGAATTTTGGCTAAGGGAAGTTCAATTCCTTGGTCATATTGTGAATCAAGAAGGAATTATGGTAGACCCGGGGAAGATCGAAACGGTGAAAAGTTGGGGTCGACCGACTACGCCTACGGAAATCCGAAGTTTTCTCGGATTGACCGGTTATTATCGTCGGTTTATTCAAGACTTTTCTAAGATTGCTTCTCCTTTGACGAAGTTGACGAGGAAGAATGTTAAATTTAATTGGGAAAATGAACAAGAAGTCGCCTTTCAATTGTTGAAAGAGAAGTTATGTCAAGCTCCGGTGTTGGTGTTACCGGAAGGGATTGAAGACATGGTGGTTTATTGTGATGCTTCGTTGAATGGACTCGGGTGTGTTCTGATGCAAAGAGGTAAAGTCATCGCTTATGCCTCTCGATAATTAAAAGAACACGAGACGAGGTACCCGACTCATGATTTAGAGATGGCGGCGGTTGTGCATGCGTTGAAAATTTGGCGCCATTACTTGTATGGTGTCAAGTGTACGATATATTCGGATCACAAGAATTTGAAACATATCTTTACTCAACGAGATTTGAATTATCGTCAACGTAGGTGGATGGATGTAGTGAAAGATTATGATTGCGTGATACTTTATCATCCAGGTAAGGCGAACGTTGTTGCGAACGCCTTGAGTCGAAAGAGTACACATCCGGCGATAAAGGTGGGATCGTTACGTTTGATTATCACTAATGACTTTCTTGAAAAGATGGGTGAAGATCAAATAGAGGCTTATGTTCACAATAAGCACACGGAACAAATCGTTGGCCAATCGGAGTTCATAACAATGGGCTCGCGTGGCTTGTTGTCCTTTCAAGGAAGGGTGTGGGTACCCAAGATGGGGGATTACCGGCGAATGCTACTTGATGAGGCACATAAGTCCAAGTATTCCATTCATCCGGGTGCAACGAAAATGTACTATGATTTGAAGAAAGATTATTGGTGGCCCGGCATGAAACGTGATGTGGTTAAGTATGTTGAACAATGCGTCACGTGCTTGCAAGTCAAAGCCGAACACCAAAAGCCTTACGGTAAGTTACAACCATTGGAAGTCCCGAAATGGAAATGGGAGCACATTACCATGGACTTTATTACCAAGTTACCGAAGACGGCGCGAACCCAATACGATACGATTTGGGTGATTGTTGATAGATTGACGAAGAGTGCCTTGTTTCTTCCCATTCGGGAAACGATATCATCGGAGACTTTAGCTAAGTTGTTTATAAAGGAGGTGATATCAAGACATGGGGTTCCGGTATCTATTGTTTCGGATCGAGATACTCGCTTTACATCTCGGTTTTGGAACAAGTTTCATGAAGATATGGGTACTCAATTGAAAATGAGCACGACGTATCATCCTCAAACGGACGGTCAAACCGAGCGTACTAACCAAACGCTAGAGGATATGTTAAGGGCGTGTATTATTGATTTTGGTGGAAGTTGGGACGAGCACTTACCCTTGGTGGAATTCTCATACAATAATAGTTGCCACACTAGTATTGGGATGCCACCATACGAGATGCTCTATGGGCGTAGATGTCGAACTCCCATTTGTTGGGGAGAAGTGGGTCAACGAGAAATCGGAAGTTCCGATTTGGTTTTGGAGACGAATAGTAAAATTGAAATGATTCGGGCTCGACTTAAAGCGGCGCAAGATAGACAAAAGTCTTATGCCGATAAAGGTAGAAGAACGATTGAGTTTCAAGAAGGTGATATGGTGATGCTTAAGGTTTCTCCATGGAAGGGTGTGATTCGGTTTAGGAAGCGAGGAAAGTTAGCTCCTCGGTTTATTGGTCCTTTCAAGGTATTGGCACGTGTTGGTGAGGTTGCTTATCGATTAGAGTTACCCGAAGAACTTGCGGGAATTCATAATACGTTCCATGTTTCCCATCTTCGCAAGTGTCTTGTGGATGACTCGACTTGGGTGCCATTGGATGAGATTACTTTGAATAACAAGTTAGAGTATGCGGAAGAACCGGTTGCAATCCTTGATGAAAAGGTTAAGATGTTGCGGAACAAGGAAGTTAGAACCTTCAAAGTGCAATGGCGACATCGAAAGGGTTCCGAGTTTACATGGGAATCCGAAGAGTTTGTTTTGGCTTATCTTCCGGCTTGTCATGCGGCTTGGATCTCGAGGACGCGCTCCGATCTAAGTGGGGGAGAGTTGTAACACCCCGCTTTTCCGTACACGCTTAAAGGTACACACCTAATCAATTATACGTCTATAACTTGCTCGTTATGTGGCTAAGTTAGCTAACATGTTAGTTACTTGAGAATGTGTATATTATAAATGTTGAATGCATGCGCGAACGTGTTTACCTACGTGTCACGATGGCATTGAGTCGTGTGAGACTCAAGGTTGGGGTTAGTATGTGTATTAAAGTGAGCGTTTGGGTTATTAGTTATGGAAACCTTGGAAAATTGATTAGCTAGTCGAGGGCACCAGTTCCAGGCAATTGTCGCGCCGCGATACAGGTCTCCGCGACGCGACACATCAAGCAAAGATTTGATCAGAACTTGGATTAAAGGGTGCTGTTTTTCATGTGTTACGTCGCGCCGCGACGTTTAGTGCCGCGCCGCGGCAGGCCTGCTGGCCAGGTTCCGGTTTTAGGTTAAATTAAGAGATTTTGAGGGGCAAAATGGTAAATGGACGTATAGATCAGATGGGTGCATTAAATCTGGTCCACTAGTTCATTTATTTCATTTTCCTTTTTCATTTTCTTTCAATTTCTCTCCCAAAACTCTAACACCCATTTGGATTCAAAGTGAGATTGAGAGAGGAAGGATTTAGGGTTGATCTTTGGAGCAAGTATTAAAGTTGTTCCTTGTGACTCTAGCTACGTGGTGATAGTCTCGGTAAGTTCTAACTCTAAGTTTCGAGTTTTAATTGATTATGGCTAGGATTTTGTTAATAGAAGCTTGTATGACCCATTTGGGAGTAAAATGGGTGAATTTGGGTTAGGTTGTTGTAATGAAACCCTAATGGCCATAATCTAGGGTTTTGGTCTTGTAGTTGTGAGTTTGAAAGTGTTAATGGTATTGTAAGCATTAAACACTTGTTAGAATTGAAAGAGATGTCATTTGGGTCAAGAATGTACTAGTTGACCTAGTTTGGGTAAAATGGGTATAAATTACCCTAGGTGGATGTCAATTGAGGCTAGTAGACTTTAATGCACTAATATTGGTAATTAAAGTCGAGTCTTGGCCATTAAGAGGGCGGTTGTGGTGTGGTTGGGTCATTTAATGCGAAATTGAGTCATTAAATGCCCAAGTAAATGTAATGTGGTTAATTCCACTAGTTTATGTATTGAATTGGTACTTAATGTATTAGGTACTTGGCTTTAAAGTTTGGAAGCGATTATTCATCATCCTTGCGTCAAGGTGAGTGGAATAATTATGCGTGAACGTATATAATGTATTTATTTGTGTGGTATGAATGTGGAAGTGTCGCGGTGTTCAAGACACCACATTCTAGGTAACGAGTAGTATTGTCGCGGTGCTTAAGACACTACTCCTTGTGTAATTGACTTGTGGGATTGTCGCGGTGTTTAAGACACCACAATGTCGTGAGAGTGGAAGTGTCGCGGTGTTCAAGACACCACTCATTGTATTGAATGAAGTGTGGATTCGTCGCGGTGTTTAAGACGCCACATTGTTGTAAGGGTGAGTTAGTCGCGGTTTTTAAGACGTCACCCGGGGGACTAGTGATTACGCGGTGTATAAGTAACACTAGTGGATGTTATGAACTCCAACGGACTTACATGTACCGTTCTCTTGTATACTTGGTTAACCATGGTTGTGCGAATTGTACTTAGCATATTATATTGTGAACTATATGCTATTATTGTTGCTAGCGTAATGTGGAACGTGGATAGTAGTTTATGCATGATGGATTGCATGTTTGTTGAATTGCTAGCTCGTATGTGGTATTGTGTAAGTGTATGCAAGTAAGTAGGTTATATATGATCATGTATAATTATTGCATTCACTAAGCGTTAGCTTACCCCTCTCTTTGTTTATCTTTTAGTTGCAGGTGAGGATAAAGGGAAGGGGATTGTCGGGCACTAGATGCCCTTGATGATGTGCTTGTAGGAGCTTTTGGAAGTTGGCCACCTTTTGGGTAGTTTAGTCCCAAACCATGCTCGTCGGGTCGTTTGGTTAATAAACTACCATTGTATTCGGTCAAACTTGTATTAACTTAATTAACGGCCATTGTGCCTTTTGTAAACATTGGTAATGGTTGTACGGTTTAATGAAACTTGTGAGTTGGTCTACATATTTAATTGGCGCATAAATGTGTATATTATAAAAAAAAAAAATTTTATAGCGTACGGAGTACGGGTTGGGTTGTTTCATGATATGAGATTATATTTATGAGAAATGGAAATAAAAATCTTGTGGTCTATTAAAATTATGGAAATGAACGATTATGATAAACTAATGAACTCACCAACCTTTTGGTTGACACTTTAAAGCATGTTTATTCTCAGGTTTGAAAGAAATCTTCAGCTGTGCATTTACTCATATTAAAGATATTACTCGGATTCATTCATGACATATTTCAAAAGACGTTGCATTCAAGTCATTGAGTTTGATAAAGATTATTATTAAGTAAATGGCAGATTAGGTCATTTATAGTTTGGATATTATGAAATGGTATGCATGCCTGTCAACTTTCGATGTAAAGAAAGTTTGTCTTTTAAAAACGAATGCAATGTTTGTAAAATTTATCATATAGAGGTCAAATACCTCGATGTATCCATATGTTATTGTATTCATCCTTATGGATTAGGACGGGTCGTTTCATGTTGTATCAGAGCGGTGGTCTTAGCGAACCAGGTCTTGCATTAGTGTGTCTAACTGATAGATATTAAGATGCATTAATGAGTCTGGAATTCGACCGTGTCTGCATGTCAAAATTTTTGCTTATCATTTCTAGTCGGAAATCATCTACTTACCATCCTTAGAAAATTACCTACTTATCATTCTTAGTCTAGACACATCTTACTGCATTGATTGCATGAATAGTATATAGACAAAATTCATATCTTAGCATATCTGCTAATTCATATCTTAGCGTATCTGTTACTGTAAACTTTGCCTGACATATCCCGTAAATTTCTCCGTAATCTACGAAATCTTTTGCTCTATATATATAGACATTCTATGTAATTAGAATACCACCCGATAGCCGGAAAATCATTTCATATCAAAAAATCCTTTATTCAATTGTACGAAATGGAATTCGTCTTTAGTTCAAGTCCCTCGAATTCTGAAATGGAATTCCACTCGAGCTCCGAAAGCAGTGTGACAGGAATGGATCAACCAATTAGCCATCATCTATTCTGGATGAATTAGGAATGGGTTCGTAGCTTCCTCAATCATTGGAGACAAGAAGAAGGTGATCCCTTCCATCCACCACATTGCCCTCTTGGTGAAGAATCTGAAGCACTTACCGGCGAACCTGTCCGAAACACCATCTTCTCTATCATTTTCAGAGTATCCCGTCATGATTATATACTATCTCAAATTTTAGATCTTATTCATCCGCTCGTCCGAACCGACAACCACCCCGGCGTAATAGAAGAAGTTAATGAACTTCGCGCTCGGGTAGTGGCTTTGGAAAATATGGTGCAAAGGTTACAAGCAACAGCAGCAGCACCGGCAACAACAATATCACCATCATCAATACCAACAGTACCATCACCACCACCAACAGCCACATCCGCATCACACACCTCAACATCACAATCTGTACCTCGAACATCAACGTCATATGCACCGTAGATAACAAGGAATATCAACAACAATGATCGATGAAGTAATGATTCATAACTTCATTGGAGAAACATTCTGCGGCGATTATGTAATCTCTAAAGTCTTAGAGATTATCTATTCTAGCCCTAATCATAAATCAGATGAATGAATGATATTGCTCAAAATAGAAATATCATTAGTCGCAATATCAAGTCATTTTCATTGTTTTACATTTTTATTTGTATTATTTCCTTGTATATTTCATTGTATTGTAATTAAGCATAGAATCATTGTATACTTGAAGAAATGTTGAAGATAATGAATGAAACAACTCAAAGATCAAAACCAGAACAAGAAACGAAGAAACAAAAATGTGCACCCTGGGTGTGCACTCCGCGCACGCACCGCGCACGCCACCGCGCACGACCAATTTTGATCAGAAAGTTTCTTAAACAAAACATAAATGAGCACCGCGCAAAATTAAAGTGTGCACTCCGCGCACTACAGTGCGCACCGCGCACATCCTCCGCGCACGATCCCCTTTTTCGTCTGTAAAGTAGATCTGAGACGTGTAATCGAGCTGTAAAGTAAAAGGTGGTAGGTGGCTAGTGCGCCCCGCGCACCTACTTTTGTGCGCGCCGCGCACGCTGGCTTTTCCAGCTATATTCTTCCTTTTTAAGCCCTTTCCAGCTTCATTCTTCAGACACCATTACACAATCATTTTTAGAGGCAGAGGTTACGATTCAAGGTGATCCTTGGAGTAATCCAGGATCACCTAATCCATCATTTCAATCCGGATTCAAGAATCATCAGGATCATCATCCAAGATTCATATCAAAGGTCGATTCTTGTTATCACAATGAATTCTATCTTTATTTCCAGTTTGTTATTGTCTTTAAATATGATTGTTAGCTAGTTCTTTTTATGCTTGTCTAGATTAATAACCGAGATGTTGATTGTTACTTTGGTTGATTGATTGTTCTTATGTATGATAGTTTGATGTTTGAATACAAGAACCATTCTTGTTAAGTTTAATCTTTTCGATTCAATTAGTTAGTATACTTGTTCAACTAAGAAACACCATCTTATTGATTTAGTATATTGATTTGCACCTAGTGACAAGTGTTTGCCCGTCTTTTACCAAAAGGGGTAAGTTGCGTCCAAACGATTAATCTATATAGGAATGTAAGAACGACTCTTGTAGATACTTTCGGATAGCTTATTTGATATGTGTAGTTGTCTAGGTAAACGATCAATTCCCTAGAATCTGTTATACATATTTTCACTACTCAATTCCATATAGCTAATAGGTGTTAGAAATTTACCTTATCTAGTGACGTTTATAGGGATCCTATTACTACACTTAATTGATTACTTGGGTTGGGTGAATTGAGCATTTAACTGGACCAAGGGAATGAACTAAGCTAAACCATTAGTTGACATAGGAGTGGATCATGATCAACACATCATTGGCATGATCATCATTCAAGTCTTTAGACTAGTTGAATTAATTGATTACAAATAGGAGGTCTTAGATGACAAGAACATCACTTGCGTCGTGTAATCCCGTTTGAGTGTTTGCGCAAGACTACTCTTGGTAAACCGATTAATTAGTTCTCGTGCATAGTCAATCAATCCGGTCTTTATCCTAAAACAACAATCAACAATCGAGGGTAAAAAGTCTAGACGAGCATATTTGTTTAATTTGATATAAAAACTATCTTTCATCTTCATAAACCTAAAATACCAAAAATATTGTCTTTAAACTTATTCCTTTATTGATTTGCCCATCGTTAAAGGGCAACCCAATATCTTGTACTTGTTTGATTTCATTTATTTTAGCTTAATCACAATTTAGTTTATACAATCTTAATTTGCACATATAATTGTCCTTGGAACGATACACGAATTTTACCATTATCTATACTACTACACGATCGGGTACACTGCCCGTTAGTGTGTGTAATCTTTAAAACCGGTATTTTCCATACAACAATTCATATACCACTTTTCGCACATCAATGAACCAAAATGATAGAAGGAAGAATAGAAACCCTGACAAGAATAATGCGTGATTTACAAGCTAGACTTGTTTTACCAACAGCATCAACAGTACTGTTAGTATCACCAGCACCGTCAGTACCGTCAACATCATTAGCACTAGTAGCACCTATAACATCACAAGCTCCGACAGTTCAAGAATCACCGTGGACATCATTACAAATCAACAACAAGTATGTCATATCAACGAGTTATGAAGTATTAACTCATTTCCACCGAAGGATTTATATGTATATTTTATATATATAAATTTTTAAACCATAATAAATCTTTCCGTACTAAGCTATTATGTGTGAATCTTAACTATCCGTTTAATTCAAATTACTAGTATGCAATGATGTACATCCTTCGTCCGTAACTTAACCATCGTTAACTACAATCTCTGTCTCAATTCAGTAAATTCTAATTCATAATAAATCAAGTGTATTATTCAAATATATGTTTGATTTTATATCATCGATGTACTCGAAACTTTTCAAATAACATCATTCGTACCTTGCGAAATTCACAAGAATTCCACGAACCAAACATAATACATCAACAAATAACGAAGTATTGATTCATAATTTCAATTACATTGAAGAAATACTCCGTAAAAGTTATGTAATTTTTAAAGTTTAGGGATTATTCAATTCTAGTTTCAACAGTAAATCAAATGAGTTTAATTTAATATTGACTCATTAAATCCATGTTACATCTGAAAAAAATATACACATATATATATATATTTTTATAAAGACTGTAATAAAATTCTTTTGTACAAAATATTAATTGTGAATTTTTTTTTAACGGGTAGATAATACCCGAGAGATATATAAATTCACAATAAATATGTTACATTCTTAGATTCTGATTCAGCAAATCATCCACTATACTCCATGCTTTCACAACAATATACATTCTTTTAATAGAAATCAAAACAACCATACTCATTCAAATCCAATTACATATTCTGATTTTGAAATCTCAGAACTCAATTCGAGATACAACCAGTATTATCACTCTTAGACTCCTACATCTTTCAAAGCTATACTTTAACTTCAAAACTGTGTTAGAACATCATATGTATATTAATGATTACAATCTGTGTTCAAACCCTCCAAAATTCCTGAAGACACTTCAAACAATGAACAATTGAGATGATGATCCAACCACATGTTACCCACAGTTATGTACCTGAAAAACTCTTGAAACCAAAGTCATAGTTTAACATGTATCCGTGTTAGACCCTTTGGCATTTATTAGCTAAAATGACTTTTCAATTCCTTTCAAAAGTAGCCAGTTTTGTCACAGCTCCAGAAAGTCAACTTCGACTTTTCAGTCAAAACAGCCTTATTATAACCTTGATATATACGTTACCCTTTCGCCATCGTTACCGGGGAACCGTTTATATTTCACCACATTAGCAGTAAACTTATCAGCAACCATACTGATCTAGGATTTTCTGAAAAATCATTATATTTATCAGAACCCCATCATTTACTCATCTGCCTCTTGTAACGAGAATTGCCATACGAATCATTGGGAATTAGCAATCAGTATTTTGAAATCTCGCAGCATGTCTATGCCAACAGTTATATGTGTACATATAATGTCTATCTCCTGGACTTACATTCTCGAATGTGAAGTTTCTGAAAAACACCCTAAACTACGAACTAGTTCTCGAAATTTTGAAAAATGCTGATGAAGCAGCAAAAACTGTAAACGACCTTTACAGTAAAAAGTTTGATGATAAAGAATAGTGTATTGGCAAAGCTCAGAAAAAGAGAAGATTTGGTACTGAAAAACAGATTGAGCAAACCATGAAAGAGGCTGTGGACAAATCACAAGGATGAAATCTACCTTCAAAGAATCCAAATGATTCAGTGTCTGCTGAAGTCATTAACGAATACCTTGCTCCTGACTCTAAACCCTTACGGACAATATTATTCATCATCCTCTGATATTATAAATTTTAAGATATCATCGTATCTTTCATTATAAATATCCTCCATATTTCTGAAGATATTCCATAATTATTCTTACCTGAAATTATTTACCTCTTCGTGCTATCTGTATTACATCATAAAAGAAACTATTTTAGTTTCTAAATTCTGAAACCTTCGAGTTTAAAATAAGAATATTTTTTAAGTAGTATTGGGAACTGAAGCATGAGTTAGTATAATATAATGACACTTGATCAACGTGATTATATTACAGTAAGTCATGTTGAGTTTCTAAATGGAATGTGATAATTCACAGATCATAACGTCATCATGTGCCATGTTACACGACTCTTGTATTCTACTTAATCTCTAAACATATCAAGAAAATATTTTTCTTGATGATTCGGTCTTTTCCGAGGTATTCTGGTAATTTGACAAATCAAAATCGTGACATTACCATTTCATTCTTAGAACATTAACTATGTTCATTCCGAACTTCATACCTACGAATTCTGGACCATTATTCGCTTGACTTGAAGTCGGGAGGAGAAGACAAAAGAATGGGACTCTTGAATATAAAAGAAAATATAAAGCTCGACAACAACACATAAATTACAAACCGTGTATATCAATACGTATTACCACATAAAGACACGAGAGAATTAAAATTACTATAACCCCAAGGTAATAGTAAAAATAAATAAAATCCTCCGGCGGCAGATGAAAAAGAAGAATGACAGATATGAAAGTAAGGAGTATATTGAGAATCAGCACTGGATGGAGCATATTGACGAATACTTTAAAATATGAGTTGAGGGAGAATGAATAGAAGGAGTGAGTTGTAAGGAAACGAAGGAGGTGGATTTATAGTGAAATATCCGACAGAGAAATCGAGATGGGTTATCGCATTTAATCAAAGAAGATCTTAATTTCCTTAATTACCGAAGAATCAAATCTTACTACGAAGATTTTCTCTAAATCCCTTGAACTACGAAAATCAATCCTATCTATGTCAAAAGATATGACGAATCTACATTTACTCATTTCACTCTTTTGTGATAGCTTCACTTAAGCAAATTGTTTTATCCATATTACTCGTTGATGATAAAACTCTAATTTTCAGCTCGTATGCGTCATGAAAACATACTTATTGTCAGCCATGACCATTCCAATCAAATTTCGGGGACAAAATTTCTTTAACGGGTAGGTACTGTGATAACCCGAAAATTTCTGACTAAATTTAAACTTAATCTTTATATGTTTTTCGACACGATAAGAAAAGTCTGTAATATTGAAATCTCAAAAACTTTGAACTGTGTTCATGTATTTATTTACCCTTCGACTACTCTCGACGATTCACGAACAATTAATTGTAAATAGATATGTGTGTATGTATATATAAATAATTATTCGAAATATAATTTGAAGTATTAGATGTTGTTGTTATTAAAAATTAAAAAAAAAATAGGATATTATAATAATTATTATTTAAAATATATCTCTATATATAAATAAAGTATATTAAAAATAAATATTAAATGATTGTAATACTCGTTTAATGTTTCGATTGATATTAAGCAAGTTAAATTCAAACTTATGTAATATTAAAATAAACGGTGATACGAAAATGAGTTCTATAAATTTTAGGCTTATTAAAAATATATTTAGGAACTATTTGTTAAGTTTTAACACTTTTTATATTTTATCCAGAATTGAGAGGGACAGTTGATGTAATTTTTATTTAACAAATTAAGGATCTAATTTTATACCATAATGACTAAAATAAATAAATATAGTTAATTTAAAAATATGGAATTTTTCCGAAGACTTTTATCCGCCACTGATTAACGACGGAGAACGAAATTTAGTCCGTGAAAGAAATAGTAAACCAATAATACACGGCTGCTACTTTTAAAGAATACTATTAGTTACTATTACTAGTGCACGATTATCGAATTCTAATTACTATTAATAATACTGTGTTTATGATTCACTTTATATTAAAATATACATACATATAATGACACTTATATATATAACAACCACACTTAATACTAATTTTATCTCACAAGCTTACGATTCATGAATTAAAATGGAACTACAATATGCAAAAATGATATTTTAGACAAAAACAAAGAAATTTAATTATGAAGTTTGAAAAATGGCTACCTACTATCTGATCTAATCTCTACTCTTACTGTCTACTAACTTGTCGTTCTCCATAAATTGCTTTCCACTCGACCAAGTGCTTTTTAAAATATGTATTTGTACAAGTTGGCTAATAATTCAAATGGGCTCAATCCAAGGCCTACAATTATTGACAACTATTTTCCATCTATTGAATTTGTAAATGTTTAGTGTGTTATTCAGATTAATCTTTTGAAAACAACTTATGCGACTTTCATTCCATTCATAGTGTTTTAATATCAATTTTAGTATTAAATAGTAAATTGGTTTGACAAGTTTGAGATAAATCTAAGCCAATTTGACTCAGTTTTAGTTATGGATAAAAATTTCAACTTGATTTTTTTTAAACTAGTATGATCATTATTATAATTCTAAGGTTATCACACATTGTTATATTTTAATGGGACGGGGGTTAGTAACTAATTTTAAAAATTTTAAGTGTATTAAAAATATAATCATCTTTTATTTATATGAACTATAAATTTTATATATTTCATTTTGAGTGGTCAGTTTTCTTTAAACAAACGTATAAAGTGTTTTAGACATGGGTACACTTTTTACGACTCGTTTCTCTACTATCATGACAAAAATAAATATTTTGATGTTATCTTAAAATATAAACTTTTATATGATTTTTTTATATCATTAATTATTGGTACGGAGTCTAAAATACCAGTTCGTGAAAACACGGGTTAAAAAGAAAAACAACAAATCACGGATCATGGAATTAAGTGGCGTGTTAAAAAAAAAAAAACAAAGTTGGAAAGAGACTTGAATGTTGTTTGCACGTGAGAAATTTTCCTATATATTTCACTTCTATCATTTGATCAAACATATCACATACTACGTATTATTTATATGATTATTTATTATTATTATTATTATTATTATTATTATTATTATTATTATTATTATTATTATTATTATTATTATTATTATTATTATGATACAAATATACATAAAATACTACGACGGAGTGCTGCTCGAGTGATCTAAAATGAGTTTTCAAAACTGGTTTTCGAGTAGGATAGGGCTAAGGAAATTATGGGTTATTGCTTTGGAGGTTGTGGGTATGGTTCAGGGGTATGTGATGTGGTAGCGTGGGGGTACGTGATAGTACTATATTTTACTACGAAATACGTTACAAATTACACAAGTTTTAATTATTTATTTACAAATGGGATATACCTAAACCTTGCTACAACACTATAGGCAGTGTACCTAATCGTAGAGTAGTATAGTTTTTAGTAAGTCCGGTTCGTTCCACAGGGAGCGGGCTTATTGCACACTATATTTTTAAACAACTATATTTGTACAAAATATATATAATTATATATAATAATATATAAAAGGGGGTTTACCGTTTAATGACCGGTTTGTCGATTTATATTTTAAGCGAAGCGTATAGTAAATGACGATATTTAAATAACAATATAAAATAAATAACAATAATTGAAATGACAATAAATAAAAGTACGAGGAAAAATGAAATAAAATATATTATGCTTATTTAAACTTCCGTAACCATGATGGTTGACGTGTTGATTTTAGTTTTATGCCCATGGGTTAATTGTCCTTTGTCCTGGATTATTTAATATGTCCGTCTGGTTTTCGTCCATAACAGTCCATCAGTCATAAATATAAAGTGCAAGTGTCCTCGTCAAATTATTATTATACCCGAAGTTAAATATTCCAACTAATTGGGGATTCGAATTGTAACAAGGTTTTAATACTTTGTTTAATGAATACACCAGGTTATCGACTGCGTGTAAACCAAGGTTTTACTACTTTGTTAACAATTACACCAATTACCCTTGAATGTAATTTCACCCCTGTTTTAATTATTCTAGTGGCTATTAATCCATTCCCGTGTCCGGTTAAATGAACGATTATTCGTACATATAAATACCCCGCCCATCGTGTCCGATTGAGTGTATATGGTAATTTATAGGGACGCCCAATTGTAGATCTTTATATTAACATTAACAAACTATCATTTAGTTAAACAAATATAAAGCCCATTAATAGCCCATAGTCTAATTTCCACAAGTGTCGTTCTTTTGTCCAAACCCCAATTATGGTACAAAGCCCAATTACCCAATTTTAGTAATTAGCCCAACATCATGATTACTTCGTTTTAAATAAGCATAATAATAACTTAAGTACGAGACATTAATTTAAAAAGGAGAACATAGCTTACATTGATTATTTATCGCGTAGTGTTACACGGACAGAGCTCCGACTTTAAAAACCCGTAAAAATAACTTTTACATAACCCAAACTAATCTAATATAACACTAATCTATACTATATATACATATATATATTTATTTATATTATACTAGGGAGTATTATTATTATTATGTTATTAAACTCGGCAGAATTCGCGACCTTTTATAGGGATTTTGAAATTTCTGTGCTCCGCGAGTCGCGGCACTTTGTGCCTGAGAACTCCGCGAGTCGCGGGGATATGGAATACAGCTCACACCCCTTTGGATCTTCTTTGCCGACGTTTTATATATATAAATATAAAATATAAATAATTAATATAATTATTTATATATTATATTATATTCTTGTGCATAGTAGACTTGTAATTTTTAGTCCGTTGCGTCGGGCGTTGATAGTTGACTCATGTCCTGGTTCCGGATTTTCGAACGTCCTTGCGTACAATTTAATATCTTGTACTTTGCGTTTTGTAACTTGTACTCTTATCTTTTTTAGACGTTCTCCATCAATAATTTGAACCACTTGGATTGTATCTTGTACATTTGAGCTTTTTGGTCATTTGCATCTTCAAATCGTCATTTTCGCCTTTTGTCTTCGCACTTATTTATTTACACAATTACAATGAAAATATAATACAATTACATATGAAAACCTATTATTTAGGAGGGATATTGCTATGAAATATATGTTCCTTTTTAGCCTTATCAAATATCCCCACACTTGAACGTTGCTTGTCCTCAAGCAATACAGAACTTGAAATATAATACATCACACTTAGTTTGGGAGGAGTGCTTATAAGTTTGTTATTCAACCATAAAGATGTGATGTTTAATCCATTTAGTCGTATATGATATGAATGTACATGTCTCTAGTAAAAAATATAAGTTGATTAAGTATAATGTTATAGAATCATTCATAAAAAAATAGCTTTCGAAAGTTAGGGTTTAAAGAGAGAACTAGTTTAAATCGGTGTAAAAAAGTTGTTATGTATCAAAGTTAAGATCACTAGTCAATGTGAAAACAAATGTTAAGCAACTTACACTGCATTCCAAGTATGTATAATCTAATTAAGAGTGAAATCATTCAGACCTATTAAGGGTTAAATGGGCGGGTCAGTAACAGATCAAAAATAGTTTTTGGTCAAGCTGGCAAAGTTTTTAGGATGGGTCACAACAGTGCATGTTGAGTAACTAAACTTTTTGCTCATTTGTTAAAATTACCAAATCGACTAATAGCTTTGTGTGAACATTGGCTAAACACATCAGATAACCTAACCAAAAGTTCAGTAAACTTTATTTTCAAGGCACTAGATTATTATATGATATAAGTGTAAGAGTACAAGTAACTTTATCAATGGTAATATAGTTTTTAGATCATAATCGCATTGACAATTTTCCCAATTTGTAAATGTAGACAAATTACGGGGACATTGAATTTGGTTTCTACCCTAACGTGGCTCCACTTACAGTTGAACACATTTACAAACTTGTTCGTTTGGGATGCTATAATACAAATCACTTCTTTCGGGTAAGTTCACAAACATAGAGGAAACATTTCTTTTGCTCGTTGATGCAGGGTTAGTTATTTTTTTTAATATATATGGGTGAGATAACGTTGTGAGAGTGGTTGGAAACAGGTAGATAAGGGGTTCGTTGCACAAGTTGCTGATGTCACTAGTGGGAGAACAGCTCCTATGAATGAAGAACAAAGAAAAGAAGCTGAGAAAACCATTAAAGGTGAATTCAGTGACGTTAAGCATGTAAGAGGAATTCTTTCTATGGGGAGGTAACCATAATTCTGTTTTCAGAGTTACTCTTGTTTTTTTTTTTTTTCTTTTTTGTTTTTTTGTTGTTTTTTTATTATTATTATTTTTTTCGTTTTAGGTTTTGGTCTTGGTTGTTGTGTTTGCCCTGTATCCAAGGTTGCAAAAATCACTACTCGGTCGGGACTCTTTAGGGAGTACTCGGATGTTGAACAAGTTTGACTTTGACCAATTTTCCAAGTAATTCCGAGTTTTAGTCAATTCTTGAACAAGTTTCTTGAACGAGTTCCGAGTAATCCCAAGTTTGACCGAGTTTGACTATGTTTTACCGAGTTTGACTGAGTACTCTCCGAGTTGCAAAAACCGAGTACTCGACAAGTACTCGCCGAGTAATTCTGAGTTGTGCAACACTGCTTGTGTCCACAGTCTTTAGCTTATGTGTAGAAGTTTATAATTTGTTATAGAGTGTTAATAGTTCTGGAATCTATTATATGATGGGTCTTTTTTACTTCGAGGACTACTGCATTTTGGTCAAATATGTCATGCTTTGTTGACAACTTCGTTTATGCAGTTGGAATCCAAATTGATATATCTGGTTTGATTGATATGGTTGTGGAAGGTGTGTCAACCAAGATTGTAGAAATCTTTAGTTGGGGACTAGTCGGTTGGGACCTTGTAGGGACTAGTCAGACAAATTGGGGACTAGTCGGAAATTGACTATCTTTGACCTCGACCGACTACTATTAACATAATTGTTTGTAACTTTGACAAGAAGTAATTATACTAAAGTAAATAATAATAATAATTTATTAAAACGTAATACTAATAATAATTAACTATAATAATTTATTGGAAAGATAAACTTAAATCACTATCATCACAAAGGAACATTTGTTACAGCCTTTTTATTACCATACCACATTTACCATACTTCTCAATTTACCGCTGTACAACTCACAATAGCAGCTGTGTTCTTTAATCGAAGTTATACTTCATTTCATTTAGATAAATACGTTCATCTCACACTTTATTTGCTGAATAAGTTTTAAGTAAAATCGATCTTCCATCCAGGTTCTCTAAAGTAACAACCCATACGAAACATTTACACATCAAAACTTAGTTTTCTTACTTATTGAAGTGAAAAGATATGTGGTTTTGTTGCCGGTATCAAAACTAAGAAAATGATATGTGTTTTGGTGATTTTTGAAATGAGTTGACCAGAGTTGACTGACTTATTAGATTAGAGCGACTTTCGCATAGTTGGATCGGGGTACCTACATTTTCTGACTAATCCGTGACTAGTTGGTCGACCGACTAGGCCGACTTGACTTTGATATGTAAATAACTTTGGGTGAAAGGGATTTTGCAATTATTAGAAATATTTAGTTAATATTTCAAATTAACACATGATATTACTTGCTTTTTCTCTTCAATGTCGATTATTTAGAGTTCTAAACCAATTACATCTTAACTTAAATTTTTGTTTTAGGTATTCAGATCCAAACAGTGCCCAATCTTCATTTTCAATGCTTCTTGGAGATGCTCCACACCTTGATCATGAGGTTCGGTCATTTAACATTTTTTTTATATTATCGAATTGATAAATTTGGACAATTTCAAAAAACTTTACTTGGTAATTTTATTTCATAGTATGCAATTTTCGGTAAAGTTACTAAAGGTGACGAAACACTGAGGAAGCTTGAGGAATTACCCACTCGTCGTGAAGGGATATTTGTAATGGTATACTTTTTTGCATTTTTTTATATATAAATCCTAAAACCTTGATAATATGAGGCGTTCATATATGGTTTACGCACACATGCGCTTACAGGGCTATTTTAAGAATAACTGGCAACTGATTTTTTTTATTTTTTTTTCTTATTTTCTTTTCTCACAGCCAACTGAGCGCATCACGATTCTATCAACATACTATTATGGTAAGTACCAGTTTAGCTTTTCGTGTATATTTATTAATTACCAAATATATGATATGTATTTCATGTTCTTACTATTGTGGGTAACCTTTACATTAGTGTTGAATAAAACAGCCTAGCCCGACCCGGCTAAAAAAGTCAGTCAATGGTCAAAATTCGGGTTGGTCAAAGTCGGAAAAAGCCAGTAAAAGTGCGTCAAAGTCGGTCAAAGTGTGGTCAAGATTTTAATATGTTCTAAAAAGGGTTTGGTTCATTTTTGTAAGGGCTGCTCTATTTTCTTAAATAACAGCAAGTACAGGATGGAGGACCTAATTAAATGTTTATATTTCTGTTTAATATATTTATGTTCAAAAGTCAACGTTGGTCAACGCCCGACTAGTCTCCTACTTAACCGATTAGTTTTCCACTTGACCGACTAGTCTATCTAAGATACCGCTCGATTAGCCCTCCGTCTAGCGACTTTTACAACCTTGCTTTACATATATGATATCAGGAACTATCTTCACTTGACCAAAAGTATGAAAAATGTTAGGGGTGTTCAATTTACGTTTCCAGACCGTTTAATCCAAAAGCAGAGCCGAATGAAAACCGATAAAAAAAAAAAAACTAAAACCGAATTTTAATTCGAATTTTTGTTTCGGTTTACAAAACTTAATTTTGTTTTACTTGTTTGAATTCGGATAAACCGAAGCCGAATCTAACTAATGATTTATAAAAATATTTATATATTTTTATCACAAACCGATTTCGTTACCAATAGTCGAATTTAAAATCGATTATTTATGATTATTTGGTTACATTATGCTTAACTTGGTTTTTCGGTATTAACCAAAACCGAACCGAATTTAAATTTGGTTTTCGGTTTAGGTTTTGAACATTGAATTTAGTTTTGGTTTAGTTTTGTGTTATGCTCTCAAAATTTTCAAAACTGAGGAAACCGAATAACGAACCCCTAATAATTGTGTGGTTCTCGTTAAAGTCTTTTTAAAGTGAAACTCTTTGCAATTTGTTCACAGGTTCTGTTTCAAGCTTTACCAGGCAAATAAACCAACAAGAATACATAATACATTAATAAATAGATTTTCATCTCCATCTTAATTGAAAAAGTAGCCGACTAGTTGGCCTTGGTGAATAGCCAAATCCGATCTGAAGAAAGAAGTTGAAAAAGTCGGTCAACGGTCAAAACTAGGGTCGGTCAAAATAAGGAAAAAATCGTATCAAAGTCAAAGTTAAGTCAAGTTTTTAATATAAAAATTAGGGTTTGGTTCATTTTTGTTTGGGCTTCTCTTTTTTTTTTCTGAAATAACTTAAGACTTAAGACCTAATTAACTCTTTCTATTTCTGTTTAATATATTTATGTTTAAAAGTCAACATTGGTCAATGTTTGACTAATCTCCGACTTGACCCACTAGTCTCTCGAAAGTCTGACTAGTCTATCTATGTATCTGACCGACTAGTTAACGTATAGTGACTTTTACAACTTTGCTCTATGTATGATATTAGGAACTAGTATGATAAGATCGGTGTGTTCAATATTTGGTCTCAAAATATTTAATCCGAAAATCGGACTAAGTGAAACTGATTAAAACCAAACCGAATTTGAATCTGGTTCCCATTTCAGTTTACAACTTTGAACGGCTTTACCTTTTTGAATTCGGTTAAGCCAAAAACCGTATTTAACGAATAATATATAATTATATACGGTAATTATTTTAATTCCAAAAGTTCTAAATCAATTTTTTTTTAACTATTTAGGTTAAATTATGATTATTTTGATTTTTCAGTTTTAACTGAACCCCAAAGCGAATTTAAATTCGGTTTCGGTTCGATTTCAGAAATTTTCAAAACCGAATAATTCGAGGAAATCTAAAATCGAACCGATAATCACCTTTAATAAGAGTGAGGGTCTTATTAAGCTATTTAAATGAAAAACTCTTGGTAATTTGTTAGTAGGTGTTGTTTCATGCTTTACCAGAAAAATAAACTAACAAGAACACATAAAACAGACAGATTTCATCTCCATCTTAATTGTTAAGTAACTAATAACATCCCTGTTCATGAACAGATTAATGAACACATAAACAAACTTAGTACATTACTACTATAATTCTGGTCGTTGAATGCTATAAAAAGAAATGGTCGATGATAAAAATGCCATAACCCGTGATAGATAAGGCGTTTAGGCCTTGATGCCAGTCGTGAGAACTAAGAATTTGCGATTAATTAACATGTAATTTTATATGAATTGCGTAATGTGTTAGGCTAATTGTAGCTGATAATTTAGTGGGCCATTAAATTTGACAGATACGGAAATGGAGACTTGTCAGCAGGATAAGTCAATTCTTAAGAGGAGACTTGCTGCTTCTGCTGTTGAAATTGAACGACAGGTAACTATCGTACCTTTTATCCTACTATAATATGCAGTTCAATTTGTATCGAGTGTTGTTGTGTACATGCATTAAAATTATGATTGGTACATGATTAACCCGTGTGGACCTGCATACCTTGTAGTATAAAAATAATAAATTTAGTCAATAAAATGTTATGGTAGTAACTACGCAAGGATCAGCTATTGACGTGACTTATTTGCGTGGTCTAAGCACATTGGTTTGTTAATCTTTCAAAAATATGAAATGTCATTCACTAAAGGCTATTGGTGAACCTTGTAGCGGTGATATTGAGCAAGTAGGTTCTTGTTTTTTAGGTTTTTTTGGTCACTAAACATAATTAATGAACCTTGTACCTCATAATTGAATGGTTTAGCGTGTTTATTTCTGACTTCTGAATGTCATAGTTCAGTATTGAGTGCTAAACCATTCAGAGTTAACACTCTCTTAACTATCAAGCGCCTAAATTTTCTGTAACATCCTTCTACAAATCATATCCAAAACACTTAACAAACAATTATATTGAATTTTTCATTCATGTACCACGTTAATAAGGTAATTTTACCCAACTTTTATTGTTCGTTTGAAATGATTATCAAATAGCTTATTTCATTCAGAACCAAGTATGTTCCGAGAATTTATATCATTCAAATTATGAATCACTCAAATTATGAATCATTCAGCACTAAATCATTCAGCTTTATCAAACACGGATGTTTACAGCCTAGCTAGGTTTATCCGGTGACTTTTTCTGTAGGTTACTTTTATTTGGTCTATATATTAGGTCCTGTTTTAGCTGTCGCCAGACTTCCTAATTATGTTGTTTGACTATTTATTATTTATTTATTATTATTAATTTCAATTATTTGTTTAAAATTAAGGCTGTTTTTCCCTTTTCCTTAATGTCAGACAAAAAAATCTAAATATCTTCTGAATTAAATGAACGTTGTAGTGCTGATAATGAGCAAATGCGTTAGTTTTATTTGGACACTTAAGAGTCCTTTCTAGAAAGCAAATGTTGCAATTGATTCTCAACAAACATCCCAAATAAGTATGTATAGGCTTTTAGGAAGACGACAAATGTATTGTTTTCTTAGTTATCAGCCTTGAACGGTCTAGACGTAAAAGAAAGGGAATGACCATTTTACCCTCACGTGCCTAGCATGCTAGGGGATTTAATGAAATTTCGAACGACGGTAGGATAGGGACTCTCCCCACCTACTTTGATAACGACAAAAAAGTTTTGGACTTGGTTCGTAATATGGGATAAACCCGGCCACTTCCAGCATAATTTTGTCTAATTTTTATGCATAATAATTTGTACTTTCTGGTTACATAATTTCGGATGGTTTGATGATTGGCTGTTAAAGTACTACCACTTATTAGTAGAATATATGAGAAATATTCATATGAATCCTTAATTTTGCTTGAGATCTGTATAATCACATGTGATTGTGAGATCCAATCAAATGTGATGGACTCGCGTTTTTAATCCTAGCCATTGATTATATTGATTAAAGGGCTGAGATTTATTCCCTGGATCTGAAGCAAAATTAAGAATGCAAATGAATATTTCCCTGTACCTATTGTAGGTTTAACTTACTTGCATTTTTTTTTTTTTACACTTTTTCTTAACTATTTAAATAGTATTATAGGCCCATTCTCATACAATCAGTTGCTGATATTGATTTGGGTCCACAATAGTTTTCTTTGTTATCATGCTTGGCTAATACTTAGACCCCTACCCACACACAACAACAAAAAAAAAAAAAAATAATTATAAAAATATAAGATAACAAAGGATAAACATATTTCAGTCATACTGATGATGGGTATGTATTAATTAAAATATAAGTATGAACTGAGATTATTTATTTATTATTTTATTTTGTGTGCAGAGGATGAGATGCTTTCCTTGACCAAAAAGGAATAGGTAATAGAGAGGCAACAATGATTCTTTGGTATCAATGTTATTTTGATACCATTGTTTAAACTCATTTCGAAGGTTTTGTACAATGTGACCATAACATAACATCAATCTCTTTATTTGGCAGCAAATGAAAAAATGTAGCTGGTGAGTGTGAAAATGTCGAATTACTTGAAACATCCAACCGATTGTAGATGGTCAATGTGGGCCTGGTGTCGTTGACCTCTTAAACAAACTGAACCATGCTTCTCATAGACATACCCATGTGTATACATCACATGAGTAAGAAAATAGGGTACACTAGAGCTTTATTGATGACTACTACAATACAGACACATGTGGATTGCGTTTGTTTGTTATGCTAATAGACAAGAGTGAGGTGATGGTTCTTCACGCTTTTATCGTGTCAATGTCAAGTGTGTCACCTTCATATTTTTTTTTTTTTTTCAATTGATATGCATTTGTTTAGGGTTTCATCTGAAACCCATAATTTGACACATGCCAATTGGGGTTTGAACACATTAGCTAGTGTTTTAAGGGAAAAGATCTTGACTTTTTCCCTATAAGTAGTCAAATATTTGGCAATAAACATCAGTATCGTCTTGTTTAAGTTTTGTTTTTCGACTTTTCTTTATCCACGTGTTGTGTTTCTTGTTACTCGGAGACAATTAAAATTGTCGATGTTAAGTGTATCATCTCCATGTATTATTAATTTTGTTTTGTGGGGAAATTTCGACTATTCTAGAAGTGGTCCAAATGTAAATGTTGCAAAATTATTAGGTTTTGGAGGGCATGATAGAGAATGTCTAGGGTGTTCAATGTCGGAAATTGGGTCGTGTATTATATATACTATCCGATATTTGAATTTGAAATTTTGAATATCGGAATGCTCGGATATTTGAATTTTTGAACAAGTGATAATGAGAACTTTTGAAACTGAAATTGATAGTCGAAAATAAAACGAACAACAAAAATTAATACTACAAAATTAGAGATTTGTCTTCTATCAAGTATAGTTATAACTTATAAGACACCTACCAATGACCAATTCCACACTTGGCTGATGTGAGATCGTTACAATACTCATTCTTATAGAGCCAATGTTCTCGTTGATCACATCTATGTGGGTCACGGTCAACACTTTTCTTTTGCTGGGTCTAAGCCACAACCACATTGGTCACCTCTCAGGTGTTCGGATCAAAACGTGTAAGTTGGCAGGGACACGCTAACCCTGTGTGCCGTAACACCCACCAATCCCACCCCGAAAGAGACCTGTGCCGGCAAAGTACCTCCTCCCAGGTACCACAGTGACGGCAAGGCGATTTTTACCCCAGCTAGCTAGACCCCCGAAACACTTCACAAATTTCCCCCCGGAGGGAGAAATAATTCCATGCGGGGCGCCCAGACTGAGAATCGAACTTGCGCCTTTCTTCGGATCAAAGCTTCCCCCACTGTGGGCCCAGGGATATTCATTGGTTAGTGAGTTGCAATGAGGGGTATTCATTGGTTTGGTTTTGGTTTTTTCGGTTTATTTGGTTCGGTTTTTTTCGGTTTTAAAACTTATAAAATTAAAATCGAGAATTAAACCGAAACCAAACTTAAATCTCAAAACCATAACCAAAACCAAATTTGATTTCGGTTAAAATCGAAAATCACTAAAAATAAAAATCATAACCAGCATAAACTTACTTATAAATTATGAATAACGGTTGTGGAATTAATTTAAGTATACATGTTATATAACATGTTTATTGTTTTATAAAAATGTAATAATACATCAAATATAATAAAAATATATTATAACTATAAATATGTTTTAATATGTTATTAATTTGAATTCGGTTTTTAATTCGGTGTTCGATTAACCAAATTTAATATTTTCCAAACCAAAAACCAAATTACGAATTCGGTTTCGGTTTCAATTGATCCGAAAATCGTTTAAAAAATTCAGTTTAGTTTTTTTTCCTGGATTTGATTCGATATTCAGTTTGAAACCAAATGGTGCACACCCTAGTTGCAATAATACTATTTGTTATGAGGTCGTTCGGTGTTAGTTATTATTTGATTCTTTTTAATTATTACTTGAGTAAAAGGTACATTGATTTGTTTCTTTTTACTTAATTATAATATGACTATTTAATATAAACAACAAAAATATAAAATATGATTAAATTAAAAGTTGCATTAATAATAAAATTAAATAAATCACACATTAAAAAACAAGACAAAATTGTCCATTTCGTCCGTGTATTTTTCACTTTTTCCCCGTTTCATCCTTGTATTTTATTTTCTACATTTTTCATCCTTAAAAGCATTTTAAAGTTTCAATTTCATCTCTCACCTTAACGAAGATTAACTGAGTCCGTTAAAACTATTCACAAAGACTATCCACGTAATCTTCAACTAATTAAACTATAAAAATCAATCCCTCCCATAATGTGTGACATTTTAAAACCTTCAAATTATTAATTTGATGTGCATTGTGCAACTTTAAATTATTTATTTCCTTCTTGTATATCCACCATTTTTCTTCTTCTCTACCTGTAGATCACTTACCATTTTTCCATGTTTATCTATTTTACTTCTCGTAACATAACTTATTTCTTTTCCAAATAAATACTTCGTATGTATGTGTATGAATAATTATAAATCAGGCCAAAATCAATTTTCTAAATACCAAAAACTTCCGCATGTTTTTCTTCTAAAAATAATTAAGAAAATTAGGGCTATCTAAAATACAAGTATGAAACACACACATCATACATATATGAAGCATATATTATGAATGTAACTTATAATCTTCGAAGATGCCCATTATCAAAATTTAGCAAATTTAATTGTATACCATCTCTGGTGGTAGTGGTGATGCTTGCTACTAAAAAGAGAATGGTGTTGGGTGAGGTGATAAAAAAACAGAGGACAGTGAAGTTGTGAGGTTTACCCTGATATTTTTTATGTAAACCAAACATTTGAAGGCTTGAATCAGGAATTTGATTTAGATTGTGTTGGAAATTTAGTGTAATTTTGGGTTTTAATCTACACTTGTAAATGGGTTTGGAGGTACGGAGTGTACACCCATTAAGTGATAGATTACCCGGACCCAAAAGTGGTTTTCCATTATTTACTATCATGACTTGGTCTATCTGAAATTTGACTAAGTGTTTTCAGTACTAAGTTTTCTTAGTAAGCTGAAATTTGGCTAAGTGTTTTGTGCTGGTTGTTCTGCATTGCTGGTCCTTGTGCTGGTTGTTCTTCATTGCTGGTCCTTGTGCTGGCTGTTCTGCGCAGCTGGTCCCTGTGCTGGTTGTTCTGCGCAGCTGGTCCCTGTGCTGGTTGTTCTGCGCAGCTGGTCCCTGTGCTGGTTGTTCTGCGCAGCTGGTCCTGTTTGCTGGTTACTCTGCGCTGCTGGTCCTGTATGCTGATTTTTGCGCTGCTGGTCCTGTATGCTGATTTTTGCGCCGATGGTCCTGTTTGCTGATTTTTGCGCTGCTGGTCCTTTTGCAGTGCTGGTTCTTAAGAGACAGCAGTAAGAAAACACTTAACACAATTTTGAGTGATTACGGAAGAATTATTCTTGCACTCACTTTTACTTTAGTGGTTGAAGGAATAATACTTGTTTATTATAAAGTGATCACTCATGTTTTGATAGTTGTAAAATATAATATTTGTTTATTGTAAAAGTAACAACTTTTACTTTAATGATGGAAGTGATAATATTTATTTATAGAAATATTCTTCCTGTAACCACTTTTGAATATTATAGAAGATACTTTTATTAATCAATCGGCCAATTGATTTTAATAAAAGACTCTTTCATGATTAAGGGTGTATATAAATATATTAACCAATATGCATGAGAAAAAAAAGATACACAAGTTACGAACACCAAAATATTCTTCTGCAAAAGGAATTCTTGTTTCTGCCAAAACAAGAATTTAATCTCTGTCTTATCCCAAAGTGATATTCGTGTAACCCAGGCTATAAGGGTCGAATAATTACTTTCGGAAAGTGATACCACGATTCAGTGATTTATCCGGCTATCGATTATTTTACCCTACACGAAAGAATTTAATAAAACCTCCAACAATCGAAAGTAATTATTCGTTATAATCGATGGCGGCTACGATGAAACACATGACGGCGAATTTCTCCAAACTTGATAAGTTTGAGGGAATTGATTTTAGGAGATGGAAAAAGAAGATGCACTTCTTTCTGAGCAGCATGAGTGTGGTGTACGTACTCAGCACACCAATTCCCGAAGATCATGGTGATGATGCCACTATTGAACAAATTCGGAAAAGGTGCAAGTGGGAGAACGATGACTACATCGCTAGAGGTTTAATCCTCAATGGTATGGCTGATTCCCTTTTTGATATTTACCTAAATGTTGAATCTTCTAAAGAACTATGGGACTGTTTAGAAACCAAGTATATGTCTGAGGATGCTTCTAGTAAAAAGTTCCTTGTGAGTAATTTTAATAATTACATGATGGTCGATTCTAGACCGGTCTTGGAACAATACAATGAGCTCATTCGTATACTTGGTTAATTCACACAACATAAGATGAACATGGATGAGTCTATTCAAGTCTCAAGCATAATTGATAAACTACCTCCATCTTGGAAAGAATTTAAACATTCTTTGAAACATAAGAAGGAGGAGTTAACTCTTGTTGAGTTGGGTAGTCATCTGCGTATTGAGGAATCCCTCAGGTTGCAGGATAATGACAAGCCAAAGAGCAACGAAGTTGCTGGTACGTCTGTTGTCAATATGGTGGAACATAAAAAGTTCACTAGTAATAATGACAAAAAGGGCAAACGTAAACATCAAGGTTATAACAAGGCTGATCCGAACAAGAAGTCTAAATTGACTTGTTGGAAGTGTGGTAAAACTGGACACATGAAAAAGGATTGCAAGGTTATTTTTGGTAATAATAATGTCAAAGGATCTAGCACAAGCGGTTCGGGAAATGGTTTAAACAACCACAACTCGAAAGGTCAGAATATATTTAATAATTCAAATGAGAATTATTATGTTTCATATATATCTGAGGCTTATTTTGTGCAGGATGATGATGTCGCGTGGTGGGTTGACTCGGGAGCCACCACCCATGTATGCAAGGATAGATTTTGGTTCAAGACTTACGAGTCCGTGACTGATGGATCAATTCTTCATATGGGAAATGAGTCAACAGCCTCTGTTCATGGACGTGGAAGTGTGGATTTGTGTTTTAGTTCTGGAAAAACTATTTGTTTGTTTGATGTTTTGCATGTACCACAAATAAGAAAAAATTTGGTTTCCAGTAGTGTGTTAAATTGTTGTGGTTATAAACAAGTGATTGAATCTGATAAGTTTGTTTTGTCAAAACATGGTATGTTTGTTGGTTTTGGTTATTTATGCAATAGAATGTTTAGACTTAACATTAATCACTTGAATGTTAATTTTGCTTTTATATCTACTTCTAGCATAAATAATTCTACACTTTGGCATGCTAGACTAGGACATATACACTTTAAAAGAATGCAAGATATGTCTAAAGATGGATTAATACCGGCTTTTGACATGAACAATGAAAAGTGTAAAACGTGTATGTTAACAAAGATCACTAAGAAACCATTTCAAAATGTACATCGTGATACTGAAATTTTGGAATTAATACATAGTGATTTATGTGATTTGCATGCTACTCCTACTTTAGGGAACAAGAAATATTTTGTGACTTTTATTGATGATGCTTCTAGATTTTGCTATGTTTATTTGTTACATACTAAGGATGAAGCATTAGATAAATTTAAAATATTTAAAACTGAAGTAGAATTACAACAAAAGGCTTTGATTAAAAGACTTAGAACAGATAGGGGAGGTGAATACATTGACCAATCGTATTTCCAATCCGTTGGTATTATCCATGAGACCACAGCTCCTTATACTCCACAACAAAATGGTATATCTGAAAGGAAGAATAGGGTCCTTAAGGAAATGGTTAATTCCATGTTATCCTATTCGGGTTTAAGTGAAGGATTTTGGGGGAAAGCTATGTTAACAGCTTGTTATTTGCTTAATAGAGTTCCTAACAAAAGAAACAAGATTACACCTTATGAACTTTGGAATAAAAGGAAACCTAACTTGAATTATCTTCGGGTATGGGGCTGTAGGGCGGTTGTAAGACTACCTGATCCCAAGAAGAAAAGTTTAGGTGAAAGAGGTATAGATTGCATATTTGTTGGATATGTTGAACATTCCAAGGCATATAGGTTCTATGTAATAGAGCCTAATGAGTTTGTCTCAATCAATTCTGTGATTGATTCAAGGGATGCAATCTTTGATGAAAATCGATTTTCATCTATACCTAGACCAAAGGATATGATTCCAAGTAACAATGGAATCAATAAGGATTGTAATGATGAAGTCTCTGAAAAGGCTGTTGATCGGTCACTTGAGCTTCGGAAAAGCAAAAGAAAAAGGAAACCTAAATCATTTGGACCAGATTTTCAACTATACTTAGTTGAAGGTTCTAGGGATGATGTTTCTACCCAATATTCGTATTGTTTCAATGTTGATGATGATCCTAAAACATATGATGAAGCAATGAGGTCTCAGGATGTTGCATTCTGGAAAGAGGCAATTAATGATGAGATAGATTCTATCATGGGCAATAACACTTGGGTGTTAGCTGATCTACCTCCTGGTTGCAAACCTTTGGGTTGCAAATGGATTTTTAAAAAGAAGATGAAGGTGGATGGAACTATTGAAAAGTTCAAGGCAAGGTTAGTCATTCAAGGCTTTAGACAAAAGTCTGGAATTGACTATTTTGATACTTATGCTCCCGTGGCACGTATCACTACCATTAGACTGCTGATTGCTTTGGCTACGATTCACAATCTAGTTATTCACCAGATGGATGTGAAGACAGCATTCTTGAATGGTGAATTGAATGAGGAGGTTTATATGAACCAACCTCAGGGCTTTGTCATGCCAGGAAATGAAGGCAAGGTGTGCAAACTTGTGAAATCCTTATATGGTTTGAAACAAGCACCTAAGCAATGGCATCAAAAGTTTGATGAAGTGATTTTATCTAGTGGTTTTAAATTAAACCAAGCAGATAAATGTGTATATAGTAAATTTGATGATTCTGGTAAAGGAGTTATAATTTGTCTATATGTTGATGACATGTTAATCTTTGGGACTGACCAAAGTCAGGTTGATTTAACAAAAGAATTTTTGTCATCAAAATTCTCCATGAAAGATATGGGGGAGGCTGACGTTATCCTTGGCATTAGGATCAAACGTGAAAGCAAAGGAATTTCGATTTGTCAATCTCATTATATTGAGAAGGTGTTGAAAAAGTTCAATTGCTTTGAATGTAATCCTGTGAGTACCCCTGTTGATCCAAGTGATAAGCTTATGCCTAATCAAGGTGAAGCTGTATCACAACTTGAGTATTCTCAGGTGATTGGCTGTTTGATGTACGCTGAAAGGACCCGTTCATATACATTATAAACGATTCACAATAGTTGATTACATCGCGAGGTATTTGACCTCTATAAGATACATTTTACAAACATTGCATTCGTTTTTAAAAGACAAACTTTCTTTACAACGAAAGTTGACGGCATGCACACCATTTCATAATACATCCAACTATAATTGGCTTAATAATAATCTTGATGAACTCAATGACTCGAATGCAACGTCTTTCAAAATATGCCATGAATGACTCCAAGTAATATCCTTAAAATGAGCTAATGCACAGCGGAAGATTTCTTTAATACCTGAGAATAAACATGCTTTAAAGTGTTAACCAAAAGGTTGGTGAGTTCATAGGTTTATCATAACAATCATTTCAATATATTAATAGACCACAAGATTTTCGTTTATAAATATATGTACACTCGCAAGTGTATAAAAGTATTCTATAAGTTGTAGGCACCCGGTAACAAGCCTTAACGTTCATGTTTTACCCTCTGAAGTACACCAGATCAGGTGTGTTTAAAATAACCTCGAAGTACTAAAGCATCCCATAGTCAGGATGGGGTTTGTCAGACCCAATAGATCTATCTTTAGGATTCGCGCCTACCGTACATAGACAAGTAGTTTAATGTTACCAAGCTAAGGGTATATTTCTGGTTTAAACCCACATAGAATTAGTTTTAGTACTTGTGCCTATTTCGTAAAACATTTATAAATCAGCGCATGTATTCTCAGCCCAAAAATATATATAAAAAGGGAGCAAATGAAACTCACAATACTGTATTTCGTAGCAATTATGTATATGACGGCACTGAACAAGTGCAGGGTTTGTCTCGAATTCACGAACCTATATTAAGTATATATATTTATATGTTGGTCAATATCTGTCTAACAATTTAGGTCAAGTCGTAGTGTATCACAATCTTAATGCTCGAGACCGACATGCAAAAGTCAACAAAAGTCAACTTGACCCAAAATGACTTCCAAAATCTATACATGTTTATTATATAACTTATATATAGTACTTTTATATATTTAAATATATTTATCAGATCTTATTATACTAAATAATACAAGTCATTTATTAATAAATAAAAATTTATATTAAAATTCATATATGATAAAAATATAATTTTATATATCTCAAGTAATAAAATTCACTTAATATCATAAAAATATAGTGGTATGTATTATTAATGTAATTACATCACGTGTGGTAAAAATATCTTTGTACGCATATTTATTTGATAAAATAATATTGATAATAATGATAATGATAAAAATAATAAAATGATAGTTTCAATAAAAATATTAATTTTTAGTAATAAAGATAATTTTAGCAATAACATCAACTGATAACAGTTATAATAATCGTTTTAATAATAATATTAAAATTAATGATAATTCAGTTGACCATATCTTTTAATCCGTTCATCGAAACCACACGATTTCTAAATGAAAAGTTATTAATTTTTTTCTTCAGCTTTTCAACGACATGCATATCATATAACTTATCTCAGTAGCATATGTATCAAATTCGTGATTTATCATAAACTATTTAACGACGAAACTAAGCATACAAACATGCATAATCATATATACTCGAGCACTAGTCAGGGATACACTATTAATATATAAAAGATAAGATATGAATGCTCACGTATCAATATTGTGATTCAATATTGCAGGAAAGTACGTAGACGTAACGAAAATGATAAACGTTAGGTTGATCTCACGAGCAATACCCTCGATCAATACCCATAACCTTCATAGCTATAACCCATAATTTCCTTAGCTATATCCCATTTGAAAACTTATTTTGAAATCGTCTGAATATAACTCCGTCGTAGTATTTTATGTATACTAATAATATCTTGAAATAGTACTAAGTAAATATATATATATATATATATATGTAATTCGATTGAGAGAGTTTAGAGAAATATATTTTCAAGTTTCTATGAAATAATGAAACCTATTGAATTCTATTTATAATAGATTTTTGAATTATTAAAGTGAATTATTAAAGTATGAATTATTAAAGTGAATTATTAAAGTATGAATTATTAAAGTGAATTATTAAAGTATGAATTATTAAAGAGAATTATTAAAGTATGATTTATTAAAGTGAATTATTAAAGTATGAATTATTAAAGTGAATTATTAAAGTATGAATTATTAAAGTGAATTATTAAAGTATAAATTATTAAAGTTAAAGTAAAAGTAAAGTAAAGGTAAAGTTAAAGTATAGTAAAAGTATAAAACTATGTACATATAATACGCGTATAAAAATATATAATATTAATTTAAATCGTTATATATATTTAATAAAATAAAATATAAATATCGTTATCTTTATCATACTGGTTAAGTAATGAGTTGTCAAAAAGAATAGATTTCTTAAATCACAGTGGACCTCATAACATAGGCCCGTAATCATATCATAATGTATCTGATAATTCAATCATTTGATATTATCTCTTAATTCTGTCGATAAATATATCGAAACAAATATGTTCATGTAAAGTATCATATATCTAATACTTTGTTAATGTTTTCAGTTAATATTATATACTATATATATACATATCTATATACACATAATTGTTCGTGAATCGTCGAACACGGTCAAAGGGTAATTGATTACATGAATGTAGTTCCAAACTTTTTAAGATTCAACATTACAAATTCTGCTTATCGTGTCGGAAACATATAAAGGTTAAGTTTAAATTTGGTCGGAAATTTCCGGGTCGTTACAGTACCTACCCGTTAAAGAAATTTCGTCCCGAAATTTGATCGAGGTCGTCATGGCTAACTATAAAAATGTTTTCATGATGAATATGAGTTGATAAATAGAGTTTTATCATCATTGAGTAATATAGATAAAATAATTTGATTACGCAAAGAGTATAAGTGAAGCTATCGCAAGAGTGTGAAATGAGTAAACGCATATTCGTTTTAACCGATGACGTAGTTATGATTGATTTTCGGAATTCATGGGATTTAAAGAAAATCTTTGCAATAAGATTTGGTTCTTCGGCGATTAAGGAAATCAGGATCTTCTTTGATTAAATGCGATAATCTGTCTCGATTTCTCTGTCTGATATTTTACTATAATTCCACCCCCTTCGTTTCTTTATTTCCACATCTCACACCTTCTAGTCTTTCTCCCCAATTCATACTTTAAAGCATTCGTTAATATGCTTCATCCAGTATTGATTCTTGATATACTCTTAACTTTCATATATGTCATTCTTCTTTTTCATCTACCACCGGAGGAAGTTATTTTCTTCTACCATTACCTTGGGGTTATTGTGTTTTTCATTCTCCCGTGTCTTTATATTGCTATATGCATTGATATACAAGGTTTGTAATTTCGGGGTTGTTATCGGGCTTTATATTCTCCATTATATTTCGGAGCTTCATGCTTTCTTTTTCTCTTTCCGACCTTAAGTCAAGCGGATAATGGTCCAGAATTCGTAGATATGAATTTTTGGATGAACATAGTTAATGTTCCAAGAAGAAAATCGTAATGGCACGATCTTGATTTGGCAAATTACCAGAATATCCGAAAATATAGAGCTATCAAGATGATATGTTCTTAATATGTTTGGAAATTGGGTAGAATGTAAGAGTCGTATAAACAGTACATGATGACAGTATGTTCTGTGAATCATCACGTTCCATTAGAAACTCAGCATGACTTACTTAATATAATCACGTTGATCAAGTGTCATTATATTATACTAATTCATGCTTCAGTTCCCAACACTACTTCAAAAACATTTCTATTTTAAATTCAATTTTTTTTTTTAGAATTTAGAAACAAACACAGTTTCTTTTTATGTTGTAACGCAGATATTGCGAAGAGATAAAAGATTTCAGATAAGAATAGTTGTGAAAATATCTTCAGGAATATCGAAGATATTATAATAAAAGATACGATAATATGGATGATGAAAAAGATTTGTCTGTGAAGGTTTAGAATAAGAAGTAAGTTGTTTGCTAACGATTTCAGTAGACACTGAATCATTTGGATCCTTTGAAGGCAGGTTTAGTCTTTATGATTTGTCCACAGCCTCCTTCATGGTATGCTCAATCCGTTTTCCAGTTTCAAACCTTCTCTTTTTCTCAACTTTACCACCATACTATTCTTTATCATCAAACTTTTGACTGTTAAAGTCGTTTACAGTTTTTGCTGCTTCATCAGCATTTTTCCAATTTCGGAGAACTAGTTCATGATTTGAGATGTTTTTCAGAAAATTCACATTCGAAGTATGTAAGTCTAGGAGATAGACGTTATATGTATAACTTTTGACGTAAAATTGTCGCGAAATTCAAAATACTGATTGCTAATTCCCAGTAGTTGGTGTGACAATTATTGTTACAGGATGTAGGTGAGTACATGATGGGGTTTTAATGAATAAGTATAGTGGCTTTTCGGAGAGGTTTAAGTCGAAGGTTAATGAAGTTGTTGATAAGTTTACTGCTAATGTGGCGAGATATGAAAGGTTCCCCGGTAATCAATGATGAAGGGGTAATTGTTATAATAAGGTTTATTCGTATAAACAAATGAAGGTGATTTGCTGGAGCTGTGACAAAACTGTCTATTTTGGAAAGAGATTGAAAAATTATATTTGGTAATAAATATCAAAGGATCTGACATGGATACGTGTTAAACTATAACTTTGGTTTCGAGAGCTTTTCAGATGCATGACAGTGGGTAATATGTGGTTGGATCATCATCTCGCATGTCTTTAGGAATTTTGAAGTGTTTGAACACATATTGTAATTGTTAATATACATATGATGTTCTAAGATTTTGAATGATACAAATATTTTTTTGTGAGTTCCATGAATAGAAATGAGGTTCTAGGACAGTTTTGAAGTCAAAGTATAGTTTTGAAAGATGTAGGAATCTAAGAGTGATGATTTCGGTTATATCTTGAATCGAATTCTGAGATTTCAAAATCAGAATATGTAATTAGATATTGAATGAGTATGGTTGTTTTGATTTCTATAAAAGAATGTATATTGTTGTGAAAGTAGGGAGTATAATGGATGATTTGTTGAATCAGATTCGAAGAATGTAACATATTAATTGTGAATTTATATATCTCTCGAGTATTACCTACCCGTTAAAAAAAATTTCACAATTAATATTTTGTACAAAAGAATTTTATTACAGTCTTTATGGAAATATATATGTGTATATTTCTTCAGATGTGATATTGATTTAATGAGTTAATATTAAATTAAACTCATTTGATTTATGGTTAAGGCTAGGATAGATAATTTCTAAACTTTAGAAATTACATAATCGCCGTAGAATGTTTCCCCAATGAAGTTATGAATCAATACTTCATCGTTGTGGTATTCCTTGGTATCTACATGGCGTATGACGTCGATGCTCGTGGGACAGATTGTGAAGTTGAGGTTTGCGATGCGGTTGTTGTTGGTGGTGGTAATGGTACTGTTGATGTAGTTGATGGTGGTACTGGTTATGCTGCTGGTGCTGCTGCTGGTGTTTGTAACCTTTGCACCATATTCTCCAAAGCCACTACCCGAGCGCGAAGCTCGTTGACTTCTTCTATTACACCGGGGTGATTGTCGGTTCGGACGAGCGAATAAATAAGATCTAGAATTTGGTGTAGTATACAATTATGACGAGATACTCTGGAAATGAGAGAGAAAATGGTGTTTCGGACAGGTTCGCCGGTAAGTGCTTCAGGTTCATTGCCAAGAGGGCAATGTGGTGGATGAAAGGGATCGCCTTCTTCTTGTCTCCAATGGTTAAGTAGATTTCGAACCCATCCCCAATTCATCCAGAATAGATGATGGCTAATTGGTTGATCCATTTTGGTCACACTGCTTTCGGAGCTCATGTGGAAATCCATATCGGCATAGCTGTCGGAATCCGAGGAACTCGAACTGGTTGAGGGATCCATCTTGTATGATCAGGGAAAGAATTTTTTTTTTTTTGGTATGAAATAGATTGTAGAATTTAGATTTGGTATTCTTCAATACATAATTTACATATGTATATATAATACCAAAATCCCATAAATTACGGAGGAGTCTTTGAAAGATGTCAGTCAAAGTTCACAGTAACAGATATGCTAAGATAAGAATTCGTCTATACACTATTATGCAATAAATGTAGGAAAACGCGTCTAGACTTAAGAATGATAAGCAGGTAATTTCCTAAGAATGGTAAGTAGATGATTTCCGACTAAAAATGATAAGCAAAACTTTTGACATGCAGACACGGTCGAAGTCCAGACTCACTAATGCATCTTAACAACTATCAGTTAGACACACTAATGCAAGACCTGGTTCGCTAAGACCACCGCTCTGATACCAACTGAAAGGACCTGTTCATATACATTATAAATGATTCACAATAGTTGATTACATCGCGAGGTATTTGACCTCTATAAGATACATTTTACAAACATTGCATTCGTTTTTAAAAGACAAACTTTCTTTACAACGAAATTTGACGGCATGCACACCATTTCATAATACATCCAACTATAATTGGCTTAATAATAATCTTGATGAACTCAATGACTCGAATGCAACGTCTTTCAAAATATGCCATGAATGACTCCAAGTAATATCCTTAAAATGAGCTAATGCACAGCGGAAGATTTCTTTAATACCTGAGAATAAACATGCTTTAAAGTGTCAACCAAAAGGTTGGTGAGTTCATAGGTTTATCATAACAATCATTTCAATATATTAATAGACCACAAGATTTCCGTTTATAAATATATGTACACTCGCAAGTGTATAAAAGTATTCTATAAGTTGTAGGCACCCGGTAACAAGCCTTAACGTTCATGTTTTACCCTCTGAAGTATACCAGATCAGGTGTGTTTAAAATAACCTCGAAGTACTAAAGCATCCCATAGTCAGGATGGGGTTTGTCAGACCCAATAGATCTATCTTTAGGATTCGCGCCTACCGTACATAGACAAGTAGTTTAATGTTACCAAGCTAAGGGTATATTTCTGGTTTAAACCCACATAGAATTAGTTTTAGTACTTGTGCCTATTTCGTAAAACATTTATAAATCAGCGCATGTATTCTCAGCCCAAAAATATATATAAAAAGGGAGCAAATGAAACTCACAATACTGTATTTCGTAGCAATTATGTATATGACAGCACTGAACAAGTGCAGGGTTTGTCTCAGATTCACGAACCTATATTAAGTATATATATTTATATGTTGGTCAATATCTGTCTAACAATTTAGGTCAAGTCGTAGTGTATCACAATCCTAATGCTCGAGACCGACATGCAAAAGTCAACAAAAGTCAACTTGACCCAAAATGACTTCCAAAATCTATACATGTTTATTATATAACTTATATATAGTACTTTTATATATTTAAATATATTTATCAGATCTTATTATACTAAATAATACAAGTCATTTATTAATAAATAAAAATTTATATTAAAATTCATATATGATAAAAATATAATTTTATATATCTCAAGTAATAAAATTCACTTAATATCATAAAAATATAGTGGTATGTATTATTAATGTAATTACATCACGTGTGGTAAAAATATCTTTGTACGCATATTTATTTGATAAAATAATATTGATAATAATGATAATGATAAAAATAATAAAATGATAGTTTCAATAAAAATATTAATTTTTAGTAATAAAGATAATTTTAGCAATAACATCAACTGATAACAGTTATAATAATCGTTTTAATAATAATATTAAAATTAATGATAATTCAGTTGACCATATCTTTTAATCCGTTCATCGAAACCACACGATTTCTAAATGAAAAGTTATTAATTTTTTTCTTCAGCTTTTCAACGACATGCATATCATATAACTTATCTCAGTAGCATATGTATCAAATTCGTGATTTATCATAAACTATTTAACGACGAAACTAAGCATACAAACATGCATAATCATATATACTCGAGCACTAGTCAGGGATACACTATTAATATATAAAAGATAAGATATGAATGCTCACATATCAATATTGTGATTCAATATTGCAGGAAAGTACGTAGACGTAACGAAAATGATAAACGTTAGGTTGATCTCACGAGCAATACCCTCGATCAATACCCATAACCTTCATAGCTATAACCCATAATTTCCTTAGCTATATCCCATTTGAAAACTTATTTTGAAATCGTCTGAATATAACTCCTTCGTAGTATTTTATGTATACTAATAATATCTTGAAATAGTACTAAGTAAATATATATATATATATATATATATATATATATATATATATATATATATATATATATATATATATATATATATATATATATATATATATATGTAATTCGATTGAGAGAGTTTAGAGAAATATATTTTCAAGTTTCTATGAAATAATGAAACCTATTGAATTCTATTTATAATAGATTTTTGAATTATTAAAGTGAATTATTAAAGTATGAATTATTAAAGTGAATTATTAAAGTAAGAATTATTAAAGTGAATTATTAAAGTATGAATTATTAAAGTGAATTATTAAAGTATGATTTATTAAAGTGAATTATTAAAGTATGAATTATTAAAGTATGAATTATTAAAGTTAAAGTAAAAGTAAAGTAAAGGTAAAGTTAAAGTATAGTAAAAGTATAAAACTATGTACATATAATACGCGTATAAAAATATATAATATTAATTTAAATCGTTATATATATTTAATAAAATAAAATATAAATATCGTTATCTTTATCATACTGGTTAAGTAATGAGTTGTCAAAAAGAATAGATTTCTTAAATCACAGTGGACCTCATAACATAGGCCCGTAATCATATCATAATGTATCTGATAATTCAATCATTTGATATTATCTCTTAATTCTGTCGATAAATATATCGAAACAAATATGTTCATGTAAAGTATCATATATCTAATACTTTGTTAATGTTTTCAGTTAATATTATATATTATATATACATATCTATATACACATAATTGTTCATGAATCGTCGAACACGGTCAAAGGGTAATTGATTACATGAATGTAGTTCCAAACTTTTTAAGATTCAACATTACAAATTCTGCTTATCGTGTCGGAAACATATAAAGGTTAAGTTTAAATTTGGTCGGAAATTTCTGGGTCGTTACATACGCCATGACTTGTACAAGGCCGGATATTGCTTTTGCTGTGGGAAAACTGAGTAGATATACTAGTAATCCTAGTACTCATCAAATGGCAAGCAATTAGGCGGGTACTGAAGTACTTGAAGAAAACTATGGACTATAGTTTATCTTATAATGGGTTTCCTTCGGTAATAGAAGGATATTCTGATGCGAGTTGGATAACCAATATTGAAGATCATTCTTCAACGAGTGGTTGGGTGTTCTCACTTGGGGGAGGTGCTATTTCATGGGCTTCTAAGAAGCAGACATGTATTACCAACTCAACGATGGAATCTGAGTTTGTTGCTTTAGCTGCTGCTGGTAAAGAAGCAGAATGGCTTAGAAACTTGATCCATGAGATACCATTATGGCCTAAACCTATAGCACCCATGTCTATCCATTGTGATAGTGCTGCGACATTGGCAAAGGCTTATAGCCAGATGTACAATGGAAAGTCTAGACACTTAGGTGCCAGACATAGCATGATTCGTGAACTCATCATGAATGGGGTGATTTCTATAGTGTTCGTGAGGTCACAACAGAATTTAGCTGATCACTTGACGAAGGGATTGGCAAGAGACTTGGTGAACAAGTCTGCTGTGGGGATGGGTTTAAAGTCCACATAAATTTCTAATTATAAGATACCCAATTCCCTTCTGATGAAAATTAGAAGTTGAATTCAATGTGGAAGGCTTATACTTAGAAATTTGGAGTACAAAAATTTTGTATCATCCCAAGGTAAGGTATGTACTCGGACCTGTTGAATGTGAGGATGAAGTTTAGCTTCTTAATGGTTTATTTGAAAAAGTGCAATAGCAGGTGCATGACTGAAATGAACTACCTTTGTGAATGTGAAGTTTTGCCGCTTCAACAAAGCTTGGACTTTTGCTTTAGATACATTCATGAATGGATATGGACACATGGCTTGTAAAGTGTCAGGATAGCTTTAGAGTATTTGAAAACTTATGTGTATGTTATTTTCAGTTATTCAAATGGGTTGAAGGGTTCAATTCTTAGAACACCCCGATTCTTGAATATTTGGAATGTGTAATGTACTAAGGTGAAAATTCAATCTTCAAGATATTTTCATTTATGCATGAGTTTTGTTTTAATTTGTTTAATTCTCATGAAACGAATTGCACTAAATTGGGGAGGATTGTTGGAAATTTAGTGTAATTTTGGGTTTTAATCTACACTTGTAAATGGGTTTGGAGGTACGGAGTGTACACCCATTAAGTGATAGATTACCCGGACCCAAAAGTGGTTTTCCATTATTTACTATCATGACTTGGTCTACCTGAAATTTGACTAAGTGTTTTCAGTACTAAGTTTTCTTAGTAAGCTGAAATTTGGCTAAGTGTTTTGTGCTGGTTGTTCTGCATTGCTGGTCCTTGTGCTGGTTGTTCTGCATTGCTGGTCCTTGTGCTGGTTGTTCTGCGCAGCTGGTCCCTGTGCTGGTTGTTCTGCGCAGCTGGTCCCTGTGCTGGTTGTTCTGCGCAGCTGGTCCCTGTGCTGGTTGTTCTGCGCAGCTGGTCCTGTTTGCTGGTTACTCTGTGCTGCTGGTCCTGTATGCTGATTTTTGCGCTGCTGGTCCTGTATGCTGATTTTTGCGCTGATGGTCCTGTTTGCTGATTTTTGCGCTGCTGGTCCTTTTGCAGTGCTGGTTCTTAAGAGACAGCAGTAAGAAAACACTTAACACAATTTTGAGTGATTACGGAAGAATTATTCTTGCACTCACTTTTACTTTAGTGGTTGAAGGAATAATACTTGTTTATTATAAAGTGATCACTCATGTTTTGATAGTTGTAAAATATAATATTTGTTTATTGTAAAAGTAACAACTTTTACTTTAATGATGGAAGTGATAATATTTGTTTATAGAAATATTCTTCCTGTAACCACTTTTGAATATTATAGAAGATACTTTTATTAATCAATCGGCCAATTGATTTTAATAAAAGACTCTTTCATGATTAAGGGTGTATATAAATATATTAACCAATATGCATGAGAAAAAAAAGATACACAAGTTACGAACACCAAAATATTCTTCTGCAAAAGGAATTCTTGTTTCTGCCAAAACAAGAATTTAATCTCTGTCTTATCCCAAAGTGATATTCGTGTAACCCAGGCTATAAGGGTCGAATAATTACTTTCGGAAAGTGATACCACGATTCAGTGATTTATCCGGCTATCGATTATTTTACCCTACACGAAAGAATTTAATAAAACCTCCAAATCAAAAACAATGGGAGATAATTTGTATTCTGGTTCAACAAATAACGGACCATTTAAGACCTTCATACAAATTTTCTATTCGGTCTTAATGCTTTCTATCTTCTACTTGAACTTTTCAATTTTTATGTCTAGTGTTGGTTTTGAGATTTGATGAAAGAGAACAAGATAATGACAGTAAAATATTTAATAATTTAGGTGGATGGTCCGAATAGTTTTAACGGACTTCTTTAACCTTCGTTAGGGTGAGAGATAATATTGGGACTTTAAAATGCTTTTAAGGAATAAAAAAAAATGCAGAAAAATAAAATACAGGGATGAAACGAGTAAAAAGTGAAAAACACATGAACGAAATGAGCAATTTTGTCAAAAAAACAAATTACGCCTAAATAAACTTTTACTTAT